>NC_083329.1:60894599-61577408 GCF_963455315.2 Globicephala melas | reverse complement strand
CATGGTTAATACTTAGTAGCTCTTTGTTGAATGAGTAGTGATACAATGAAATGACACACCACCATTTAACAGGGTTGGAGTTATATGTAATTAACTGGGAGGGGCTGTTTGTGTTGTCTTGCTAAGGAGAAAAAGCTTGTTGTAGAAGGAAGCTTAACAGGTGGGCTTGGAGGGGGATGGAACAGGCATAAACTTTTTCTTTATACATCCTTGTTTGACTTGTGGCATTAAGTACAAATTTCGTAATAAAAAATGTGGCCAACAGCAACAAAAAAAATCACAGAAGAAAAGATCATATCCAGTCAGAGGGAGCATGAGGACTTGAGCCCTGGTCCTTGTGACTCCCAGCCTGTGTTCTTACCCACCACCCAACACCTTCCATAACCTTTCCACATCTAGCTTCGCAGTGTCGCCTCACTGCAGCCCTCAGAGGAGGACAGAGTATGAGTTATTAGCTGTTTGTATTTTATTTTGTAAATTGAGGTAGAATTTTCAGACAGTAAACCAGGGCGTGGTTTGATGAATTGTTACAGGTATATCACCTGTGTAACCCATACCCAGGTCAAGATATAGAACATTATCAGTGGGCTGAGAGATTCCCTGGGGTCCTTTCCCAGTCAGTTACCAGACTCTCCCATCCTCTCAAGTGGCTGTGCTGCTGAGTGCCTTTCAAGGATGAGTCTTGCCTGTTCTTGATTGGATGTGATTGGAACCATATGGTATGAGCTATTTTTATCTGGCTTCTTCTGGCTTCTTCCTCTCAACATGAACTCTGTGATTCATATGTGATGCTACAGCCTGTCTTTTTCATTGCTGTGTAGTATTCCATTGTGTGGATATATCACTATATATATATATATATATATATTTTTTTTTTCCCCCTATAGATGGACTTTTGCCTAGTTTCCAGTTTTGGGGGTATTATGAGAAAAGCCGCTGAACACTCTTGCCTGTGGACACAAACACTCACTTCTCTAGGATGTAGATCCAGGGGTGCTTGCTGGGTGCTGGGATGGAACCCAGAAGGGGAAGTACTTGCTCAAGGTCACATGATGACTCATGGGTGAAATCAGCCTGTCTACCCCACCCCCAAGCCCTCTCACCCTGCTCTTACCAACACTTTTCCATCCCTGGCCTGCTTCTTTTCACCCCAGCCTTGTGGAGGGTCAGACCCGTCCTCGTACCCGAAAGAGCCTCACCGAGCGGCTTTGTCTGGGGCTGGCGCACGCCTGGCTGGGACCACCTTCTCTAGCAGGCCCTCCCAGGCCGCAGAGGCAGCCTCGTGTCTCTTTCCTCAGCTCCCTCCACTCAGTTCTGTGGCACCAGCTCCTCGGGAGGTGGTGCCTTTAGCTATTTACATACCTGTCCCACCTCTCCACCCTGAACTCTCCAAGGGTGGGGACAGAAAGGAATATGGGCGTTTTTTTTTTTTATTGGAGTAAAATTGCTTTACAGTGTTGTGTTAGTTTCTGCTGTACAATGAAGTGAATGAACTATATGTATACCTATATCTCCTCCCTCTTGGATCTCCCTCCCTCCCCCTATCTAGGTCATCACAGAGCACTGAGCTGAGCTCCCTGTGCTTATTGAGGTAAAATATACATACCACACAATTTACCCTTTTAACCATTTTTTTTTTTTTTGCGGTACGTGGGCCTCTCACTGTTGTGGCCTCTTCCGTTGCGGAGCACAAGCTCCGGACGCGCAGGCTCAGCGGCCATGGCTTACGGGCCCAGCCGCTCCGCGGCATGTGGGATCTTCCCGGACCGGAGCACGAACCCGTGTCCCCTGCATCGGCAGGCAGACTCTCAACCACTGCGCCGCCAGGGAAGCCCAACCATTTTAAATTGTACAACTAAGTGGCATTAAGTACATTCACATTGTTGTGCAACCATCACCACCATCCAGCTCCAGAACTTTAAAATTTTCCCAAACGGAAACTTTGTGCTTATCAAATGCTAACTCCCCATCACCCCCAGCCCCTGGTAATCCCCCTTCTTCTTTCTGTCTCCGTGAATTTGACTACTCTAGGTACCTCATATAAGTGGAATCATTGTGATTGTCCTTTTGTGTCTGGCTTATGTAAACACTTAGCATAATGTCTTCAAGGTTCATCCAGGTCGTAGCATGTGTCAGAATTTCATTGCTTTTGAAGGCTGTAATTGTTCTTTGGAGTACATTTTAAAGGAACCTCAAATCTACAGGATTGAGTGAGGGGATCAACTTGTATGTGGGAGTGGGAAATAAATAACATTTAGTCACATCTCCTAGGTGCCAGCCCTTCCCCTATGTTGTGTCATGTAATCCTCACCACCTCCTTATGAAGTAGGTACTAACATTACCCTCATTTTACCGATAAGGGTACTAGGCTCAGTAACTTGGCCAAGGTCACACAGCAAGTCATTGGTCAGCCAGGATTGGATGCTGGGTCTGCCTGCCTGCACAGCCTGTGATCCGAGTCGCCACTGCCACCCAGGGCAGTGCCCCGCTCAGGCTGAGAGTCATTTCCTCGAATTCTTCTCATCAGCTGATTGGAGCTGAGTGTGGAGCCGATGGGTGCCAGCTGGCTCCGAGGAGACAAGGGCAGTGGCTCCTCCTCCCTGGCCCAGGTCCCCCTTCCTGGGCCGTGGTTTCTGTTGAAAGCCCCTTTGTGAAGCAGCCTCCTTGGGCCGGGCAGGGGTCTGCAGGGATGTGGGCCTCAGTGCCCCCACCCCCACCCCCACCAGCACAGGCTGGCAGGGCAGGCAGCAGCAGGATGTCACTCTTGGCAGAACTTTCTCTGAACAAATAACTACCAGGAGTTTTGGGATTGAGAGGATAGATAAACAGGAAGAGGGAGAAGTTAGAAATATTTTTCTTTCCCTCCTGTGCCCTGGAGATTTCTCCCTGCTCTCCCCTTGGCCACTGGAGGTTTGAGGTGGTGGAGCGCTTTGCCTGTCAGAAACCGCCCTGAGGCCTGGGGAGCCGTGGCTGGCGAGTTTTAGGTTTTAGGGTTTCAGGCTTTGTTTTGCCTGATGGGCTGGGGTAAGCCTGGGCCCTGGGGCCACAGAGGCCCCAGTTTGAATCTTGGCTCCGCTGTTTCTTTGCCGTGTGATCTAAGCTAATTAATTCAGCCTCAGTGTGGGTCAGAATGGAGAAATAATGTAGTGACTATTCATTGAATACTGGCTGTGGGTGCTCAAGTGGGCATATACAAGGATTATCATGTCAGTTAATCCTCACAGCCCTCAAAGGTGGGCAGGGTTTTTGTCTTTATTTCTGTTGAAACACAGAGAGGTTAAGTGTTTCTGTCAAGGTCACACAGCTGGTGGTGGTGGAGCTTGGGCTTGGACCTAGGCAGCTGGGTACTTAGTCCCCTTCTATTTTATCAGTTTGGCATCTGGCAGAGACCTTGGCACACTGGACTGTTGGTACTCTTAATTCCTTTCCCTTCTCTTTTGCAGAGAAACCAAGTTTAGTTGGGGGTAATGTCATTGTGGGGTGAGGCCTGCTGAGCTCTGGGCCCCAGCAGTCCCAGAGCAATATTTAGCCCTTTCTGAGTTGGCTTCCCACAGGCTGCCTCCTCCATGCAGCCATCTTAGGTTGACACAGGGTGTTGTCATGACTCTCTCCAATTGCCCCGGCCTGGACAGCACATCTCACCCCACAGAGCAACATCCTAACTCTCTGACATGGTCCCCAAGGCACTTGGGGCTTAAACCAACCTTACCCCATCCTGTATTCTAGCCTCACAATGCCATAATAATAATACTTCCTAGGAGGCTTTGCACAGTACCAAGCATCTCTCTCTCTCTATGCTGTTCGCTCTGTTCAGAATGACTTTCTTTCTTTTTTTTTTAAATTTATTTAATTTACTTTATTTATTTATTTATTGGCTGTGTTGGGTCTTTGTTGCTGCGCACGGGCTTTCTCTTGTTGCGGTGAGCGGGGGCTACTCTTCGTTGTGGTGCTCGGGCTTCTCATTGCAGTGGCTTCTCTTGTTGCAGAGCACGGACTCTAGGGTGCATGGGCTTCAGTGGTTGTAGCACGTGGGCTCTAGAGCGCAGGCTCAGTAGTTGTGGCGCATGGGCTTGGTTGCTTCGCGGCATGTGGGATCTTCCTGGACCAGGGCTCGAACCCGTGTCCCCTGCATTGGCAGGCAGATTCTTAACCACTGTGCCACTAGGGAAGCCCCCAGAATGACTTTCTTGTCTGTCAAATGTTGCTCATCGTACAAGGCCCAGCTCAGTGGCCTCCTCTTCCAGGAAAAGTTCAGTGGCCTCCTCTTCCAGGAAGCCTTCTTGGAGTTCCCAACCCTGAATTAGCATCTACCTCCTCTCTGCAGCTCAGGGTAATGGGAAAAGTCCTGGAGTTCCTGCCGTGTTGTCAGCCTTTCTAAGCCTCAGTTTCCTCATCTGTGGATTGGGGATCATTGGACGAGGGAGAGGAGAAAGCCTGGATTCTCAGGCCCTGGCCTGTGTAGACTTCGCCAGGGCTGGTGAAGCTTGGCCCCTTCAGGGTTAACTCCCTGCCATGCCAGGGGCGGAAGCGAGGAGGACAGAGTGTGAAATGAAGTCACTTCCCTGCCTGGGGGTCTGCCATGTGCCTGGCCTTCTGCAGTAAATCCTGTTTCCTCCTTGGCCACTGTGTGCCCACCCACTCCTGGCTCCCATGACCCTGAAGGTCACCAGCAGGTGGGGCTCCCCATGGAATGTTGGCCTGTCGTTCATCCGGCGAGGTCACTTCCTGTCTGGATAAGCTGGCCACCTTTCCTGCCACAGCCTTCCACATGCGGGTTTCATGGGAATCATGGGTGTGGGGTCCAAGGGAGGCTTCCCGAGGTCAAGTTCAATGCCCAGCTGACACCTTTTATTCTGGGGGCACTGGGGCCCAGGGAGGGCAGGGCACTTCTCGAGGTCAGGCCTCTGGACCACACTGCAATTGTGGGGCCTCTGTGGGTGTCCCCTGGGGTCGCGGGCCTGTAGGGTAAGGTGAGGAGGTCATTCAGCCTCCCTGGGCCTCCTTTTCTTCTTCTGTGGAACCTGGGGCAGCCTGTGTGTCAGATCTGCCTCAAGAACTGAGCTGGTCAGCCCAGGACATCCTTGACCTCATTGAATCCTCACTTCACTGCAGGGACCCTGAGGCTCATAGAAGCTCAGGAACTGACCTGGGTCTCTGGTGGGGGGATGGTGCTGGGAGCCTACCCAGGCCTCTCTGACCCCAGTGTCCTGGTTTATTCCCCCGGAAGGTATTTAGCTTTTCCTCAGTGGCAACTCAGGAACATCTCCACTCCTCTGCTCTTTTCCTGTGGGATCAGGGTCTCCTTGGGCTGTAAAGTTGATGTAGAACCCTGGTCCCTGGCATCAGTGTAGTGTGCATACTGTGTCGTTCCTTTTTCCCCCTTCTTTTTTCTATAAATAGTATATATTTATATAGGAAAATCAGAGTAAATAAAGATATGCAGGAAGATTAGAAAAATCATCTGTGATCCCACTTCTCAGTGATAATCACAGTTTATCATTAATGTTTTGAGATTTGTCCTTCCAGACATTTTTTGTGGTGTGTGTGTGTGATTGTGTGTGAGTGTTTGTGCTTGTGTACAGGAACCCTCTCTCCTTTTCAATGGGATGAAGCTGTAAATTACTGTTTAGTGTCTTTTTTTTTTTTTCAAACTCAACATACAATAGATATTTTCCTATGTCAGTAAATAAACTGCTCCTTGCTTCTTTTGAAGGAAACTTTTTTTGGAAACTTTTAAGTTGAAATTTAACACACATCACAAGTATACAGCTCGATGATTGTACGAAGTGAGCACAGCCTTCGGAGCCTCACCAAGTCAAGAAACAGAATTCCTCCAGCACCCCGACCCTGTACCCCATCACTGTCCCTACCTCCTTCCTGCTCCAGACGTGACTTTGTGCCTGATTTCCAACACCATACACTACTTTGGCCTGATTTTGAGTTTTAGATAAATGCTATCATATAGTGCTTGCTTATGTTGGCGTCTTTGGCTCCACATTCTGTTAGGGACGGTCATCTGATGCTCTGTCCATTTTAATGACGATGTGATGATGTCCATGATACGTTCAACTTTGAGCACTGTTGATGTGAAAGATGTTTCCAGTCTTTGACTAATATAAACAAAGCTGTACCCAACACCTTCGTGGCCGTATCTTTGATTATTTCCTTTGACTCAGCTGATGAATTGCTGGATCAAAGTGTTGTAAATTGTTAAGATATTTTAGGAGTATTGCCAGATTGTCCTCCAGGGAGCTGTGCCAATTTACATCCTGCCAGATGCTTAGGAGGGAGCGCATCCCTGGCACCCATGCAGAGACCTGTTGTTTTCATCCTGCTGTGCTTATGATGCCATGAAAGGCAACACGTGGCAGCTCCTTGTTCCCAATTTTTAAATTAGGTGAATATCTTTTCTCACAGTCATGGTCATTTGTATTTCTTCTTTGTTGAGTTTTTGGTTTTGTTTTTTTGGTATGCTTTACTTTAAAAAAATTTCTTTTTAAAGTTTTTGTCCACGCTGCGCGGCATGCGAGATCTTAGTTCCCTGACCAGGGATCGAACCCGCGCCCCCTGCATTGGAAGCTCGGAGTCTTAACCACTGGACTGCCAGGGAAGTCCCTGGTATGCTTTACTTTTAAGACATACTTGTTTTCTCATTTAAAAAACCCCCTCTATATTAAATATGATAAATAATAAAAATAGGTTGAATTTTTTTTTTTTTTTTTTTTTTTTTTTTGCGTTACGCGGGCCTCTCACTGTTGTGGCCTCTCCCGTTGCGGAGCACAGGCTCCGGACGCGAAGGCTCAGCGGCCATGGCTTACGGGCCTAGCTGCTCCGTGGCATGTGGGATCTTCCCAGACCGGGGCACGAACCCATGTCCCCTGCATTGGCAGGCGGACTCAACCACTGCGCCACCAGGGAAGCCCTGTTGAAAATATTTTTATCCAATTTGTCATTTGCCTTATAAGTTTGTGGTTTTTCTGTGTTGGTTAAAAGCTGACCATTTTTTAATGTAGTCTGGTCTATTGATATACAACTTTATGTTTCCTCTAGCATTTGCATAGAAAGTTCTGTTATGCCCCAAGATTATATAAATATTTACTTATGTTCTTTTGCTTCTCTGGTTCCCATTGTAGTGTGTCATTGTTCATCCTTCTGTACTTACCTTGGGAGCATGATGTTAGGTGAGGGACAGCTTAGAGGTTTAGAGCGTGCACTCAGAGGCTTTGAGCCACCAGGGTACCCTTGAGCAGATTACAGAGACCCTCTGTGCCTCAGTGTCTGTAGCTGCAAAATGGGAATAATGCTAGGACACAATAACCAAGGGCTTATGGTGGGGGTTAAATCACGGCTATTTGCCAACTTTTTAGTCTCAATACTCCTTCCTTTACACTCTTAAAAATTGAAGACCCCAAAGAGCTCTTGTTTATGTGGGTGATATATTTATAACTTGATATTTACAATATTAGAAATTAAAACAGTATATTTAAAAGCATATATTTATACATTCATTTAAAAAATAATGATAGCAAACCCATTATATGTTAAAATAAATAAATTTTTTCCTGAAAAATAACTATGTTTTAAATACGGTAGGAAGAGTAGCATTGTTTTGCCATTTTGCAAATCTCTTTAATGTCTGGTTTAATAGAAGACAGCTAGATTCTCATATCTGTTCCTGCGTTCAATCTGTTGTGATATGTTGTTTCAATTGAAGTATAGGAAGAAAATCCAGCTTCACACAGGTAGGTTTTTGGAAAAGGGAGGAGTATTTTGTTAGTCTGTGGATACTTTCCTTTGATACTACATAAAAGTTCAACAAGTGACAGTTTCTTAAAGGGAATGTAGACTCTGAAAACATATTAATGAACTTTTCATATTTTGTTACATTAAAATTCATTGGACTCTCTTCTCCTATGAATGGCTCTTTGACCAGGTGTGATTTTGTAACACCATATGTCAGTCATTGGGAAAATATTGGTTCACTGAGTTGTTCGGATGTTCCAGATATGGCACAGTTGATTTCATCATATCCAAAAATTACATGTGTTAACCATATCATTGCAAAACCTTTGTGTTTTACGAAGCTTTTAAATTCCTGGTGGCTGATGCAAGTTTTCGAGAATTCTAATTTTTCCTTAAAAGTTCAAACTTTATCACTGACAATAAATGCTCTCAGTTGTTTTCCTTGAAGGGACAGGCTCACTTTGTTCATTTTTGAGAAAACGTCTAGCAAATATCCAATTGTGAATAACCATCGTTTGTCAGCCATTCTTTCACATGAAAGTGGTGCTGCACGGACAAAGAGGCTGGTTCTGCAGACAGCGCAGAGCAGGTCCCAAGGGCTTGTCCTGCAGACATCTGTCGTATGCCAGCAACTAGCCCACGTGCTCTTCCCAGGTCAGCACACAGAATATTGAAGAGACATGTACTCAAGGGCTGAGAGTCAGTGAAATTAATCGGTTTCACTGCTCCATCAAGGACATTCTTAAGTGACACTGGTGTATTTTGTCACCGCAAGTGATGACCAGCCCAGTTCCGGGCCACTGCTGGGCCTCCTGCTGAGCCTCTAGCAGTTTCACCCACCGTGGCCTTTGCTCCTCATGGTGAGAAAGGCAATGGTGTCTTCTTACTGTCCTGAGAACACTTTGACCTTGTGCTTCGTTCTCTGGAGCAAGAGAGCTTTTCCTGGTCAGGGTCTTCCCTGCTCAGTAAAGTGAAGCAGAACAGCAGGGAGGTGCAGGGAGAGGGGTAGGAGGCCCCCGGTCCTGGCCCTGCTGGCCACTGTCTCTGTGACTGGGCAGGTCTCTGGCCTACTCTATACCTTAGTTTCCTCTTCTATAGAATGAGAGGGACAGACTAGGGTCTCAGAGGTGGCTATGACTCTAAGATACACGTTGGTGCCTAAGGGGAATTTAGACCCCGTCTTGTGTTTGCGAGTGTGTGTGTGTGTGTGTGTGCGCGCGCGTGTGTTGGGTGTTGGGGGATGAGGCCCAGGGCTGGCAGTGGGCTGGTCTGAGCCCCTACCCTGGGTACAGACTGAAAGTGTGATGCCCCCTTCCTCTCTAACCTCCTCCCCCAGCTCTCCCCTGGCCCCGGGGCAGGGGAGCCCTGGAGCATGGTGACTTCCTCTGCGTTTGTTCTGCAGCTGAGGCAGATGTTTCCTGCAGCTGGCCACTCAGCCTCCTGCCCTATTTTTAGCTCCATTGTTACCCACCCCAGGCATCTGGCTGCCAGGGGTGTGTGAGAGGCTGTGGCCCTGGAAGGGGCACTCTTCCCTGGGTTCGGCTTGTTCCCTGCCTTCTGCTGGGTCCCTGGGTTAAGCTTCCCGGTGTCTTTTGGGAACGTGAGGGTGGCTACGGGAAAAATGGAAGAGTAGATGGACGCGTGGATGATGCAGTACAAGGGGCCCAGGCTGCGAACCAGATGCCTGGCTGTGTTGTTATGACATGTAATAAACTCTCCATGCCTCAGTTTTTCCATCTGCTAAATGGCATAATAGCTTGCACGTCTGCCTTTCTCATCGGGTCGTTCTGAAGCTGAAATGAGATAGTGGATGTGAAATTTGTTTAGTAAAATGACATTAGGAACATACAACTATTGTGGGTTCAACCCTGTGGAGGCCCCGAAGGAGCATCAGATCCAGAGTGGGGAGATGAGGCATGTACTTTCCAAACACTGGGCCAGTGGGCGCAAGGTCAGGGTTGTGCGGGGTACAGGCTGCGTTTTGGAAGGTTTGGAGGGGACGGGGACATTTCCACTGGACGTTGATGGATGGGGTGAGGGTGGGGATGGTGTTCCTGGTTGTTGGACCAGGAGGGCAGAGACATGGAGGCAGGGAAGGGCCGGATGTGTCCCGGGAGATCCAAGCAGTAAAGGGCCTTGAGCGTTTCTGGCCGGCAGCTCTGGAGCTGCTCCCCTAGGAAAGGGCCCCACGGTGGGTCTGGGGGCAAGAAGCCCAGCAACCCCCTTCCTGAGCTGGCAGCACAGCAGCTCTGCTTCTGGCTGTTTTACACATTGGACTTCCATGAAGGATTGATTTTGTGCGAAGGATTGAGCTGCTCAAATGTTGTCCTACCCATCTTGTCCAGCTCCCTCACTTTCCAGGTGGAAATATCAAGTGTGGCCCAGAGAGGGCTGTGTTGAACTTGAGGCCTCTCAGAGAGCCTGTGTGGAGGGAAACATCTCCTGGGGCTTTTCCTACTCCACACCGTAGGGCAGCTGCGACCTGGCTTTGCCTGGAATGTCAGAGGTGTGCTGGGTAAATAGGGGGATGATGAGGGTGGGAACGGGGGTCTTGAAGGCCAGGCAAGGGAGTCTGGACTGGAGGCCGCAGGGGTGGGAGGGATGGGGACAAATCCCAGAATTGGGTCATGGTTCTTCCCAGCTCCTTAAAATGATACTTTGGGTCCCTGTGGCGTTGCTGGAGGTCAGAATTGGGGTTCAAGTGCAAGTTCCCACTGGCCTTTTGGGGCCCAGTCCCTGGAAGCAGCCAGGAGAGTGTCAGCAGGGTCAGGGTCCTGGGCGTGGTGTCAGGAGGCGCTAGGTTTCTGCTGACCTTGAAAATGCCCAAATGCCCAGCTTCTTTGAGCACCCTCACTGAGCACGTGAGCATGTCCATATACTTTGAACCCTGCTCTCCCCAGGGCCCTCCGCCTACTCCCAATCTGAGATGGACACGGGCTTTAGGCTCTTTCAGGCACAGGATGAATGTCCTGCCCAGAGTTGATTGGTGCCTCCCTGGGGGTTTCTCCACTCCCCTCCTGCTCATCCTTGAAAGAACCTACAGGCAGGGTCCCTCCGAACCAGATAATGCCTTCTTGTTTTCTAGGGAGTTCCCCTGCTCAGAAAGGCCCCCGAGAGGGACACAGAGAGACTCCAGATGGGGAGACTCCTGCGATTTCTCTCTACCTTTTTGGAGGAATGGAGCCCAAGGGTCTACCTACACTGGAGAACAAACATTTAGCAGCTTGGAACCTTCTAGATTTATACAGCTGACTCGGGGAAAGCTCCCGCACCACACGGCCCGTCAGTTGATGATCCTGTGACGCGTGGGCGTCTCCTCAGCCGCACCCGTGGGCCCTGGCGGCCAGGGGTAGCGTCTTCTGTATTCGTGAGCTGCCGTGGCCCCAGCAAGGGCTGGGCTCACTGGATCCTGGCATCGAGCTGCTCGAGCATGACCAGCAGGGAACCCAGTGTTCTGCCGTGAAAGGGGAAAGAAGGAAGTTGTGCCTTGCGGTGTATGGTCATTGAGGGCCAACCCTAAATATGACGGAGTGCATTAGTCAGGATTAGATTTGCCTGTGAATAATAGGAAGAGCCAAATAACAGTGGTTTACACGAGATGGAAGTTCATTCCTCTGTCCTGTCCGAGCCCAGAGTCTCGCGGTCCAGGCCTGGTGTGGTGGTTCGGCTCCACAGATTCCCGGGGTGTGGCTTCACATGCTGGCAGTTCAAGACGGCTCTGAACCGTCAGCCATCGCGCCGATGTTCCAGGCAGCGGGATGGAGGAAGGGGGCAAAGGGGGCTCATGAGGAAGGATCTGGAATTTGCCAAGGGCACGTACTGCCCCTTATGTCCCATCGGCTAGAATTAGTCACCTGGCCCCAGGTAGCTGCAAGGGAGATAAGGAGTGTGGTCCTGGCCGTGGGCAGCCATGTGCTCAGCTAGCTGCCCTGTCCCTCCTCTGGTTCGTTTAGTGGAGACGGAGGGAGGGAGGGGATGAAGGCATTGTGGGCATTTTGATCAAACCTGAGGATGTTCCCAGGCTGAGAAACTGGGCCAGCGGTTCGGGGGCAGCAGAGTCTCACCCAGGGAGATTGCTCAGGAGGAGGCCAGTCCTGCCTTGGGACCAGAAAGCCACACGCCTCAGGCCAGGAAGGGAAGCAGGGGCTGAGCCTGAGGGAGAAAGGCTTTCAGGGGGCTGGAGCCAGCCCCGTGGCATGGTCAGAATGAGGGAGGTGGGCCTCCCTCTTCTCAGAGGGTCGGGGTGTGCTGAGAAAGTGCTGTCCCCAGTCCAAGATCCCATATAAGCAGAGCTTCCTATCAGGCACAGCTGATCCACCATGGGGAGCTCCAGAGATGGGGGGGTTCCCCAGGCCTGGAAGCAGGTAACTAGGGGTGCTGGAAAGGGCCCTTTTATTTCCCGAGGGTCCTGAATTCCAGGAACCCCCAGCCCCACTGGAGCACCTGGTAACAAGTTCCAGGGTCTTTGCTGGCCGCGGAGCAGGCAGGAGCCCCCTCTCTGCCCTCCGCCTGTCAGGTGAGCTGAGAGGGAGGCTTGTTGCCCCTTCACTGAGGGCGGGGCCTGCTGCGCCACCTGCAGCTTCTCCCAGCCCAGGGGTCCATCTGCAGGGTGATCCCCTGGCTCTGCTGCTGCCCCACACTGGCCCCCACTCTCCACAGCTCCTCGGCTGGCCGCCCAGTCACTCTGCCCACCTTCGTCCCACCTCCAGAGGCTCCCCCTGGTTTGCAGGCTGAAGCCCGGAACACAAGGCCCAGCTCACGGAGGCAGCCCACCTGATGAGCATATGGCACTATTTCCAAACATTCATCCACCTTCTGTTTTTAATTTTTAACCTTTTTTTTTTTTTGGTTTAGAAAATCTAAAAACACTTCAGAAACATATAATGTAGCTCGTGAAGGTCTCCTGCAATCTCAGACCCCAGACAGCTTTATTTTTAAAAAATGGATCTTGTCCTAATTTTAAAAAGAAGGAGGCTAAGGGGCAGCGGTTGCAAAGGGATTGGTCTGGGTGACCACCAGAGACATGAGGTGAGGGGCTACGCGCAGAAACCAGAACTCTGCTTCTACTAAGCCAGGTAGCCTGGGGAAATTCACGTCACTGACCCTGCTTAGCTGTTTCCTCTCTGCAAAGTGGGAGCCGTAAACCCTGTCTCGCCCCCCTTGAAGGTGGTTGTCAGCAGCAAAGACAGAGAAACCACAAAGACACAAAAAGCTCCACCAGGCTGCAGGAATGGAATGATTATCATGGGAACATGGATGACCACAGGCAGAGGGTGGCCAAGGCACTGAGCCGAGGGAGCACAGGGGGACTTGGGGGAGGGTAAGGTGGGGGATGCACTGGGTGAAGAGCTGTGATCTTTGTCCAGCTTTGAAACTATTACACATAACCGCACTTAAAAACATTCCCAAAATAATCATGTTCGTTGTAGGAAATTTAGAAGTGATGGATAAGCAAAAAAGAAAATAAATACCGTACTCAGTCCCCCAGTCAGGAATGAGTACCATTATGTTTAAACATCTTCCCCCTTTTGTACCTGCTTGTTGTTGGGTGCCATCCTTGGTCCCATCAAAAAGGAGCCGGGCAGGGTGGGAAGGTGAAGTGATGGAGCTGATTTGTTCCATCAGCAATTGTGTGTCTGGCTCCCTCAGTGGGACAGAGCCAGGAAGGACACAGCATGGCCCCTGCTGGGAACAGCATGCAGTGGAAGGGAATGGAATGTCCCATTTTGTGATGCTTACAATGTGCTGTGGGAGTTGAGGGATGGGGGTGGGTGTGTAGTCAGTCAGGGAGAGCTTCCTGGAGGAGCTGGGCTTTAACTTCCAAGGGCGGGTAGAATGTGGGGGAGGAGGGCAGTCCAGGTGGGAAAGTGTGGGGTGGGAGCATCTTCCCCCCACCCTCTCGTGTGCACTGAGACCTGCTCCTTGATGCCGGGTGCTTGCTCTTCTGTGAGTCCTGAAAGCTGCAGATGCCCCCAGGTTGTCATCTGTTCATCTCAGAAATATTTCCTGAGCATCTACTGGGACCCGGTCACTGTTCTGGTGCTGGGGCCATGGCGTGGACAAATTAGGCGCTGTCCTGCTCTTGGGGAGTCGGGGAGGCTGCTGCTACAGACATAATCCCATCAATGAGGCAGCTGAAAAATAAAAGGAGGTCATAAGCTGGAGAAGAATTGAGGGGTGTGTGTGGACAGACTGCATCGCCAGGACCTCAGAGAGGCTTCTGGGGAAGGCCGTTTGAGCCAAGACTAGGGGAAGGGGCAGCCACGTGAGCAAGCTGCAGAGTGCTCCAGGGGGAGGGGTAGTGGGTAAGAAGCTTTCATGAGTAGGAGAGGGTCTGGGGCGTTGGAAGGAGGAGGAGGACGTGGCCAGTGACTGGGGCATCATAGCAAAGGGAGGGATGGGGGCCTGTCCGCCGGGCTGAGGGGCTTGCATGTTACAGTGTGATGGAAGGAAATGACATGACCTCCACCCGAGCGCCCTCTGCCCGTGATCGTCCGTGTTCCCGTGATAATCCTTCCATTCCTACAGTCTGGTGGGGCTTTTTGTGTCTTTGTGGTTTTTCCGTCTCTGCAACTGACAACAGCCCTCGAGGGAGGCGACACAGGGTTTATGGCTCCCACTTTGCAGAAGAGGAAACAGCTAAGCAGGGCCAACGATGTGATTTAGGACTTCAGAGATGCTTCTGGCTGCTGCATGGAGGATGGATTGCAGGGGTCATCCATCCTTCCGGAGGGAAGGAGAGAGACTCCTGGAGGCTGCTGCAGTCACTCTAGGCAGGGGCCAGTGACCAGTGGTGGCAGAGCAGTTGGACCGACTAGGGGTGCGAACCCGTTCATCTGTGGGTGGGCTTTCAGAGCAGGCAGAGGACTTGCCCAAGGCCCCAGAGCAGAGCTAGGCTCTATTGGTTCTTGATTAAGACCAGAAGCAGACGGAAATCTTCCTAGGTGGCTCACCGGGCAGAGTGAAACGGAGGGACTTGGAATTCTGTGTTACTACAGTAGGACAGCTGCTGCGGCCCAGCCCCACTCGGCCCTGTTGTTTGCCCGGGATGAGAGCCAGGGGATTGCTGAGCCCACTTATTCCCTCAGACCATTCCTTTTATAGGCAGTGTCTGGGCACGGCCCTGGCCCTGGCCTGGGAGTGTCTGGGAGGTTTAGATCTGGTACCAGTCAGTGGTTGCAGGGGGGGGATGTGGAGAAGGTGGGGAGAGAGTGCAGGCAGAGTGGGGCCTGGGGGGATATGAAGGGCTGCTGGTGAGTCGCGCCCTCGCTGTGCTTGGGCTGGGTGGGTGTTGCCTTAAACACACATTCACTTGTTTCATTCCTGTACGATCCAATTAGGGAGGTAGATTTATGGTCCCCAGTTTATAGTTGGGGAAACCGAGACTCAGAGAAGTTAAGCATGTGCCACAGGACTGATACGTGGTAGAGATGAGAAGATCGGGATCAGCCAGATTTCGGCCCCAGAGTCCATGAAACCACTGGATCCTCCAGCTAGGTGTGAGGGTGTTGGGGAGTTCTCACTTTCTATCTGTTAAATGGAAATGCTGCCACTGCCTTCCTGGGGTTTCCTCACTCCTCAAACAGAGGGTTTTAAGTTCTTGCCTGCAGCAGGCATTGGGCTCAGCTCTGAGGACCCTGAGCTGCCGAGGGCGGCCCTCAAGGACCACGGAGGACTTGACACTCAGCATCACTGTCTGACAGGAGTACAGGTTTCCCCGCTATCCGAAGGTAGAGCGTTCCCGTGGAAGCTTTGTTGGCTGAAATGGCATCCAGCGGAGAAACAGTTACCTTAGGACAAGTGCACTGGCTAACAATGCACAAAATAAGTTGGATAAAGCACAGATGCTCACCGACGCAGTTCAAACCTCTGGGCTTGCTGCTGAGATGTTGAGAGTGGTTCCTGGGAAGGAGCTTGGCGAGGGGTGCGTGGCCCCTGTAACGGCTCCTGCAAAACAAACGCTCAACACTAGTTTTCTTTCCCCCCATTTTTTTTTGTGGTAAAAGCAAAATCCTCTTCAGATTTCTCTTGGTGAGCAGAAACAGTTACTAATGTAGGTCTTTCATAAAAGCAAAGTGGCATAAAGCAAACTTTCAAAAAATGGGGGATGCCTGTATAAAGTGAGCCACGTGTTTTTTTAATTGAAGTATAGTTGGTTTGCAATGTTGTGTTAGTTTCACCACGTGTCATTTTAACTGGCCACATAAAAAAGTAAAAAAGAAATAGGTGAACTTAATTTTAGTAACATGTATTATTTAATCCCAGTATATCAAAATATGATCATTTTGACATATAATCAACATAATAAATTGTTAATGAGATATTTCACTTTGTTTTGTGCTGCGTCTTTGAATCCAGTGTGTGTTTTACACTTGCAGCACACCCCAGTGTGGATCAGCCACGTTGCACGGGCTCAGCAGCCAGTGCAGTGGTGGTTACTGTATCGCACAGCCCAGCTCCAGAGTCTGATTGATCCCTGCCCCCACCTCTGCAGTGCATGATAACAGCTGATTTTTAAGGAGGACTCACTGATCAGGCCCTGTTCTGAGGACTTTTATAGTTACACAGTGGACCCTTGAACAACACAGGTTTGAACTGTGCGGGTCCACTTATACGTGATTGTTTTTCAATAGATAGCTACTGCATGATCTGTGGTTGGTTGGATCCAGGTACACGGAACTGCGGGTACGGATCTTAGACTCCCCGGAGGGTCAACGCCCCTAACCCCCGTGTTGTTGAAGGGTCAACTGTGTTGTTGAACCTTCATAGCAAGCCCTCAGGGGAGGTACTCCTGTTGTCCCCATTTCATTGATGTGGCAACTGAAGTCCAGAGAGGTAGCTTGGCTGAGGTTGCACAGTGGGTGAGTTGTGGAGCTAAGGAGGAAGGTGTGATGAGGGGGGCGAGCTCCTTTTGTTTCTAACAGATTTATTTAGGCCAACTTCATACGACAGAATTCACCCTTTTTTTTTTTTTTTTTTTTTTTTTTGCGGTACGCGGGCCTCTCATTGTTGTGGCCTCTCACGTTGCGGAGCACAAGCTCCGGACGCACGGACTCAGCGGCCATGGCTCATGGGCCCAGCCGCTCTGCGACATGTGGGATCCTCCCGGATCGGGGCGCGAACCCGTGTCCTCTGCATCGGCAGGGGGACTCTCAAACACTGCGCCACCAGGGAAGCCCAGAATTCACCCATTTTAAGTGTATGGTTCACCACTGGCAAATGTATGTAGTTGTGTAATCACCACATTCAATACATAGAGCAATTCTGTCCCCTAAAGGTGCCCTCGAGCCCCTGTGCGGTCCACTCCCTGTCCCTGACAGCCATTGATCTGTTTTCTGCCCCTGTAGTTTTGCCTTTTCTCAGATGTCATACAAATGGAGCCATACAGTTTGACGTGTCCGGGGCCTGCTTGTTTCTCTTACTGTGATGTTTCTGAGGTTCATCCCATGTCATGTGTATATCAGTAACTTGTTCCTTTTTTATTGCCGAGTAGTATTTCATTGTATAAATGTGCACGTTTTTCACATTGTTTTCATCTGTTCACCAGTTGATGGACATGTGAGTTGATTTCAGTTTGGGGCTACAGTGAATAATGCTGCTGTGTACAAGCCTTTTTCTGGACATGGTTTCATTTCTCTTGGGTAGTTAGTTGCCTGAGAGTAGAATTGCTGAGTCATATGGTAATTGTATGTTTAAATTTGTAAGAAACTACAAAGCTGTCTTCCAAAGTGGCTGTGTGATGTTACACGTAAGCACCGGGTCTCCAGTTCCTCCACAACCTTACCAACACTTGATGTTGTTGGTCTTTTAAAATTTGTCATTCTATGGGACTTTCCTGGCAGTCTAGTGATTAAGACTCCGTGCTTCTACTGCAGGGGGTACAGGTTCAATCCCTGGTCAGGGAACTAAGATCCCATATGCTGTGCGGTGCAGCCAGAAAGAGAAAAACAAAATTGTCATTCTAGTGCATTTTGCTGATGACATAAGATGCTGAACAGCTTTTATATGCTTATTTGGCATCCGTATGTACCTTTAAATCTTTTGCCATTGTAAATTGGATTTTTGGTTAACTTAATATTGAGTTGTAAGAGTTGGCATCTCTTTTTTTGGTTGGGATTAAATGAGATAATATACGTCAAATGCTCTGCAATCAGAGGTCCACCCACTGGCCCTCCTGGCGTCCCTCTGGGTCAGCACTCAGGGTCACTGGCTATCTCAGGCATTCTGTTTAGACCCTCCCCTTCCTGCTCACCCAAGGTAGGCATAGGAATCACATACTTGACCAACACCCACTGATTTGGCCAGCGGTACAATGTCTGCTCAAATCAATCCTCCTGCGCTCTCAGCAAAAGCTTCCCCTTGCCTCAGGCCAGAGTCAGCATGGCCCAGCCAGGGGGCCTGGAGTTGGGAGGCAGGAGCTCTGCGTCCCAGTTTCGTCCTTATGACCTCTTCCCTTATGACTTGGAGCTCATCACTTTCCCTCTCTGGACCTCAGTTTCCTCATCTGTAGAAAGAGAAGGTTGGACTAGGTGACCTCCAGGGGTGTAGCCAGCTTCGAATCTCTGCTTTTGGGGGCCTTGGTGACGGCCACTTGTGGAAGTTCCTGTGATCACAGCATTCCCTAAGGCAGGACTTGGGATTTTGCAAGAGGGTCTGGCAGGCAGGAATGGCTGGAGAAGGGGATGGGGCAGGGTGGTGGCTGGGTCAGGAGCAGATGTCCAGCTTTCTGCTTCAGTTGGAGGAGCCAGACTCTGCTTTGGAAAAGCCACCATTCATCGTTTCCAAGTCCATAGGGTTTGACAAGCTGGAGGCCATGGCTGCTGTTCCATGACCAGGACAGAAGACGTGGGAGAGGGGGGACTGTGAGCTTTGGATCAGAGATGGGGAAACTGACACCAGCATGGTGATGGAATCATCACTCACTTCTACCAAGAATCATGTGAAAAGAAATGGACTTGGGCTCCTGCGATGTTTAGGTCCAGGGCCTTAGGAGTCAGCTGTTGAACCTCTTGTCTGTCATCCCCACTCTAGGACCCAGAATGGTTGTCTGCAGCATCCCCTTGGCTTGAATACAGCCGTTGACGAGAGGCTCGCTGCTCCGGCAAGCTGGACGTTTGTGCTGTAGCATCGGGCAGTTAGTTGATGACTTAGAGCTAAGATTCCAGCTCCTGAAGTTTGGTTCTTCTTGGAGAAATGAGGTCACCTCTCTGTGAAAGATTCCATAGGGTGGTTGCTTTTCTCTTGGGACTGACTGCTGTGTGATTGCCCAGAGGCAGGAGGGTGGCACGTCCATGTGTGGAACTTTCTCACATGCTGTTGTAACTGCAGCCCAGATGATTCTGTGGCTTCTTAGCTGGTCACTGAGGCCTTTTGTGGGTGAAATGGAGTCTGCAGTCCTCGCTCCCTGCATGGGAGACTGTGCGTCTCTCTTCCCCTCTAGGAGGTCGTGTCTGGGTGCCCTGGCAGAGAATGGAGTGGATGGGGGTCCCTAAGGTCCCTGAGTGGCGGTCAAGCAGGTCCAAGAGGGAGAGAAGAGTGTGTGGGGTGTTCTTGCTGTCAGGGTCAGCTGTGAAGAGGCAGGGAGGCAAGCTTATGCTGCCACTTAGCAAAGGCCAGCCGTCCTCACCTGAAATGGACACAGTGAGGCCTGAACCTTATAGGGTTGTGTGTAGGGGGCACCATATGTTGTAAAGCACCCAGCATGGTGCCTGGCACTTAGTAGGTGCTTTGAAATGTTAACAAACAGAGGCAAAGGAGAGACTTGGAAGGGGCCTGTATTTGGTGGGGCTTTGGTTCCCTTTTTTATTTGCCAAGAGCCCCTGTAGCAGAATGGCAGAAGCTCCCAGATCCCTTCTCGGAATGATGTTTTTAAATGCACAAATTAAATAGTTGGGATTACAGAGGGAGTAAATTTTATTGAGAGTGCTATCAAAATACTAAAACACAAACTTGTGATGTAGTAATACGTGTCCTTAGATACTCTTGCGTTAACAAGATAATCCATTAAGTGAGTTAAGGTTAAATTTTATTTTTTTAAAGACACACCAGCGTCAAGGCTGCTGTCGCTTGGCTTTGATGGGGACGTTCATCTGGGGTGTGCCTTTGAGGGCATGTGGCCAGCATGATGGACATGCAGGCATTTGCGATTGGTTCGATGGTCCCAAGTGTGGAGAACCCCGTTTTGCAAATGGCACGGCAGCTTCTTTCCAGCTGGCTTCGTAAGGTGAGGCTAGACTTCTCGCTGGGATCGTCACATTCTCCACGCTTGTTGAGTGAAAGGCGGTTGTGAGAATCTGGGTCCCGCTCTGGGGGATCAAGACCACGAGGCGCAGAGTTGCCCAGCGTTGGCCGGTCCTGTCACCCGAGACCTGGGGGGCAGGGGACCCAGGTCTGATAATTACAGTGGTGTGAAGGGAGCGATGAGCGCAAGCCACGTTTCCAGATACCTGCACGGCTGCTGTGTGATGTGAACACGTCTCTGAGCTTAGTGGTGAGTATGTCCTGGGCTTTGCGACACAGCAGGAGTGGCCTTCACTTGTGGTTAAGGAGATGATAGCTTTTAGTTAGAAGTTAGGAAAATAAGGCCTAATTGTTTGCAAAACCATCCAGGCTCATAGACACCTCCCCCCCCATCTTACTATCTAGCCTCATCCTAGTCTACCCCGATTCTCCCCCCAGTGGAGGTTTGAGCACTAGGGATCCCACCTACATGTGTGCCCTTGCTGACCCCTGGCCCTGGCAGTGGACAGCAGTGGTATCACCACTAGGACTGCCAATCTTAGGAGCCAGATCCATGTGGAAGGGGCCTTCCGACTGTTCCATCCTTCGCCGTCACTCTGTGGCTGGGGCTGCTAAGCCCAGACGGGAGAAGTAAGGTGGCCAAGGCCCCACAGCATGTGGCTAACAGGATGAAGGGTCCTTTGCTGGCGAGGCTCACTCTAGGTGGGGTGGAGAGGCTTCAGGGGGAGAGTTGCAGAGTGAGAAGCCTGGGAATCCCAGGGTTTCCCCCTCCTCTAGACATTTTGGAGACAGGTCAACTTTCAGACGATACGGTCTTTCCCCCAAGCCAGCAGCTGTGCACATCTGTATTGTCTCCAGGCTGTCCTTATAGGGACCGGCTGGGGCCTGTCACCGCCTGTGGAGCCCTCAAGAGAGGAAGAAGGCAGGAGCTGGAGCTTTGGGGGAGGCGAGGGGCAGGCGAGATGGAGGTGCCAGGCCTGGCCCAGCCCCGTGGGAGCAGGGCCTGGCCTTGGCCTGGCAGCTGTAGCCGGCTGTTGCCTCCTGCAGGCCCTTCCCATGTCCTGTCCGTCACTCCCTCCTTTGGGACAGCCTCCCGAGTCCTGTTCTTGGAGGAGGCTGTTCCCACCCATGCCTCCTTGGCCCAGGCTGCTGAAGAGGGGTCTAGGGAAAGTTGGTGGGCCATGTTGGGGGCCTGCTGTGGCAGGCGAAGCGGAGAGAAGGTTCTGGCTCTGCTGATGGTCAGCTGGGGGTCCACTGTGGAGCCCCTCACCCGCTCTGAGCGCCTCTGTTTCTGTTTGGAAACAGAGCCTCATTCCTTCCACCTTCTACCAAGAAGAAAAAAAAAGAAAGTGAGAGATTGGACTGGGTATGGAGAGTCATGATGAGGCTCTTACAAAAACATTCGGTTAGCGTGTTAGCAGAGCTGTCACACAGCTGCTGGGAGTTGTCAAGGGTGACACGGCTGGGCCGGAGAGAGGTGGGGAACCCTTTCCAGACTGCAGAGGGAGAGGGGGTGGTTTGGCGTGCTGGGAGGGATGGAATGAGTAGCCATTCTGTCTAGGTGGCTCTGGGAAGGCAGAGCCTGAGGGCACAGCGGGGGGAGGCCCTGGGAGCACCCACCTTGGGACCAGGAGCTCTGACTCGGGATCTGGGAGGGGAGAGGGCGCAGTGAGCTCAGCCTTCAGACTGACCTGCTGCTCCGGTTTCATGCTGACCCCTGACCCCACCATCCACTGCCTGAGGTGCCGCTGCTGCTTATGAGAGGGCATGGGCGGAGCATGGATGGTGGGGGACAGGTAGTCCCCGCTGCCTGAGGGGGGACAGCCCATGCCAGGCTGAGGGCAGCTTGGGGAGCGGAGGGGAGTCGTCAGGTTCTAAAGACTGCTTATGGCCTCTGTGTTCTCAGAGGGGAAGTATCTCAGGGTGCGGGTCGGGGGTGCGGGCTGGCCGGGCAGGTCTCTCCCTCCCCCTCCAGATCCTGGTCCGTCAGCGCCACATGGGGCCAGCTGCTGCTGGGCTCTCAGAAAGTTCTTTGAGCCTCTGTCTCCCATGTCTGTCGCCCCCTCTCTTGGGTCTGTGTGGAATTCCCAGCCCCTTCCCTTCCCAGCGGGCCTGGTTCTTGGACGCCTGAGCCAGTCCTCCCCACACCCTCTACCAGCTCTTAGCAGCTCTCCTGGCCTGCTTCCCCAGCCATTCTTTTTATTTGTTTTAAATAGATGTTATTACCCAGTGTTCAGAGGAGAAAAATCAGAAAACGCAGATAAGGAAAAAGGAGAAAATAAAAATTGTCTATGATCTCATCACCAGGTGTTGACTCGGTTAGCATCTTCATGTGCCTCCTCCTGGATTTTTCTCCTGCTACATGTTCATGCATTAAAATTAGATTATAGCCTGTACTTGCTTTGCAGCCTGCTCCTTCCATTCCTGGTTCCTAGATATCTTTCCACAGCAGTCAATAAGGTATTTTTAAGGCTGTTTAACATTCCACCTTAGAGATACCCCGTAATTTATTCAGCAGATCCCGTTGCAGGCTGTTTCCAGTGTTTTGTTACTATAAGTAACATTGCGATCAACAAAACACCCTTGTAGTCCACTCAGTTATGTGCATCCTTAACTATCAACATTTCCCTAGGAGAGAGCCCTGTGAGGGGAATTGGGGGTCCACGAGGATGCCTGGCATGCCGGATGTTGGGCAAAAGCTTCGGCTGTTGCGATGTTGATGGTGTTGAGGTTATTGATGGAGAGTTCAGGGGCCTGGTGCTTTTGTTGAACCCTTGATCTTCTGAGAACTCACCCAATCTGGACTTCCCTGGCCTCGTTTTGTGACATTCACGGCTAGAATATCCTCCTGCGTCCTGTTCCCATCCAAATCCTTCAAATCTGTCTCCAGACTTCCCTCTGCCTCTGGTTCTGGTTCTGGTTCTGGTTCTCCCTCTGGTGAAGGCCTCCTCCCTCTCCCAGTCTAGAGGGCGTGGCCTCCACGTGGCCTGACTCAGTTACTTGGAGCCCTAGGTCCTGCCCTGATGGGGATGGTTAACCCCTTCCTAACTGTCTTATCTTCACTAGGGGAGTATAAGCTGTAAGGGGTCAGGGGGCTACATCTTCTTGACTCTCCATGTCCATAACTCCCCCAAGGCAGCAGCAGGGGGCCAGGCACACAGTAGGTGCTCCGCGAACGTGTGCTTTGCTGGGCACCGGCTTGGAGGCAGCAAACTCACCCTGTGTCTCCAGCTGCAGGGTGAGCTGGCCCTCTCATGGGCCTCAGACTGTGTATCTGTTCACAGGGTAGGGATGGCGGGTGGGCTGGGTCCCTTCCTGCTGTGGCTTTTCCTACCCCCTCCTTGACCTCTTACCCCACAGGTCTTGGGTCCTGAGGCTGCCGGCAGACTATGGGTACAACGGCCAGCACAGCCCAGCAGACAGTCTCAGCCAGCGCCCCCTTTGAGGGCCTCCAGAACGGTGGCACGATGGATGGTCGGCACTCACTCACTGTCCACTCCTTCCAGACCACGGGCTTGCACAACAGTAAGGCCAAGTCCATCATCCCCAACAAGGTGGCCCCCGTCGTGATCACGTGAGTGGCAGGACGAGTGTGACCGTGTCCCCGGAAGACATGTCTGGGGGGAGCTGCCTGGAGGGGTGGTGGCATACAGCACTTCAGAGTCTCCAAACTGCTTTCGTAGATGAAGATACTGAGGCCCAGAGAGGTTAAGCAGTTTGTCTGGAGTCACACAGGAAGTGGGTGGCAGAGCCAGCGTCTGTCGCGGGTCTCTTAGCCCATATTACTTGCCATGTCACAGTGCCGGGTAGTGTGGAGAGGGAAGAGTGGCTGGGGGAGGGGGGACACCCTTTTGAGAGTAATTTTTGGCTGATGTTTTCAAAGGAAGTTTATATTCTTAGATGCATAAAATGTCGATTTTTTTCACCCCCCACAACCTGTAATTATGGTTCGAAACTGAGGTTAACACCGGGCCATTAAAGGGCCTTGGGCTGAAAAAGCTGGAAGCTGTTGGTCAACTCTCCTAATTAGGCCCTTCAAGGACATTCCCAGAGGGGGCTGAGGGTTTGTTCTGGCCCCATATTTTGAGAGACCTGGACACACTGCATGCGTCATGTGGGCCCAGGGAAGGAGTGGGTGCTGGGAGCCTGAGGCCAGGGAGACAGAAGGGGCATTGGATGCGTCTCCTGGTGAGTCAGGAAGCCTTGTCTTACATCATATCTGCCCACCGAGCTTCCCTGTCTCTGGACCCCTCCAGGATGGAGGAAGTGGGACATGATGAGCTAAGAATTAAATGTGTTCCACAAAGAGATGTTTGGCAGAGAGTTCGCAGATGGGGCCTTCTGTATAAGGAAACCTGAGGAGTGGGAATGATAAATCCGGCCTGTTGCCTTTGGGGCCTGACAGGAAAATTGTAGTCATAATACGTTACTGTGCTCATGATAAGGGGAGGAAAAGAGATGTTAAATAAAAGGGACTTGAGGGCTTTCCTGGTGGCTCAGTGGTTAAGAATCTGCCTGCCAATGCAGGGGACATGGGTTCGAGTCCTGGTCCGGGAAGATCCCACATGCCGCGGAGCAACTAAGCCCGTGCGCCACAGCTACTGAGCCTGCGCTCTAGAGCCCACGAGCCACAAGTACTGAAGCCCATGTGCCACAACTACTGAAGCCCGCGTGCCTGGAGCTTGTGCTCCACAACAAGAGAAGCCACCGCAGTGAGAAGCCCGCGGACCACAACGAAGAGCAGCCCCCCGCTCGCCACAAGGAGAGAAAGTCTGCACGAAGCAATGAAGACCCAACACAGCCAGCAATAAAAAAAAAGAAAATAAATTTATTAAAAAAAGAAAAAAGGGACTTGATATATAGTCTTTTGACTAGCAGATGACAAAACTAGGTTCGGGTCTTGAGCACAGTGTTGGAACCTCGTGTCCTGGGCCTGGCTCTGTCTCTGTCCTGCTCTGTGACCGTGGGCAGATACTTTTCCCTCTCGGGGCCTCAGTTTCCTTATCAGGATATGTGGGGATGACATTCAAAATATTTAAGCGTGGTGTGGCTCAGGACAGTCACCGGTCTGCTGCAAAACTCCTCTGTAGTGAGACTGTGTGCTCCCTGGAGCCAGCCGTGACCCAGTGATCCTTGGGTTGTAGCTTGTTTGAGGTTCAAGGGACCTTAGAAGATCATCCAGTACAGCCGCTGGCAAACCATATCCTTCAGGCCCATCTCCTGTTTCGGTAAATAAGAGTTCAATAAGTGTTCCTTGGGACACTGCCACTCCCGCCCATTTGCATATTGTCAGCAGATGCTTAAGGCTGCAACGGCAGAGTTGAGTAGTTGCAGCTGACTGCGTGGCCCACAAAGCCTAAAGTATTTACTGTCTGGTCCTTTATAGGAAAGGTTTGCTCACCCCTGATCTGATAGCTATTAGATCAGATGTGAAAACTGATCCTGACACAGAAACTGAGTCTCGGGAGGCAGAAGGGTTTGCTTGCCACGGGTCCCGTGTGATGGAGGCAGAGCTGGCCGAGGGAGCCCAGGTCTCTGGACTCCTGTCTAGTGCTCCCCACCCCAGTCATTCCCCCACCCTGCCTTTCCTTTTGTAAAGAGGCTCAGACCCCAGATCATGAGCTCTGGGAGGCTGTGTCTTATTCATTGTTATAATCAGCACAGAACCTTGTTGGGTCTTGAGTGCACAGCGCTCCGCCTGGTTTAGCATCTACAGAAGGCTGTGGGTTTTGTTTGAAATGGCCCTGTGTGGAGGCAGAACTACTGCTAGTAATTGTAGTTAGATTACTAAGTGATCACAGTCTTCGAGGCACTGGGCTAAGCACTTACTTCTTTAGCGCATTGTCTTCTCACAGCAGCCCTTAGGAGGTTGCAATTACTGGAAACGGAGCTATAGAGCAAGTAATCCCAAAGCCATGGAGTTACTGAGCGGTGGAGTTGGAGTCATACCCAGGCCACGTGGCCCCAAAGCCTGGGTCCTGAACCACTGCACTGTGCTAGGGGGTTGTCAGTGTGGGGTTGTTCTCAGAGACAATCTGATGGAGGGACCATCTGGGATGGTCCTTGTTAAGCCTTGTTTAAGGAGGCCTTAAACAAGACAGAAGCTTCTGTCTACACAAAAGTCCAGGAGGTGCTCCAGGCTGACGTGGCTGCTCCATGATCAGTCAGGCTCCTCTTCTCTTGTTGCCCCACCATCATCAGCATCTGCTTCCTGCCATCATTTCTGGATGCTAGACAGGGAGAAGGAGGGAAGGGTAGAGGGCACACATCTTCTCTTTAAGGGGACGGCCCAGAAGTTGCGCACATCACTTCTCCTCACATCCCATTGGCCCAAACTGAATCACATGATCACACTAGCTGCAAGGGAGGCTGGGACATGTAGTCTTCAGCTGGATGTCCCAGTCACAATTCCAGGGTACTATTGCTGAGGAAGAAGGAGAGAGTGGCTATTGGGGGACAGTGGGCAGCCTCTATCATAAATGCGTGGGTGGGACGGGGTGGCCCTGCCGTAGGCCTGGTGAGGGTGGAGCGGATACTGGCCGCGGAGGTTGCCTGACTCAGTCTCCATTCTGCCCCTGGCAGGTACAACTGCAAGGAGGAGTTCCAGATCCACGACGAGCTGCTCAAAGCCCATTACACGCTGGGCCGGCTCTCAGATGCCACCCCAGAGCACTACCTGGTGCAGGTGAGGTTGGGCCTGTCCCTCTCTCCCCCTTGCAGCCTCTCCTACCCTCTTGCCCTCCTTCCTCACAGGCTCCCTCCCTAATCTCCTCCTGCTTTCCACACTGTCCCCCTTCTCTGCTTCACTGCCTCACCCCACCCTCTGGGGTCCTGATCCCACTTCCTCTCACCCCCTGGTTTCCTGGGCCCTGTTCCTCCTGCCCTGTGGAGCCCCCTGCTCTTCTGTCCCCATCTGTCCCCTGCCTGGCCCCCAGCCTGCCCACACCTCTCTCTCAGAGCACCAGGGAGAACAGAGAAGGGGGCCTGAGGGACCTGGGACCCCAGTCGGCTCCCTGCAGGCTCTCCATCCCATTCTCTTTTGAAGTTTCAGAACTGCTCTGGAATGTAGAGAGATGTAGATGTACATGTACATCTATCTATCTGTCTTTGTATCTTTTTTTTTTTTTGCCTTAAATATCCCCTGGAAAGTAAAGTCTACAAGGGCAGATGACTTTTCATGTGTCTTGTTCACTGCTGTAGCCCCAGGCCCTAGAACAGTGCTTGGGTATAATGTAGGTGCTCAATAAATAGTGAATGAATGAATGAATGAATGAATGAATGATAATCATGATGATTAAACTGTATTTGTTGAAAAAGGGTCCGGGTAGGAGGTGGCAGTGGACGGGTAGATGGGTGAACAGGTGGATGAGATGACCTCATGGTTCCTTTTTGCCCAGGAATGTGTCTTCTGGTTCCTCCTGCTTTCACCTGATCCCTGAGTAGTGTTTTCCTCTTTTCTCTGTAGTCACTGCCTCCCCAGCTGGGGAGGGGAGAAACCTGCCCATTCCCAGAGCCGCAGGCCTCTAGGAAGTGGCTAGCAGTTCTCTCCTGGTTGATTCTTGGTGCCCCAGCTGTGACTCCCTACTCGAGCCCCTTTTCCATGAGCTTCCTCTGGGTATGAGAGATGTTTGCTGTGTGCCCGGGGAGCTGCAGGCCCATCCTAGAGGCAGCTTTGGTCTTCTGTTTCATGTCCCTGGAGTACCTCTCCCTGCTCTCCTTCTTCAAGGCCAGGCTCAGTTGCCACTTCCTGCATGAAGCCTTTTTGGATTCCCCCTCAGGAGGAGTTGCCTTTCCTTTTCCCACACTGTACGACACTCCTCCTGGCATCACGGATAGTCACGTATTTTGTCTATTTTTTCCACGAGTCAGCAGACAACTTGAGAACCATGTCCCCCACCCCCTCTCCCTGCTCCCCATCCCCTGGGGCCTGGGACAGAGCCCTGTTTGTAGAAGACGTCCCAGAGTCATCTGAGTGACCCCCTGTGGCTCTCCCCCTGCCAGGGCCGCTACTTCCTGGTGCGGGATGTTGCAGAGAAGATGGACGTGCTGGGCACTTTGCAGAGCTGTGGGGCCCCCAACTTCCGGCAGGTGCGGGGCGGGCTCACCGTGTTCGGCATGGGGCAGCCCAGCCTCTCAGGATTCAGGCGGGTTCTTCAGAAACTCCAGAAGGACGGACACAGGGTAAGCATGGCCATTTCCCATGCAGGGGCTAGCCCCCAAATCTGGGGAAACGGGTTCCAGGAGGGGCAACTTCAGAGGCTCTGGAGGGGCCTGGCCGTATCATAAGGAGGGTGACTGGTGACCAGGACCAGGCCCTGCCAGGCCTGCAGTGCCATTATGGTCACTGTGGTCAGCGTGACTGGGAAATTCTGGGTGAATGTTTATTGCACTGTCCTGTGTGGACATGGGAGCCCCAAGGTCAGAAGCCCCTTATACACCGTACAGGATGATGATCACAGCTAACACTTACGTCCTCATGTCAATCCTATGAGGCAGTTATTCACCCATTTTACAGAGGAGGAAACTGAGGCCCAGAGAGGATAAGTGACACAGCCCCTGAGTGGTGTCCCAAGACACAAACCTAGACCCCTGGACTCCACGCGCCTGCTTTACATGCCTCCTCTCTCCTGCCTGATGTGGAGGTGGGGTTTTGAGTGTCTCCAGGACAGAGGATGAGTGTCCACTGTGATTGCAGGCTTATGGCGGGCAGCCGAGTGTGATTTGACCTGGGTTAAGATGGAGAGTCCTTAGTGAACCAGAGTGGGGAGGGGGTGTTAGCTGAGCACGGATCCCACCTTCCCAGCAAGTTCTGCAGGGCGGGGCCTGCCCACACATCTCCCTCTGTCTGTACGGTGCTCAGTGAATGCATGATTACATGGTGGTGGTGGGCATTCACTTCTTCAGCTGATGTTTATCAAGCGCTTGATTTACCTAGGGCTCTGCGCTAGGAATTGTGGGGACACGAAAATGACAAGGACATGATTCTGCCCGCAAGGAGCCTGTAGTCCACAAAGGGAGAAAGATGTATTCACTGATAACGTTAATCCAGGGCAGGAGTTAACACCACAAGATTCAGATCAAGGGCTCTTGGCCCTGAGAGGAGGGAGGTCAGGAGCCGGTGGCCTTGGGACTGAGCTTTGCTTCTGGGGTAGGATTCAGGTTGCAGGGGCAGAGTGGGGTGATGGGCCCGGGATGAGGGGGAGCGGCTAGCTTGGAGGCCCCGAGGTGGGGGAGCGGTGACGCTTCCCTCCTTCTTGGGTTCCCGGCAGGAGTGCGTCATCTTCTGTGTGCGGGAGGAGCCCGTGCTGTTTCTGCGTGCTGATGAGGACTTTGTGCCCTACACGCCTCGAGACAAGCAGAGTCTTCACGAGAACCTCCAGGGCCTCGGACCCGGGGTCCAGGTGGAGCGCTTGGAGCTGGCCATCCGGAAGGAGGTGAGGGCCAGCGGTGTGGGTGGGAGGCCGCCCCCCGGTAGGCCTTGGACAGCTGGGTTGAGCCCAGCCCCGCTTTGCTCTCACTGGTACACACTCGCTCACTTTTCTGCCCTGCTTGGGTGTGAATGGCTGCTGCAACGCTGGTCCCGGGCAGCCTGGGGAAGGACTTCTCTTCTCGGCTCTGCTTGCCTCTGCCCCTTTCCCACCCTGCTTTTCTCCTCCAAACTCAGCACCATTATTTAGAAAAGGGTCTGGTGGAGGGGAAAGAGCACTAGACTGAAAGCCCCAGGACAAGTTCAGCCTCCTGTGAGCTGTGAGGCCTGGGCTGGGTCACTTCTCTCCATGCGCCTCTTTCTGAGGTTCCTCTGTCCTCCTCCTTCACAGCTGGGAGGTTTGTCAGGGTCTCTGAGGCTGTTGAGGCACCCAGAGGTGTGTAAAGAGTGTGTGGGGGTCATGGCGTCCCCTACCTCCCTGGGACATCCCGGGCAGGAACGGAGGCCGCAGCTCAGGCTTTCTCCCCTCTAGCTCCCAGCTGACCGAGCTTCCTCCTGTCCTTCAGTCTGGCGGTTTAGCCAATTCCTGCTGCCCACCGGGCCAAGCCCTTCCAGCCTGGCCCCAGTGTGGGCCATGTCAACTCAGGCATGGGTGGCTGCCCTCGGGCCAGCGGCCACCCTGGTCCCGTCAGGGCTCCCAGGGCACAGAGAGGACCTCTGGTGTGTAGTTCTCCCTGGAGGGAAAGCAGCTTGTCCATGGCCTCGGTGTGGCCTAGGCACTCCAGAGCTCAGCCAGGAATGTCCATCATGGCCCTCTGACCCCCTACCTCCTCTAGATCCACGACTTCGCCCAGCTGAGCGAGAACAAGTACTACGTGTACCACAACACCGAAGACCTGCGGGGGGAGCCCCACGCCGTGGCCGTCAAGGGCGAGGACGATGTGCACGTGACCCAGGAGGTGTACAAGCGGCCCCTCTTCCTGCGGCCCACCTACAGGTACCGAGGACCTGCACAGGCCCCCAGTGTGCCGGGTGTGGGTGCTCTCTGGGCCTGCTCTCCAGCTGCGGCCTCAGTCTCACCATCTGCAGGTTGGGCTGAGTTCCCCACGCCTGTGTCTCCCATGGGAATATGGGGGTGAGGGGATGTCCGGCGTGTGTGGCCTGCCTGATGGGCCGCTCCCCCTCACCCGGCAGGTACCACCGTCTGCCCCTGCCAGAGCAAGGAGCTCCCCTGGAAGCCCAGTTTGATGCCTTTATCAGTATCCTCCGGGTAAGTGGGGGCAAGAGGGGTGCTGGGAGCATGGAGGGTGGGCAGGTGCTTGGAGAGTGGGTCTGTGTCAAGGCCCCGTCTCCATGGAGATGCCCTGGTGGGTGTGGCTTCTGGAGGAAGGCTGAGGGCGTGAGTGTGTGGGCTGTGTGTGTGTCTGGTGTGGGTGTGTATTTGTACATTCTCTAATGACAGAGCCCAGCACTGACCGTCTGGAGGACTGGACTCTGGCTGTGGCTTGGCTGCTAACTTGCTGTGTGATCCTGGACAGATCTCCTAACTTCTAGGCCTCAAGTTCCTCATTTCTATATCGGAACTAAAAATTCTTACCTTCCAGGCTTCAGCTGATATCTCCTGAGTACCGGTGTTTCTGTCCCAACCCCCTTGGGAGGTCACCTTATATAATTTGCCTCTCACAGCAGAGTAACTGTGGCCCTGTCCCCTCTGAGTAGTTCTTAGCTCCAGGGCCCTGGGAAGGAGGCAGGGCCTGTGCTCCTGGGGCAGGTGGAGCAGATCGGGCCGTGGGGCTGGGCGGCCCATGTCACGATCCCCCAGCCCCAATTTGGTCCTCAGCCGCGGGCCTTCTGGTCCCACTGTTACCTGCTCTCCGTGGCCCCTCCCCAGGAGACCCCCAGCCTGCTGCTGCTCCGAGAGGCCCACGGCCCTCCCCCTGCTCTCCTCTTCAGCTGCCAGACGGGCGTGGGCAGGACCAACCTGGGCATGGTTCTGGGCACCCTCATCCTGCTTCACCACAGTGGGACTGCCTTGAGGCCGGAGTGAGTGGCTCGTGGGACCCAGTGCCCCAGGGGACTGTGGGGATAAGGAGAGGGGAGGGCAGGGCTGCCCCACGTTGCCGGGGACACATCAGAAGCCCAGAGCTACAGCTGGAAGTTGGGCAGCTGGGGTTCACTTCCCAGTTTGCTGCAGACTTCACTGGCTGACCTGGAGAAAGTCCCTTGGCCTTTCTGGGCCCCAGTTTCCCCAGTGGAACAAACGCCTCTTGTCTCCCCAACTGATTTGGAAGGAAAACTTGGAGCATGTAGTCCGGTGCCTCTCATCGGCCAGGTGAATGGGAGGGTGTCGACAGCGGGGCGTCCTCCAGGCCTGTGGGAGCGCTGATGAGGGTACTGCCCCTCCCTGTCAGGGCTGCCCCTACGAAGACCAAGCCACTGCCCATGGAGCAGCTCCAGGTGGTCCAGAGCTTTCTCCACGTGGTGCCCCAGGGGAGGAGGATGGTGGAGGAGGTGAGCGAGGGGGCTGGGCAAGGAGTTGGGGGCGGGGCCGTGGAGGGGCACTCGCTCCCCTCACTGGGGGGCGTCTTCCTCCCCTGCCCGCTCCTTCCCTTCCCGGCCAGTCATTCTCTTTCCCCCTCTCTTCTCTTCTACCTCTTGCCATCTTTCCATGGCCCTGCTCCATCCCTGCTGCCGTCCCCTCTTCCCTGCCCTGGTCTCTGGCACCAGGTGGACAGAGCCATCACCGCCTGTGCAGAGTTGCACGACCTGAAGGAAGTAGTCTTGGAACACCGGAGGGAGCTGGAAGGCAGCCCGCCGGAGACCCCGGCTCAGGTGAGGCACTGAGAGCCGCTGCTTTTGCCTGAGCCCGGCAGCCTTGTTTGCTTGGGCCTGTTGACTGGCCCCCTTCAGACTGGCTTTTCCTAATTGCTGCTTCTCCCATGAGCAGAGCAGTTTTCAGAGGAAGGGGAGATGGGGAGCTGGGCCTGCAGGAAGAGAGGAAGTTTACTTTCCCTGACCAGGACCCCTTGCTGCAGAATAAACAGGATGGAGGAAGGGGCTGCTGGCAAGGTGCTGGGGGCCTCTGGCTCCAGATACTTCCCAGGCTGCTCCCGGCTCCCCCTGCAAATAAAAACCCTCGCTGTTCTTTGGGAAGGCCAAGGTTTGGTCCAGCCGCTGATTCTGCAAGAGTGACGGGCTCTGGGCTGTCTCAGCGGGCCTGTCCCTGTGCTCTGGGGAGAGGAGGTTGGCTTGTTCGCACACAGCGCATGGAAAGAATCTAAAGCCCGCAGAGTCTTTTTCTTCTTTAACGCTTAAAAAAGTGTTTTAAAAGCAATATTATATCACAGAAGATTGAGAAATTAGAGAAGGAATAAAACTGCCTGTCATCCAAGCCCAGCTGCCGTGAGCATTTTGGCTGCCTTCCTTCAGTTTTCATATCTCTGATGTTCTTTTGTAGGTTGCCTAGGGCACGTCTATGTCCTGCTTATTTCATGTAACCCCGTCTCTTCCATGTCATACCTGCTTATCGTTGTTGAGGTTTATGGCTGTGGAACCAAAGCCATCGCGAGGCTCAGCCATCATTGGCCCGATAGGTCAGGAGCAGAGCTCTGGCCCGATTGCCTGAGTTCTTTCTGTTCCTGGCTCTGCCACCTAGAGGCGTGTGGACCTGGGCAACCTGCTTCACTGCTCTGTGCCTCAGTTTCCCCACTCGTAAAACGAGGCCACTCACAATAACTACCCCATAGGGTTGTTGTGAGGATTAGGTGAGCTCAGGTCATAAGGCCTCAGAAGGGCGCCTGGCAGAGCAGGTGTTCCTCCTGGCCGTCACCTGCTGTGATCCTCAGGCCCCCTCTAGTTGCGCAGTGGGGTCAAAGTAAGTACTTCGCATGGAACTACTTCGTGAAGATGAGGCTTTTGTGTATTTAGGATTTTTCCCCTTATAAGGTCTAGATTAGGGGTTGACAGACGATGGCCCACGGGCCAAATCCAACCCACCACCTGTTTTGATAAATAAGTTTTGTTGGAACGAGGTCTTGCCCATCCATTTATGTACCGTCTCTGGCTCTCTTATGTTGCCGTGGCAGAGTCCAGCTGTTGCAAGGCAGATCGTGTAGCCCACAAGCCTAGAAAATTTACTGTCTGGCCTTTTATAGAAATAAAAGTTTGCTGACCTCTGGCCTGGATTCCCAAAGATGGGGTTAAATTTCATCCAAGGGCATGACCTTTTTTTCGGGCCTGTACGAATGTCACTTGCCCTCCAGAAGGTGGTGCTGACTCAGCAGGAGAAGCCTGAGATCCGAAGGTGAAGAGAGGGAATTTGGAATTTTCTGTGACAGTCCCCTGCCCAGAGGACGCTGGGGTGGGGAGGGTCGCAGCTCTTAAGTGAGGGCCTCTGGTTCAGGGAAGGGTGTTTATACACTTGCTGCTTCAACACGGATTGTGGGCGACCCTGCATGGTGGGTGGCATTGGAGCAAAGCGGCGAGGCCCAGCCTGTCTCTGGGCACAGAGCCTCACCGAGAGCTGTAGTGCCTCCTGGGGTCACCAGTAGCTCTTCCTGCACCATGGATAAACCACAGCAAATGGGATAGGGTTGGAAGAACTTCCAACCTGGCGAAACAGGGTTATGAAGGGTGGGGGTAGATTGTCTAATGGGAGTTTCTGAGGCTTAACTCCTGCCTTCTGCGGATGGGGATGGGTGGCTTAGCAGCCCCATCTTTACTGCCCGCCCTCCTTCCTGGTCCCTTCCTCTCAGGAAAGCGGCAGCCAGCGCGGTGTCCGGCAGAGGGCGCTGCGGAGCCTGGAGCGATACTTCTACCTGGTCCTGTTTAACTACTATCTCCATGAGCAGGTGGGGTAGGGGGATGAGCGGACCCATCCCCCTTTCTCCTGGGGCCCCTCCAGACTCCCCACCCAGTGACTGGCATGGGGTTGATGGGGACCCCTGTGGAGCCGGGGAGGGGAGTGGGGACATGTGTGTTGGTTCCAGAGGAAGGTGGGTTTGGGGGAGGCAAGGAGAGACCCAGATAGAGGGATGGTCCCCGAGCAGGTCAGGCAAAGGGAGGCCCCACGTCTCTTTCCTGTGGGCCCATCTCTGTACCCTTAGCCAGGGCATCGGGGCCTGGAGGGATCTCGCTTCGGATATCCTGGTCCCCTCTCTCCAGCCCCTCATCCCTGCCCTGGGCCGTGATGGGTATCTCTTGGGGTCCCCCGACCAGAGGGCAGGCAGGGAGAGTTTGGGATGGCCATGTGACCCTGAACTCCCGTCTCTCCCTGCCTCGGGCTGCAGTACCCGTTGGCTTTTGCCCTCAGTTTCAGCCGCTGGCTGTGTGCCCGTCCCGAACTGTACCGCCTGCCTGTGACACTAAGCTCAGCGGGGCCTGTGGCCCCTGGGGACCTCATCACCACCGGCTCCCTGGTGAGTGTGCCTGGCTGGCTGGGGAAGTGGGCGTGGGTGTGGGCTGGCCCCGGGGTTGATTACAGCCTTGGTTCCTGTGGGGTTGGGCTAAGCATTGGCCTCACAGGAAGCAAAGGGTGGATGGCCCGTGCGGTGATGGGATTCTCCTGTGAACAAAATGGGGCCATTCTCAGGCCCTAAGAAGCATTTGCAGCTCTAGCTACGTTCCAGTACCCACTCCTCATTCTCAACGCCAAGCGCTCTGGGCTGGGAGTCAGGAGGCCTGGTTCTGGTATCTTTGCCACCAGCCTCTCATCTTTGAGCCTCAGCTTCCTAATCTGGAGAGTGGGCACCATTGCACTTGCCCTTGCCAGGGTGGTTATGAGGCTCCAAGTGTGCAAAAGTGCTTTCTGAACTGTCAAGTGCTGGTCTCACCCCCCGCTCCCCATGCCCACCTGGGGCCAGGTTCTGAACCTCAGTCGGCCGCTGAGGGTCCCAGGCTTGCTTCTCTCCCAACAGGGGGCAGATGACCTCGTCTCCCCGGACGCACTCAGCACCGTCAGAGAGATGGACGTGGCCAACTTTCGGCGGGTGCCCCGTTTGCCCATCTATGGCACGGCCCAGCCCAGTGCCAAGGTGACCAGCCAGGGGGCCCACGTGTGGGGTGAGGAGAAGGGGGTTTGAGCTCTTTCACTGACGGCCATCTGTCCCCCCAGGCCCTGGGGAGTATCTTGGCCTACTTGACCGACACTAAGAGGAAGCTGCAGCAGGTCGTGTGGGTCAACCTGAGAGAGGAGGCTGTGCTGGAGTGTGACGGGCGCACCCACAGCCTGCGGTGGCCTGGGCCCCCCACGGCCCCTAGCCAGGTGGAGGTGAGGCCCTCCTGCCTTGTACGCACCCCTGCCTTGGAGGCCTTCTGGGGACTTGGCCTGAAAGGGTCTTCAGAAGCTTCTGTGCTCCTTTTGTACAGATGAAGAAACTGAGGCCCCGAGAGGAGCGGTCTCAGGGAGTGGCTGACTCAGGACTCCCTTGCAGCCCCGGGTCTGGTTATAAACCTTGAGGCTTGAGAAGGGGGAGGGATGGGCCCGGAAGCCAGGACTATCCTGGCTGCAGAGGTGCTGGTCTTTCAGGGCTGGCCTGGGGGCTGCCGCGTGGCCTGAGCCCTCCGTCCCACCCTCCCCTAGAACCTGGAGACCCAGCTGAAGGCCCACCTGAGCATGCCTCCCGCAGGCACCCAGGGCCCGCGGACCCGCAGGTTCCAGACATGCCTCACGACGCAGGAGGTCTTCAGCCAGCACCGCGGGACCTGCCCCGGCCTTACCTACCACCGCGTCCCCATGCCAGACTTCTGTGCCCCCCGCGAGGAGGTGAGGGGGCTGCGTGGCTGAGGCCTCTGGGGAGGAAGAGGATGCCCCCCCCGCCTCCCTCGGGCCTGGGCCTTGGCTGTGGGCACAGCTCCCCAGAGGGACTAAGAGCTTGTTCTGCAGGGTTTCAGGTCGGCCTAGGTGGTTTATTCACATGCCTGCCGAGCTTCGTGTTTGCGTGCGCGCGCGTGCCTGTTTGTGTGTGTATTATGTGTTGTAGGTACGTGTGGGGTGGGTGAGCATGTCTGTGTGTGTTCAGAGTGGGTGTGGTTGTGGAGAGTGTGTGTGGTGTGTCTGTGTCTATGGAGGCTGTGCTGTGCCACTTGTCTTTGCTGGGGGACGCATGGAGAGCGTGTCTGGTGGGGAGCTGTGTGGTGTGTGTGTAGGGGGTTTGTGGAGGAGGGTGCTGGGGAATGCTGTGTGTGACTGAGGGAGTTCTGTGTGCATGTGGTATCTGTAGGTTTATGCCTGTGAATGTCTGTACGGTCTGTGGGTCTTTAAGGTTTGTGTGGTGTGTGTGCCTGGCCTGTGTTGTGTGGGGGTCACTGTGTGCCTGTGTGATGTGTCAGTTCTTTGGGTGATGCGCCTGTGTCTGTCTGTGAGACGGGTGGTGACGGGGCTTGTATGGCCCCCTCACTTTGCTCTGTGGGTCTGGCTGCCCGTAGTTTGTTGCCCTCTGGTGGTCTCACGCTGCAGTGATTGGCTGAGGTTGGGACTGCCCTCAAACTGGGATCTGGGTTGGGTCCACCTCAGGTGGGCAGTAGGGCGGTGGGGGGGGGGGTCCACGTGCAGCCCGGGGGCGCAGCACATAGGAGTGTGCTTGTTCTACCTGGCAGATGGTGGGCACCAGGAACCTCAGGTGTGTGCCCGTGTCTGCTCATACGTCCAGTGCCTGGTTACATGGGAGTGTGGCTGTTTACGTGCACGTGGTCTTGTGTGTACTGCAGTGAGCTGAGTGTATGTGCATACAAGGTTGTGAGCCTGACACAGCCAGGCTCCGGGCAAACACTCCCAGGACAGCTGCCAGGGTTGCCATTTGGAGGGATGGGCCATCTTGGGAGTCTGTGCAGCTGGGAGTACCCACTGACTCAGACCTCGGTCTCCCTGTGCAGGATTTTGACCGGCTGCTGGGGACCCTGCAGGCTGCCCTCGCCAAGGACCCGGGTTCCGGCTTCGTGTTCAGCTGCCTCAGCGGCCAGGGCCGGACCACGACCGCCATGGTGGTGGCCGTGCTTGCCTTCTGGCACATCCGAGTATGTGTGGCCTCCTGTGTGAGGACAGGGCTCTGCCCAGGCAGGGTGGGCATTTGGTCCCTGGGGACCCTGGCTGTGGCAGGAAGGTGTGGTCCCAGAGCCCCCTCTCATCAGCCCTGGGCAGACGGTGCGTGGGCTGGCAGACCCCTGGCACGGGCTCCAGCTGTGGGCAGAGCTGGGGGAGGGTGCGGTCTGGTAGCCATGCTTCCGGTCCCAGCAGCTGTCCTCCCTTAGGGCTTCCCCGAGGTGGGCGAGGAGGAGCTCGTGAGCGTGCCCGATGCCAAGTTCACCAAGGGCGAGTTTGAGGTGAGCACGCCCCGTGGGGTCCCCAGGGGACACCTGGGGGAGGGGAGGGGTGAGTCTTGCTGGCAGGTTGGGGGGAGATCTTCAAAGCTCCTCCTAAGGCCATTACCTTATTCTACCTCATCGTATCAGTCCTTCCCTGTCCCCATTTCACAGATGAGCAAACAGGGCACAGGGTAGCTTGGCTCTGGGCCCTGGCAGATGGTGTTTGGAGAAGAGGGGGCGGATCCCCTCCACTCCTCCTGGCCCTGCTGCTGGGCTCCTGGCCACCATCTTGTCTGGGTAACACTGACGACCACCTCACGGGCACCTGGGACCCAGCTGCGGTTGGTGACCCTGGTGCCGGGCCCCGGACCACCCCACCCCACCCCCATTTCAATTCAGGGCACTGGATGGACAGTGCTAACGTCTCACATTTAGCCATCCATGTATTGCACCTCATGTGCCTCATGTCATGTTCCCTGACACCCTGTAAGTAGGTGGCAGTGTCCCCGTCTTACACATGGGGCAAGTGGAACTCAGAGTTGGCACGTGGCTGCCCGGTGTCGGTGTTGTGGTCGGCTCCTGCCTACCTGGCCGGCCTGGCCAGTGCCCCTTCCCTGCCCTCCCTACTGTCCTGACACCCTGGCCTCCATGCAGCTCCTCAAACTCACCAAGTGCTTTCAGCTTCTGGGCCTTTGCATGTGCTTTTCCCTTGCCCTGGACCACTTCTCTCTTCCTTCTTCTGGCTGATTCACTGATTCTTTTCTTTTTAATTTCTTATTGTGGTAAAACGTACATAACACAAAATTTACCATTTTAACCATTTTTCAGTGTACAGCTCTGTGGCATTAAGTACATTCACATTATTGTGCAACCATCACCACCATCTCCAGAACTTTTTCCTTAGGCCAAATTGACCCTATCCATTAAACACTAACTGCCCATCTCCCCTCGCCCACCCCCTGGCAGCCACCATTCCACTTTCTATCTCTATGAATTTGACTATTTTACATACCTCATGTGAGGAGAATCATACAGTATTTGTCCTTTTGTGACTGGCTTATTGCACTTAGCATCATAGCATCCAGTTTCATCCGTGGTGTAGCATGTGTCACAATTTGCATTTTTAAAAGGCTGAGTAGCATTCCGTTGTAAGTATCGACCACATTTTGTTTATCCATTCATCTGTCCGTGGGCACTTACGTTGTCTTCACCTTTGGGCTACTGTGAATCACGCTGCTGTGAACATGGGTGTACACATATCTGTTTGAGTCTTTGCTTTCAATTCCAGAAGTGGAATCACTGGATCAACTGGTAATTCACTGTTTAAATTTTGAGGAACTGCCATATTGTTTTCCACAGCAGCTGCACGATATACATTCCTGCCAGCAAAGCACAAGGGTTCCAGTTCCTCCACATTCTTGCCAACACTTGTTGTTTTCTGTTTTTTTTTTTTTTTTTTTTTTTTTTGATAATAGCCTTCCTAGTAGGTATGAAGTGACCTGGTGTGGTGTTGATTTGAATTTCCCCACCGACTAGTGATGTTGAACATTGTTTCATTTGTTTTATGGCCATTTTTGTATCTTTCTTGGAGAAATTCCTATCTGAATTCTTTGCCCATTTTTGATTTGGGTTGTTTTGTTATTGTTGAGTTGTAGGAACTCTTTATATATTCTGGATATCAATCCCTTGTTAGATATGTGGTAGTTCGGTGGGTTGCCTTTTTACTCTATTGATAGTGTCCTTTCATGCAAAAATTTTTAATTTTGATGAAAATCAATTTGTCTGTTTTTCTTGTTTCCTGTGCTTTTGGTGTCATATCCAAGAAGTCATTGCTAAATGCAATGTTATGAAGCTTTTCTTGTAAGAATTTTATGGTTTTAGCTCTTACATTGAGGTCTTTGATCCATTTTGAATTAATTTTATTTTTTTAGTTTAATTTTTTTATATAGCAGGTTCTTATTAGTTATCCATTTTATACATATTAGTGTATATATGTCAATCCCAATCTCCCAATTAATCACACCACCACCCCACCGCCACCACTTTCCCCCCTTGGTGTGTCCATACGTTTGTTCTCTCCATCTGTGTCTCTATGTCTGCCCTGCAAACCGGTTCATCTGTGCCATTTTTCTAGGTTCCACATATATGTGTTAATATTACAATATTTGTTTTTCTCTTTCTGACTTACTTCACTCTGTATGACAGTCTCTAGATCCATCCACGTCTCTACAAATGACCCAATTTCGGTCCTTTCTATGGCTGAGTAATATTCCATTGAATATATGTACCACATCTTCTTTATCCATTTGTCTGTCGGTGGGCATTTAGGTTGCTTCCATGACCTGGCTATTGTAAATAGTGCTGCAGTGAACATTGGGGTGCATGTGTCTTTTTCTTTTTTTTTTTTTATTTGCAGTATGTGGGCCTCTCCTGTTGTGGAGCACAGGCTCTGGACACGCAGGATCAGCGGCCATGGCTCATGGGCCCAGCCGCTCCATGGCATGTGGGATCTTCCTGGACCAGGGCACGAACCCATGTCCCCTGCATCAGCAGGCGGACTCTCAACCACTGCGCCACCAGGGAAGCCCCCATGTGTCTTTTTGAATTATGGTTTTCTCTGGGTATATGCCCAGTGGTGGGATTGCTAGGTCATATGTTAATTCTATTTTTAGTTTTTTAAGGAACCTCCATACTGTTCTCCATAGCGGCGGTATCAATTTACATTCCCACCAACAGTGCAAGAGGGTTCCCTTTTGTTCACACCCTCTCCAGCATTTATTGTTTGTAGATTTTCTGATGTTGCCCATTCTAACTGGTGTGAGGTGATACCTCATTGTAGTTTTGATTTGCATTTCTCTAATAATTAGTGATGTTGAGCAGCTTTTCATGTGCTTCTTGGCCACCTGTATGTCTTCTTTGGAGAAATGTCTATTTAGGTCTTCTGCCCATTTTTGGATTGGGTTGTTTGTTTTCTTAATATTGAGCTGCGTGAGCTATTTATATATTTTGGAGATTAATCCTTTGTCTGTTGATTCATTTGCAAATATTTTCTCCCATTCTGAGGGTTGTCTTTTCATCTTGTTTGCAGTTTCCGTTGCTTTGCAAAAGCTTTTAAGTTTCATTAGGTCCCATTTGTTTATTTTTGTTTTTATTTCCGTTACTCTAGGAGGTGGATCAAAAAAGATCTTGCTGTGATTTATGTCACAGAGTGTTCTTACTGTGTTTTCCTCTAAGACTTTTATAGTGTTCAGTCTTAACATTTAGGTCCATTTTGAGTTTATTTTTGTGTATGGTATTAGGGAGTGTTCTAATTTCATTCTTTTACATGTAGCTGTCCAGTTTTCCCAGCACCAGTTATTGAAGAGACTGTCTTTTCTCCATGGTACATCCTTGCCTCCTTTGTCATAGATTAGTTGATCATAGGTGCATGGATTTATCTCTGGGCTTTCTATCCCATTCCATTGATCTATAGTTCTGTTTTTGTGCCATACCATTATTGTCTTGATTAGTGTAGCTTTGTAGTATAGTCTGAAGTCAGGGAGTCTGATTCCTCCAGCTCCGTTTTTTTCCCTCAAGACTGCTTTGGCTATTTGGGGTCTTTTGTGTCTCCATACAGATTTTAAGATTTTTTGTTCTAGTTCTGTAAACAAATGCCATTGGTAATTTGACAGGGATTGCATTGAATCTATAGATTGCTTTGGGTAGTATAGTCATTTTCACAATATTGACTCTTCCAATCCAGAAACATGGTATATCTCTCCCTCTATTTGTATCATCTTTAATTTCTTTCATCAGTGTCTTATAGTTTTCTGCATACAGGTCTTTTGTTTCCTTAGGTAGGTTTACTTCTAGGTATTCTTTTCCTTTTGCTGCAACGGTATATGAGAGTGTTTCTTTAATTTCTCTTTCAGATTTTTCATCATTAGTGTACAGGAATGCACGAGATTTCTGTGTGTTAATTTTGTATCCTGCAACCTTACCAAATTCATTGATTGGGTCTAGTAGTTTTCTGGTGGCATCTTTAGGATTCTCTATGTATAGTATCATGTCATCTGCAAACAGTGACAGTTTTACTTCTTCTTTTCCACTTGTATTCCTTTTGTTTCTTTTTCTTCTCTGATTGCCATGGCTAGGATTTCTAAAACTATGTTGAGTAATAGCGGCGAGAATGGACATCCTTGTCTTGTTCCTGATCTTAGAGGAGATGCTTTCAGGTTTTCACCATTGAGAATGATGTTTGCTGTGGGTTTGTCGTATATGGCCTTTATTATGTTGAGGTAGGTTCCCTCTATGCCCACTTTCTGGAGAGCTTTTATCGTAAATGAGTGTTGAATTTTGTCAAAAGCTTTTTCTGCATCTACTGAGATGATCATATGGTTTTTATTCTTCAGTTTGTTAATATGGTGTATCACATTGATTTGTGTATATTGAAGAGTCCTTGCATCCCTGGGATAAATCCCACTTGATCATGGTGTATGATCCTTTTAATATGTTGTTGGATTCTGTTTGCTAGTATTTTGTTGAGGATTTTTGCGTCTATATTCATCAGTGATATTGGTCTGTAATTTTTTTGTATTATCTTTGTCTGGTTTTGGTATCAGGGTGATGGTGGCCTCATAGAATGAGTTTGGGAGTGTTCCTTCCTCTGCAGTTTTTTGAAAGAGTTTGAGAAGGACGGGTGTTAGCGCTTCTCTAAATGTTTGACAGAATTCGCCTGTGAAGCTATCTGGTCCTGGGCTCTTGTTTGTTGGAAGATTTTTAATCACAGTTTCAATTTCAGTGTTTGTGATTGGCCTGTTCATATTTTCTGTCTCTTCCTGGTTCAGTCTCAGAACGTTGTGCTTTTCTAAGAATTTGCCCATTTCTTCCAGGTTGTCCATTTTGTTGGCATAGAGTCGCTTGTAGTAGTCTCTTAGGATGCTTTGTATTTCTCTGGTGTCTGTTTTAACTTCTCCTATTTCATTTCTAATTTTATTGATTTGAGTCCTCTCCCTCCTTTTCTTGATGAGTCTGGCTAATGGTTTATCAATTTTGTTTATCTTCTCAAAGAACCAGCTTTTAGTTTTATTGATCTTTGCTATTGTTTTCTTTGTTTCTATTTCATTTATTTCTGTTCTGATCTTTATGATTTCTTTCCTTCTACTAACTTTGAGTTTTATTTGTTCTTCTTTCTCTAGTTCCTTTAGGTGTAAGGTTAGATTGTTTATTTGAGATTTTTCTTGTTTCTTTTTCCCTCTTAGAAGTGCTTTTGCTGCATCCCATAGGTCCCGTAGGTTTTGGATCATCATGTTTTCGTTGTAATTTGTCTCTAGGTGTTTTTTGATTTCCTGTTTGATTTCTTCAGTGATCCTATTTAGTAATGTATTGTTTAGCCTCTATGTGTTTGTGTTTTTTATGTTTTTTTCCCTGTAATTGATTTCTAATCTCATAGCATTGTGGTCAGAAAAGATGCTTGATATGATTTCAATTTTCTTAAATTTACTGAGGCTTGATTTGTGACCCAAGATGTGATCTATCTTGGAGAATGTTCCATGTGCCCTTGAGAAGAAAGTGTAATCTGTTTTTGGATGGAATGTCCTATAAATATCAATTAAATCTATCTGGTCTGTTGTGTCATTTAAAGCTTGTGTTTCCTTATTAATTTTCTGTTTGGATGATCTGTCCATTGGTGTAAGTGAGGTGTTAAAGTCCCCCACTATTATTGTGTTACTGTCGATTTCCTCTTTTAGAGCTGTTAACAGTTGCCTTATGTATTGAGGTGCTCCTATGTTGGGTGCATATATATTTATAATTGTTATATCTTCTTCTTGGATTGATCCCTTGATCATTATGTAGTGTCCTTCCTTGCCTCTTGTAACGTTATTTTTTTTAAAGTCTTTTATCTGATATGAGTATTGCTACTCCAGCTCTCTTTTGATTTCCATTTGCATGGAATATCTTTTTCCATCCTCTCACTTTCAGTGTGTATGTGTCCCTAGGTCTGAAGTGGGTCTCTTGTAGACAGTATATATATGGGTCATGTTTTTGTATCCATTCAGTGAGCCTGTGGCTTTTGGTTGGACATTTAATCCATTCACGTTTAAGGTAATTATCGATATGTATGTTCCTATTACCATTTTCTTAATTGTTTTGGGTTTGTTTTTTTTTTTTTTGTGGTACGTGGGCCTCTCACCTCTGTGGCCTCTCCTGTTGTGGGGCACAGGCTCCGGATGCGCAGGCTCAGCGGCCGTGGCTCACGGGCCCAGCCTCTCCGCGGCATGTGGGATCCTCCCAGACCGGGGCATGAACCCGCGTCCCCTGCATCGGCAGGCGGACTCTCAACCACTGCGCCACCAGGGAAGCCCATTGGGTTTGTTTTTGTAGGTCCTTTTCTTCTCCGTGTTTCCCACTTAGAGAAGTTCCTTTAGCATTTGTTGTAGAGCTGGTTTGGTGGTGCTGAATTCTCTTAGCTTTTGCTTATCTGTAAAGTTTTTGATTTCTCCATTGAATCTGAATGAGATCCTTGCCGGGTAGAGTAATCTTGTTTGTAGGTTCTTCCCTTTCATCACTTTAAATGTGTCATGCCACTCCCTTCTGGCTTGTAGAGTTTCTGCTGAGAAATCAGCTGTTAACCTTATGGGAGTTCCCTTGTATGTTATTTGTCTTTTTCCCTTGCTCCTTTCAATAATTTTTCTTTATCTTTAATTTTTGTCAGTTTGATTACTACTGTGTGTCTCCGCGTGTTTCTCGGTGTGTTTCTCCTTATCCTGCCTGGGACTCTCTGTGCTTTGTGGATTTGGGTGGCTATTTCCTTTCCCATGTTAGGCACGTTTTTGACTATAATCTCTTCAAATATTTTCTCAGGTCCTTTCTCTCTCTCTTCTCTTCCTGGGACCCCTATAATGCGAATATTGTTGTGTTTAATGTCTTAGAGGTCTCTTAGGCTGTCTTCATTTCTTTTGATTCTTTTTTCTTTATTCTGTTCCACGGCAGTGAATTCCACCATTCTGTCTTCCAGGTCCCTTGTCCGTTCTTCTGCCTCAGTTATTCTGCTATTGATTCCTTCTAGTGTATTTTTCATTTCAGTTATTGTATTTTCATCTCTGTTTGTTTGTTCTTTAATTCTTCTAGGTCTTTGTTAAACATTTCTTGCATCTTCTTGATCTTTGCCTCCGTTCTTTTTCCGAGGTCCTGGATCATCTTCACTATCATTATTCTGAATACTTTTTCTGGAAGGTTGCCTATCTCCACTTCATTTAGTTGTTTTTCTGGGGTTTTATCTTGTTCCTTCATCTGGTATGCAGCCCTCTGCCTTTTGTTCTTGTCTATCTTTCTGTCTGAATTAATTTTTGTATATGGTATAAGGTAAGGGTCCAAGTTCATTCTTTTGCATGTGGATATCCAGTTTTCCCAGCACCATTTGTTGAAAAGAATGTCCCTTCCCCATCGAATGGTTTTGCAAAAATCATTTGACTGTATACACGAGGGTTTATTTCCAAGTCTACACGTCGGTCCCTCAGATGTGATAGTTAGAACTCTCTCTACTCACACCCAGTCCTGTGCCAGGAGCTCTGTGTGTGCTCCCTTCTTCACCCTTCACAGCTCCCAAGGGTTAGGTGCCCTTACTACTCCCAGTTGATAGATGAGGAAACTGAGGTGCTGGGAACCAAGCTCATCACCCCAGAACCACGTCAGAGAGGTGATGGGGTCAGGGCACAAGCCAGGTAGTTGACCTCTGAATCTGTGTTCTAAAGTTACATCATGTGACCCAAGGATGCCCCTGTATCCCCATCCTTAGCCACCCCAAGACATGCTCATGTCTAGACCAGCTTCCTTTGTAATTATTTCAGGCCTGTGGAGCCCACAGTCCAGTGGGGAACATTCAATAGACTGTGAAGAGTGCTGAAATAGACATTGGTTCTGAGCGCCAAAGGTGCAGCTGGGGGAGCCCAAGAGGGCTTCGTGGAGGAGGTGACATTTGAGTGCATTTTAGAAAGATGAGTGAGTCTCCTGGGGCTGGGGGGAGGGATAGTGTGCAGAGGGGATCAGACGTGCAAAGGAGGGAGTCTGGAAGGGGCAGGACCTGTGGAAGGCTGCAGTTGGCCAGAATGGAAGGAGGCAGGGCTGAGGTGGGGGCCCTGACTGTGAGGACCCTGGAAGACCACACTGTGTGTTTGACCTTAACCTTGGGGCCAGCAGAGAAGTAGGGGAGGTCGTGATCAGATTCTCATTCTGGAGGCCAGTGTGTGGAGGAGGGTGTGGAGAGGAGAGCCTGGGGCCTGAGTGAGGCGGGGGCCGCCTGGTGAACAAGAGTCCAGTCACTATTGGCTGGTCTTGGGGGCCACTGGTTGTGAGGCAAAGAGGGAGGACACCCAGGATGACCTCAGGTTTCTGGCTGGTGCTGGTGACAGCGAAGGAGATGAAGAATTCAAGGGGAGGAGCAATTTAGGGGGAGAGGCTAGGAGTTTGGTTTGTTGCATTTGAAAAAGCTGTAGCCCTCTGCCTGGGGAACTGCCCCTGGGCCATCCTGGGGACCTACCTGTGGTCACACTCCTCTCAAATGAGATGTCCGACCCAGAGCTTGGGATCCGGGTGTGGCCTGAGCCGGATTAGCCGAGGGTCCTCCCAGGTGATGGATCCTCTTTTCCCACTGGGCTGTAGCTCCACCCCTGCCGGTGTGCCGGCCCTGGGCCAGTTCCTTCTGAGAAACGCAGGGGTGAGGGAGCACCCTGCCTGCCACGATCCCGCTAGGGCCCAGTTGTGGAGATGGGTCAGATTGAGAGAAGAGCTGAGTTGGGTAGGGTTTTGGTCTCTTCTTCTTTTAGCATCGTCTGCGGGGCACCTCCTAGGTGGAAAAGCTATTGCTCTCGGGGATTAGGGAGCTTCTTGTCTGGTGGGGAGCAGATGTGAACAAGTGGGGACACAGATGGGTGGGTTGGATGAGTAGGTGGAGGTCGACTTCGGGGCTGTGAAAGGACCGAGCGGGCTGTTGGGGTGACTGAGGGGGCTCCAGGAAGGCGTTGGAGCCCTGGGGGGGTGGGTTATGAGGGAGGCTGGGAGGCAGGTGGGGTCAGGCACTGGGGGACCTTGTAGACGTGGGGAAGCTTTCGGTTTTTATGTTGAGTGCCAGGGAGCCAGGAAGAGACTGAAGCCCAGGAATTACACAAACAGGACGTGCTCACACTTACACTTTCCTATGGCCTCTCTGGCTACCAGCGAGGAGAAGGAGGGGCTGCTGCAGTGGGGGTGGGAGGTGCTGGAGGCTTGGGTTGGTGCTGGCGCAGGGGTTGCAGGGTAGGCACATCCAGAGGGGGGTCCGCAGGGGTGTGGTCGGGAGGGTGACTGTGGGGAGAAGCCCTGCCCTGCGGAGTGATCTTAACGGGCCTCAGTTTCCCCAAGTAAAGGGGGGCTTACTTCAGATGAGCGGTGTCCACACTGGGTTCCCCAGAGCTGGGTGTTTCCGAGGTGTCTGGGGGCTGCTGCCGGGTGGAGGGAGAGCCAGCGAGGGCCCAGCTTAGGCCTGTCCTGTATCCCCGCCTCGCCCCGCCAGCCCCAGTTACATGACAGCTATCTGTTTTATGGGTTAGAGTCCTGGATAAGGCTTCGTTTGAAGCAAGCTTCCTGCTGCTTAAAAAATAAGCACCTCTGGAGCTCTGGCCTCAGAAATACGGAGGAATGCCCTTGTTCCCTGCCCCCATCTGAGAAGCAAGGAGTGGTCAGGGCCTGGGCCTTGAGGCCAGTGCGGCCCTTGGTGTGGGTGAACCTGTTGCCGGGGCTAGAGGGCCCCCCCCCACCTTGGTCTTCTCTCTGCTCATTCCCCTCCTCTGGTCCCAGGTGGTGATGAAGGTGGTGCAGCTGCTGCCTGATGGGCACCGCGTGAAGAAGGAGGTGGACGCGGCCCTGGACACGGTCAGTGAGACCATGACGCCCATGCACTACCACCTGCGGGAGATCATCATCTGCACCTACCGCCAGGTGAGCCTCGGCCCTGGCCCGGGTGCCATCCCCACGTGCACAGCCCAGGAGGCAGCCACCGTGGGTGTGAGGGCTGGGGGCCCCACGGGACCCGCAGGGGCTCTCGGTTGCTTCTTTACCTTCTGGAAGCGGAGGTGATCCCTGACATGGAAGTACGGCCAGCCCCGGCTCGTCCCGGCTGCGCTCTAGAGCGCTCGGTGGGGTGTGTGCGGGGGTGAGGTTCAGGGTATTTAGCAGCTGCTGCGGCTCTGGGACCCGTCAAGGATGTGACCGGTCAGAGGCGCACCCTGTCCTAGATCCCTGTGGTGCCAGGCATTCACTCTCCGGCTTCTGGGCCCTGGGGGCCCTGGGGACCCTGGGCAAGAGGCAGGTTGGTAGATGGGTCCTGGAGAGTGGCCGTTTAATATCCGACGGGGAAGCCGTTCAGTGTTTTCACAGCTGATGCTGCCTGAGGGACCGGGCATTCAATAATACAAACCGAAAGTTTTCTAAAGAAGTCCAGATTTCATATAAACATTCAGAGTTTTAGCCTATCTAGAAAAAATGTGCCCTGCAGTCGGCTGTGGTTCCCCGTGCTCTGTCACATGGGGCCCAGCTGGTGCGGCCATGTAACCCGCCGGGCTGCTCTGGGCATCAGACTCTGTGGCCTCTGGCCTCTGTGTGGAGCACGCTGACCTGTTCTTGTTCTTCTCTGGCCCAGTGAACTTGCTTGGCTGCTGGAGAAGAAGAGGGTGCTGGAGTGGGAGGGAGCAGCTGTGGGGGGAGCCGAGGAGACTGAGCCTGAAGTGAGGGAGCACCCCTCTGGGTGCCGACCTTGTGCTCTCTGCTGTGGGCAGCAGTCCCCAAGGTCAGCTTCTGCCTGTGGCCCCTGCAGGGAAGAGGCAACTCCAAGCCAGCCCCACGCGCAGCCTGCATCTGGCACATGTGAATGGCTGATCCAGGCCAACCTTTGCTTAGGGTCATCGATCAGACCATGGTTGGGAAAAAGGGTGTTGGGCTAGAGACAGGCCATCTGGGGTCAGGCTGTGCCCAAGGTTAGAGGTCACTTGGAAGGGCCGCCAAATTTGGGGCGGGGAAAGGGGTTAAGGAGTTTCAGAAAATGGACTTTGCTGAGCTTTGGAAGATGGGCTCATTTTCCCCAGGGCCAGCAGCTCCATTGTATATCCCCTTTGGAGTTGCCTGTGGGTGTCACTCATGGTGGTCTCGTATTCTGCCACCAGGTGGCAGCAGTGAACTGAGAGCCTGAGCTCCTCCTTTCAGGACACCCTGAGAGGGCGGAGAACTGACGCTTCCATTTCTCTCTGTAGCTGGAGACCCAAGTAGTTGAAAAAGGATGCCTAGCCCTGCTTCAGAGCACCCATAGGCCCTCTCCCCACACTGACCACACTCTGTCAGAGTCCCCTTCTCCACAGCCCCTTCCTTCCGGCCCTGCTAGCTCTTCACTGCCTTTAGGCGATTTAGGGACCGCCCCCGCCAAAGGTGATAGGCTCTTCCCTCCTCTGAGCTCTGCAGCCTTGGAACACTGTGGGGCACACCGAGGGTGCAGCAGGGAGCATCATGGGGACGTGAGCCTTGGGAAGAGAGGAGAGGTCCCACAGAGCTGGCCGTGAACAATCCCGAGGTAATGAGAGCCAGGCGAAGGCACTTCAGGCGAGAGGGAGCGCCTGGGCGAAGGCCAGGAGGCTGAAAGGTGCGAAGCGAGTTCAGAAGCAGTGAAGGTGCTTCGGTGCCCGCGAACACAGTTGTGTTGGAAGTTGTCAGAGATGAGGCTGGGTGGGTGAGTTAGCTGTACTCTGCTGGCAGCGGGAGGGAAGGGTGGTGTGGTTGGGGCTATGTTCAGCTGTAGATGCTCTGGCTGCCTTTGGGGTGTGGGGTGTTTTAATGGAAGCAGAGCCAGCGGAGGACACTCGCCCCCTCCCCCCCAGGCCAGCCCCCTCATCTCCGTTCCAAAGGCTAGGATGGTGCTAACCTCTGCAGTGGGAGGAGGGGAATCCCTGAGCCCCGTTCCTGGGCTTCCTGGTGTTGATGATGGAGGGATAAGGGTCCGGGGCAGAAGCAAGATGTAAAGTCATTCCCCAATGTGGCCACCAGGTGGCACCAGCGAGCTGGGGTCAAACTCTCAAAAGAGCTGAAGAGGAGGGGGGCCTGAGACACCCTCTAATCCAGTTCTTCTCACCCTGGCTGCACAGTCGATTCACCTCGGACCTTTAAAACAGGCCCATGCCTGAGCTCCATCCGCAGAGAGTCTGATTTAGTTGGTCTGTTATGGGGGCCGGGGCATGGAGTTTTCCTTAAAGTAACTTAGGTGATTCCAAAGTACAGTCAGGGTTAAGTACCACGTACTCTAAGCAGGGGTCCCCAACTTTAGTGAGGTTCAGGATCACCTGGAGGACTTGTTAAAATGCATATTGCTGGGCCCACCCCCCAGCTTTTGATTCTGTAGGTCTGGGCGTCTAGCAAGCTCCTACATGATGCTGGTGCCCCTGGGCGGGGCCCGCACTGCGGGTTCTGCCGCTGGAGTGTCTGGCCCTCTTGCTCGCCCCTTTTATAGCAGCTTTATTGAGATGTAACTCACACACCACACAAGTCACTTATTTAAAGTGTGCAAGGCAATGGTTTTTAGTATATTCACAGAGTTGTGTAACCATCGTTACCACATCAACTTTAGAACATTTTCATCATCCCAAAAAGAAACCTCTTGTACCCACTAGTAGTCGTTCCCCATCTCCCCTCTCCAAGCCCTGGGCAACCGCCGACCTACTTCCGGTCTCTGGGGATTCGCCTATTCTGGACGTTTCATATAAATGGAATTATACAATATTTGGACCTTTGTGACGGGCTTCTTTCACTTAGCACAGTATTTTTGAGGTTTATCCACTTTGTAGCGTGTATCAGTATTTCACTCCTTTTTATGACTGAATACTATTCTGTTGTGTGGATATGTCACATTTTGCTTATCTCTTCCTCAGTTGACAGACATTGGGTTGTTTCCGTTTTCTCGCTATTATGAATATAGAGCTGCTATGAGCATTCATGTATAAGTATTTGTGTGTACGTGTTTTCAGTATACACAGGAGTGGAATTGCTGGGTCACATTATAACTTTAGGTTTAATCTTTTGGGGAACTGCCAGACTGTTTTCCAAAGTGGCCGCGCCATTTTATATTCCCATCAGCAGTGTGTGAAGATTCCAATTTCTCCACATCCTCGCTAACACTGGTGATTGTCCTTTTTAAAAAATGTTGTTTATTTTTTTGGCCAGGCTGCGTGGCTTGTTGGATCTTAGGTCCCTGACCAGGGATTGAACCCACACCCTCGGCAGTGAAAGTGCAGAGTCCTAACCACTGGACCGCCAGGGAAGTCCCTGGTGGTTGTCCTTTTTGATTTTAGCCATCCATTATAGCTGTAGCCCAGATGATTCTGTGGCTTCTTAGCTGGTCACTGAGAACTTTTGTGGGTGAAATGGGGCCTGGAGTCCTCGCTCCCTGCATGGGAGACTGTGCATCTCTCTGCCCCTCTAGGAGGTTGTGTCTGGGTGCCCTGGCAGAGAGTGGAGTGGATGGGGGTCCCTAAGGTCCCTGAGTGGGGGTCAAGCAGATCCAAGAGGGAGGGGAGAGTGTGCGGGGCGCTCTTGCTGTCAGAGTCAGCTATGAATAGGCAGGGAATCAGTTTGGGGATTGCCATTTTTTAAAAAAAATTTAATTTATTTTTGGCTGCATTGGGTCTTCGTTGCTGCGCAGGTGCTTGCTCTAGTTGCGGCGAGCGGGGGCCACTCCTCGCTGTGGTGCGCGGGCTTCTCATTGCAGTGGCTTCTCTTGTTGTGGAGCACGGGCTCTAGGCATGCGGGCTTCAGTAGTTGTGGCATGCGGTCTTCAGTAGTTGTGGCTTGTGGGCTCTAGAGCTCAGGCTCAGTAGTTGTGGCGCATGGGCTTAGTTGCTCCGCGGCATGTGGGATCTTCCCGGACCAGGGCTCGAACCCATGTCCCCTGCATTGGCAGGAGGGTTCTTAACCACTCTGCCACCAGGGAGGTCCCAGGGATTGCCATCTTAACAATAGTCACTCTTCTGATCCATGAAGAAATGAGGTATGTTTCCATTTATATTGGTCTTCTTTAATTTCTTACATGATGTTTTGTAGTTTCTGGAGTGTAAGTTTTGTACTTGTCTTATTAAATTTATTCCTAAGTATTTTGTTATTTTTATGCTATTACAAATGGAATTGATTTCTTAGTTTTATTTTTTTAGTTTGTTCATTGCTGCTGTATAGAAATACAACTGATATTTGTATGTGGGTCTTCTATCTTGCAACCTTGTAGAACTCGTTTATTAGTTCTAATACTTTTACTTTTTTAGTGAATTCCTTAGAATTTTCTGTATACAAGGTCATGTCATCTGCAAGTAGAGATATTTTATTTTTGTCTTTCCAATATGCATGTCTTTTATTTGATTTTCTTGTCTGATTGCCCTGGCAAAGTCTTCCTGTACAATGTCGACTAGAAGTGGCAAGAGCAGACATCTTTGTCTTGTTCCTGATCTTAAGAGGAAAGCTTTCAGTCTCTCACCGTTAAGTGTGATATCAGCTGTGGGTTTGTCACAGATATCCTTTGAGGAAGTTCTCTTCCATTCTTGGTTTATTATGTTTTTTAATGAAGAGATGTTAAATATTGTCAAATGCTTTTTCTCTATCCATTGAGATGGTTCTCTGGTTTTTGCCCTTTATTCTATTGGTATAGTATATTGTTGGAATTGATTTTTGGAAATTAAACCAAGTTTGCATCCCTGGGATAAATCCTACTTGGTCTTGGTGTACGATCTTCTTTACATGTTGCTACGTTTGGTTTGTGGAGGATTTTTGCATCAAATTCATAAAAGCTATTGATCTGTAGAGTTCTTTTCTTATGATGTGTTTGGTTTGGCATCAGGGTAATATTGGCCTCATACAGTGTTACCCTGTCACGGGGAGACAGAAACCTAGGGAGGGAGAGAGGGTATCACAAGTGTGTTAGTCAGCTTGGGCTGGCATACCAGACCACCACAGACTGCGTGGCTTAACCAACAGAACTTTATTTTCTCACAGTTCTGGAGGCTGGCAAGTCCAAGATCAAGGTTCTGGCTGATTGAGTTTCTAGTGAGGGCTCTCATCCTGGCTTATATACAGCCACCTTCTCAGTGTGTCCTCACATGGCCTCTGTGTGTGTGTGTGTGTGTGTGTGTGTGTGTGTTTTGTGTGTACGGAGAGAAGGGAAGGGAGGGAGGGGGCTCTCTGGTATTTCTTCTTATAAGGACACTAATCTCAGAGGTCGTCTAATCATAGACGCCTTCCAGCCTGGAGGTGCTGTTAGAGAACAAAGAAAGAATCCAAAGACCGTATTCCTAGCCCAGGTTTCACAGACCAGTGTTAACAAAGGGAAGGATCTTTCAAGCGTTGCCAATACGTAGCCTTGTTAAATGTGTTCATTTTAAAGGAAGGAAGGAAGTAAAGAAGCAAAAATTAAAAAAACCCAACTACCATCTAACATGGTTGGCATTTTAGAAAAGAAAGGTTATTTTAGTACCAGAAAAGTAGGTGGGTGTTCTCAGAATAGAGGACAGTCCTTGAAAAGTTTTATATTTCTGAATTCCTGTGGAGTTGTGAGACTGGTCATAGACCTAGATTTGGGAATTGCGACGAGGCCACTGTTTACTTTAGTCAGAAAGGCAGAATGCCTCCTTCAGGGTCACCCTACACTCGCCCAGGCCTGACTGGACCCAGAGCCCCTGTCCTGCCTGAGGTCAGGGTGATCTGAGCTGTCCCAGCTGCCTCCAGATTTGAAGGGGCATCTGGCCAGCTAGGTGTGTGTGTGTGGACCCTGGAATGGACTTAATTATGACCGTCAATCCCCGTGTGGATGGGAAGGAAGCAGGTTAGATTGTCCTGGGTTGACTGGTGGAAGGAACGAGGATGTGGGCGCTGGAAGGCGCTGGGTTCCTACAGGGCCATCTTCATCCTCTCTGACTACCTTTGTCCCCGCGCCTACAGGCTGGATTAATGGTGCTTCCTCGCAGCGCTGTGTGTGGGAAGGACACAGTAAATGTTCGAAAATGGGCGGTCCCAAGCATCATTGTAGGGCACAGTGTCCTGTGATGTTCTTCCTAGCTGCAAACCCCCTGAACAGACTCTCAGATTTTAGTGCCAAGGGGACTTAGAGAGCATGTGACCTCTCTGTTTACAGATGAGCAGGAGAGCGGACTGCCCAGGGCCCCACGTGAGTTGATGGCAGATCAGGGATGAGGGGCAAAGATCCTCACTCCCAGCCCCGAGCCCCTCCCCTGACCACGATGCCCTTGACCCCAGGTCTCAGTCCACGTTGCCCTGGTGGGCTGTGGTGGGCTTGCTGAGGCTCCAGAGGCAGCTGCTTCCTCTACCCTTTCCCTCTGATGGACTGACTCCTCTGGAAATTGGCAGCCATGTCTCACCCCTGGTACCTGGCTGTTTATTTAGACCCCTGCCCTCTGGTTTCAAGCCGGAAGCCCCTGGCTGCTCTCCGGTGGAGCCTGCAGTTGTCTGCTCAGAGCAGGCCAGGTGCTGCATGTGCAGTGACTCTCGTTTGCCTGGTTGGACACCCAGGACCTCTGAATGGAAATGGACCTCAGCCCAGACTCAGGTTGGGGGTGTATCGCCTACATGGGCTCCATTTGCCTGGGAACATTCCAGGTCCTGTCCACATTCTGCCCATCAGAAGCTTTCCTCCCAGGATCCCACAGCCTTGGGGTTCTGAGACTGTCAGCAGCATGCACTCCTCAGCTTCCTGCCCTGCACCCCAGATCCCCCAAACACTGCATTTCCCTTCCCTGGCCCCGCCAGGTCCAGCAGTCAGCGTACACCTTAATCACAAGCAATTAAGAAAACGGCTCCTGGAAACTGGCGAGTGACTTCTGCCAGCTGTAAACCTATTTCAGGGCCCTTGGTGGAGAAGAGCGGGAGAATGTGGGGGTTGCTGCTCTGTCGTGGAGCAGAAAGGAGGGCTCAGGGTGTGTGTAAGTCTCCGTCTGCACGGCGAAGTCACACAACAGCGGTGAGGACTCTTTGTAGCTTGTTTGTGGTTTTGGAAGTGATATTAGCCCATTACCCAGCCTCCCAGGGACGGTTTCAGTTTTGCCTTCTCTTTCTGGTCTTTGTGCCTGTGCGCTCACTTCCTCTCACGGGGTGATCGCGCTGTGTACACAAGCTGGCCTGCTCATTCACCTGGACGACGTTCTTCCACTTAAACATGTGCTCCGTCAGCACATGCTTGCTGAGCGCCTGTCCTGTGTCTGGGGATGGAGCCGTGAGTGAAGCTTCACTGAGCTTAGATCCTAGTAGAATGAGGAGAGGCTCATTAATACATGGTTTGAGCTCGTGGACACTTCAGCCTGTCTGTTGAAGAGCCTCTACATCGTCCTGTGTAATGTCGGCATGATACCTGGTTGAGTGGATGTACTGCGGCATCGCCTGCTCTTCCTGTGGAGGTGGCCCATGAGATCACTTCCTGTTGTTCTCTGGGCAGGTGATGGTACCGTGAGCCTCACAGCACATGCTGCTCTGCCATCCATGTGGCTTGTTTCTGAGGCTGATTCTTAGAAGTAGGATTATTGACTGAGTTGAAAAACAGGAACTTATTTTTTCAAATTATTTTGGAAAATTTCGAACAGAACAATTCAAAGTAGGGAGAATAATTTTCACAGACCCTTGTGTGCCCACCTCCCAGCTTCAGGAATCAGGGCCAGTCTTATTTCATCTGAAGCCCTACCAGTGCCACCCACTACCCCAACCGGATTATTTTGAAACAAGTCCCAGACCTCATATTACTTCCTCTATAAATATTTCAGCATATCCATCAAAGAAGGGATCTTTTAAAAAAAGACCATCATAGGGACTTCCGTGGTGGTCCAGGGGTTAGGACGCTGTGCTTCCACTGCAGGGGTCACGGGTTCGATCCCTGGTTGGGCAACTAAGATCCCGCAAGCTGCGGCATGGCCAAAAAAAAAAAAAAAAAAAGACCATCATAACGCCATTATCACACCTAAAAGGACAGTGATTTCTCATCCTCCAATACCTAGTCAGTGTTAGATTTTCTTACTGATCTCACGATGTATTTCTGCAGTTGGAGCAGGACCCAAACAAGATCCACGGGTGGCATTTGGCTCATGAGGCCCTTACGTCTCAATGAATCTAGAACATTTCTCCTCCTTTCCTCCCCTGAAGTGAACGTGACGAGGTAACCAGGTTATCTTCCCGGGCGTCCCACAGTCTGGATCTTGCCGATTGCACCTGTGGGTTTAGTTGAGCCTGTGTTGCAGTTCCCGTGCTTCCTGTAAATGGGTAGAGCAGAGGCTTGATCGGACTTGGCTTGGTGTTTGGCCGGCATAGTCACGGGTGGTGCCGTGTGCTGCCGCGGGGGCCTGGAAGGTCCTGTGGCCTCTGCTGTGACCTGGCGGCTGCTGGTGGTCATCCCCTGGATTCCTTATTTCCTTGGGGGTTTGCAAAATGCTGATACACCGGCTCTCTCGTTCCCTCTGCGTTAATTAACTGCTGTACTTCCAGAAAGAGCCGTCCCCGAGATGCAGTGAGGGCAGGAAGGCAGGCCCTTGGATTTACCCGTCCCCAGGGGAGGTTTGGGAGACACTTCTCTATAGCCGAGTGGAGGTACTCAGTAAGCCCTAATGTTCCTCCAGACTCGGATGGCACTGGAGTCTGTGGTGAGGGCCTGGGGGTGACTGGGTGGGGTGGGCCGGGAGAGGGCAGATGGAGGGGCTCATGACGGGAGGCTGGGAGTCACTGGAGGCCAGGGAGCCAAGGACACATGGGGCCTGGGTGGTGTCCACGCCAGGCTCAGAACCAGCCTGGGAGGTGTCCACGCCAGGCTGACTGTATACATTTTCACATCCACAGTCTGGCTCGGTCCTCCCTGTGTGCCTGTGCCTGACCAAGTCAGCTTGTAACGTTACCTCCATTTGAGGAAGGGAGGCCCTGGGCTTGTCCGAGGGCACACAACTGGTAGATGATGGCAGGAGGAGAGCACGACTCCAGCCCCCGACTCCCAGATCAGACCCTCCCCACTGTGCCACACTGCCTCCCAAGGAAGAGGGGGCAGTTTCACCTCCCTTGCCCATCTGCAGCCCCACTGGGGGAAAGCATAAGGCCTGGAAGCCATGGTCCTTGTCCTTGTATTCCCCGCCTAAGTAAGGGGAGGAGCCCAGCGGACAAGAAGACATCCCACACTTGGGTCTTGGCTGTAGAAGGGCATGGGCCAAACCTGCACACACATTTTCCGTGGAGACAGACCTTCCCCGGTGTAGCAGTCTGGACGCCTCTCTTTGCCGAGGCCTGTCTCAGGCTGCCTGGCCTCTGGGGGCTGCAGCCCGTGATGCCTCCTCCATTCCTATAGAGGCAGTGAGTTTGGCTCAGGGCCTGATCACCCCATGTGTGTGAGGGGGCCACAGTGCTCAGGGTATTTTTAAAAATGCCTCAATAGGAAAAAAGAAAGAGAAAATCCTTTGAACTAAGCCACTCCATGAGTTTGGAATAGAGGTGAGAAGACTGGGCCCCCGACTGAGGAGAATCCAGGGGGCCCACAGGGGTGACACCATCGGGTGAATGAGTGTGTTTCTTGCTGGGCCTGGAAAGGGAAAATATTTGTGACAGAAACCAAGGTCAGGGCTCCTGAAGGAAGTCCTGTTAGAATCATTAATGCCAAGGGCATTTTCCCTTAGCCTTGGCTAGTGACATTAATTCTGTGTTAGTTCTGTGTTTGAGACAGTCTGATGTGTCTCCCGTCTGTCCCTTCGGAGGAGTTTGAGGAAAATCTGAGGTGAAGGTACCACACGGAGAGAAGTAAAACGTCCTTTGGTCTCAAATCGAGATTTATTTTATAGACTGTGATGCTTTAACTTTGAGCCGCGCTTTTTGAGTTTTCTAAGAACTTCCCTCTCTTTCCTCTGATCCTCAGAGCAGCTGGTGAGGAGGTGAGGGTGTGTTTTATTAGACCCATTTTCCTGAGGAAGACACTGAGGCCTAATGAAGTTTTGTGACCAGCTGGAGGCAGGGTTAGCACCAGTCTCCTAACTCCTTGGCCTGCATTCCTTTCCTTCACTGTGATGGCCATGACCCAGGGGACAGTTCTCTTGTGGCAGAAAAAAAAGGGCTGGCAAGGAAGCCACCAGCCCTTCCTGGTTGCACTGCCTTGGGTTGGTGCAGAGTTGCTAAGAGGTCAGAGAGATCCAGCTCAGCACCGCAAGGGCGAAGATTATTTCTTCTTTTAAAATAAATTTATTTATTTATTTATTTTTGGCTGCATTGGGTCTTCGTTGCTGTGCGGGCTTTCTCTAGTTGCAGCGAGTGGGGGCTACTCTTCATTGCAGTGCGCGGGCTTCTCACCGTGGTGGCTTCTCTTGTTGTGGAGCACGGGCTCTAGGTGCGCGGGCTTCAGTAGTTGTGGCACGCAGTCTCAGTAGTTGTGGCTCACGGGCTCTAGAGCACAGGCTCAGTAGTTGTGGCGCACGGGCTTAGTTGCTCTGCGGCATGTGGGATCTTCCCGGTGCAGGGATTGAACACGTGTCCCCTGCATTGGGAGGTAGATTCTTAACCACTGCACCACCAGGGAAGTCCCGAAGAGTATTTCTTAAGAGAAATGTAGAGAGAGAGCTCTGGCCCTGAGCCCCAAGTCGGTCTCTCTCTGTCTCTCCAAGACTCCGGCATGGCCAAAGTTGTTCCCTGGAGACCTCATCCTGGTAGGTAAAGTGTCTCAGGCCCTGCAATTAGAGCAACCCTGGAATGCTGTGAGCTGTCGCGTAAAATATGATGGAAGGAAAGGGTTGCTTCCCAAGGCTCTTTCACACCAGGCCAAAATAGAACCAGTGGATTGGTGAGCAGCTTTCATTCAGATGGAGTGTGTGGGTGTGGGTCTGTGTGTGTAAGTGTGAGTGTGGGAGTGTGTGAGTGTGTGAGTAGGCTCATGTTCTCAGTAGTTGAGACCTCCCTTGCTTTCCCTTCGTTCCCATCAGACGGCTGAGCTGGAACCACTTCCACCCTCCGGGGGACTGTGCTGGTTTGTGCAACGGCATCCGTCAGGGGAACGCTGACAGGGTGCCGGGCGTGGTTTCTGAATGTGCGCCATCAGGCTTGGGATTTTCAGTGGTTTGGGAGGGGTTCAGATCTCAACCCCACCGTCTCCCTGCCTCCCCCCTCCCCCCCGCACCCTCTCCGTCTCCTGAGACCCTGCCTCTGTGCTCATTGCTGTCATTGTCAAGTTCGTGGTTGTCACTAAAGGCGCCTCTTTCTGCTGCTCATCTCTGTTCCACGTACAAGGGCTCATCCCTGAAACCCTGACTCAGACCCTGCCTGGCACAAGTAGGGCTTCACAGATGTCTGCCTGTGAGCGGATGGAAAGCGGACAGTTGCGTAAGTCATTGTGTGATTAAATAGGAAGGCCGCCCCCTCTACCACCTCTGTATCTTTTGGTTCTTTGTCCACATCGTTGGTCTCCAGGAGAGGGCGCTCTTCTCCAGCAACCAGAAGAGCCCTGGGAGGGGGTCGGAAACCCTGGTTCTAGCCCAGGCTCTGCTAGTAACTTCTGGCACAACCTTGGGCAAATCACTTTGACCTGCCTGGGCCTCTGCTTTTCCATCTGTCACCCGGGGTCACTACTGCTGCCCCACCTGCCTTGAGGGGTGGCGGTGAGCACCTGCCTGGGTACCGGCGAGGTGGGAGTGGGGTGTACAGTGGCCGGGACACCAGGCTGACTACCTTGGTTATGTGTAGGGACAGTGGGATCCTGAGGCCAGGACCGTGTCTGGTCAGCACTGAATCCCAGAACCTGGTCTAAGGGTGGCTGGTGTTTGTTGAACGAACATCAGAGGAGCACATGGTGCCAGGTTTAGCCCCTTCATGCTTTGAAAGTGCTGATCAAAATATGACATCTTTGGAAAATCAGTTACCCGCCTCTGGGGCAAGGGCCTCTTTCTCCCTTCTGGAGACTAGGCGTGGAAAGCATCCTTGGGCGTGAGGCCCTTCAAGCCCACGCAGGCCTGAGGATGGAGTCTACAGGGACTCATGCAAAGCCCCCAAGGAGAGGGGTGGCGTTCAATTTTGAGAAGAAGGGTGGGGTCTGAGCTCTGGGGCCCTGCCCCTTAGAAACTGACCATCTTTGAGGGCTTTGGGCCGCCCGCCCAGTCTGGACCCCGCCTCAGCTGGAGGGCGGTGGTCGCCAGGCCATGCTTGTTCCTGGGGAGCGGGTGGGGAGAGGGCAGCAGGGAGGTTCCAGTAATGACTGCAGGGTCACTCTGGTGCCGCACGGGGAATAGACAGCAGGGGCGGGGTTGAGGGCGGTGGCAGGGAGGCCAGTCAGATGCCGTCACTGAGATGAGGTGGCTTGACTGGGGCGTGAGAGGGGGCAGCTTCTGGGGGTGTGTTGACATAGAGTTGACAGGATTCCCTGATTGGCTGGATGTGGGGCTGAGAAAGGGAGAAGTGGAGGAGGGATGTCGGTTTGGGCCTTAGCAGCAGGAGTCGCCTGTGAGATGGCGAGCTTGTGGGCAGGGCAGGTTTGGGGAGCGGTCCCGAGGCCCGTGTGGAGTGTGCTGTGGAATTTGAGGAGCCCGAACCTTGTCCACGTGGAGCTCTTGAGCAGTGGTTACACGTCTGAGTCCGGAGCCCCCGGCACAGGTGCACACGTGGGGGTCCCCAGGGAATCTGGAAGCTCAGTCCTAGATGACACTGAGAGTATGACACTGAAAGGGCGACATGACCCAGGGAGTGAGTGCCCGTTGACCAGCTGAGCACCCTCTGCACGCTGGGTCCTAGTCAGACGCTCAGGGCAGCAGGAGGGAGGCGGAGATGGAAACCTGGCTGTAATCTGGTGCCTGCCGCCCCGGCGTATCGCTGTCTTGAGGAGGCCAGTCATGCCTTGGAGAAGCAATTAGAAGCCTTCGCGATGGAACGTAATGCAGTAGTTAGTGAACTGGTGCAGAGCAGAGGAGGCTGGGAAGCGCGCGGTGGGGCTGGATGCTTCAGAGCCTCGGGAGGCAGTGGCTTGTCCAGGGCCTGGAGGGACAGCTGAACGCGGCCAGCCCCGGCGGAGGGGAAGGCATTCCAGGCAGGAGGAAGAGAGAGGGTAAAGGTACGGAAGCAAGAGTGAGGCAGGGAGCACTTGGACTTGACTGTGGTGGAAAGGCCTAGGGTGTTAGGAGAGCTGGGGTTTTGGAGTTCATGTCCCAGCTTGGAGCTCTGTGACCTTGCTGAGCCCCATCTGCACCATGAAGTGTCCCTCTTGCTTCATGGGTTTGCTGGAGGGCATATTAGAATCTCCTCATCAGATCTGCGTGCGTTGTGCTCAGCCTGGCACCTGCATGCAGGGGGCCTGGGCACACCCGGGGAGGCTTTCCAGCCCTGCCTCCACGGGCCTCTCCCACGTGGCCCAGCAAGGAGCAGCGCACCTCGGGGCCCGCGTTGATGCTGGGCAGACTGGAGGCTTGAGAGGCCTGACGAACCCAGGGCCCTGGCCACTTTCCCTGGGCCCCGTCTGTTTTAGCGCTTAGCCCCCAGTGGACGAGGAAGCCCTGTCCGCTCCACCACAGCTAATGACAGCCTGGCCTGCCAGGCCATCTAAAAACAGCTCCACTATTTTTATCTACTGGAGGTGGCTGGCCTGTCCTCTTCCCCAGACAGTGCCAACCTGGGGTGACTTTAAGGAAACCAGGGCTTTGCTAGGAAGATGGGTCATTGTCTCAAATCATAGACTGCGGTCGGGCAGGAAGCGCCCACGGAACCTTCCGGTGGGTGTCCGGCGTCACCTTGACCCAGTAGTCTGAATTTAGAGATAATTCCACCCTACCTTGCCAGTAGGGTCTCGGAAGGAATCACTTGACCTCTCCACCCAAGGTGTTCCTCAGAATCCTTGCTGGAATCTCTGGGGGCAGCAGGCTTCTGTCCCCTCTGGAGCAGGGGCACCAAGAGGATAGAGCCGCCGCGGCTCTGCGCCCGGGGCCAAGTCCCGAGCTGAGGCCTCTTCACACCCAACAGGAAGTTACTTCTGAGCTCTTGAAAGTAGTTTAAAATGACTCTGCCTGGTGGCACTGTGGGTGAATTCCTTTCCTTCTTTCTAAGAAAATGTGTTTAACTAGGCTCCCAGCCTTTGGATGGAGACTGGGGAGCAGCGTAAGGGATCGGGTGGTGAATGCCCAGCGCCGCGCGGCATGAAATAGTCACCCTTAGAGACAGGCAGAGTCATGCTGTATTGGCCGCAGTTTGTATTTAGGTAAAATCTTCTTTTTTTTTTTTTGGTCCACTGCCTAATTTCTAAGCAAAACTGCTTTTCTTTGAGCAGTTGGTTGGTTGAGCCATCCTTAAAACAGTAGACGTCCTGCCCCTACCGGCCCCAGTCAACTTCCCGCACCCGTGGCCTTGGGGCCATTCCTACCCTCACATCTAGAAGCCCTCGCTGGCCCCTTTGTCTGTAGGGTCAGGGCTTGCCTGGCTCTGGGCCCCCTGCTGCTACAAGCCCCTCCCCCTCTGCCTCACTCTTTGACCCTTTCCTCCCCCTCTCAGGGCACCTCAAATCCTCGTCTTGGAGGCCCTCCCTCGTCCACTACCTGCCTTGCCTCGATCCCGTGGTCCGGCTGCACTGGGTGCTTGGCAGTTGTCCCCTGTCTCCCCCAGACCACGAGTGTCTGCGGGCAGGGCCTGTGTGTGCCCCACCTTTGTGCCATGGCTGTGGCCCCCGTTCTGTGAATGGCTGGACCCGTGTGGCCCCCCAGGGTTTATAGGTGCTTCCTCATGCCATACTTTACTGAGCGATGTGACCTCCAGCAACGTGGGGCTGAGAGTTTAAATGGCAGAGCTGGGACCAGAGCCCAGTCTTGTCTCCCAGGGAGTCAGGGTGCTGGCTGTGGTCCCCTTGCCCCAGCTGGGCCCTGTTCGCTGTCCCCAAGGTTCCAGAGCTCCTTCTGGACGGGGTGGTGGGCCAACCGCCCACTCCCACGACCCTGGGGGCAAAGACGACAGAGGCCTCAGAGGCTGAGTCACCCGAGGCAGAAGTGGGAGGTGCGGGACTCCAGGTCCCACAAGCAAGCCCGCTCCAGCTCGCGGTTCTTAGGGCTGTGGGTCGTGTCGTGTCTGGGGCGGGGGCCTACCCAGGAGCCTTCCTGAAGCGGCCTGGAGGAGACTCGTGTAGGCTGACGTGTGCCTACGTGGGAGGGCTTCCAGCTGTGGCCCAGTTGTTGGGAGGCTGCCCTTCCTGGTTCCCAGAGGCCCGGGGGCTGGCTGTCCCTCCCCTGGGTGTTCCCGCTGCCTGAAGGTATGGCCGCTATGCCACATCCTCTTCTTGGAGCAGAGAGAGCTGCCGTGGGCTCTGGCTGGAGGCCAGGGTGGGGGTGGTGTGGGTGAGCAGGGGGAGGGTGCAAGTGCAAGGTGAGGTGTGGCGTTCAGTCCCCCGGGCTCCCCGCTAGGGTGACGGTCCCTCTGCGGTGGGTTGGAGGAGCACGCTCAGATATGGTGGCAGCCACCCGGCAGGGGGAGAGCTGGCTCTGTGTGTCCTGGGCCTTGTCCCCCCGCCTTCCCACTGGGCCCGACACGGAGGAGGACCTGGAGGGGACCCCATGTAAGGCCTCTTCCTTCTGAGCGTTAGTCTCCCGCGAGTCTTCCGTTAACAGGTCCCTCCTATTCTCAAAGCTTCAGTGGCTCCCCGGTGCGAAAGCCACAGAGCTCAACCCTGGCTCCCTAGAATGGCCCCGGGGACTTTTCACTGTCCCTGTGCCCAGGCCCACCCCCTGGAGGTTCCCGTCTGATTGGTCTGGGGTGGGGCCCAGGCATCTGCACGCCAGGGTTGGGAAGCTGGCTTAGAGGGTAGACTTCTTGGCGCCAGGGTGGCTTCCACAGTTGGGGGCCAACCCAGTTCCCGTCTTGTCCCTTCACACCCTTGTTCCAGCCAGGCCAGCCCCTTCCCGGTCCCCCTACCTGCTGGGCACCATCCTCACCTCTGGCCGCCCCGTCTGGTGTTCACTGTCTTTATCCGAGTCCACGCAGGCCCTCAAGGCCCAGCTGCATCCTGTGCTCTCTGGGAAGCTACCTTTAGTCACTCGGCTGTTCCTTCCCTCCCTAGCATGGCCTGTTCTCCTAGAAGGTGCTCAGGATTGCCGTTCAAAAGACCGATGCCCCACCCTCCATCCCAGCCTGTCCCTCCCTGAGCTCCCGTCCCTGTTGCTGACCCTGCTTCTGTGGTCTTTCTGTGTCTGTCCCCAGCCTTGGAGAGTGTGTGTGTTGTGTGGGAGTGTGTCTGTATGTGTGTAAGTATGTCGGTGTGTGTGTGTATGGTTTGTGTGTGAGTGTGGAGTGTGTGTATGCAGTGTGTGTGTGTATGTGACTGTGTTGTGTGTGGGGTGTGTGTGACCGAGGGCATGTGGTGTGTGAGTGTGTATATGTGTGTGTGGGGGGGGGCTGTGTACGATTGTGAGAGTCTGTGAGTGTGTGAGTCGGGTGTATGTGTGTAGAGCGTGTGTGGAGTGTCCCCGGCTGGGGGTGAGCACCCACTCTGACTCCCGCCCCGTGCCGTCCGTCCTCTAGGCGAAAGCGGCCAAGTCAGAGCGGGAGGCCCGGAGGCTGCAGCTGCGGAGCCTGCAGTACCTGGAACGCTACGTCTGCCTGGTGCTCTTCAACGCGTACCTCCACCTGGAGAAGGCCGGCTCCTGGCAGAGGCCCTTCAGCACCTGGATGCGGGAGGTGAGGGCGGGGGCGGGGGCCGGGACCGCCCTGTGCGTCTTCCCCGGGCCCAGGGACAGGCGGGCAGGGTTGAGCGGGCAGAGTTCTCATCTCACTGTACAGGACGCTTCCCTGTGCCTGAGATCGTGTCTCGTTCAGCTCTGGGTTCCCAGCACGGCCTCCGCGCTCAGCAGGCAGTGAGTGGATGGGTGAGGCGGGGGAGGGAGGAGACGAGGCGCCTGGGGACACAGCAGGGCGGGTGCTGGGCTGAGCCCCTGCTCCCTGCCTGCGTCCCCCAGGCCAGCGTCACCTGGGTGCTACACGCCTGCCCACTGTTGTGCCCTTCTGGCTTCCCGCTGTGGCTCGGCCCCTGCTGCCTTGCAACCGTGGCCTCGGACAAGTTAGTTAGCCCCTCTGAGCTGCTGTCCTCGGCGTTACAACGTCAGCACCACCTCAGGAGGCTGTGGTGGGGATTCCGTGAGATGCATACAGTGCCGTCTGCCAGAGCTCGTGTGAGCGGGTCTGCCTTACGTGGCGACTGTATGCTCCCATTCTACAGAGGAGGAGACTGAGCGCAGAGAGGTTAGGTGCCGTGTTCACGGTCAGCGTTAGAGCAGGTTGTTTGGCGCCAAAGCCCACCATGTCTGGCCTGAGACGCTGCCCTCTCTTGCCGCCTCCACCCTCCCTCTCTGCTTGCCTCTTCCTGTTTCTTCCCCCAGCTCGGCTGCTTTTAGAGGAAGAGCCGCTGCCTCGGCACCTCTAGGGCAGGAGAAAGGCCTCCTTCCCTCCTTGGCAGAGGGGCCTGTAATTACCTCTCCGCCGGGACACTGGCCCCTACTGACCTCACCAGACTGTCCTGGCAGTTCTAATCTGGACTCAGGGCTGGAATTAGCTCCCGTGGGGCAGGTGTGCAGGAGGATGGGAGGCTGTGCTGGGTATAGGAAGGGTAGGGGGGCTTAGGTCTGTGTGCACGTGGGGTCAGAGCTGTGAGGGAACAGAGGCAGGGAGGCCACCACGGGGCCTGGTGGCGGGAGTGGTGGCTGCCGGGCGTTTCTGCTGAAGGTGAGCCTTCCGGGTGGTCCTGATAGGGCATGGGTCACACCAAGGCCACCTTGGGGCTACCCTCTTGAGCAGGCCTTGGGCTCAGCTTCCTCTTGGAGGTGGAGGTGAAGGTGGTGGGGGACCTAGGACACTTCTGCTTGGGTTCTGCTCAGAGAGCTGAAATCAGGGGGACCAGGGGCTGGGGAGCTCGCTGGCTGAACCTGGGTAGTGGGTGTTTGGGGACATCAAGGAGGGCGAGAACTGCTGGTCCAGCCCCTAGCGTGGGTTCCAGCCTCGGGATGAACAGAGGGCAGGGGCCTCTGTTTGGAGTGGAGCCTGCATCCTCTCCATCCCCCGGGGCGGTGGGGAGAGAAGGAGGCTGGTCGTTGAGTGGTTTGAGTCTAGTGCCAGGGTCTGGGTCATAGGGCTGTGTGGAGAGTGTCCAGGGAGGCCCCAGTTAACCCGCCTGAGCTGAGGCCCTTGGTGGGCCTGCCTGCTCCACAGCTGGAACTCACGGCCAAAGGGCCCCTGCTGGCTGCTGCACCCACACTGCCTTCCCCAGCGCGCCCTGAGGGCCTGGCTGTAATACCGGGAGCAGCTGGCCTCTGCTCCCGAGGTCCCCACGGGAGCGTCGGGGCTACGCAGGCGTGGGGCGTGCTTGGCCTCCCGTGCTGCTCTCCGCTTGTTCACTACCTGCCGGGCGCTTTCTGTGCAGTGCCGCCCTCCACACTGTGCAGTCCTATTATAAGGGAGTGGAAGCACAGAGCAGTTAATAGTAATCGAGACGCAAACTTGTGCAGGTCACTGAGCTGGGGGGAGGCAGCGCTGGGCCCCAGACTCGCCTGTATCTGTGGAGCCCAGTGAGGGGAGGATGGTGTGACAGAGGGGGATGGGGGACCTGAATGATTACCCCCCTTCCCTGGAGCTCTGCCCCCATCTCTGCTGTCCTCCCCAGGTGGCAGCAAAGGCCGGCATCTACGAGATCCTCAACCAGCTGGGCTTCCCCGAGCTTGAGAGCGTGGAGGACCAGCCCTTCTCGAGGCTGCGCTGCCGGTGGCAGGAGCAGAGCCACAGCCCTGAGCCCTCCTCTGCAGGGGACGTCCTGTAGGAATGGGACTTCCTGTAGGACGCGCTCCCCCTGCCCCTGCTACCGTCGCCTCCCACGGGGCCACCTCCTACCCTCGCAGGCTGGGGGTGCTGGTGCTGCTCACTGACAGCGGCCCTGAGAAATGATTCCTCAGCTTAGCAGAGAGACCGGCATGGGTGGGGACCCCTTTTCTGAAAGAGCTTTTATAGGACAGTTGGTGCACAGTGATACTTTGTGAATGGCAGGCGCGGGGAGGGTCTGCAGGAAGGCCGGTGTGGCATCACGTCTGCAAGGAGCTCACTCCCCAAGTTGCCAAGCGAAGCCCCTCGCCGCTTCGCCCTCCCCTCTCCCCCGAGCGGCTCTGACGGGCCCTGGCGGAGCGGCCCTGGCCAGTGTTGGCTTCCCTCTTGCCCTCTCTCGTGGCTCTCCCACGCAGCTTCTCCCGTTTCGCTGCCTGAGCACCGCCCTGGGGGCCCCGGGCTCCCTGGGGAGTGGACTGTGTGCGGGCTGATTTGTTAGCTTAAAGGCAGCTTTACCCAGTTTTCTTGCCTCTCATGCCTTGTCTCAACCTGGAGACTTGAAGGACAACCACATGCCCGGTGTGTCCCGCAGGGGCCTCTGCCTCTCCTTCCTTTGCCCTCTCCCCTCCTCTGGGCTGGCAGGACTTTGGAGGTTTCCAGGGAGCTGAAAATGAAATGGAGTCCCTCTCGGGGGAAGAAGGAGCTTCCAGAAGGTGCATGCAGCCCTGTGGAAGAGGCCAGCTCCATTTCTCTGGAACCATGGGCGGGAGGTCTAGGGAAGCACTGCCTCCCTGCCCCGCCATCCAGAGTGGCCTGTGCCCCGACCTGCTGTGGCAGGAGCCCCGGAGACTGCCGGGTGGCCCTGAGTGAGCAGTGGGGCATGTGAGAGTGGGCCAAGGATGGCGTGAGGGGGCACGTGGATTCCAGGCCATCATTGCTGAGCATCCTTCCAGTGGGGGCAGAAGGGGCCAAGTGCTGCTGAGTTAGCAGCTGCCGGGACCAGCTCTGTGCAGACAGTGGGAGGGTTGCTCGGAGAGGCAGGCGGTGTTGAGCTGAGTCTGCGGCTCTCCCTCTTGGGGCTGGTGTCCCCCGAAGCACAGGGGCTGAGTGGTGTGGACGCTGTCCTCCTGGCCTGGCTCGTTGGGGCCAGGGAGGTCTCTCTTGGTTGGACACCGGCACTTGTGCAGAGAACAGGTGATGTGTCACCGGTCATGGTGTTTTGAAAAGGGGGAAGAGGCCAGAGTTGTTCACATCTACCTAGTGTTGGAAAATTTATGACCATTTTGGCTGAATTCTTTTGCAAATCTACTGTATGTCTGTTCACTACCTTTCCAGATTTGTTGTTGTTTTTGGTTTTATTTTTGCATGTAGTAAAAAGTGTTCATTTTGTTGCAGACAAGGTCTAGATGAGGGGTCAGAGATCAGGGCTGAACTGGGAGGGATCCTTTGCATTCTCACGGTTGGCCCTGACTTTCAGCTGTGCTGGGACTACTGGCTGGTCACATCACCTCTCTGCCTCAGTTTCCCTATCTGTAAAATGGGAGAATAATACTTGCCTACCTACCTCACAGGGGTGTTGTGAGGATTCATTTGTGATTTTTTTTTTTTTTTTTTTGTACAGAGCTTTTGAGCATTAAAAGTGGCTAAATGTGAAGTGCGCTTGGCTGCCTATGTCTTCAGCGTGGGTCAGGTGTTACAGAACTGATGCAAGCTGGGGTCCCTGCTACTTCAGAGTAAGGGTGGGAGGGCAGGGAGAGCCAAGAGCACCTGCCCGTAGTGCACCTGATTCTCAGAGAAGGTGGATTTTCCTGGATGTCTCTCTTCTTCCTTCACATCCCCAACTATGTTTGACCATCTCACTCTGGATGCCCACGGCTGACGTGCTGAGCCCCTTCTTGAAGAAGGCAACATAACAGACTAATTCACGCTAAAGTGTGAAGGACTGTTATATCCAGCGAAATGGAACAAAATGGAATTTCAAGGGCTATGAAGGAGGGTGGTCCTCCACCTCTATTTCCTTTTCTTATCCCTGCAGGCTCCCCTTGGTCCCTTTAGGCCCCTGAAGGCTTGAACACACTTGTGTTGAGAAATTGGCGTGTAAAGAGGCAGTAGGGAGAGTGAGGCAGAGAGAGTGCTGACCTGAGCCTTCTCTCTAAGCTCTTCCAGGATTAGGGGAATCAGACCCTCTGGGTTGTAGTTCCAAGGTCAGCTGGGGGTGGTGAGAATGGAACCCAGAGCTCCGACCGCATAGGGTTGGTGACCTCCCCAGCCTTGGCGGGGAGGCCTCCTGGGGTTATTTCCCAGCACAGCAGAGTCCAGGCATGCTCTGTGTGGCTTCTGGATGTGAGTGCAGTGGTGTATACACCAGTGTGCACGTGTGTCCGTATGTGCGGTGGTTCAGCACTTCTCTGCCAGGGATGAGGGGATTGTAAAACTATGATCAGTAGAAGGATCTCCTGGGACCCTGATGGAGGTGCGGCAGGGTCTTGGGACGACCAGGACTGGAAACTGGAATACTGTCCAGCGAGCCCTGGATGCCCTCTGCAGCATCACCGGGGGTGCGCCGCTCCAATCCCCCCTCAGGAGAACCCGCTGCAAGAGCAGATGGCACAACTCCAGCCACTGCAGCTTCGATCCAACACACACCAAGGCCGCGCTCTGTCTCCAGCCCTTTCCCCGCTCGGGCTCTCCCAGACGATGACTGAGGCCGGCAGGGCTCTCGAGCCACTAGCCACGCTGTTTCTACCCGTGGCAGCCTTGCCCGGGGCCTCCCCATTGGTCTGGCTGGGGGTTCCCCAGACCCACCCTGCAGCGTAGGGCTCTCGCTCCCTCTCTCCTTTCACGGGCGTCAGACTCGCATCGTGGTCTTCCTGCCTTCTGCCACCTCCTCCTTTATCCTTCACGGGTTTCCACAAATCTCTTGCACATCTGATCCCATCGTGGTGTCTGCCACTCTGAGGACCTGAATGACACACCCTCACCCTCTCCTTGGCCTCTCTGGGCAGCTTCCTTGTCCCTCTTGCTGGTTAAGGCGGCCTTCTCTGGCACTGCGTAGGGACACCATCAGCCCGGTTTCCAGCTTCATATGTTACAGTTCCAGCCAGACTCAGTTGTCTTTCTCTCTCTCGCACCGCCCTGCCCTTCCATCTCGAGTGTGGGGCTGCGGGGCCTGTGGACTGGGGCCCGTGTGGAAGGAAATCGTTGCCCACCTTCTCTGTGGATGGGGTGGGGTGGGGAAGGCAGGGCTGAGGCGCTTGGAGTTATCTGGGTGGACACCCTTAAATCTGCGAATGGCAGTGCCAACCTCTGATTATTTCCTAAATAAAGGGAATATTTCCTAAGTAAACCGTTATAAAGGTTTTCAGTTTGTCCTCCAGAAATGTCCTACTGGATAGTCTCAAATAGCAATTAATGAGCTCACTGTTTATCATGCCTGGCCAGCGCCGCCTAGTCCACTTTTTAAAAACTTCTCGCTACTTTTGTGGCTCACAATAGAATCTCATATGTGTTTAATTTTATTTACTTATTTTTTATTGAAGTATAGTTGCTGTACAGTATATGTTACAGGTATGTAATATAGTGATTCACAATTTTTAAAGGTAGTACTCCATTTATAGTTCTTATAAAATATTAGCTATATTCTCCATGTTGTACAGTATATCCTTGTAGCTTATTTTACACCTAATAGTTTGTACCTTTCACTTCCCTACCCCTGTATTACCCATCCCCCCTTCCCTCTCCCCACTGGTAACCAATAACTTGTTCTCTGTATCTGTGAGTCCGCTTCTTTTTGGTTGTATTCACTGGTTGGTTGTATTTTTCAGAGTCCACATATAAGTGATATCCTATAGTATTTGTCTTTCTCTGACTTATTTCACAAAGCATGATATTCTCTAGGTCCATTCTTGTTTCTGCAAATGGCAGAATTTCATTCTTTTTTTAAGGCTGAGTAATATTTGTGTGTGTGTGTGTGTGTATACACACACATATATAATACCACATCTTCTTTATCTGTGTGTCTGCTGATGGGCAATGGGTTGCTTCCATGTCTTGGCTATTGTAAATAGTGCTGCTGTGAACATTGGGGTGCATTTTTTGAATTAGTGTTTTTGTTTTTTCTGGATATACCGGAGTGGAATTGCTGGATCATATGACAGTTCTCTTTCTAGTTTTTTGAGGACCCTCCATACTGTTACTGAAGAGACTGTCTTTTCTCCGTTGTATATTCTTGCCTCCGTTGTCAAAGATTAATTGACCATAAGTGCATGGGTTTATTTCTGGGCTGTCTATTCTGTTCCATTGATCTATGTGCCAAGAGAGTGTCTGACTCCAAGCCCGTGCTCATTTCAAAGGTGGATGTCGGTGCCAGCTCTGGGTACTGGAATCCTCTGACATTTTCAGTGATGGGGAGAGAGATGTCAGTCCTTCTGGAAGTGTGCCTTTGCTGGGGTGGGTTGGGAGCGGGGTGAGGGGAAAGCATGATTACTTTGAAAACCCTCCTACAAGGTCTTGTGGTTCTTACACTCAACGCTTTTCAAACCCCTGTGTTCTTTCAAGAGGTTCCCCTCAACACCCACAAGAAGTACGTGTTTCCTATGCATGACTCTGGTAGATTATCTATGATGGGGGCTTTTGAGTTTCATTTTGCGCCTCCCCTTAGTATATTCTTTCTTTTCCTACCATCTGCCCACCTCACCCTGAATTAAAACATCAATAGTTTATGAAAACACACATTTCCCCATTCCCACTCCAACATTTGAAGTCACCAGTCTTTTAATTTTTGCCCATCTGATTAGGAAAGAGTCTTTTGTTTTTATTTTAATATGATTTTCCCAATTACTAATGAGATGAAACATCTTTTTATAGGTTTATTGGCCATTTGGATTTGCTCTCTTATATGTTTGCTTATTTTTCTACTGGGTTGTCTCTTTTAAACTAATAGGTGTAAAAATTTTAATACAGTCTGTTTCATTTGTAGGTAGATAGATGTACAGCCAGTTCTTTCTTCCAGTTTATCCGTAATTGTTTTGGAGTTTATTTTGTCAGATTTTTGCCTTTTATATTTTGTGTCTTGTGTCAGCAGACCTTCTCTACCCAAGGTTACTTATCTACTTCCTGGTTTTTTTTGATTGCTTGTACAGTATTGTCCTTTATGTTTCTTTCTTTAATTCACCTGGAATAAATGTTTGTGAATGACATGTGGTAGAGAATATAATTTATTTTTTTCCAAATGCGGATCCAGTTGGCCTGTGTTATTTATCGAGTAGCCAAGTTCCTCTACTTCTTGAACTGCAACCCTTGTCATATGTTAGGTCCCTGTGTGTACATGGGTCCGTACAGTAGACATGTGATTGCCATTGCCTCTAGCATCCATTTATCTTCCAACAACCATCTCTGACTTTCCATCCTAAGTTTAAAAACTCTCGAGTGGATTTTTAATTTTTTAAATCTTTATTACTCTTTTCTGGACTTTTAGTTTTCCTTGGGTCAATTTTGGTAAAATACCAACGTTTTCCCAGGATAACACATGGGCATCTGTCAAGATTTTCAAATTTATTAATGTAAAATCATATGTAATATTCTCTCTTTTCTTTTGGCCGCACCCAGCGGCATGCAGGATCTTAGTTCCCCGACCAGGGATCAAACCCACACACCCACTGCATTGGAAAGGCGGAGTCCTAACCACTGGGACTCCAGGGAAAACCTTGTAATATTCTCTTAAGTATGTAGAAGGTTCCTGTGCATCTGTGCCTGTCTTCTTTCTCCATCTTAATGAATATCTTACATGTTTTCCTTGGTCACATTTGCAAGTTTTTCTGTTTGTTATCTTCAGATAACCTATTTTTGTTCTTATAAATGTAAACATTGAGAATCTGTGATCACATAAACTAGTAGAGGTGACTTTTTGCTATAGTACTGCTGTTTGATTCTATGAACCTCTTCTGAGTAATATGCCAAAAATCACATCATGATCTCTCATCAAAGCATTAAAAAATTTTTTTTCTATTAGCTGTCAGTCAAATGGGTACTCGTGTAATTTTGTTATAAGCTTTGAGAATTGGAAAACACTGGAATTGCAAAAGGATGTATTACCTGGATATTGGAGTCATTAACTCTCTCACTTTCTGGAAAATATGCCCCCAAATGTTTGTTAAGATTTGTCAAGTGACTACTAATTATATCTCTTACTCTTTCACTCAGAGGTACCCTGTAAAAACTAACATGCACAAAAATAGATGAGGAAAATATTGTTCATTTTAACTCTCCTTTTCCAATACAAACTTTTCTTTTTTTTTACAGTTCCAAAAAGTTTTTTAAAAACAACTTTATTGAGGTATAATTGATATACAATAAACTGTACATATTTGAAGTGTATAATTTGTTAAGTTTTGACATAGGTATACACCTGTGAAATTATCGTAATCAAGATAATGACCATATCCATCATCTCTGAAAGTTTGCTTATATCGCTTTATAATTGCTCCTTCCTGACCTTCCCTCCCCCATCCCTCTCCGCAGGGACACTTTGATCTGCTTTTTGTCATCCTAGATTCGTTTGCATTTTCTAGGGTTTTATATAAATGGAACCATCAGTGTGTACTCTTTATTTTCTGGCTTCTTTCACTCAGCATATTTATTTCCAGGTCATCCATGTTTAACGTACATCAGTTGGTCATTCCTTTGTATTGCTGAGTGGTATTCCATCGTACGGCTGTACCCTCTGTTGGTTAATCCAAATTGTTACTGGATATTTGGGTTGTTTCCAAGTTTTGGCTATTCCAAACAAAACTGTTATGAACATGTACAAGTCTTCGTATGGACATATGTTTTCATTTCTTTTGGATAAATACCTAGGAGGAGAATGGCTGCACGGTGTGGTATGTGTGTGTTTAAAATTTTAAGAAACTGCCCAACTATTTTCCAGATGGTTTCATCCCCACCAGCAGCTTACGGGAGTTCTAGTCCCTCCACATTCTTACCAGCCTTGGAATTGTCGATCTTTTTTGACTTTAGCCATTCTAATTGGTGTGTAGTGGATGTATTTCCTACCACCACCCTCCCAGGTCACATTTTTAATTGATAAGATTTCCAATTCAATATTTTTTAGGGCAAGCCTAAAAGTGTTAGAAGGCTCATCTCTTTGAAGATATTAATTATTTGAGGGCTTATTCAGTTCTGTTTCCGTGGATGTTAGTTTAGTTCTTCTCTTTACTGAATTTGGTGTTGTTTTTCATGTTGTTGGTTCTCCTCAGTGGTTGGTGAATTTGGTTGTGCGCTCAACTTTGTCGTGAGATTTCAGGTTATCCTGTTGGTAAGGCTTGTGACTATTGCACATAGCCTGGACTGGTGACTCCTGGGAAGGGATGGGACCTGCTGGCGACAGCGTGTGCCGGTGGCTGCCCTTCTGGATGAGGGTGCCCCCTCGCCGCTAGGTGGATAGCAGCCCTAGGATGCTGCCCCGAGTGCCCCACTCGCTGCTACTACCTGGCAGACTCCACTGCTACCCAGACTTGACCTGTGCTGCTGAGGGGGGCACGGGGAGAGCCAAATTCTCCAGCTGCTTCTGCTGGAATTCTCCAGCCTTGTCCTGATAGGGGTCCAGGCTTCCTCCTGCCTCCTGGCTTGGCATCTGTGAGCTGAAAGCTTCCTTAAAGCTGGTCCCTCCTCTCTCAGAGGCTTTCAGCTGCGTGGCTTGTGGGCTGTCATTTCCCCTGTCCATCCAGTTCCATCAGTCTCTGTCTTTCAGGGATTCCTCACAATTTCTGACCTCTTGTTTTTCTAGCTCTGGCATAGAATTTAAAAAATAAATACTTTTAATGACATTTTGAGGGCTGTGGGTTGGGAAGGGGAAACTAGAGCATATGCTTAATCATAATTTGTATATGAAAATAGCTCATACTATGCACTAGGCCCTGTAGCAGTTAGGATCCTGGCAAAGAATGGATGGCAGCCTTAGCTCCAAGTTCAAAGACAATTTAATGAAAGGACCATTTGCAGAGGTGTGGGCAGGGTTAAGGGAACCAGCTTGGAATGGTGAGAGGCACTCAGGAACTAGTTACAGGGGGAAGCAGTAACCTCCCCTAGATTTGAGGGGGCAAGGGGACAGCACAGTGTTACCTGAGCCTGCCACAGGTATCTTCAGGGGACTCTGGGGACCATCCAGCAGAAACTGAGTTGAGAAGGGGGTAACTGTGGCCAGAGCAGCATCACTGAGCCTGGGGCTGAGGGAGGAGGAGCAAATGCCTTGACTCCTCCCTCGTCTTGTCCTCTGATCTCCCGTCAGTGCCTCCCTTTGATTGCAGGAGGTGCCAGCAACATGGTCCACGGGGTGGGTCCACCTCTGGAGATGGGGAACGGAGAGAGGGACAGACGGGATAACCAGCACAGCCTTCTCCCAGGCGCTGCACGGATGCCATCACCTCCAGTAGTTCCACGACAGCCCGACGAGGTAGGCCTGTTCTTATTTTACAAAGGAGGAAGCCCAGGTACCTTGATCCAGTGACACCTCCAGAATTTCCCTCTGTTCCTCCCTCTGCCTGGCATGCCTTCCCTCTCTTCCTAGCCCACTGCTCCTGTGCTTCAAGTTCAGCTTGATTCAGGTCTCCTCACCACTGCGATCTAAGTGTCCTGAAGATACTTAGAGAAAGGGTTCTGACTTCTCAAGATGCTGTGCCCACATGTCCTCCAGCATTTCATTATGAAAATTTCAAAACTACAGGAAGGTTGGAAGTATTGTATGAAGAACAGCCCCATACTCCGGGGTCCACTTCTCAAAAACACTTTCACACTGTTGTCCATCGACTTCTCTAGACCTCCACTAACTTGTAATTCCTTAAAGGAAGGGCTACCAGTGATCAGTCTTTGCATCTCAGGGTCTGTGGTGGCCTGGCACACAGAATGCAGTCAGTAAATGTTTGATGACTTGATAATTCACAAGGCATTTGGTGTTTCCCAGGAGAGGGGAAGGAGAGTTTGATTTCTTGAGTGCCTGTGGGTGGTTTTCGTACATTGTGTGGGGCGTTGCGTTCATTATTTCACCAAAGCCTTGCAAGTCAGATGAGGCTGGGATTATGATCTCTCTTTTACAAGACCAAGAGAAGTTTCACAATTTACTCAAGGCTCACATTGTATCCCTAAGGGATCTGGGATTCAGATCGTCAAGCTGCCCTCAAACCCATGCTGGTGACCCAGTGCCTTCTCTGTAGACTGGAGGCTACTGGGTGCTGGGGACTGTGCTTTATGCATTTCTGAATGTCCCAGGATCTCGAAACTAGCAGGTACAGTAAATATTTTTGGCAAGAATGAATGAATGAGCCTTTAGTGAGTATTTCCATACTACTGGAATATGGCATGCACTGCTGGAAATTCATTCACTACGGGCATATGATACCCGAAGGGAGCTCGTACACCTCTGCACTAAGCAAAGGAGGGATCTGAGGCTGGAAGGGCAGTGACATCCAAGGTCGTGCAGGGAGCCAAGGGCAGACTCCGTGTGCTGACTTCCTGCCCAGCGCTCTTTTCTTTTCCCTTCCTCCTCAGATCCATCCGAGCATCCGGATTGGTACCAGTCACTAACCCAGAGCCTGGAGACCCACACAAACCGCGTTTCCTAAGGCTGTGTGGGTGGGTGCCTGCCCAGGCACTAGCTCGTGGTGCCCGTCTTCCTTCTTCTTCACTGAGGGTGCCATGGGCTTCAGACGCTTGAAGTTGTGTGTGAAATTGTGTTTATATACTCTGCTCAGGAGAGCATCCAGTGTTTGCATCAGGCTCTCAAAACAAATAGAAAAACTGTGACCCCCCCCCAAAGCGGGTGAGGGCTCCTTTACGTGTTCTCTCCAGTGGTTCCCCAAATTCTTGATTGTGCAGACAGACAGAATTTCTTTTTTTTTTTTTTTTTGGTGGTACGCGGGCCTCTCACTGCTGTGGCCTCTCCCACTGCGGAGCACAGGCTCCGGACGCGTAGGCTCAGCGGCCGTGGCTCACGGGCCCAGCCGCTCCGCGGCATGTGGGATCCTCCCGGACCGGGGCACGAATCCGTGTCCCCTGCGTCGGCAGGTGGACTCCCAACCACTGCACCACCAGGGAAGCCCACAAGCAGAATTTTTAAAAGAATATTAGGATGCAGATTTTTGCGAAGTTGGCCCATTAAAAAGAAATGAACCCCCCTTACAATGCTATCGTATCATAAAAGGATATTTTTAACCCCTCCAAACAAGAAGGACAAATTCTCTGGGGGATAAAAGTGACAGGCTTTCCAGTTAGGTGAAATAGCTTTAACATGCTACACGGTCCTTATTTTGCTCACTTTGCTCTCGACTGAAAATGTTAGTGTGGACCAGCCCTTGGGAGCCTTGCTCTCCACGGAGAAGCTTGTGCTTAGAGCTGTGTCCTGTGTGAGAACTCTCTGTGGAGAGCTCTCTTGAAAGGTGCCCCCTGTGGAGGTGGCTGCGCGTGGGTTCTGTTGGATCCCTGGGTGCCATTTCCACTAGGGTGGCTGCCAGTAACTGGGCATGAACTTTGGTCACATGGGGAGGTTATACCATTGTCCATTGGCTTAAGTTTCCTCACGAGGGTTTTGGGCGAGAATCTGAAGAATCCAGGCTCTGAGTGGCCAAAGCAGCCTGCTGTCCCCAACTCCCATGGAAAGGAAGCACTGCGTGGTGGGCGTCTGTGGGAGCCCTGGGGGTGCAGGGCTGTGGGGACCATGAAGGCACTGGGTGGAGGGGAGCTGTGGCCGTGTGAGATGACCCCCACTCCCTTTGGGTTGCCCGGATCCCTGCGTCCCTCTCTCCTGCCAATGCAGGAGACAGGCCCTTGTCCTTCCTGCCTTGGCTTCCCCCATCAGGGCACTGGCTGGCATCCTCTCTGGCTAGACCCACCCTCTCCTTGCCTGAGGACAGGAGGATCGCAGCTCTGTAAAGAGGTTTGCCAGGGAAGGTTTGCTGAGGAGGGGCATTGGCCCCAGCAGGGAGTGGGTCTCTGGGTGGGGAGGTGAGAGCAGCAGACCAGCACAACAGGCTGTGGCTGGCGTGTCTTTGTGGTTCTGCACACAGTAACATCTCCTTGAGTGTTTCTTGAGTGACAAGTACTTCTGAGCATCTAACATGTGCCTGACAAATTGCTGCAACTCTCCCAGCCCCAGTTTCTACATCTCTAAAAGGAGCTGACAATGCTCTCCCGCCCCAGACCCCATCCTGCAGTGCAGGCAGGATTCCCCAGCTGTCTACGGGATCTGGGGCAAGACAGGCATCAACCCATTAAGTGGGGCCCCTTCCCGATGCCGTTACACCTGATGTGTTTGTAGGTGCTTCCGCATCCGGTCCTTTACCACAGAGGAGCCCATGTGTGATCTTAAACTCTGAGGTGTTAGTGTGTCCAGGCGATGTGAGGAACAGAGGACTCGGAGGGGAACCCATTTGCTCTAGGTCACGTAGCAAACAAGGGCATAGCCCACTGCACACATCTGGTCTGGGAGGGCTGTGGGAATGCACTTCACTCCAGATGGTACCAATAAAGGCCCTTTTGCTCAGTTTGTTGATACAACAAAACAATAAACAAACAACTGCTTTTTGGAAACAGTTGGGGGACATAATTATGGAAGAATTGACCAGAACGTCTACATCACTGAACCTTTTCAAGGAAAGCCCTAGTATTATTTTCAGATACACTATAGATGAAAACCAGGAGTAAGGCACCTTCTGGGCCCAGTGGCGGCGCCTGCAGCTCCTGCTTACATACCAGATCAGAAGCATGAGGGATTGCTCATGGTTTATAAGCTAATTTGCACGGTTTGCTTAATAAGCACATTTGCGTGGTCTTAATGGTTTCCAAAGGACTTGAAAGCAGTTTGGGTTCTTCACAAAGTTATAGAATCCCCTGCCATGTCATTTACCCTGTGAACTGGTTCAGCAAGCCATACTTCTGTTTTGTTTTTGAAATGAGAAACAGATGTTTATGTTTAGGCTGCCGGCTCCAGCTTAAACACAGGCTTTCTGTCTCTCCTCTTCCCAGTTTGCTCTTTAAGGGGCAGGGAGGGGTTCTGACCAGGCTGGAGTCCTGTCCCCGGGCCCCTCCCCTGAGCTGCCTCCAGCAACGGGCTGCTCCCCTAGCAGCCGGCCTCCTGAGAGAGGAGAGGGCCCTTGGGGACGGAAGGGAGCGGCTGCTAAGGAGTGGGTCCTTCGGGGCCAGTCTGCATGGCCTTGAGCCAGTGCCCCTCCTGTCCTGCCTGTGGGGTCCTTGCCTGGCAGCTGAGGGGGTTAGAGTGACAGAGAAGCGTGCTGCCTGACACCAGTAAATGTGTCAGGGATGCCCAGTAAATGTGTACCCTCTACTTTCCCTTCAGGCTCCCTGGAATTCCCAGCCAGCCTTCCCCACCCTCTTCTGGTCCAGAGGGTGGGCATGGGAGCTGGGCTCAGTGAGTGTCCCAGGGAGGGGAACCAAGTGCACCCCTCATTCTAGTCCCTGGAGAACGATGTACAACCTGCAGGAGTCATTTCCCAATGTTGAGGAGGACAGAGCGGGACAGCCAGGGTGGGCTAGGAGCCTCCAGTGCAAGGTGGACCAGAGTGGAGGAGCGAGGAACCAGAGGGGAGGGAGCCCTAGTGAGAGCCCTGTGGCCTGGCCAGGACAGGAAGAGTGACTGAGGGCGCCTGGGCACCGCCCCAGTTCTGCAGTAGCTGAGGGGTGGATGCCCAGGGAAGACAGGTGGGGTGGGGTGTGGACTGGAGGCAGGAGCAGGACATACCCGGGGCCATTGGCAGCAGAACCCCTGGTTCGAATCTTACCTTTCCCAGCACTGAGTAACTGGGAGACTTTGGACTAGTCATCAAACCTTTCTTAGCCTCAGTTTCCTCACTTACAAAGTAGGGCTCTTAGGAAAAGTAAATGAAATCATGCATATTTACACAGGGCATGTCTCACAGTAGGCACTTAAGAAATGGGTGATAAAGGTAAAAACAAACTAGAAACCTTGAGATCTCATCCTCCTTTTGGCATCTATCATGAGTTTGTGCACCTGTGCCTGAGGGCAGGGCCACCTTGGTTGGCTCTGGTTGGAAGTCCCTTCCTCCCAAATAGTGGCTCCCCACACTGGGTCTCAAACTGTTTCAAGGTGAAAGGGGGAAGAGTTGGCCTTTCTGGGTGGGGGCAGGGCCGTGGGGGGCAGTGGGGAGGCAGGAGCTGAGGCCTTCCCTGCAGCCTAGCCTTGGCTCTTCTTCCCAGCTCCAGTGCTTGCTCTCCCACCGTCCCCAGTCTCCTTGTCTCCCCCTCACCCAACAAGCTCATCGTCCTGTGAGGCAGGGAGAAATGCATGCCAACATTCATTCATTCAACAGTGTTTCTGGAGCACCTGCTACGTGCCAGGTCTTGCTAGGGGCATGGAGGCCGTGATGATCAAGACAGAATGGGACAGTTCCAGGCAAGAGAATCCTGAGGCCTAGTGACGGTGCCCACCTATTTGGCTTTCTTCACTGCCCCCCACCCCACCCCAGGGCCACTGCTGTAGCGGGGAGCTCTAGGGGGAGGGCGGAGTGGTGGGCAGGGCTAGTTCCTTGGGGCCTAGAGGGCTTGGAGTCGCCATGGCCCTGTCATAAGTGTGAGGTTGGTCTCTCCAGTTCTGGAGAGCTGGGCTGCATCTTGTTTAAGTCCTGATTTGACAGGTAGGAAGATAGGCACAGGAAGGTCAAGGCAGAGGCTAGCCTAGAAGCCAGTGGCAGGCTGCAGGAAACAATTTAGTGGTTTCTCAAGAGGTTATACATAGAACTACCGTATGACCCAGAAATTCCACTCCTCGGTGTTTATCTAAAAGAAGTGCAAGCAGGGACTCAAGCAGAAACGTGTGCCCCGATGTTCATAGCAGCATTATTTACCATAGTCAAAAGGTAGAAACAATGCAAGTGTCCATCTATGGACGAATGGATAAACAAAGTGATATATCCATACAGTGGAATATTATTCAGCCATAGAATGAATAAAGTCCTGACACATCCGACAACATGAATGGACCGTGAAAACATTATGTGGAGTGAAAGAAGCGAGACACATAGGACAAATACTGTTACGATTCCACTCTCCTACCTAGAGTAGGCAAATTCAGAGACAGAAAATAGAATAGAGGTTACCAGAGGCTGGGTGGGGGGTGTTTATTGTTAATGGGTGCAGAGTTTTTGTTGGAGAAGATGAAAAAGATTCAGGTGTAGTTAGGGGTGATGCTTACACAACACTGTGAATGTATTTAATATTACTGAGCTGTATACTTTCAAATGGTTAAAATGATAAATATTATGCTCTGTATGTTTTTATCAAATTAAAAAAAAGGCGAGTGGCAGATGACAGGAGATTGCTCTTCCTGAGAACACCCCCCTAAAGCGGGTCCTCTTCAGCCACTTGAGGGCTTTGTGTTGAGATGGCTGGGGAGACTATGCAGACAAGACACTAGGGGAGAAGGTGCAAAATACACTCTGGACACCTCAGGGGTCACCCCGTGGGACGGCTGGAGAAACAAGCTCCTCGACTTTTTGGGAGACCTCATTTCTAAAGCAGGGATGAGTACATCCCCCACATAGGGCTGCTGGGACGACGCATGTAAAGCCTTCCAAACACTGCAGTAAGCACTCAAGAAATGTTATTTCTTAGTATTTCACTTGTGATGTTAGTGAGAGAAAAGTAAGGGGAGTGAAGAGACAAAGGAGAGGCAGTGAGGTCTCTGAATTACTGCAACTTGGAAAAATGCCTTATGAAATGAAGTCTCATGAAGCCCCACATTCCCGAGAGACAGGGATCTGGTGGAGGTGGGAATGACGTCCTCACTGACTGCCTCCCAGTGGAGGCAGGACCTTGGGTGAAGGTCCCAGCCCTCCAGGCGATGACTCCTGTGAATAAAAAGGACAGGGAGATGGGGGGACCTTCAAGATGGCGGAGGAGTGAGGCATGGAGATCGCCTTCCTCCCCACAGATATATCAGAAATACGTGTACATGTGGAACAACAACTACAGAACACCTAGTGAACGCTGGCAGAAGACCTCAGACCTCCCAAAAGGCAAGAAACTCCCCACGTACCTGGGTAGGGCAAAAGAAAAAAGAAAAAACAGAGACAAAAGAATAGGGATGGGACCTGCACCAGTGGGAGGGAGCTGTGAAGGAGGAAAGGTTTCCACACACTAGGAAGGCCCTTCGCGGGCGGAGACTGCGGGGGGGCGGAGGGGGGAGCTTCGGAGCCGCGGAGGAGAGCACAGCAACAGTGGTGCAGAGGGCAGAGTGGAGAGCTTCCTGCACAGAGGATCGGTGCCGACCAGCACTCACCAGCCCGAGAGGCTTGTCTGCTCACCCGCCGGGGGGGGGGGGGGCGGGGGCGGGGCTGGGAGCTGAGGCTCGGGCTTCGGAGGTCAGATCCCAGGGAGGGGCCTGGGGTTGGCCACGTGAACACAGCCTGAAGGGGGCTAGTGCGCCCCAGCTAGCCGGGAGGGAGTCTGGGAAAAAGTCTGCACCTGCCTAAGAGGTGCACGAGGAGAGGTTTTAGGGTGCACGAGGAGAGGTGATTCCTTCCCTGTCTGCCCACAGAAGGCAGAGCACCGCCTAAAAGAGCTTCAGAGACAGGCGCGAGCCGCAGCTATCAGTGCAGACACAAGAGATGGGCATGAAACGCTAAGGCTGCTGCTTCAGCCAAGAAGCCTGTGTGTAAGCACAGGTCACTATCCACACCTTCCCTCCTGGGAGCCTGTGCAGCCCGCCACTGACAGGGTCCTGTGATCCAGGGACAACTTCCCCGGGAGAACACACGGCGTGCCTCAGGCTGTTGCAATGTCACACTGGCCTCTCGCACCACAGGCTGGCCCCGCATTCCGAACCCCTCCCGCCCCCTGGCCTGAGTGAGCCAGAGCCCCCTAATCAGCTGCTCCTTCAACCCCTCCTGTCTGAGCGAAGAACAGACACCGGAGGGCAACCTGCGTGCAGAGGCGGGGCCAAATCCAAAGCTGGGACCTGGGAGCTGTGCAAACAAAGAAGAGAAAGGGAAACTTCTTCCAGCAGCCTCAGGAGCAGTGGATTAAATCTCCACAATCAACTTGATGTACCCTGCGTCTGTGGAATACCTGAATAGACAACAAATCATCCCAAAACTGAGGTGGTAGACTTTGGAAGCAACTGTAGACTTGGAGTTCGCTGTCTGCGACGGACTAGTTTCTGATTTTTGTGTGTGTGTGTGTGGTATGCAGGCCTCTCACTGTTGCAGCCTCTCCCGTTGCAGAGCACAGGCTCTGGCCGCGCAGGCTCAGCGGCCATGGCTCACCGGACCAGCCGCTCCGCGGCATGTGGGATCTTCCCGGACCAGGGCACGAACCCGTATCCCCTGCATCGGCAGGCAGACTCTCAACCACTGCACCACCAGGGAAACCCTAGTTTCTGATTTTTATGTTTATCGTAGTATAGTTTTTAGTGCTTGTTATCACTGGTGGATTTGTTTATTGGTTTGGTTGCTCTTTTTTTTTATTTTTAAATTTTTTTATTTTAATAATATATTTTAAATTTTTATTTTAATAACTTTATTTCATTTTATTTTATTTTTTCTTCCTTTTCTTCTAAACTGTGTGGCTGACAGGGTCTTGGTACTCCAGCCAGGTGTCAGGCCTGAGCCTCAGAGGTGGGAGAGCCCAGTTCAGGACACTGGTCCACCAGTGACCTCCCGGCCCCACGTAATATCAATCAACAAGAGCTGTCCCAGAGATCTCTGTCTCAACGCTAAGGCCCAGCTCCACTCAACAGCCAGAAAGCTCCAGAGCTGGACACCCCGTGCCAAACAACTAGCAAGACAGAAACACAACCCCACCCATTAGCAGACAGGCTGCCTAAAATCATACTAAGTTCACAGACACCCCGAAACACACCACTGGACGCATTCCTGCCTACCAGAAAGACAAGATCCAGCCTCATCCACCACAACACAAGCACCAGTCCCCTCCACCAGGAAGCCTACACAAACCACTGAACCAATGTTACCCACTGGGGACAGACACCATAAACTATGGGAATTATGAACCTGCAGCCTGCGAAAAGGAGACCCCAAACACAGTAAATTAAGCCAAATGAGAAGACAGAGAAATACGCAGCAGATGAAGGAGCAAGGCAAACAAATGAAGAGGAAATAGGCAGTCTACTCGAAAAAGAATTCAGAGTAATGATAGAAAAGATGATCCAAATCTTGGAAATAGAATGGAGAAAATACAAGAAGCATTAAACAAGGACCTAGAAGAACTAAAGAGCAAATAAACAATGACAAACAACACAATAAATGAAATTAAAAATTCTCTAGAAAGAATCAATAGCAGAATAACTGAGGCAGAAGAACGGATAAGTGACCTGGAAGATAAAACAGTGGAAATAACTACTGCAGAGCAGAATAAAGAAAAAAGAATGAAAAGAATTGAGGACAGTCTCAGAGACCTCAGGGACAACATTAAACACACCAACATTCAATTATAGGGGTCCCAGAAGAAGAAGACAAAAAGAAAGGGACTGAGAAAATATTTGAAGAGATTATAGCTGAAAACTTCCCTAATATGGGAAAGGAAATAGTTAATCAAGTCCAGGAAGCACAGAGAGTCCCATACAGGATAAATCCAAGGAGAAACACGCCAAGACACATAGTAATCAAACTAACAAAAATTAAATACAAAGAAAAAGTATTAAAAGCAGCAAGGGAAAACAAACAAATAACATAGAAGGGAAACCCCATAAGGTTAACAGCTGATCTTTCAGCAGATACTCTGCAAGCCAGAAGGGAGAGGCAGGACATATTTAAAGTGATGAAAGGGAAAAACCTACAATGAAGATTATGCTATCCAGCACGGATCTCATTCAGATTCGATGAAGAAATTAAAACCTTTACAGACAAGCAAAAGCTAAGAGAATTCAGCACCACCAAACCAGCTTTACAATAAATGCTAAAGGGACTTCTCTAGGCAGGAAACACAAGAGAAGGAAGAGACCTACAAAAACAAACCCAAAACAATTAAGAAAATGGTAATAGGAGCATACATATCAATAATTACCTTAAATGTAAATGGATTAAATACTCCAACCAAATGACACAGACTGGCTGAATGGATACAAAAACAAGATCCATATATATGCTGTCTACAAGAGACCCACTTCAGACCTAGGGACACACACAGACTAAAAGTGAGGGGATGGAAAAAGATATTCCATGCAAATGGAAATCAAAAGAAAGCTGGAGTAGCAATTCTCATATCAGACAAAATAGACTTTAAAATGAAGACTATTACAAGAGGCAAAGAAGGATACTACATACGGATCAAGGGATGAATCCAAGAACATATAACAATTGTAAATATTTATGCACCCAACATAGGAGCACCTCAATACATACGGCAAATGGTAACAGCCACAAAAGGGGAAATCGACAGTAACACAAGCATAGTAGGGGACTTTAACACCCCTCTTTCACCAATGCACAGATCATCAAGATGAAAATAAACAGGGAAACACAAGCATTAACTGACACATTAAACAAGATGGACTTAATTGATATTTATAGGACATTCCATCTGAAAACAACAGAATACACTTTCTTCTCAAGTGCTCATGGAACATTCTCCAGGATAGATCACATGTTGGGTCACAAATCAAGCCTTGGTAAATTTAAGGAAATGAAATCGTATCAAGTATCTTTTCCGACCACAATGCTATGAGACTAGATATCAATTACAGGAAAAAATCTGTAAAAAATACAAATACATGGAGGTTAAACAATACAATACTTAATAACCAAGAGACCACTGAAGAAATCAAAGAGGAAATCAAAAAATACCTAGAAACAAATGACAACGAAAATACGACAAACCAAAACCTACGGGATGCAGCAAAAGCAGTTCTAAGAAGGAAGTTTATAGCAATACAATCCTACCTCAAGAAACAAGAAAAATCTCAAATAAACAACCTAACCTTACACCTAAACCAATTAGAGAAAGAAGGACAAAAAAGCCCCAAAGTTAGCAGAAGGAAAGAAATCATAAAGATCAGATCAGAAATAAATAAAAAGAAATGAAGGAAACAATAGCAAAGATCAATAAAACTAAAAGCTGGTTCTTTGAGAAGATAAACAAAATTGATAAACATTTAGCGAGACTCATCAAGAAAAAAATGGAGAAGACTCAAATCAACAGAATTAGAAATGAAAAAGGAGATGTAACAACTGACACTGCAGAAATACAGAGGATCATGAGAGATTACTACAAGCAAATATGTACCAATAAAATGGACAACCTGGAAGAAATGGACACATTCTCAGAGAAGCGTAACCTTCCGAGACTTAAGCAGGAAGAAATAGAAAATATAAGCAGACCAATCACAAGCATTGAAATTGAGACTGTTTTAAAAATCTTCCAAAAAACAAAAGCCCAGGACCAGATGGCTTCACAGGCAAATTCTATCAAACATTTAGAGAAGACCTAACACCTATCATTCTCAAACTCTTCCAAAATATAGCAGAGGGAGGACCACTCCCAAACTCATTCTACGAGGCCACCATCACCCTGATACCAAAACCAGACAAAGATGTCACAAAGAAAGAAAACTACAGGCCAATATCACTGATGAAAATACATGCAAAAATCCTCAACAAAATACTAGCAAACAGAATCCAACAGCACATTAAAAGGATCATACACCATGATCAAGTGGGGATTATCCCAGGAATGCAAAGATTCTTCAATATATACAAGTCAGTCAATGTGATACACTGTATTAATAAATTGAAGGGTAAAAACCATATGATCATCTCAATAGATGCAGAAAAAGCTTTCGACAAGATTCAACACCCACTTTTGACAAAAACCCTCCAGAAAGTAGGCATAGAGGGAACTTACCTCAACATAATAAAGGCCGTATATGACAAACCCACAACCAACATCGTTCTCAATGGTGAAAAACTGAAACCATTTCCACTAAGATCAGGCACAAGACAAGGTTACCCACTCTCACCGCTGTTATTCAACATAGTTTTGGAAGTTTTAGCCACAGCAATCAGAGAAGAAAAATAAATAAAAGGAATCCAAATTGGAAAAGAAGAAGTAAAGCTGTCACTGTTTGCAGATGACATGATACTATACATAGAGAATCCTAAAGAGGCTACCAGAAAACTACTAGAGCTAATCAATGAATCTGGTAAAGTAGCAGGATACAAAATTAATGCACAGAAATCTCTTGCATTCCTATACACTAATGATGAAAAATCTGAAAGAGAAATTAAGGAAACAGTCCCATATACCACTGCAAGAAAAAGAATAAAATACCTAGGAATAAACCTACCTAAGGAGACAAAAGGCCTATTTGCAGAAAAGTATAAGACACTGATGAAAGAAATTAAAGATGATACAAACAGATGGAGAAATATACCACGTTCTTGGATTGGAAGAATCAACATTGTGAAAAGGAGTATAATACCCAAAGCAGTGTACAGATTCATGCAATCCCTATCAAACTACCAATGGCATTTTTCACAGAACTAGAACAAGAAATTTCACAATCTGTATGGAAACAGAAAAGACCCCGAATAGCCAAAGCAATCTAGAGAAAGAAAAACAGAACTGGAGGAATCAGGGTCCCTGACTTCAGACTAAAGTAATCTGTACTGTGCTAAAAAGCTACAGTAATCAAGGCAATATGGTACTGGCACAAAAACAGAAATATAGATCAGTGGAACAGGATAGAAACAGAACAGGATAGAAAGCCCAGAGATAAGCCCATGCACATATGGTCACCTTATAAAGGAGGTCACCTGATAAAGGAGGCAAGAATATACAATGGAGAAAAGACAGCCTCTTCCATAAGTAGTGCTGGGAAAACTGGACAGCTACATGGAAAAGAATGAAGTTAGAACACTCCCTAACACCATACCCAAAAATAAGCTCAAAATGGATTAAAGACCTAAATGTAAGGCCAGACACTATAAAACTCTTAGAGGAAAACGTAGGCAGAACACTCTATGACATAAATCACAGCAAGAGCTTTTTTGACCCACCTCCTAGAGAAATGGAAATAGAAACAAAAGTAAACAAAGGGAACTTAATGAAACTTAAAAGCTTTTGCACAGCGAAGGAAACCGTAAATGAGACAAAAACACAGCCCTCAGAATGGGAGGAAATGTTTGCAAACGAAGCAACTGACAAAGGCTTAACGTATAAAATATACTAGTAGCTCATGCAGCTCAATATGAAACAAACAAACAACACACTCCAAAAATGGGCAGAAGACGTAAATAGATATTTCTCCAAAGAAGATATACAGATTGCCAAGAAACACGTGAAAGGATGCTGAACATCACTGATCTTTAGAGAAATGCAAATGAAAACTACAATGAGGTATCACCTCACACCGGTCAGAATGGCCATCATCAAAAAATCTACAAACAATAAATGCTGGAGAGGGTGTGGAGAAAAGGGAACCCTCTTGCACTGTTGGTGGGAATGTAAATTGATACAGCCACTATGGAGAACAGTATGGAGGTTCCTTAAAAAACTAAAAATAGAACTACCATATGACCCAGCAATCCCAGTACTGGGCATATACCCAGAGAAAACCATAATTCAAAAAGAGTCATGTACCACAATGTTCATTGTGCCTCTATTTACAATAGCCAGGTCATGGAAGCAACCTAAATGCCCATAGGCAGACAAATGGATGAAGAAGATGTGGTACATATATACAATGGAATATTACTCAGCCATAAAAAGGAACGAAATTGGGTCATTTGTAGAGACATGGATGAATCTAGAGACTGTCATACAGAGTGAAGTAAGTCAGAAAGAGAAAAACAAATATTGTATATTAACGCATATATGTGGAACCTAGAAAAATGGTACAGATGGACCTGTTTGCAGAGCAGAAATTGAGACACAGATGTAGAGAACAATGCCATGGACACCAAGAGGGGAAAGTGGTGGGGGGCGGGTGGTGGTGTGAGGAACTGGGAGATTGGGATTGACATATACACACTAATATGTATAAAAGGGATAACTAATAAGAACCTGCTGTATAAAAAAATAAGTAAAATAAAATTCAAAACTTCGAAAAAAAGGTATGCATGTATGCAATGGAGTATTACTCAGCCATAAAATGAAATGAAATTGAGTTATTTGTAGTGAGGTTGGTGGACCTAGAGTGTGTCATACAGAGTGAAGTATGTCAGAAAGAGAAAAACAAATACTGTACGCTAACACATATATATATGGAATCTAAAACAAAATAATAATGGTTCTGAAGAACCTAGGGGCAGGAGAGCAATAAAGATGCAGATGTAGAGAATGGACTTGAGGACATGTGGAGGGGCAAGGGGAAGCTGGGACGAAGTGAGAGAGTGGCATGGACATACATACACTACCAGGTGTAAAATAGATAGCTAGTGGAAGCAGCCGCATAGCACAGGGAGATGAGCTCGGTGCTTTGTGACCACCTAGAGGGGTGGGATAGGGAGGGTGGGAGGGAGATGCAAGAGGGAGGGGATATGGGGATATATATATACATATAGCTGATTCACTTTGTTATACAGAAGAAACTAACACATTATAAAGCAATTATACTCCAATAAAGATGTTTAAAAAAAAGGAGATGGAGACAAAGATGTTTTCCTTTCATGCTGGTTGATCTCATGGGGTGTTTGGGTTTCCCAGGGGAAAAGTCAGTGTCCTGCCAGCAGGTTGACGTCATGGCCCTTTTCAGAAGAAGCAGGGAACCAGCTGTTGTGGAGACTAACTGTGAGCCCAGATGTGCAGTTGAGCCCCAGAGTAAACAAATTGCCGTTATAGCCTGTAAAGCAATAGCAGCTGTTCTAGTTCTGGCCAGCCGGCGTTGCGTATCTGGCTTTTGGGAAGAGAAGGGCTCATGGAGCAGGACGTCTTCCAGCATTGGGAGGGTGGTGCTTCTGGGGTTTGCCCACCCAGCAGATTCGGGGTGACAGGGCTGTCGGATCCTTCGGCCGTGTCCATCCACTGAGTGTCAGGGACCAGCCGGCTTGAGGAATCAGGGCCCAGTCCCTCTCAGCTGAAAGAGCATGCAGACGTCATTGTTCTAGCTCCTCCTTTTACAGCCCGGGGTCTGCAGGGAGTTTTATGTGATTGTGATGTACTAAAGAGAACTGGTTGGGGTTTGAGCTCAGTCTTGGATCAAAGTCAAGGTTCATGTGGTAAGTCTCTGTGGCTAGTCTGGGGTGAGCGTGTGGCCATGGTCATTTCATCTGCTGCCTGGGTTGGCCGTCAGTCCTTAGCTGCTCTTGAGAGTCCTATCTGTGACGGAGGTTGGTCTCTTTCCGTGTGGCAGTAACCCTAACCACCCCATGAGAATCTCACCAGTGACCCTGGTCTTAGCTGTACCAGACCAACCTGCCACCCCATCACCCCCTCCCTAAAAGATAAAAGCCAGGCAGATGCCCAGTCTGCCCCTGCCTGGTGTTTGGCCGCCTGGGCTGTGGAAGTCTTGGCTGGAAAGGACCTTGTCTGGCAGGTGGTGGTGGTGGTGGGGGGAGCCCCATGAGCAGATTAGGGTGGTAGGCCTGGCCCTTTTGGGGTCACAACTTGCCTAGGCCAAGTGGATACCAGCTGTGCCCAGAGAAAGAGCTGCCCCAGCTGGAACTGATTCAGTTGGTGACTGAGCCCATTGTGAAACAAGAGGGCTTTCAGATTTACTCATTTATTTATTCATTTATTTAGCAAACAGATTTTTATTAATTAATTAATTAATTTATGGCTGTGTTGGGTCTTCGTTGCTGTGCGCGGGCTTTCTCTAGTTGCAGCGAGTGGGGTCTACTCTTCATTGTGGTGCACGGGCTTCTCATTGACGTGGCTTCTCTTGTTGCGGAGCATGGGCTCTAGGCTCTCAGACTTCAGTAGTTGTGGCACATGGGCTCAGTAGTTGTGGCACACAGGCTTAGTTACTCCACGGCATGTGGGAATCTTCCCGGACCAGGGCTCAAACCCGTGTCCCCTGCATTGGCAGGCGGATTCTTAACCACTGTGCCACCAGGGAAGCCCTAGCAAACAGATTTTTTTAAAAAAATTATTTATTTATTTATTTTTGAATGTGTTGGGTCTTCGTTTCTGTGTGTGGGCTTTCTCTAGTTGCGGCGAGCAGGGCCCACTCTTCATCGTGGCGCGGGCCTCTTACTGTCACGGCCTCTACTGTTGCGGAGCACAAGCTCCAGGCGCGCAGGCTCAGTAGTTGTGGCTCACGGGTTGCTCCGCGGCATGTGGGATCTTCCCAGACCAGGGCTTGAACCCGTGTCCCCTGCATTGGCAGGCAGATTCTCAACCACTGCGGCACCAGGGAAGCCCATAGCAAACAGATTTTGATTGAGTTTCTGCTGTGGTCATAGCACAGGCTACAAACACATTTCAACAACTCTTATAAGAAATTATCTTTGGTTTCTGGTTTATAATTTTAGATGTATACACTTAAACTGAAATTATACTACTTAAATTGGTCAAATAGATCTTCAAACTAAAGAACAACAGCAGAATAATTTGGAACTGTCGGGGAGAAAGAATCAGGCAGTTTGAAAACTAAGAGTTACAGACATTCCACTGGAACCCTGAAAACTGAACATGTTAATTTATCAATTATTTATTCATTTGATTGAACTGCTAAATTATATTAGACTATAATTTACATACTTAAAGTCTTCACAGTAAGAAATACTTGGGATTTAGAAATCCATTATTATGCATAAATGCATATTGAGAAGATTTCAATTATACTGAAACTGTTTGACCCTCAAGTCAAAGTGTTCTAATGGTATTTTGCAAATTGAATCCCCGTATAAAGCTCAGTAGTTTGTTGTTATCTGAGTTTGAATATACAGCTTTAGATACATCATATGTTCATTCTACTTTCCCATTGTATTTTTTTTTTTTTTTTGCGGTACGCGTGCCTCTCACTGCTGTGGCCTCTCCCGTTGCGGGGCACAGGCTCCGGAAGTGAAGACCCAGCAGCCATGGCCCATGGGCCCAATCCTCCCAGACCAGGGCACGAACCCGCGTCCCCTGCATCGGCAGGCGGACTCTCAACCACTGCGCCACCAGGGAAGCCCAGTATTTTTTTTAAAAACATCTTTATTGGAGTATAATTGCTTTACAATGGTGTGTTAGTTTCTGCTTTATAGCAAAATGAATTAGCTATACATATACATACATCCCCATATCTCCTCCCTCCTGCGTCTCCCTCCCACCCTCCCTATCCCACCCCTCTAGGTGGTCACAAAGCACCGAGCTGATCTCCCTGTGCTATGCGGCTGCTTCCCACTATCTATTTTACATTTGGTAGTGTATGTATGTCCATGGCACTCTCACACTTCGTCCCAGCTTACCCTTCCCCCTCCCCGTGTCCTCAAGTCCATTCTCTACATCTGCGTCTTTATTCCTGTCCTGCCCCTAGGTTCTTCATAACCATTTAAAAATTTTTTTTAGATTCCATATATAGGTGTTAGCATGCGGTATTTGTTTTTCTCTTTCTGATTTACTTCACTCTGTATGACACACTCTAGGTCTATCCACCTCACTACAAATAACTCAATTTCGTTTCTTTTTATGGCTGAGTAATATTCCATTGTATATATGTGCCACATCTTCTTTATCCATTCATCTGTCTGTGGACACCTAGGTTGCTTCCATGTCCTGGCTATTGTAAATAGAGCTGCAGTGAACATTGGGGTACATGACTCTTTTTGAATTATGGTTTTCTTAGGGTATATGCCCAGTAGTGGGATTGCTGGGTCGTATGGTAGTTCTATTTTTAGTTTTTTAAGGAACCTCCATACTGTTCTCCATAGTGGCTGTATCAATTTACATTCCCACCAACAGTGCAAGAGGGTTCCCTTTTCTCCACACCCTCTCCAGCATTTATTGTTTGTAGATTTTTTGATGATGGCCATTCTGACTGGTGTGAGGTGATATCTCATTGTAGTTTTGATTTGCATTTCTCTAATGATTAATGATGTTGAGCATTCTTTCATGTGTTTGTTGGCAATCTGTATATCTTCTTTGGAGAAATGTCTATTTAGGTCTTCTGCCCATTTTTGGATTGGGTTGTTTGTTTTTTTGATGTTGAGCTGCATGAGCTACTTGTATATTTTGGAGATTAATCCTTTGTCAGTTGCTCCATTTGAAAATACTTTCTCCTATTATGAGGGTTGTCTTTTCATCTCGTTTATGGTTTCCTTTGCTGTGCAAAAGCTTTTAAGTTTCATTAGGTCCCACTTGTTTATTTTTGTTTTTATTTCCATTTCTCTAAAGGTGGTCAAAAGAATCTTGCTGTGATTTATGTCATAGAGTGTTCTGCCTATGTTTTCCTCTAAGGGTTTTATAGTGTCTGGCCTTACATTTAGGTCTTTAATCCATTTTGGGTTTATTTTTGTGTATGGTGTTAGGGAGTGTTCTAATTTCATTCTTTTACATGTAGCTGTCCAGTTTTCCCAGCACCACTTATTGAAGAGGCTGTCTTTTCTCCATTGTATATTCTTGCCTCCTTTATCAAAGATAAGGTGCCATATGTGCATGGGTTTATCTCTGGGCCATCTATCCTTCTCCATTGATCTATATTTCTGTTTTTGTACCAGTACCATACTGTCTTAATTACTGTAGATTTTTAGTATAGTCTGAAGTCCAGGAGCCTGATTTCTCCAGCTCCATCTTTCTTTCTCAAGATTGCTTTGGCTATTCGGGGTCTTTTCTGTTTCCATACAAATTGTGAAATTTTTTGTTCTAGTTCTGTGAAAAATGCCATTGGTACTTTGATAGGGACTTCATGAATCTGTAGATTGCTTTGGGTAGTAGAGTCCTTTTCACAATATTGATTCTTCCAATCCAAGAACGTGGTATATTTCTCCATCTGTTTGTATCATCTTTAATTTCTTTCATCAGTGTCATACTTTTCTGCATATAGGCCTTCTGTCTCCTTAGGTAGGTTTATTCCTAGGTATTTTATTCTTTTTCTTGCAGTGGTATATGGGACTGTTTCCTTAATTTCTCTTTCAGATTTTTCATCATTAGTGTATAGGAATGCAAGAGATTTCTGTGCATTAATTTTGTATCCTGCTACTTTACCAGATTCATTGATTAGCTCTAGTAGTTTTCTGGTAGCCTCTTTAGGATTCTGTATGTATAGTATCATGTCATCTGCAAACAGTGACAGCTTTACTTCTTCTTTTCCGATTTGGATTCCTTTTATTTATTTTTCTTCTCTGATTGCTGTGGCTAAAATTTCCAAAACTATGTTGAATAAGAGTGGTGAGAGTGGGCAAACTTGTCTTGTTCCTGATCTTAGTGGAAGTGGTTTCAGTTTTTCACCACTGAGAACAATGTTGGCTGTGGGATTGTCATATATGGCCTTTATCATGTTGAGGGAAGTTCCCTCTATGCCTACTTTCTGGAGGGTTTTTGTCATAAATGGATGTTGAATCTTGTCGAAAGCTTTTTCTGCAACTACTGAGATGATCATATGGTTTTTACCCTTCAATTTATTAATATGGTGTATCACATTGACTGACTTGTATATATTGAAGAATCCTTGCATTCCTGGGATAAATCCTACTTGATCATGGTGTATGATCCTTTTAATGTGCTGTTGGATTCTGTTTGCTAGTATTTTGTTGAGGATTTTTGCATGTATTTTCATCAGTGATATTGGCCTGTAGTTTTCTTTTTTTGTGACATCTTTGTCTGGTTTTGGTATCAGGGTGATGGTGGCCTTGTAGAATGAGTTTGGGAGTGGTCCTCCCTCTGCTATATTTTGGAAGGTTTGAGAATGATAGCTGTTAGGTCTTCTCTAAATGTTTGATAGAATTTGCTTGTGAAGCCATCTGGTCCTGGGGTTTTGTCTGTTGGGAGATTTTTAATCACAGTCTCAATTTCAGTGCTTGTAATTGGTCTGTTTATATTTTCTATTTCTTCCTGCTTCAGTCTCAGAAGGTTGTGCTTCTCTGAGAATGTGTCCATTTCTTCCAGGTGGTCCATTTTATTGGCATATAGTTGCTTGTAGTAATCTCTCATGATCCTTTGTATTTCTGCAGTGTGAGTTGTTACTTCTCTTTTATATTTCTAATTCTGTTGATTTGAGTCTTCTCCATTTTTTTCTTGATGAGTCTCGCTAATGGCTTATCAATTTTTATGTCTTCTCAAAGAACCAGCTTTTAGTTTTATTGATCTTTGCTACTGTTTCCTTCATTTCTTTTTATTTATTTCTGATCTGATCTTTATGATTTCTTTCCTTCTGCTAACTTTGGAGCTTTTTTGTCCTTCTTTCTCTAATTGGTTTAGGTGTAAGGTTAGGTTGTTTATTTGAGATTTTTCTTGTTTCTTGAGGTAGGATTGTATTACTATAAACTTCCTTCTTAGAACTGCTTTTGCTGCATCCCATAGGTTTTGGTTCATCATGTTTTCGTTGTCATTTGTTTCTAGGTATTTTTTGATTTCCTCTTTGATTTCTTCAGTGGTCTCTTGGTTATTAAGTATTGTATTGTTTAACCTCCATGTATTTGTATTTTTTACAGATTTTTTCCTGTAATTGATATCTAGTCTCATAGCATTGTGGTCGGAAAAGATACTTGATACGATTTCATTTCCTTAAATTTACCAAGGCTTGATTTGTGACCCAACATGTGATCTATCCTGGAGAATGTTCCATGAGCACTTGAGAAGAAAGTGTATTCTGTTGTTTTCAGATGGAATGTCCTATAAATATCAATTAAGTCCATCTTGTTTAATGTGTCAGTTAATGCTTGTGTTTCCCTGTTTATTTTCATCTTGATGATCTGTGCATTGGTGAAAGTGGGGTGTTAAAGTCCCCTACTATGCTTGGGTTACTGTCAATTTCCCCTTTTGTGGCTGTTACCATTTGCCGTATGTATTGAGGTGCTCCTATGTTGGGTGCGTAAATATTTACAATTGTTATATGTTCTTGGATTCATCCCTTGATCCGTATGTAGTATCCTTCTTTGCCTCTTGTAATAGTCTTCATTTTAAAGTCTATTTTGTCTGATATGAGAATTGCTACTCCAGCTTTCTTTTGATTTCCATTTGCATGGAATATCTTTTTCCATCCCCTCACTTTTAGTCTGTGTGTGTCCCTAGGTCTGAAGTGGGTCTCTTGTAGACAGCATATATATGGATCTTGTTTTTGTATCCATTCAGCCAGTCTGTGTCATTTGGTTGGAGTATTTAATCCATTTACATTTAAGGTAATTATTGATATGTATGCTCCTATTACCATTTTCTTAATTGTTTTGGGTTTGTTTTTGTAGGTCTCTTCCTTCTCTTGTGTTTCCTGCCTAGAGAAGTCCCTTTAGCATTTATTGTAAAGCTGGTTTGGTGGTGCTGAATTCTCTTAGCTTTTGCTTGTCTGTAAAGGTTTTAATTTCTCCATCGAATCTGAATGAGATCCGTGCTGGATAGCATAATCTTCATTGTAGGTTTTTCCCTTTCATCACTTTAAATATGTCCTGCCTCTCCCTTCTGGCTTGCAGAGTATCTGCTGAAAGATCAGCTGTTAACCTTATGGGGTTTCCCTTCTATGTTATTTGTTTGTTTTCCCTTGCTGCTTTTAATACTTTTTCTTTGTATTTAATTTTTGTTAGTTTGATTACTATGTGTCTTGGCGTGTTTCTCCTTGGATTTATCCTGTATGGGACTCTCTGTGCTTCCTGGACTTGATTAACTATTTCCTTTCCCATATTAGGGAAGTTTTCAGCTATAATCTCTTCAAATATTTTCTCAGTCCCTTTCTTTTTGTCTTCTTCTTCTGGGACCCCTATAATTGAATGTTGGTGTGTTTAATGTTGTCCCTGAGGTCTCTGAGACTGTCCTCAATTCTTTTCATTCTTTTTTCTTTATTCTGCTCTGCAGTAGTTATTTCCACTATTTTATCTTCCAGGTCACTTATCCGTTCTTCTGCCTCAGTTATTCTGCTATTGATTCTTTCTAGAGAATTTTTAATTTCATTTATTGTGTTGTTTGTCATTGTTTATTTGCTCTTTAGTTCTTCTAGGTCCTTGTTTAATGCTTCTTGTATTTTCTCCATTCTATTTCCAAGATTTGGATCATCTTTTCTATCATTACTCTGAATTCTTTTTCGAGTAGACTGCCTATTTCCTCTTCATTTGTTTGGTCTGGTGGGTTTTTGCCTTGCTCCTTCATCTGCTGTGTGTTTCTCTGTCTTCTGATTTTGCTTAACTTACTGTGTTTGGGGTCTCCTTTTCGCAGGCTGCAGGTTCGTAGTTCCCGTTGTTTTTGGTGTCTGTCCCCAGTGGCTAAGGTTGGTTCAGTGGGTGGTGTAGGCTTCCTGGTGGAGGGGACTAGTGCCTGTGTTCTGGAGGATGAGGCTGGATCTTGTCTTTCTGGTGGCAGGTTCATGTCTGGTGGTGTGTTTTGGGGTGTCTGTGACCTTATTATGATTTTAGGCAGCCTCTCTGCTAATGGGTGAGGTTGTGTCCCTGTCTTGCTAGTTGTGTGGCATAGGATGTCCAGCACTGGAATTTGCTGGTTGTTGAGTGGAGCTGGGTGTTTGCGTTGAGATGGAGATCTCTGGCAGAGCTCTCGCTGTTTAATATTACATGGTGCCGGGAGGTCTCTGATGGACCAGTGTTCTGAACTCGGCTCTCCCACCTCAGAGGCACAGGCCTGACACCCGGCTGGAGCACCAAGACTGTGTCAGCCACACGGCTCAGAAGAAAAGGGAGAAATATGATAAATAAACAAATAAAATAAAATAAAGTTATTAAAATAAAAAATAAAAAACAATTATTAAAAAAATGAAAAAGTAATAAAAAAAAAGAAAAATGAAGGGAGCATCCAAACCAAAAACCAAATCCACCAATGATAACAAGCACTAAAAACTATACTAAAAAAACCCAAAAAGCAAAACATCAAGAAAAAGAAAACGGACGGACAGAACCCTAGGACAAATGGCCAAAGGAAAGCTATACAGATAAAATCACATAAAGAAGCATACACATACACACTCACAAAAAGAGAAAAAGGGGCTTCCCTGGTGGCGCAGTGGTTGAGAGTCCGCCTGCCGATGCAGGGGACACGGGCTCGTGCCCCTGTCCGGGAGGATCCCACATGCCGTGGAGCAGCTGGGCCCGTGGGCCATGGCCGCTGAGCCTGCGCGTCCAGAGCCTGTGCTGCACAACGGAGAGGCCACAACAGTGAGAGGTCCGCGTACCGCAAAAAAAATAAATAAATAAAAAAAATAAAAAAAGAGAAAAAGGAAAAAATATTTATATATCGTTGCTCCCAAAATCCACCTCCTCAATTTTGGGATGATTTGTTGTCTATTCAGGTATTCCACAGATGCAGCGTTCATAAAGTTGATTGTGGAGATTCAATCCGCTGCTCCCAAGGCTGCTGGGAGCAATTCCCCTTTCTCTTCTTTGTTTGCACAGCTCCTGGGGTTCAGCTTTGGATGTGACCCTGCCTCTGCGTGTAAGTCGCCTGAGGGCGTCTGTTCCCGCCCAGACAGGGCGGGGTTAAAGGAGCAGGTGATTCGGGGGCTCTGGCTCACTCAGGCGGGGGGGAGGGAGGGGTGCGGAGTGCGGGCCGAGCCTGCGGTGGCAGAGGCCAGCATGACGTTGCACCAGCCTGAGGTGTGCCGTGTGTTCTCCCGTGGAAGTTGTCCCTGGATCACTGGACCCTGGCAGTGGCCGGCTGCACAGGCTCCTGGGAGGAGAGGTGTGGATCGTGACCTGTAGTTGCACACAGGCTTCTTGGTGGCAGCAGCAGCAGCCTTAGCGTCTCCTGCCCGTTTCTGGGGTCCGCGCTGATAGCTGCGGCTCGCGCCCGTCTCTGAAGCTCCATTAGGTGGTGCTTTGAATCCCTTCTCCTCGTGCAACCCGGAACAATGGTCTCTTGCCTCTTACGCAGGTGCAGACTTTTTCCCGGAGTCCCTCCTGGCTAGCTGGGGCGCACGAGCCCCCTTCAGGCTGTGTTCACGCAGCCAACGCCAGTCCTCGCCCTGGGATCCGACCTCCGAAGCCCGAGCCTCAGCTCTCAGCCCCGCCCGCCCCGGCGGGTGAGCAGACAAGCCTCTCGGGCTGGTGAGTGCCGGTCGGCACCGATCCTCTGTGCGGGAATCTCTCCGCTTTGCCCTCTGCACCCCTGTGGCTGCGCTCTCCTCCGTGGCTCCGAAACTTAACCCGCCACCCGCCACCCGCAGTCTCCACCCGCGAAGGGGGTTCCTCGTATGTGGAAACCTTTCCTCCTTCACGGCTCCCTTCCAGAGGTGCATGTCCTGTCCCTATTCTTTGTTCTCTTTTTTCTTTTGCCCTACCCAGGTACGTGGGGAGTTTCTTGCCTTTTGGGAGGTCTGAGGTCTTCTGCCAGCGTTCAGTACGTGTTCTGTAGTTGTTCCACATGTACATGTATTTCTGATGTACTTGTGGGGAGGAAGGCGATCTCCATGTCTCACTCCTCCACCATCTTGAAGGTCTCCGTCCCATGAGAGATTCTTGCTTCTACTGTCAGTAACAGAGAGGAGGGTGGCTGACCCAGTCCCATGTCCATCTTGACCCAGGCAATGTGTGGCCCTTCTGTGGCTCCTTCACACAAAGAGGAGTGAGGGATAGCCGTTGCCGGGGCTGGAATCAGCTTGGTGGTGCTTCAGTCCAACCAAGTCAGAGACGGGACCAGAGATCTAGACACAGAATCCCCGATCCACGACCAGGGCTGGACGTTATAAAGAGGTCGGTTTCTGTGTCACATGATGGTTCATGGTTAGAACCTTCTTCCTTCTGTGTAGAACAGCTACCTGTGGAGGTAATGAGTTCTCTATCTCTGGGAGAGTTCAAGCAGAGGTTGGAAGATTCTTTGGTAGGTTTTATTCATTCATTCATTTATCCATCTAATCACCCATCCAATATTTTTCAAGGATCAAACTTATGTTAGGTGCTGGACTAGTTGATTCAACTGTGAATAAGATAGAAATGGCCCTTGGCCTCACAGCACTGTGATGGGGAAATAATGAGGACTATGGGAGCAGGGTACGGGGGGCCATGACCTAGACCTGCAAGCCAGGGAAGACTTCCCAGAGGAAGCCACCTTTGAAGCTGAAGCCTGAAAGCTGAGGAGGACTTAGTCCGGGTAGAGGAGAAAACTTCCAGAAAGAGGAGGCAGCACATGTGAAGAGCTAGAGAGAGCGTGGCCAACAGAGGAATGAACATGCTCAGTGAGGCAGGGCTTGGGCGGTGGGCGGGGTAGGGGGCGGGAAAGGCAGAGTTGAGAGTGAGGTCAGCGTGTGAATCACACTAGGGGCTTTGGACCGTATCCCAAGAGCCACAAGGAACCAATGAAGAGTTTCAAGCGAGGCAATGTTGTGGTCAGATGTGCATCTTAGCTGGTTTCCCCAGAGACAGACCTTAAGACAGGCTTTTGCAAACAGGTAGTTTGTGTGGGAGGTGATTCCAGATAATACCAGTAGGGAAGTGGGGAATTGAGACAGGGAAGGGAGACAGCCAAGAGAGCACTTGGGGTCAAGCAGGTCACCATTGTGGGTACTGGAGCTTAACCCTGTTGGGAAACTCTGGGAGCCACTGCAGAATATGCCCCTCAGCATTACCCCCCAGCGCCCAGGCAGAGGGAGCTGGGCTATTTATACAACACTTCCCATTAGCCATCGGTTGAGGGCTCTTCTGGGCTGGGTCGGGCATGGACACTGTTCCCCAGTACTTCTGGCCTCCCCGTGGGACCCTCAGGCAGAGATGGGGGGCCAGCATGGAGGGGGCTGAGGGGGTGCGGGGAGGGTGCCAGCACCACTGTGGCTGTGAGTTGGAGGGACAGTGAGGGGGAGACAGGAGCCTAGTGATCAGTGAGGAGGCCACAGGAAGACTCGTCCAACCAAGAGATGTTGATGGCCTGGGCCAGAGAGGCTGTGGTTATGAGCAGAAGAGGCTGAACTGGCTGGCCTTGGTGACAGATGTGGGGGAACGAAGATCACTGCAGAGAGGACTCACAGCCTATCAAAGCTGCAAGGGGCCCCCTGCCCCTCCCCCCAGGCTCTCTACCCCCCCAGACTGCTGTCCTCCAGCAGATCCTCCAACGCTCACACATGTCAGAGACACTGACGCCGCTGCCACAGCAGCTGGGGGCCACACCTCGGAGACCACGAAGTGTGTTTGAAGGGAGATGAAGGAGCTGTGGCAACTGCTTAAAAAACAAAAACCGGGCTGTTGTCAACCCCAGCCCGAAGTCTTGGAAGAGATCACTTGGGCGGGGAGAGAGAGAGAGGAAAAAACAAGCAATCCAGCCCAGCCCGCAGCCTGAGTGCCGCCCTGCTCCCTGAATCTCCTCCGGGCCCACATCATCTTCCCGTCAGACACAGGCCACAAGAAGACAGATGCTCTGCATGGCTTGTTCACTGGCGCCAGGACCTGGTTGACAGAAGGTGATCAGTAACCATCGGTGAATGATGGAACCCACGAAAGGTCCCTGCCCTTCTGTGCTCCATACCCTCCATGCTCCATTCTGTGCTCAAATGCCCCCAGGGAAGTGCTGGGGGCAATTGAATGGTGGCTCTAAGGACAGGGCCCGCCAGGGTGGGGTGGGAGGATGGTTGGGAAAGGGGATGGGGGTGTTGAAGCAGCAAGGGGAAAGATGGAATGGTGTCATCACCAGCGTTATTAGTTGCCAGAAATAGAAGCCAAGTCTGGATGAAATAAGTAGAAAAATAATTCAGCCCTAACCAGTGACGCATGGGAAGTGCTGTATGGACGCCCAGCTCCCTCCATCCCAGCTGGGATAACTCTTCATTGGCTCTGGTTGCCCATATGGTGACTTGCTGGATAAAGCCCCTTTTATGGGTCACCCTCCCTCCCCTGGCCTACTTCCCCTCTCCCCTAGTGAGCTTCCTGGGGTCGCTTCCAACATAATTACCAGTACTCTAATCTGGTCTCAGCCTCAGCTTCTGAAGGGACCCCATGCCTGGGCAGCTGCATCTGACTGGCAGGTCCAGTCACATGTCATTTCCTAGTTGCAGGGGAGGTTGGAGAAGCAAGAATAGGGCATTTTCAGCTTCTGAGGGGAGGTGGCTCTGCTTCTCAGCAGACTCACTGGTGCCGTGTCATCAGCACCCCTATAGGAAGCTGTCCTAATCTGTTCAGGCTGCTATAACAAAATACTCCAAACTGGGTGGTTCTTTTTTGTCTTGTTTTTTTTTTTGCGGTACGCGGGCCTCTCACTGCTGTGGCCTCTCCCATCGCGGAGCACAGGCTCTGGACGCACAGGCTCAGTGGCCATGGCTCACACGCCCAGCCGCTCCGCGGCATGTGGGATCTTCCCGGACCGGGGCACGAACCCGTGTCCCCTGCATCGGCAGGCGAACTCTCAACCGCTGCGCCACCAGGGAAGCCCCAAACTGCATGGTTTTTAAACAACAGAAATTTATTTCTTATAGTTCTAGAGGCTGGAAGTCCAAGACCAAGGTGCTGGCAGATTCAGTGGGCCTGCTTTCTGGTTCATAGAAGGCATTTTCTCACTGTGTCCTCACATAGGGGAAGGGACCAGGGATCTCTCTGGGGCCTCTTTTCTAAGGGCAGTAACCTACATGATGAGGGCACCCCCCTCATGACCTAATCACCTCCTAACACAATCACCCTGAGGATTACTACTTCAATACATGAATTGTGGGGAGACATGAACACTTAGACCACAGCCTAAACGGCATATTCAAATTATGGTAATTTGAGGAGGGGTTTTATTTATTTATTTTTATAAAGAGCCTGTTTACAAAGGTGTGGGGGCTGTAGGGAAGCAGAAGGGGGAGCACAATCGCTCGGGATTAGCAGTGGTGAAGCGGTTACCATCCCTAGGTCTGAAGGGATGAGAGGAGGGAGCAGTGGCTGGAGCCCAGAAAGAGAGAGACATGCAGAGACTTCCCAGAGAGGAGCAGTGATACAGGGACACAGTCAACCCAAGGCCACCTCACTGAGAGGCACTGAGGGGAGTCCCTGGCCTGTCACTGTGCTCTCCCCTTCTCCCTTCCTCCCATATCCTGCTCACTGACAGGCGGGCTCAGATCGGCCAGCCTCCGGGCCAGAGCTGGGTGGGGCAGGGTGCGGATGAGACCTGAGGGCAGATGGAAGACACCAGGCACAGCAGGGAACATCCCGAACGAACAAGGGGCCCCAAGTGTGGCGAAATGTCAGCGAAATGTCAATGAAAATACCTCATTAGGGCTGAGAGCTCCATAGCTGCCCCTCAACATCAGCCATTCCTTTTCCTCGGTAATACCACCCATCTCCCCCAAGGGCCCTCCTGTCGGGGTCCCACTGGTCTCTCCAGAGCTGTGCTCAGAGTGGAGTGCCCACGACTCACGGAGACCTGGCTCGGCCACTAACCTCGGCAACCACGGTCAAATCCCTTCTTCTGAGCCTCAGTTTCCTTAAATGCAAAACCAGGAGAGTTACCAGATGAACTTCCAGGACTGCTTCTGTAGCACTGACCTTCTAGAAAGGCTCATGGCCCCCTTCCAAACAGTCCTGGGAAGGGAGTAAAACACGGATTGTCCTTTTGGGGAAACCAAGGCTCAGGGAGACTTGCTGGAGGTCGCTGACCACGTGGGGACTAGAACAAGCTGCCATCTCTTGTCAGAGTTGTTTCCGGAGCCAGGCCTGCCCTGGCCCTGCTTCCCTTGAGGGTACGGCCCGTACCCGTGTTTATTTTCAACGAGTGCAGCAGGCAGCATGAAGCTGCATGGTTTCTCTTGTGCTCTTGTTTGTGCATGTGGCTGTGAAGGGAGAGGTGTAAGAATGGTGGTTTCAACCAGGCTTCCAGAGCTTGGCAATCCCCCCGCCCAACTTGGGGATTCAGGGTCAGTGCAATGTCACCGCTGGGCTTTTGAGCCTATGGGTCCACGCGGACCTCAAAGGGCTTAATTTGTAGGGAGCTTCAAAGAGAGTCAGGAGGGCTGTGTCAGCAACTCTGAACCCCACTGACAACGGCCCTTCACAGCCGAATCCTACCAGGTCTAGGAGGCTACCCTGAATCTTGCCAGCCACCCCATGGGCCTGTGTTCTGAGGCCTGTGTCCCAGGCACATGAAACAAGGACCAGTTCATTTTATATCACAGCCTGAGGCTCTGGGGATTCCTGCATGCCAAGCCCAGGAGGCCCTCAGACGCTACCTGGTTGAAACCACTGCCTTCTCTCCTCGAACCGTGGGACGGGGAGAGCTGTTAGTCTGCCAGATGGGTTCTGCTGAAATTAGAGTTTCCAAACTGGTTGCTCCGGATCAGTCATGGCCTGCATACATGTCCTCTTTGGTTTGTACTGTGCTTGCCCATATAGGTTTATTTTTACAAAGTGAAATGAATTGCTAACACTTGTAAGTCACGCTGGGATTTCTGGTTACTTTAAGAAATTAGAAAACCTGGCAGCACTGGGCTCACATTCCTGCCTGGGAATGTTTGGCTGGTGCAGAGCTGTCCATCCCCCCACCCCCTCCCTGGATAAGACGTGCCCTTTGGTTCACCAGAATCCTCACCATTCCCTCTTGTTTCTCGGCTCAGAGCTGAATGCCCATTGGCATTGATCACTGTTTATGCTGCTGTTACTCAAATCAGAGAGTTATGAGGAAAGTAAAATATTTTGGGTCCCCCCATTTCCAGCCAAAGTGGAAAAATAGTTTATTTACATTATTTGCCTACCCCTGGGGTCAACCACCCGTTCTGTTGGGTAGGGTTGCTAATGTAGAAGTTTATCTCCAAGGCTGTGTTTGGTCTCCATCCCTCTCCTCTGCCACAAGCAACACCATCACGCTCACCGTCACATCACATTTATTGGTCCTCTGGCAGGCTGTATACACAATGAGACAGGTCAAAAGAGCTCTGGATTTGTCTGAGAGGCAAAGCTTGGTGGGCAAAGGAAACAGAGCAAACAGAGCAGCGGGGGCCAAAGGGGTTAGATCTAATATGATGAAGAATTCACCACGCTAGAAGAGGGGCTGTAAGGGAATGGTACAAATGACACCAGGCAGCCTGGTGGGAACAGCCTCCTGGCCTTCTGCCCGGCTCCTGACCTGAGCTGGGACCTGTGTAGCAGTGGCCCAACTCCAGCTCATTTCTGGGGCTTGAGAATATCGAAGAGCTAAGGTAGTTTGGACAGGGCGACTCAGGGCTGGCCTGTAAATTCAGCCACCGCACTGAAAAAAAAAAAGCCTCAGTTTTCCAACTATCTAATGGGGATATGGAGATAGGTCCTCTGGGTCCCTTCGTGAGACCCCTCCAGTTGGGCACACTGGTCCTCTCAGGGCCCACTGCTCTCACCACACTGGCCCACTCCGGTTTCCTGGAGGCTCCCCCAGAAGCCCTTGGGGCGCATACTCCAGGCATGTCCCCCCTGCCAGGTGGGGCAAGCACTTAGCGTGGTAGGAGAATCTCAGGTGACCATGCTTCAGACAGCACTTCACCTCGTGTGAGCCAGACTTTGGAGTCTGGTCACAGGTACCGAGAAGGTCGTCGTCCCAGCCATAGTCTGCATCCCAGACCTGCACCCTCAGGGGGCCCCCTGTGGTCAGAACCACATCCCCGAAGTCCAGCCGTGTCATCCACCTGGGGTGGTTATTGTTCTGCACCGTGTCGGTCCTCAGCTCCTGGCCGCCGAAGAAGACCTTCAGGTAGGCGTCCGTGGCAGTGGTCAAGTCTCCCCACAGACCCGTCGCCACGAAGTTCATGACCTCCAGGTGGGCTAGGCCCCTCTTCCTGGGACAGCAGTCCTGGTTGATGGCCGCCGAGCCATGGCACAGGCACTGGCACGGGTCCTTAGGGTTCTTGCGCTGCCCCGGGGGGCACGGGCGGCTGCAGTCCCTCCAGCGTGCCCTGTCCGTCACGTACTTGCTCACAGCCTGCCTGAGCGCCTCCCGCTGCGGGTCCTGGCTGTCCAGGAGCATGTGGAGCGGCTCTAGCGTGTAGTCCACCAGGCCGGGGCTGTCCTGCAACGAGGCCACCCAGGCTGAGAACTGCTCGGGCCCGGCCTGGTTCCCGAACAGCAGGTCATGCATGGACGTGTGGTGGCCGCCAACGACCTCAGAGCAGCGTTCCCGGTAGGCCTGGTGGAAGGAGGCCCCCATCTTGTGCTGTTTCTTCTTCTCCTCACACTTCTTGAATGCCGACGAGGCACTGGTGTGGCTTTTTATGCTGACCTCGGCCTCGACGGCCAGGCAGTCCTCAACCTCCTGGGCCGTGAGCCCTTCCAGGGCCAGCTCGCAGGTGCGCAGGGCGGTGAGGGCCGAGATGCGGCCGCCCAGCTCCATGGACCGGATGAAGTGGGTACCATAGCTGGAGATGAGCCTCCGGTAGTCAGGCTCGGTGGAGATGTTGAAGTGGGGGGGCAGGGTCTTGAGGGCCCTCTTGAACTCAGGGTGCAGTGGGGGAGCGTGCACCAGGTGGAAACTGAGGGGAGAGAAAAACATCAGGTGGACCCAGTGGTGGGTAGTGTTTTCCCCTGGATAACTCCTGTGAGATTGCCCAAGCTCCCATTAAATGGCGGAACTAGAACTTGGACCCAGGCGGCCTGGCTCCAAAGCTCAAGCTCTGAACCGCCAAGCCAGCAGGGAAACCCCCCCCCCCGCCCGTTGCCCCTTGGTGACCTAGGGACTTCGTGTAGGTATTTTTGTCTCTCTTTTTCAAAAAAAGTTTTTTCTCTTCTTTTTCTTTTTCTTTTCTAATTTTACAAGCGATGGTGAGACACCGATGGTTTCTCTCTGGCTTTGGAACCTAGTCCTGTGGCCTTTGTCTGTCTGTCCCCTGGGTTGGGCCTTGTATACCTGGGCTCCTGACAACTCTGGCCGCGCAGGCAGGAGCGCCCTGTCTCACTGTGTGGGAAACACGGCCTCCCGTGAGAGAAGTCAGGGTGGGTGACTCTGGGTCCCATGCGTTTCTTCGGGTGAGTAGGTCCCTGAGGGCTCAGGGCATGGCTGCTCTTGTTCAACCTGTAGCCCGAGTTCTTAGCACGGAGCTTGGCAAGGCAGAAGTGAAGAGCGCTTGAACGGATGAAAGAGGCCCAGGGATAGGAGGGCCCCAGCCAGGCCTCCTGCCCGCAGGAAGCTAGCACTGCCCGGGGAAGTGGCGCTTGGGTGCTCAGTAGACCAGACCGGCACCACCTGGGGCTCTGAGCATAGCCTTGCTGGCTTGCCCTCCACCTGTTCTCTCCCTGGGTTCTTCCAGATCAGGGCCTCAGGGAAGGGGGTACGTGGGAACCAAGACTGCCATCTCCTCCTGGCGGAAGTGGCCTCCAGCTCCCCACGCTGCCATTCCAGGGCTCCCAGACCACCCCGAGTTTCCCACGCCTTTTCCAAGTCCCGTCCACCCTCCACTCCCCCAACCCCGGCGCTCACCTGTAGAAGCGACACTCCACTGAGTCCAGGCTGAAGCGGTACTGGTCCTGGTGAGTCTTCTGGGCCGCGAAGTTGGCTTCCTTGGAGTGCGAGCCCGCCACGGTCACGCGCGCGTTGATGCTGGGCTTGGGAGTCACGTCCAGCCCCACCCGCCAGTCGTTACGGATGGTGTTGGCCGCCGCCCCAGCCACCTCCTCGGTGGAGCGACCCTCACCCTTGACCACTTTGCGGTTGCAGCCCGAGCCCTGGGCGCGCCAGTCGGTGAGCGCCAGGGGCAGTCGCTGGACGGCGCCCTGCTGCAGGGCGTTGCGGCAGAGGGTGCAGGTGCCGTCGGACCGCAGGAAGCGCTGTGTGTCCACCGGGAAGGAGCCTGAGCGCCGGAGGCTGGTCACATCCACGCCCTCCCCTGCCAGCCAGGAGCCGGGCACGAACTTGAGGTTGCGCCGGCACTCAGAGCGTGCGGCCGTGTAGCAGGGGGCAGGGGTGGGTGCGGGCAGAAGCAGGAGGAGGACGCTGGGGAGGAGCGCTTGGGAGGCCATGGAGCTGTGGAGACAGAGGGCAGAAGCTGTGGGCAGGGGCATGGAGGAGGGCCGACCCCTCCAACTGGAGCTTATCAGGCCTTATGGGATGGGGAGGGAATGAGATATCTCCTAAGTCATTGGATGTCAGAGCTGGCATGGCCTTTACAAACCTGGTCCACCCCCTACATTGTACAGATGGACCGAAAGAGGGGAGTGGACTTGCCCAAGGTCACACAGCCAGGAGGAGACCCTTGCTAGGATTTCACTATTTAGGCCAAATGGGAATCCAGATGGATGGTTTTGTCCCCAGGACCACAGCTCCTGCTGGTGGAGAGGGGGCTCTGCGTGCAGAGGAGGGGACGGAGAGTAACCATAGAAGATTTGGGGAGGGATCTGGGGAATCTGGGAACGCTAGGGAAGCCTGGATTCTGGAGAGGCATCATTGTGGACCCAAGAACAAGCCATGCTTTCTTTTCCCACCTCACCTCTCTCATTATCTCCCCCCACCCCCATTAAGCCCTTAACAGAATTGGAAAAGAAATGAGGTCGTGCATCACCCTCATTCTCCCCATTTCCCCTTTGGGGCCCTCTCTCTGAGCTCACGGAGGAACATCAGCCTGAATTCTAGAATAAAAGCGGCCTATGCGCCTGTGCCCCTAGATCCTGTGTGGGGAGGGGCCGTTCAGTTCGCTCGTCTCCTCTTTGGCATTCCCTGCCACGCTCCTCGGGATTCTGGCCGCGTCTGCAAGCTGCCTGCTGCCGACTCTCGGACAGTGCTTAGCTGAAAGGTTCTTCCTCACTTTGAGGCGGCTCTGAAGCTTCGCTGGGCCTGCTTATGATCTGGAATCTCCTCTCTCTACCCCGTCCAGACTGAGCTCCTCAGAGGCCTCTCCACTCTGGCACCTGCCAGGGACGGACAGCGGCTTGTCTGAGGCCCGGGGGATTACGGAGAGCAGGAACTTCCCCTGTATCCCAGCTGGAACCTTCCGTGCCTTACCTAAAGGAGTGGCTTGAACGGTGGAATTCTAGGCAAAATGGCAGGCCCCAGGGAGGTAACTAGGAGAAGGGGAGTCTGCTGAAGGCCCTCCGATCATCTTGCTTAGGCAGCCAGCATAGTTCATAACCTTAGTCTAAAGAACTCAGTCTCCATCCTGACCCTCGTCATGTTGTTTCCCGGGGAGCCCGTTTCCAGCTTTCTTAGTTTTAACTGTCAGCCTTTGAAGGGGCCTTAAAGACTGTGTACTCCAACCTCTTCATTTTGTATAAGAGAAAACTGAAGCCCAGGGTGGGCATGAGGCTGCCCAGCAAGTTAGTGACACGGCACAGTCTGGACCCAAGTCTTTTGCCTCATGGGCTACAGCATTTCCTCCTCCATCAGCCTCTTCCCCAGACAGAGCAGCCCTACTCTTGTGCCCCTCTGTCCCCACTCAGCGGCTCCCAGCCTCCCTGACGCCCTGCTTCCTCCCTACCTGGAGTCCTGTGTTGAGATGCTCCTACGAGAGAGACACCCTCTCTCCCCACGGGAGGCTCCTGAAATGGTGGTGCAGCCCCCCAGGCCACAGTTCACAGCTCATCACAGCTCATCACGCAGGCCACAGTTCACATCACTTCTGCTTCCTGCCCCGCCCCCCAGCTCTAGTCATGGGTCCCCTTTGCTCTGCCTCGCCCACCAGCATCCACCCTGCCCTCACCTTCTCATCCGGCCTGCTGACAGCCCTCAGGAAGCAAGCCGAGAGGGCCAGAGGCTCCTCTGTGAAGCAGAGCCGCCTGGGGCATGGGAACCCCGGGGCCAACAGGTGAGGTGTAGTGGGTGGAGCGAGAACACAGCGGGCTGAGAGCTTCGAGATTCAGCTCTGGTGCTGCTGACGGGCCAGCAGGGACAGCTTCCCTGCTTCTCCCCGCAGCATCGCATGTGTGGGCCGTCAGAGGCAGCACAGAGTAGGAGCTCGGGAGCCAGTCCGCCTGGACTTGGGCCAGCTCGGGTGCGCGCTAACCGTGTGGCCTGATCAGCTTCTTTAGCCGCTCTGTGCCTCAGTTTCCTCATCTCAACCCCATGGGTTGTGAAGAACTGGGGAGTTTCTACGTGTGAAGTGCTCAGAACAGTGCCTGGCCCTCTGTGAGTGTTAAAGCACGTGACCATTCCCTCCTCCCGGGGCAGTGGGGAGAAAATAAATGTTGTTCACATCTGCTTGCCCACTTCCTGCCCACACGTGCACCCCAGCCCAGGCCAGGTTCTGGGCCCCAAACGCAGACCTCAGGACAGGGTCTCCTGTTCCTCACTTTGTGAGGGGAACCAGTGGCCGTGCTGGTCTCCAGCCTCCTCCCTAGCCCTGGTCTGTGATTGACCCCATAGTGCAGGTGGGCGGGCAGCTGTGCGACACTGCGAGGAAGAGAGACTTGGGTGAGGCCAGAGGCGTGGGGCCTTCTCCAACCTTTGTCTTACATGAGGTTTCCATGGGTTGAGTGACTCACAGGACAACTTCTGGGGGGGCAAAGTCATACTGGTCTGAGGTGGAGATAGCTGGGTAAGTGGGGAACTGTTCTTGTGAGTTCACCCTCTAACTGTGTTAGCGACAGGAAAAAGTAGCCACAGGCCTCAGACCACATGTGACACCATGGGATGGCTCATCCCTTGAGTTTATGTCCCCCACTGTGTCCCCTGCTCTTACGGGAACTGGGGTTTAAACTGTCTTCTCGAAACCCAGCCCCATCTCCTCCCCACAATGTCCCCCTCCCTGTCCTAGAATTTGCGGCCTCCTGACCCCCTTCTAGCTCCCGCCCGCGGCCTAAGTCAGATATCCAGGCTGTGAGGAGTTTGGTTTTGACCGTGCTCAGAAGACCAGTTTGAGAGGCGTGGAACCCTGCAGAAAATCTGTAGGAAGAGAAAGGTGAGGTAGGGGAGACAGGTTGTAATCCCAACTTCGATGCAAACTTGCTTTGTGACTCTTGGCAGTAGAGTTTTCACCCCTTTCTAGGTTCGTTTCCTCATCTCTAAAACCAAAGGGAGGACTTAGGGCTTTTCTAAGGATCCTAATGCTGAAACGTGCATTTAGTAGTTTTCACTCGGCGTATGAAGTGGCGAATGTCCAAGAGATGCTGGTGGGGGGCGGTCCATGAAAGAGCAGTGATGACGTTGAAGTTTACAACTACTGGTTTTGGCCTGTGTAGCTGATGACAGCTGTCCTCTCCGACTGAAACTTAGCACTTGAAATGTGTTTTAATCACAGTTTTTCCACAGAGACGTAAGATGCAATTTTCAGACACCATCTGTAGGGTTTATTATTAACAACTTTGTTGAAATATAATTCACATACCATACAATTCACCCATTTAAAGTGTACAGTTCAGTGGGTTTTAGTATATTCGCAGAGTTGTGCAACCGTCACCACAATCAATTTTAGAACGTTTTCATCACTCCCGCAAAGAAACCGTGTACCCGTTAGCAGTCACTGCTCCTTCCCCCGACGCCAATCTACTTTCTGTCTCTATGGATTTTCCTGTTAATTGAATCATACAAGGTGTGACTTTTTGTATCTGGCTTATTCCACGTAACATAATCTTGTCAAGGTTCATCCAAGCTGTAGTATGTATCAATGCCGTATTCCTTCTATGGCTGAATAATATTCCATTGTATGGACGTACCACATTTGTTTATCCATTTATCAGTTGATGGACATTTTGGTTGTTTTCACTTTCTGGCTATTGTGAATAATGCTGCTATGAACATTTGTGTACAGATTCTTTGTGTGTACATATGTTTTCATTTCTCTTGGATCTATATGTAGGAGTGGAATTGGCGGGTCTACAGTAACTCTTTAGGAACTGTTTTCCTACGTGGCTGCATCGTTTTACATTGCCACCAGCAGTGTATGAGAGTTCCAAGTTCTCCGCATCCTTGTTATTATCTGACTTTTTGATTATAGCCATTCTTATGTGTGTGAAGTGTTGTCTCATTGTGGTTTTGATGTGATTCCCCAGTGGCTAATGATGTTGAGCATCTTTTCATTTGCTTATTGGTCACTTGTATATCTTTTTTGGAGCAATGTCTATTTGAATCCCTTGCCCATTTTTGAATTGGGTTATTTGTCTTCTTCTTATTGATTTATAATAGTTCTTTATTTCAGATTCTAGACCCTTATCAGGTATATGATTTGCAAATGTTTTCTCCTATTCTCTGAGTTGTTTTTTCACTCACTTGATGGTGTCCTTCGAAGCATGAATGATGTTAATTTTGATGAAGCCCAATTTATCTATTTTTTTTCTTTTGTTGGTTATACTTTTAGTGTCCTATCTAAAAGTCTTTGCTTAACCCAAGGTCATGAAAAACCCTATATTTTCTTCTAAGAGTCTTATAGGTAGCTCTTACATTTAGGCCTGTGATCTACTTGGCGTTTATATTGTGTATGGAAAGGGGTCCACCTTCATTCTTATGCACGTGGATATAGTTTTGATATATATTTTTTTGAGGTTACAAAATGTTTACTCTTGACAGAAAAGCTCCATGGATACTCTACACAGAATGCATGAGAAAGACACTGATCCTGAGGACATCTACTTATATAAACTATGCCTACTGCAAACACGAACTGTAATGAAAGGAAGGAGGTCCTTTAACAAATCCTGTGTTTAGATTGTACTTACTGTGCATATTTTAGAGATCCAAAATGCAGTCCCAGGCGTTGTTCCCTTCGTCCTGTGATCATTCTTTGTTCCCTTTTCTTTACAGATTTGTGAAACTTTGGGATTCTTCCTCGCCCCTCAAATGAGTTATCCATAGTTATTCTCGAGTTATCACCTTCAGTCACATGAAATAAGTTGAAGAGTTTTTCCACTTTCTCCATGCTGTGGCAGAGTTTGTAGAAGGCTCAGTTTTTGTAATTGGGTAGATTTGTAACTGCAGGGCCCATGCCTTCAATAGCTCTGTTCAGGTTCTCCAGCTGTTTTTCTGGTATCGGTTTTGGCAAGTTACATTTTTCTAGGAAACCTTCTTGTCTGTAAAATTTCACACTTGTGGTCATGAAGTTATTTACAACAGTCTCTCTCTTTCTCTTAAAAGTTTTTTTTTCTTAATCGGTAGTGATACCCCTTTTTTAGATTATAATTTTTATTATGGTTTTTCTCTTTTTTCCAGATCATTCTTGTTAACGATTTTTATGTAGTTTTGTTACTTTTCTCAAAGAATCTGCTCTTGGCTTTATTCATCCTCTACATTGTATCATTATTTTCCATTTTGTTCATTTCATTCTTATATTTTTATTTCCTTCCTTTTTCCTGTATTCTTTGGGTTTCTTCTATTGTTCTTTTTCTAATGTCTTGAGATGAATCCTTAGTTCATTAACTTTCACTCTTCTTTTTTGAACTGATGTATAACATTATTATTAGTTTCTGGTGTACAACATAACAATTTGATGTTTGTATATATTGTGAAATTATTACTACAAAAAGTCTAGTTAACATCCATCGCCTTACTTAGTTACAAAATCTTTTCTTTTACTTGTGGTGAGAACTTCAAAGATCTCTTCTCTTAACAGCTTTCAAATATGCAATACAGTATGATTAGCTGTAGTCACCATGCTGTAGATTACATCCCCAGGACTTATTTGTGGCTGGAAGTCTGTACCCTTTGGCCTCCTTCACCCATCTCACTGACCCCCAACCCCTGCCAATTTGTTCTCTGTATTTATGAGTTTGGCTTTTAACGAGAAGAGTCCATATATAAATAAGATCATATGGTATTTGTCTTTCTCTGTCTGACTTATTTCACTTACCATAACATCCTTAAGGTCCATCCATGCTGTTGCAAATGGCAAGATTTCCTTCTTCTTTATGGCTGAATAATAATTATAAATATATATATATGTTTGTATATCTATCATCTATCTATAATTTTCTTAATTTTCTTTATCCATTCATCCATCAATGGACACTTAGGTTGTTTCTGCATCTTGGCTCTTGTAAATAATGCTGCAATGAACATGGGGGTGCAGATACCTTTTCAAGTTAGTGTTTTTGTTTTCTTTGGACAAATACACAGATGGGGAATTACTGGATTAGACTTTCTTCTTTTTTAATGTAAGCATTTAAGCTTCTCCATTTCTCTAACAATCTTTCTAACTGCATCTCTAAAGTTTTGGTATGAAGTATTTTCATTATTGCCTAGTTTCTTCATATTTTCTAAATTTCCTTATGATTTTGCTTTGACCTGTGAGTTATTTTATTTATTTTTTTTTTGCGGTACGCGGGCCTCTCACTGTTGTGGCCTCTCCCGTTGCGGAGCACAGGCTCCGGACGCGCAGGCTCAGCGGCCATGGCTCACGGGCCCAGCTGCTCCGCGGCATGTGGGATCTTCCCGGACCGGGGCATGAACCCGCATCCCCTGCATCGGCAGGCAGACTCTCAACCACTGCGCCACCAGGGAAGCCCTTGAGTTATTTTTTTAAGTGTGCTTTTTACATTTTGAAGAAAATGGAGTTTTATTTATTTATTTAATTTTTGGCTGTGTTGGGTCTTTGTTGCTGCACGCGGGCTTTCTAGTTGCAGTGAGCAGGGGCTACTCTTCGTTGCAGTGCGCGGGCTTCTCATTGTGGTGGCTTCTCTTGTTGCAGAGCATGGGCTCCTGGCACACAGGCTTCAGTAGTTGTAGCGCACGGGCTTATTTGCTCTACGGCATGTGGGATCATCCCAGACCAGGGCTCAAACCCGTGTCCCCTGCATTGGCAGGCGGATTCTTAACCACTGCACCACCAGGGAAGTCCGAAAATGGAGTTTTAAATACTATCTTTCGGTTATTGATTTCTAACATAGTTGCATTGTAGTCAGAACATGTTGCCTATATGACAGCCATTCTTTGATGGTTGTTGAAATTTTCTCTGTGGTCTACTAAATGTTAAGTTTTTGTAAACGTTCCTATGTATTTGAGAAGAATATCTGTTTGCTAATTTTTGGTTGCAGGGTTCTATGTTCAAATCTATGGTTTGTCGATATATTAATTACTGAGAGAATCATTAAAATCTCCCACTGTGAAGACATTCAACATCTGTAGATTTCTCCCTGCAGCTAGAGTTCTGTCAACTTTTGCTTTAGGTTTTGAGGCTGTTTTATGAAACAAGTGTAGTATCATTTTGCCTTCTTGGTGAATTGAACTGTTTGTGTAGTGACCCTTTTAATTCCAAGTAATGTTTTTAGCCACAGTATCAATTTTGTCTCATATTAATAGAGCTATCCCAACTTTTTTTTACTATTGCTATTTTAGACACGGAACCCGTGTCCCTTGCATCGGCAGGCGGACTCTCAACCACTGTGCCACCAGGGAAGCCCCCATTCTCTCTATTTTTGACTTTTGCAATTAGCAATATAGTAGGCCTTCTCACTCTCTCTTCCTGGTCTGTTATACTCTTTCTTGTCTACTTTTTGTCTCTCTGTACTGTGTTCTCATTATTTTTCTCTAGTTCTTTGTTTCAGTTCACTGATTCTTGCTTTAGCTTTGTCTAATGTGCTATTTAATCCATCCATTGAGTTTTTAAATTAGGTAATACATTTACCAAGATTCAAAAATCAAAACAATATAAAAAGATATATAGTGATTAAACTCCTTCCTGCTCCTTTACCCACCTGCCCCCGCTCTAACTTACTTCCACAGGTGCCACTTTTTTCCTTTTCTTTTTTCTTATTTTTAGTTTCTTTGGTGTCTTCTCAGAATTTTTTCACACTGATACAAGCAAATACTAGTAGAAATGTTTTCTTATCTTCTCCCTTTCTCACACAAAAGGAAGCATGTTATACGTCTTGCTTTGTACTTTGATTTTGTTATTAAATAGTATAGTTTGGAGATATTTACATATCAGCACATAGTTTCCTCATTCTTTTATTTTTAAACACTTGCATAGTATTTTATTATATGGATGAACGATAACTTATTTGACCAGCCTCCAATTGATGGACATTTGAGTTCTTTACAGTCTTTTTCTCTTACAAACAATGCTGCAGTGAATAACCTTGTACATATCTTATTTTGGATATGTGCAGGTGTATCTGTGTATAAATTTCCAGAGGTTGAATTGCTGGGTCAGAACCTTATATATGTTCAATTTTGTTATAAACTACATGTATACATGCACACATGCATACACATATACATATATATATATATACATATGTTACACATATACATATAGAATATATATATACATACATATGTACATATATACATATATATACCCTCCATAGGGCTGGCATCAGTTTTCACTCCTACAGCAATGCATGAGTGGACCTGTTTTCCTTAGCCTTATCTACGGAGTATGTGGTCAAACTTCCAGATTTTTGTCTAGTTCATTTTTACTTTCAATGATTTATTATTTACTTATAAACTCTCTGTTTCATTCTGTTCCAACTTTTGTGATTATGTTTTCTTTTCCTTTAAAAAAGTTTAGAAACATTCAAACATACTCATTTAAAGTTTTATGTCTAGTCATGCCAATACCTGTAACCCTTGGTGTATCAAATCCTTTATGTTGTTATATCAGCTCACTCCCCCCTCTTAGTGGCTTGCATCCTTGAGCGTTTTGCTTGTAAGTTCAGATTGTGAGCTCATGCTTGATTGCCTTTATTTGTGGGAATCCCACAAAGCCTGGGTTGAGAAATTCCTCCAAAGTAGGTTTGCTTTGGTTTTATGAGGCACCTCCCAGTTTTACCAACCCATCTATTTGTATTAATTTTTTGGCTTGGCATACTAACCCATACATGTGGTGTAAATTTGGACCTCAAATGAAGGGGGAGGGGTAGGTCTGTGGTTATGATGTTTTAGGAGAGATTTTGTCCTTCCACTCAGATTTGAGAGTGAGACAAACAAATATCTTTCTTGACTGCCTTTCCCAATAAATACTTTCTCTTTCTAGTCTCCCCTTTCATTGACATTATTAACCCTTTGAGCAGTTATTTAGGTTTTATGTGGGATGATCTCAGCTTCATTTCCCCTACCCCACCCCCGTCCTTAAGACATGATTGCCTTTTACTCCTCTGGTCATTATAACTTGGGCTCTGGTTTTCCTGGATAGGCACATGCCCTCAGGGCATCCATGGCTGGTCTGCCTGCTTTCCTCCCTAGTTATTACTTCTTTGGTTTTGGCTCCTTGGGATTTCTCTTACTTATTTTAAATCTCATCTATGTTTTCTGATACATGTCACTATATTTAATTTGACCTTTCTAGGTGTTTTGCAGCAGGGGAGATTTTAAGGATAATTATTCTATAGTATTTGATCTCACAAATATTATTCATTCAATAAATGTTTTATTCATATTTATTCAAATATTCCTATTATTCAAATAAAATAGCACCTACTATGTGCTAGACTATTTTATTCTATTTTTTCTATTTTATTCCAAAAGATTCAAAAGCCTCTGATAAGTATAGCAACCACCAGCGAATTCATACACCATTAAATTAATGGAAAGTTTTTCCTGTTTTAACAAAGAGATCTAAGCATGGTGGATGCTGACATTTTCATGTGAAATCAACCCAACTTGGACAGCACTGAGAGGGCATTTGTAACACCCTTGCTTTGAGGTTCACCCCACCACATTAATATCTACTGAGAAGTCTCTATTAATAAAACAGGAATCTAGAATGCTAATGTGTATATCATAGAAATGAGTAGTAGAAGTAGAATCTCCTCCTTTTTTTTTTTATCAATAGAGATAATGAGGGTTGCTGTAAGGATATATCACTGTGGGAATCTTTCAGAGTGCTGGAACTACAAAGACATCAGGCTCCTCCCTCTCTCCTGTCCTTTCTGTATATCTCTTTCAGACTTTGCAGTCTTTCGTCTCCTCTTCTTTCTCTGCTCCGTTCTTCACTTTTCACTAGGTGCCTTCTTGGGTCACTCATTTGCTTCAATGGTCCCTTCATGGCTGTTTAAACATGGCAGCCCAGCCTTCCCAGTTGGCTCCCATGGCTCACTCTTTTGATTTTGTATAGCATGGACTTTACAGTTTACAAAGACTGTCACATACGTTATTGAATGTACCCCTAACAATGTTGTGACATAAGCAGAATGTTGTTATTCCTAATTATTTTATTTAATGAAAGACTGAGACCCAGCAAGAAGTACTTGCCCAGCATTACACAGCCAACAAGTGACAGAGCAGGGACCAAACCCAGGTTTTATGGCTCAAGGCTGGGTCTTTCTCAGAAGCCCAGTTCACATACAGCTGCCTAGTAAGTCCACATCCAAGTGAAATTCCAACGTCTGGAAAAATTGGATTTCTAACTGATCAGTGAGCTCCCGATTTTCTGATATTTCTATTAAAGAACAGTAGGTCTGGGATTTCTCTGTGAGAGTGGTGGCCTCAGATTATAGAGTTTAGAAAATTGATGTGGGTTTTGTGAATGTCTTGAGGGCCATGCTTGGCCATGTCTGGGAGTTTTGTAATGGGTTACTAGTGGCCAAGGCTTGTGAAAATTTAAACGTCTCACTGAGCTTAAAGCTGAATGGAAAAAAAAAAAAAAAAAGAAGCTCTGAGTAAGAGTCTGACTAATGGCTCTTTGGAAGAAATAGAGCAGTGTAGGAGACTTTTCCATGTGCCTTTCAGCTAGAAAAGTTTTGTCTTAAAACCCTGAAGCCTTATGCATTTGACCAGCACAAAGTACTGTGCACATTCATCTGTTGTAACTCACCCATGAAGTCTTTACTGACCACCTACTATATGCTAGGTGCTGATGATTACAGAGCCACACAAGATAGGATTCTGTCTTTAATGGGGACTACAGTCCGGAGAAGTTTTAGCACCGTGGCTGAGTTTATAGTCTTGGGAGCCAGACTGCCTGGTCAAAATCACTGCTGTATCCCAACTAACAATCAACCTTGGATAAGTATCTAATCTCTTTAAGCCTCAGTGTCCTCATATGTAAAATAAGGCCAATAATTGTACCTATCCCACTATGCCTGTAACTCAAAGTATTGCTGTGGAGATTAAAAGGTAATGTATGTACAGGGCTTAGCACAGAGTGAAAGATCTAAATAAAAGGTAGGTCATTGGCATAAGATTTTAAAGGGGGTTTGGGATATGTGGCTTAGAAATGAGGAGCTTCAGTGGTCCAGAGTAGTGGTTTTAGGTTCAGTTAACCCACTGATGTCACAGGACTCAGACGCTCTTGACGGATTGGTAGGTGGCAGACATGGCGCATTGGTAGGTGGCAGACATGGTTTTCAGGGGGCAGGATAGCAGGAGCAATGGCATGGAGGCAGGAAAGAGAGAGACCCACATCAAGGAAATAGCTTGTGTTTATGAGTAGGACTAGTATGTAGGAAAAATGGGTAGGTATTAATGATTATAATTATTATAAATATCCCATATTTAACACTATCTGCCAGGCACCTTGAGAAGTGCTTTAAAATTATGATGTAAATTAATCCTCCCAGTAGCACATGAAATCTCCCCATGAAACGTTGAAAGTTGCCAGCCAAATATCCGTTTTAGGACAAAGCCCTACACTGAGGAGAAATGGCTGGGAGTGGAATCCAAACCAAACAGGACAGTGAGGAACCAAGTAAAGAGAAGATCCAGATGAAAGTAGGGGAGTGTAACAGGAAGCAGTTCTCAAGCTCCTCCGAAGCCACATCTTAAAGCCATTTTCCAGTACAACAGAAGGGGGAGCCCTAGAGCCATGAATCTTGGCCAAGAAATCTGCCCATTCTTCCTATTCAGGAGTACAGGGAAACCTACCTCACTTAAACACGGGCAACAGAAAAGAGTTGAGGGAAGGAAGCCAGCCCCACTCAGTGTTCTAATAAGAAAAGGGACTAATGAGCATAAACAGGTCCTCAGACAATGAGGTTCTCTGGAAAGGCATGCCTACAAAACAAATGACATTTTTACTTTAATATTTCAAAATGAGCTAAAAGAATTTTTTTGAAAAATGACTGAAGGTATGAAATTAAAGCATAACACAGGGTCATAAAAATTCATAAATGAGGGCCTTCCCTGGTGGCGCAGTGGTTGAGAGTCCGCCTGCTGATGCAGGGGACACGGGTTCGTGCCCCGATCCGGGAAGATCCCACATGCCGCGGAGCGGCTGGGCCCGTGAGCCATGGCCGCTGAGCCTGCGCGTCCGGAGCCTGTGCTCCGCAATGGGAGAGGCCACAACAGTGAGAGGCCCACGTACCGCAAAAAAAAAAAAAAAAAAAAAAAAAAAATTCATAAATGAGATAATTGGACAAAAGGAAGAATTGAAAAGAGTTCACATAGAATTTAGTAAGGAGAAACTATTTTTCTTTTCTAAAAAGAAAAACCATCTCAGAAATGAAAACTAGAGTGAATACCAGAGTGAATAAATAACACAAATAATATCATAAGGGAAATAGAAGATGAAAAGAAGGAAAAAGAAATAAAAATAAACTGGAGAATGGGGGGAGAAAAGATATGAGAGAAAATGATAGGTATGGAAGAGAAGATCCAGCCTGTATGTAAAAGAGCATCTTCTTTTAAGGGCACATTGAACATTTCTCTAAATTGTTTATCTATTGGGCCATAAAATAAGTCTCAAAAGTGGAATCAACTTCAATGGATTGAAAGTTTACAGAGAATGCTCTGTTGTCTAATGGATTTAGCTAGAAATCAAGAACAAGAACAAAAGAAAATCCCAAGATGTTTGGAAATCAGCCAATATCTTTCAATATGACCCTAAGACAAAGAGTAAATTAGAAAATACTTTGAACTGGATGATAATAAAAATACAAAATGCTAAAATATGTGGGATGTGACAAAAGTCAAGCTTCGAGGGAAATTTATAGTCATAAATGCATATATTAGAAAAGGAGAAAGATTTACTATCAATAATTAAAGTATCTATCTCAAGATGCAAAAAAGGGCAACAGATTAAATCCGAAAAGTGTAGGAAGGAAATAATAAAGAGAAGAAATTAATGAAACAGAAAGCAGATATACCATAAAGAAAAATCAATAGCCATAGTTGTTTTTTTTAAATGACAAATAAAATTTATTAACCTTTAGCAAGACATATAGAAAAAGAGAGAGAAGGCACAAATTAAAAAGATCAGGGAAAAAAAAAAAAGATCAGGAATGAAAAAGATGATATCAGTACAGAGCCTACAAACATTAAAAAGATCATAAGATATTATGGACAATTTCATGCCAATAATTTTGACAATTTAGGTAAAATCAATATTTTCTTAAAACCATAGCTTACCGAAACTAACATGGAAAGAAATAAAAAATGAGAATAAGCCCATACCTAAAAATAAATGCTTTTCCTTTTTAAAATTAAGATTTGTGTACCATAAAAGTCACCCTTTTAAAGTGTAAAATTCAGTGGCATTAAGTACATGCATAGTGTAGTGCAACCATTACCACTATCAGTTCTAGAACATTTTCCTTACCCCCAAAAGAAGCCCATATCTAGCAACTAATCCACTTTCTCTCTCTGTGGGTTTGCCTATTCTGGAAATTTCATATACATGGAATCATATGATATATATATGTGACCTTGTGTGTCTGGATGCCTTCACTTAGCATAAGGCTTTCAAAATTTATCCATGTTGTAGCATTTATCAGTACTCTATTCTTTTCATCTCTGAATAATATTCCATTGTATAGTTATACCACATTTTGTTTACCAATTATCAGGTGATGGGTTGTTTCCACTTTCTGACTATCATGCACAACGGGGCTATGAGTATTCATACACAAGTTTTTGTGCGGACATACATTTTCATTTCTTTGAGGTATATACCTAGGAGTGGAATTGCTGGGTCACGTGGTGACTCTAGGTTTAACTTTTTGAGAAATTGCCATCTGCACGTGGGAAGTGGCATCTCGTTGTGGTTCTGATTTGCATTTCCCTAAGAACTAATGATGTTGAACATCTTTTCATGTGTTTATTGGTCATTTTGTATATCTTCTGTGGAATAATGTCTATTCAGGTACTTTGCCCATTTAAAAATTGAGTTATTTGTCTTACTGTTCAGTTGTAAATTTCTTTTATATATTCTGGATATTAGACCCTTTTCAGATATATGATTTGCAAAAATTTACCCCTGCTCTGTGGGTTGTCTTTTTCACTTTCTTTTTTTTTTTTTTGCGGTATGCGGGCCTCTCACTGTTGTGGCCTCTCCCGTTGCGGAGCACAGGCTCCAGACGCACAGGCCCAGAGGCCATGGCTCACGGGCCCAGCCGCTCTGCGGCATGTGGGATCTTCCCAGAGTGGGGCACGAACCCGTGTCCCCTGCATTGGCAGGCGGACTCTCAACCACTGCGCCACCAGGGAAGCCCTTTTTCACTTTCTTGATATTGTTCTTTGAAGCACAAAAGTTTTTAATTTTGATAAATTTCAGTTTATTTATTTTTTTCTTTTGTTGCTTATGTTTTTGGTGTCAAATCTAAGAAACAATAGCCTAACACAAGGCAGGATTGCCTAATCCATGAGGATTTATACCTAAATTTTCTTCTACGAGTTTTGTAATATTAGATTTTAGGTTTAGGTCTTTGATCCACTTTTTTTTCAGGTGATAAATTAATTTTTTAAAAATATCCTAAGAAAATCTCCAATATTAGAAAGAAAAACACAACTGCTATCAATGATAAACATTATCATGAGAAGACATTAGTATGGATATGGAAAATCTACTCCTAAAGCATACAGAGTACAGTCTGAGTGAAGTTGTAATGGTGGAATAAATAGAACTCCTGCTTGCTATTACTTTTTCCTTTCAACTTTATTGAGAAATAATTGACATATCTTGTAAGTTTAAGGTGTAGGTACCGCATGATTTGACTTACCTATGTTGTGAAATGATTACCACAGTAAGTTTAGTTCACATCCTTTGATCCATTTTAATTTTATATATGATGTGAAGTGAAGGTCCCACTTCATTATTTTTCCCTGTATGTATAGCAAGTATGTATTCCCAGACCATTTGTTGAAAAGACTAATTTTTCCCCACTGAATGGTCTTGGTACACTTGTTGAAAATCAATTGGCTATAAAAGCATGTGTTTAGGGAATTCCCTGGCAGTCCTGTGGTTAGGACTCCGGGCTTTCATTGACGAGGGTGTGGGTTCAATCCCAGATCAGGGAACTAAGATCCTGCGTGCCGCAGAGCGTGGCCAAAAAGGCATGCATTTATTTCTGGGTCCTCAGTTTTATTTCACTGATATACCTCTATCTATGCCACACATAAGAACCTTATGAAGGTCATTCTGAAGGGGCAAGACCTCCAGTTACCAGGAATGTTTTATTTCCACCATCAAGCTTCTATTCTGTCTGCATGCACTGGCCTTGGAGTCAACTTATCCTCTCCTGTGGCTTCCATTGCCACCCCAGAGGCTGATGATACTCGGATTTCTCCCCAGCCCAGGGATCTGGGGTGGGTTCCATGGGCTGAGTTCCAGAAACCTCAAACCTTTGTTCCAAGAAACTCTTCCCTTTCCCTTCGGAACTTCTCTTCCTCATTTCAGGGGGTGATTCCCACCTGCTCCCAGTTACCAAGACAAGAACCAGTGGGATCATCTTTATTTGCTCCTCGTCCCTCCAGCCCCTTCCGTCAATCCATCAACAGCTGTGTATATTCATCCAACCTCTTGGGTTTGCGTACCCTTTCCTAGACCTGCAGCTGGTAGGGTCAGGCCTCCTCATGTCACCCATGGCCTGTTGCACAGACCCTCATGTGCTCAGATCCTCTCCTGTAGAACAGGTTCATTCCCTGTCCAACCACCTTCCGTGCCTCCCTATCAACTAAGGGATAAACATCCAACTTGGGAAGGGAGCCAAGTAGGAGCTAGGCATGTGGAGGTATAGAATCATGCGAGCAAAGGAGCTGGCAGTGAGGGGAGGGTGCGTACTGTGGATACTGGAGGATTAAAGTTCAAATTTAAAAGTATTGTTTTGAGCATCTATTGGGGCAGACACTGTGTTAAGCACTTAATGTGCATTATCTCATTTAATCCTTACGCAAGGTCACGTAGTAGGCAGCAGAGCTGGGGTTTGAACCCAGGTGGGCTCAGTCCAGAACTCCTGCACTTAACCACCAGATGGCTTCTTTGCAATGTTGCCGGCAGCCAGTCCTGCACAGGGGGTAAAGGGCCAAGGAGGAGAGCAATCCTTGCCTGAACAATCTCTCGCCCTCTTACCCCGCATTTTCTTGTCCTGCTTCTCATTTTGCAGATGAGGAAAGTGAGGCTGAGCGGTCCCTCAGCCAGCGGGAAGCAGAGCTGGGACTGACACAGACCATCCGACCCCAGAGCTTCCTGGGAGTGTGATCCAACATGACGAACGTGGCACTGACCGAGGAGTGGGGAGGCCTGGCTTCCAGGTTGGTGCACTTGTTTATGCAGGAACTGGAGGCGATGGGAAAGTGTCCTGAGTGTCCGCCTCTCCATCCGTGCCCAGACTAGCCCTGCCTACTGTCGCGAGGCTGTTGCGAGGCCCAAGGAGCTAGAGCCGGTCAAGTGCTCTAGGGACCGGAAACACGCTGTGTGTGAAGAAAGGCCGGTGAGCAAACCTCAGGGGTCCTTACTGCTGTCCAGCGATGCTGAGGGAGGAGCGTGTCTGAGTGCCCGGAGAAAAGACTAGACCATGAGGGAGGAGGGTCAGGCTTGAGCTGAAGGTGAGAAAACAACTGTTAATGAGTCATCCTTAACAGAATCATCCTGTTATGAAATGAGCATCCTTCAGAGGTAGTGAGCTCCCACCCCTGGGGAGGGGCAAGCAGCTGCTGGAGGGTGTGCACTGGGGGAGACAGGAGCTGAGTCATCTCAGTTCTGAGACCAGTTCATATGGAGATTCTATCTTTCGGAGAGGCTGTGCTTCTCAATGCAAATGGAGTTCTGAGAGTAGACCCTACTATATTTGAAAGTTTATTGTCAACAAGTGGAGAAAATGCTATTTTAGGTTGACCAGCAGATTTTAAAAATTGAAGAATAGTTGATTTACAGTGTTTCAGGTGCACAGCAAGGTGATTTAGTTATACATATATATTTTTTTCAGATTCTTTTACATTATGGGTTATTATAAGATATTGAACTTAGTTCCCTGTGCTATACAGGAGGTCCTTATTGTTTATCTATTTTATATATGGTGGTGTGTATGTGTTAATCCCAAACTCCTAATTTATCTTCCCCCCTTACCCCTTTCCCCTTTGGTAACCATAAGTTTTTATTTTCTATGTGCGTGTGAGTCCATTTCTGTTCTGTAAATAAGTTCATTTGTATCATTTTTTTTTAGATTCCACATATAAGTGATATCATATGATGTTTGTGTTTCTCTGTCTGACTTCACTTAGTACGATAATCTCTAGGTCCATCCACGTTGCTGCAAACTGCATTATTATATTCTTTTTTATGGCTGAGTAATATTCCATTGCCTATAGGTACCGCATCTTCTTTATCCATTCCTCTGTCAATGGACATTTAGGTTGCTTCCATGTCTTGGCTGTCGTAAATAGTGCTGCAATGAACATTGAGGTACACGTATCTTTTTGAATTACAGTTTCCATCTTTTCAGGATATGGACCCAGGAGTGGGGTTGCAGGATCATATGGTAACTCCATTTTTAGCTTTTTAAACAATGTCTGTACTGTTTTCCATAGTGGCTGCACCAATTTACATTCCCACCAACAGTGTAGGAGGGTTCCCTTTTCCCCACACCCCCTCCAGCATTTATTATTTGTAGACTTTTGGATGATAGCTGTTCTGATCTGGTGTGTACCAGCAGATTTTTTTGTTTGTCTTCATTTGGTTTGGGGAAGAGCTAAAAGATAGAATTTATCTTTGGGTTAAAGATGGAGCTTTGGTTAAAAATAAAAACCACTTTTGGGCTTCCCTGGTGATGCAGTGGTTGAGAGTCCGCCTGCCGATGCAGGGGACATGGGTTTGTGCCCCGGTCCGGGAAGATCCCACATGCCGCGGAGCGGCTGGGCCCATGAGCCATGGCTGCTGAGCCTGCGCGTCCAGAGCCTGTGCTCCGCAACGGGAGAGGCCACCACAGTGAGAGGCCTGCGTACCGCAAAAAAAACAAAAAACAAAAAATCCACTTTAAAATGGGCCTTTGGAGAAGAGGAAGAGAATAGACCAGATCCTGAGGGACCTTGGGGTCAGGCCTGTGGGTCTGAGGTGGGCGGTGAGGGACAGAATTGTCTTCCCTGTGACTGGGTCCCACAAGAGTCTTCAGGGCCTGGCCTCTGGGGGTGGAGTGGGGAGTGTGATTGTCTCCTGTCCCACCCAGGGTGGGTAACATGCAACATGTCAGCAAGCGGAGGACATCTGGGGATAGCGAGTCAGGAGCCTCTGTGGAGGTGGGCCGCCAGCAGACCCCACGGGCTTCAGATCCAGGGTCCCGCTGAAAGCGTTCTTTGCTGTGGCATAAGGCCCTCTTGAGGATTATAGGAAGGTTTTTGTTGAATGTCATATTCCAGTGGCTGGTACACCTCTTCCTTCAGTTTCCACCAAGAGAGAAATACACTCACGACAGGCATTTTTGTTGTTCCTTGGAACCCCAGAGCAGCTTACTAATCTCAGAGGGACCCGGAACTTTTCCATGAGTAGACCCACCCGGAGAGGGTTATCAGGACTGAGGTGGGTGACAGCGAGGCCAGGACAGCTCTGTTTGGTTCCCAGTGCAGGATGGGTAGGATGGAAGGAAGGCCCCTAAGTGGTCTCAGGAGATTTGGGGTTAGAGCAAAGTCAAGTTCATTGCAGCCCCTTCGCTCCCTGGACAGCAAGGGGCTCTGAGCAGGACAGGCCGGGGCTGAGAGCCACCCAAAGCCCACATCACAGGATCCAGGTAATTAGCAGCAGGCTGTCCTCCTTCTCAGAGCCCAGCAGCTCTAAGAATAAACCCCGTGGTTCTCAGTGCCCAGCATAGCATTGGCGGGACCAGTTACGGGTTGTATAAGGATTCGTGAATTCATTGCCCAGCCAGGGCATCTGGGGAAGACACCTTTACAGAGCACCTGGTGGAATAAAAAGCAGGGGAGATCCCATCCCCATCCTACCTCCTCCCAGTAGCCCTTGATCTGCCCCGTCAGCCACCTCCTATCCCTTTATTTCCCTGGACGAAGGGCCTCAGCAGAGCTATGTCCCTTGCATTTCAGCTTCCTGGGAACGCAGATGTCTCGGTTGCTCTTGGGGAAGGAAGCAGGCCCAGCCTTTGGGTGGGATGAGCCTTCCCCGCAAGCCCCACTGCAGTTCCTGAGAGCTCCCCCAAGACTTCCTGAGGGCTGTAGCGCAGGCATCCGGCTCCTCTCAGGCGTGGGGCGCCAGTCACCTTGCACACGAACTCCAGGGTCCCTTCACTGAGGGAACAGGTGTCTTTGACCTCCGACTTCCGTGCAGTAAGCTTGGGGTCACAAGAGCCAAGGTAGTCATCGTCCCAGCCAGAGTCCTGCACCCTCAGGTCCCCCCACCCCGTGGGCAGGGCGTGTCGTCCACCTGGGGTGATCGTTGTACCACACCATGCCGGTCCTCAACTCCTGGCCGCCAAAAAAGACCTTCAGGTACGTGTCCGTGGCAGTGGTCCAGTCTCCCCACAGACCTGTCACCAGGAAGTTCATGACCCCCAGGCGGGCCAGCCCCTTCTGCTGGGACCAAAGTCCTGGTTGGTGGCCGCCGAGCCATGGCACAGGCACTGGCACAGGTCACAGGGGCTCTTTCACTGTCCCTCCAAGGAGCCAGGAAGAACCTTGTGGAAGCCACATAGGTAATGGATGTGGATGAGCCTATAGGTCTGATTTTGTTTAATATTGCCCCCGATTATGAAAGCAATACTTACTCACGTTGAAAGTTTGGAAAGTACAGAAAAATCATTTAAATAACATAGTAAATGCTCTCTCAGCCTAATTCTCCATCAGTATCACCAACCACATCACTGACCCCCCTGTTAGTAAACTAGCACTGCTGGATCCATCCTATCCCGGGAAGGCTCCCGTGAGGCATCCTGAGTGTCCTCTGCTCATCCCCCTGTCTCCGTCTCTATGCTTCTCATTGCAAATAGAACATTGCTTCTTCTTCCTCCTTCCCAGCATTACATTCTCCTTGACCTTTCCCCCACCCAGCAGGCCTCACCCCTGCAAGAAGCAACACTCCACCAAGTTTGTGCTGAAGCTGTACTGGTTCTGGAACACTGGCCAACTTCCTCGGGAGTGCGGGAGAGCTGGATTTGGCCCTGGCCAGGTAACACTGGGAGCTGGAGCTGTAGGTGGGCCAGTTGGTGGGGGCCAAGGGCAGGTGCTGGAGAGAGCCCCACTGCAGGCATCGTGTCAGAGGGTGCAAGTGCCGTTGGGCCACAGAAAGTGCTATGTGTCCTCCAGGAAGGATCCCAAGTGCCGTAGGCTGGTCACATCCATGGGTCCCCCGCCGGCCACAAGCAGGGCAAATGGGCCGCAGTAGGAGGAGGATGCCTGGGAGGAGCTATGGAGACAGGAGCATCAGCTCACGTGGAGCTGAGCCCGAGAAGGAAGTATAAGAGCATATAAGTATATAAGTATAAGGTCTCTGCAGCTTCTCACCTCCTTCCCTCCTCAGCCTCTCCACACACCGCTGACTCAGCCACACCTGCCCTCTTTCTAGCACCTCCACCTCCAGCACGGGCAGGTCTCCTTGGCAACAGTGGAGTGAGTGTGGGGTGTGAAGCAGGAGCTGAGAATGGCTTCTCTGAGGGTACTCAGGGGCTCTCTGGAAGGGAATAGGCCCCATTCTGAAGCCAGTGGCTCTTGGTCACTGTTAACTGAACTGGACTTGGGTCTGCTCGCCTGACATGAAGCAAAACCAATCTGCTGACCCTGGGTTGTGGTGAAGGAAAGTACAGTGTTTGTTGCAGAGTGCCAAGCAAGGAGAATGGGCAGCTAATGCTCAAAAGACCCAACTACCTGATGGCTTTCAGGCAAGGGTTTCTACAGGCACATTAGGGGTGAGGGTTGCAGGGTGTGTGATCAGCTTGTGGACATTCTCTGATTGGTTGGTGGTGAGATAACAGGGTGGTATTTCAGGAATCTCAATCATCAATTTTCTCGTTCCAACCTGTCTGGGGTCTATGTTCTGGTGGTCATCACGCAGTTAACTTCTTCTACCTGGTGGGGGGGCGGGTCTTAGTTCCTGCAAAACAACTCAAGGATATGTGTTAGGATATTATCTATAGCCCTTGAGGAGGAGCTGAGTGTCCTTGACTTTGTTTTATGGCTAAGCTATTATTATTTTGTTTTGTTTCACTGCTTTCCTTTGTTTTCCTCTAATTATTAACTGATTACGTTTGCTCTTTGGAACTCGGGGAATTCCTAGGAGGCTAAAACTTTTCAAAATATAAGCAAGAAGCGGGGGACATGGGAGGTCTGACCCAGGAAGGTGCCCTCAGGGCCTGCTCGATTTCATGACCAACCATCGCAGTTTGCCGGACAGGGACTTTGAATGCTACAACTGGAAAAGTCCTGGGCAAACCAGGATGAGTTGCTCACCCTTGTCACGCACCCAGCCAATGCTTAATCTGATCTGTGAGAAATAGGACAGGGGACCTCTAGATGCTGTAGACCCACCCGGCTCTGGCCCCACTGTGGTCCCTACATCTTTGGGACCTTGGGTGTTCTGTTGAATGGGTTCCAGTGCTGGCTCTGTGACCATGGGCCAGAGCCTCTGTTTTCACATCTATAAACAGGAGTATTGATACCCACTTGGCCAGCGAAGCACACAGGATCGTTGTGGATATGAAAGGACCTAGTGGGGACCCCTGACAGGCGGCTGCTGGCATTGTGGTCATCTTCACCCCTGTTCTCATTCTAGTGTAGGGAGCTTAGAAAACTGAGCCCAGCCTGTGGTCGCCATGTCCTTACCCTGCTGCAGCTCTATGTACTTGCTCTGCTTCCAGGCCTTTCTGATGGAAGCACGTTTCTGGGCCATTTAATCATTGCCTCTCTCACCTGCACAGCTTAGTATAGTTTAAAAGGGCTTTCACATCCATGCACAGTCTTATTTGGTAATTTCTCATTTACAGAGCACAGAATATACCAAAGCCCCCAGACCTGTGTGTCTGAGTATTTTGTCATCCTCATTTAGAGCAAGAATACTAAATGCAGTCAGAATAACAGCTGACATTTGTCGAGTTCTTACGATGTGCCAGGCACTCTGCTAAGTACTTTGTATACAGTAACAGTCTGATAAACCAGCTCTGTGATTTTCCCACTATACAGATGGGGAAACTGAGACTTGGTGGGGCGGTTGTTTAAGAAACATTCTGTAAATCACAGAGCTGGTAAGTGGCGAGCCAGCAGTGCTTATTCTCCTTAAGCCCTTTGGGATCCTGCAAACCAGGAGCAGTGCACGGAATCCCCCTGCCACAGTATCTACTGCCCGAGTTGGGGGTATCAGGCTGCTGAGGTTGGAGAGACGATGGAAAGAAGGAGGTAGAGTTGGTCGATAGGGCACCCCCTGTTGGTGTGGGTGCACAGGGCAGGATGTTGGGGAGCTGGGTTGGAATATTAGAGCTTGTGTTCTCCTGCAGTGTGACTTTGGCCAATTCACCTACACTTTCTGCCTTCAGTTTTCCCACCAGAGAAATTGTTGGCATACTAGTTGTCATCATTCACAGCATTGCTACGTTGTGACAGCTTAGCCTTTCCCATGGGTTATCGGGTTAATCTTTGCAAGATTCCTCATGAGTGGGTACCATTTTCTTTTCATTTTACGGAGAAGGAAAGTGAGACACTTGAGTGGTGAAGTGACTTGGACCAGGTCACTCAGGTGGTTGGTTAGGCTTGGACGTGGACTTGAACCTGGTGTACTGGGCTTGAACCTGGGCTAGTCTGGTTCCAGAGCCCAGAGCTTTAACCTCTGGGCTGAATTTGTAGAGCCCTCAGGTTCCTACCATCTGGATGAGATCTGGGTTCCACTGGGACTTTCTGTCTTGTTAGGGTCGGGGAAGTAACATGGATCAAGCAGGAAGGAATCCCAAGGGTAGGGGTCCTCTGTGGGCAGTCACATCTGAGTCAGAGGCTGCACCCCGGGGGGACCTCCTTATCAGTTTGATGTGGTCCTGGAAGTCCCCACCCTGTCCCCAGCCTCCTTCCCTCTCCTGGACTCCAGTTACCTGGCTCTACCACCAGCCCTCCCCTGTGTTGTCTTGGATTCTGCTTCTAGATGCTCTAGTCCAAGGCAGAGCTCAGCCAAGGGCAGAAAAGGATGTGGCTCAGAGCTCGCCCTTGTGTTTATGGAGGCGGGTAGCCTCTCCTGCTTAGCTTACAGGCTTGCATTGCCCCCACAGTAGCTTTTGGGAGATGTCTATGGCTTTCTGTACAGAACTATCTCTTTGAGGATTTTTGCATAACAAATGGCCCTGCAAGGTGAAGATCTTATCTCTCCCCAGGGCAGAGGGCAGATTTTTTTTGCTGTGCCCCCAGGGCAATGATTGGGCAGGCTTGCTAGTAGCCCCTTATAAGATTGGAATTTCCTAAACTCAGGGCTCCTCAGCTGTGACCCAAACCCACCGAGGGCATGGCATCCACCCAGGCCCGCCTCCAACTTGGTGGAACTTGGGGGCGAGGGAATGTGAAGCTCATGCAGCTAAGAATGCTGTGAGCCAAAAGGTCCTTGATCTCTGGCCCGGGAGTTTCGTGTCTTCTGTCAGGGAACTGGGGATTGGCGTACAAGGGGGGTGACATCTCAGGGTCTTCGCAAGGATGGGTGCTGATGGAGACGTATCTTTCTGGAAGAGGAGAGGATAAGAGCCCGACAGAGGCAGCTGTGGGGGGGGGATATACCCCACAGACGTGGTAGCAAAGGCTCTCACCCAAGGGGTTTTTGGGGCATAAATGTTCCCCACTGTCCTTCCTGGTAATGAGGCTGTGGGGCTCGAGGGAGGAGGGAAGTGCGCTGCCCGCCTGTCACTTCGGCTGCTGTTTGCACTGCTGCAGCCAGGAGGAGGAGGAAGGACCAGGCGTCCCCGAGGCTGACAGACAGCGCTGAGTGGATCCAATCTGAGCCCAGGCTGTTGCAGTGCTGCTTGAAACCCAGAGCGCAGGATGGACCGCAGCTGTGGACATTTCTTCCGGTGACGGCTAAATCCACCTGCTTTCTGGGCCATTTGCCCCTTGACAGCGGTGCACCTTCCAAAAGCCGCTCCCTCGGGACTGAGGGAGGGCTCCCCCCCGTAAGGCAGTTAGGTCACCGGGTGTGGCTGCCTCCAGAGGGGGCTCATCTCTCAGCTGCTCTCCGGGCCATGGGGCTGCAGGGGTATGTGGACCTACTTTGATCACTCAGTGGAGGTCGCTTGCTTCCGAGTAGGAGGAAGCTTCCCCTGGGCCAGCTGGAGCGGACCCAGGGAAGCACACGGCTCAGGAGCCCTGGTTCTGCAGCTCGTACTGTGCAGTCTTAGCCTATTTCACATTTGGGTCTTCACTGTGTACCTCAATTCTCCCTGCACTTTGCTCTCTCCATGACCTTGTGTTCTGCGGCTCTCTACCGCTCTGCCCGAGGCTCAGCTCCACTGACCCTAAGTAACCATTCGGGGACTGAGTCAGGGGCCCTGGGAGGGATTTCTGCCCTGCTTCCCACCCACACAAGCCTCCCAGTTTCCAAGGCTGACTTGGCTAATTGATCTGGAGGCCTGTGGAGCGTGAATGTGCACGGCTGGCTGCAGGGCTCAGCTGGCCTCAGCTGCTCGGAGTTATAAAAAGAACAGAAGTGCTGGTGGCGGTTGGGTGACTAATGGTGACCACTGGGGGTGTTGCCATCAGCTGTTGGGTGAGATGGTGTGTATCCAGCCTCACTGAGTTCCCAAGGCCTGAGTATCCCTGGAGCCTGATAGCCTTTCTCACCTTCCAGCTGGGCCTGCGGGGACTGTTTCTATCAAGAGCTTGATCAGTGCACAGAACTCAGTCAGGCACAGAACTTGATCAGTACCCTGCGGTCTCCTGAGAGCTGGCTGTGGATCCAGCCCAGCTCCAGGCACCATGGGGAGCCACGTGCTGTGAGGAACCATTAGGAAGCTAACAATTTGGTGACAAATGCTGTGCTTGCAGACCCTCCAGGAGCTTGGAGAGCGTGGATTTTGGAGTCTATGAGCCGACTCCAAGTCCCAACTCTGCTGCTTACTTGGGCTGGTTACTAACTTCTCTGGACCTCAGTTTGTCTCATCTGTAAATGGGGACAATCCCTAACCCACGGGGGTTAAATGAATCAAGATGGTAAAATCAATTTGAACTTGACATTGGGTCCTAAGGGAAGGAGACGTTATCCTTGGCTGGGTCACACTTAGGACATCCAACCCTCCCTGCCCCCGCCCCTGGCCGAAGGCTGAGCTGGCCTAGACCAGCCCTAACAGCAGTCTGTGGTACCTGCACTTCGCTCCACAGATGTACCATTATCACTATTATTTAGTAACAGGAGGTAGGAGAGGTTCTCTCCTTGGTGACTTTTTTTTTTTTTTTTTGCGGTACGCGGGCCTCTCACTGTTGTGGCCTCTCCTGTTGCGGAGCACAGGCTCTGGACGCGCAGGCCCAGCGGCCGTGGCTCACGGGCCCAGCCGCTCCGCGGCATGTGGGATCTTCCCGGACCGGGGCACGAACCCGTGTCCCCTGCATCGGCAGGCGGACTCCCAACCACCGCGCCACCAGGGAAGCCCCCTTGGTGACTTTTTACTTAAGCCCGGGTTGGTAAACTATGGTGGTGATGGTCATCTTGGGCACGCTGTAGGAGCTGGCGGGCTTTTCTTTGCGATTAGCTCCCTGCCAATGGGAGCCTGACCTGCAGCTCCCCACACTGGTGCCAGCGTAGACGTTTTCTATCCTAATCTAATCCCTAATCCACACGCCCTTCATGGCAATGAGTTCAAACTCTTAGAGGAATCATTGAGCCCCCTGGAGAGAGTGGCTCACCCAGTATGGAGGGCTGAGGGGAGGGGACCTTGATGCTGGTCCATGAAACACACATCCATTGAGCACCTACTGGGTGCCAAGCTCTGGTGAGACAAAACCTGAGCCAAGAATGGCCCCTGTCCTTAAGAAGTTGATAAGAAATGCTTCAACAGGAAATACGTGTCTTTCTCCAGACCACAACAGGGATCTCCTAACACTGCAGCAGACTTAAGAAACCACAAATGATTAATTGATGCATTCATTCGTTGATTCATCCAACATTTACAAAGCATTTACTGTGTTCCAGACTATATGCTAGGCAGTAAGTAAAGGTGGAATGAGATCTTTAGTTCACAGTTATTAAACAGATGGATGATTTCAGCACAGGAAGTCCTACGGACTTGTCCAAGGTATAGACGTGGAGCAGAAGAGGGTGTGATTGGATGATTTGCTGGCTGGGAGAGTGGGAGTAGTTCTATGTCTCGGAGCGTTTCATGGAGGAGGTGACCACTGACAAAGGATTTGAAGGAAGGGTATTGGCCTGCTGGATGGAGGCGTGGGGCAGAGGCACCCGGGCTGAGGGGTGCAAAACCCTGGGGGCTGAGTCATGGATGGTCGGGGCTTAGAGGCACCACAGAGATGATCTCATCTACCCACTCCTGGTGCAGAGGGCAGCAGGGACTGCCCAGAACTACCCAGTCAGTCAGCAGCAGAGTTCTGACCAGAGCCTGGCCTCCTCACTTCCCAACCAAGTTTTTTTTCTTGCTGAGCAAACGCTAGACATGACACGAAACATCATCTTCCCACTTGAATCACAAGCAGGTATGCATTCAGGTCATCTGAATTTAGCTCAAAGTTTGTAAATGGAGAGCAGAGCTGGAGGGGCTGACTGGGGTCAGAGCTGGGGTCTCTGCAGTGCTTTCCATCGTGCCCAGTACATAGTTGATGCTCAATAAACGTCTGCAGCCTTCTCCATGGCTGGATGGCAGGTGACAGCCTCTCCCTCTTTTGGAGGTTGCACACATGACAGTTTTTGACTCGCGATGACTTGAAGCTAGGGCTTATGAAAGCTCTGTGCGCTGGAAGGCAAGAATTTCACAGGCAAAGCGTGAGCACCTGGGTTGCCCTCAGTTTGAAAAGGGGCAGGTCATCCTGGAAATGAGTGAACGTAGATTCACCTCCAACCACTCTGCCCTTTGAGTGGTGCAGAGGGCAGGGTCTTCTGAGTCACTCAGGGCTTTCAGTTTTAGGGGCTAAGAAGGAAGCAGAAGTGCCAATAATATTATGCCTTCTCTGTGCTGGTTCTTAAAGAGCTTTCAGACATGGCTGGTGCGGTTAGTGTCTGTTCTTGATGGGAGGCAGATATTTGTAGTCTCATTATCCAGATTTAGAAAACTGAGGCTCAGAGAGGGGCACAGCCCAGGGCAACCTATTGGAGCAAAGTTGGCCTTGAGTAAAGAGAAGTCACCACCACCTGAATTGCATTTCAGAGACTCAATTTCACCACCAGACTGCTACTCCACCGTGTTGACAATATATAGAAACAAAGTAGTATTCTCTGTCCTTCTGAAGTATATCAAATATATATATAAGGCAGATATCTTTTTCTGGAAGATTTATTATTTGTTTATTTATTGGCTGCGTTGTGTCTTAGTTGTGGTACGTGGGATCTTCATTGAGGCATGCGGGATCTTTCATTGCTGCATGTGGGTTTTTCTCTTCTCTAGTTGTGGCACGCGGGTTCCAGAGTGCGTGGGCTCTGTAGTTTGCGGCATGCGGGCTCTGTAGTTTGCGGCACGTGGGCTCTCTAGTTGAGGTGCGGGAGCTCAGTGGTTGTGGCATGCGGGCTCAGTTGCCCCATGGCATGTGAGATCTTAGTTCCCTGACCAGGGATCGAACCCGTGTCCCCTGCATTGGAAGGTGGATTCTTTACCACTGGGCAACCAGAGGAGTCCCAAAGGTATATATCTTTATATTATAGTTTATATCGATACATAATTATATGACATATTATATAGTTACTAAAGTATGTATTGTATTATATATTAAATATGTTATACATTTATATATCATAATATATAATATATTATACATTTATTTATATACATTATATATAATATACATTTTATAGTATGTATTATATAAATTATATATTTAAATATAAACTATAACACAAAGATCTACATCTTAATATATGTATATCTGCTATATTTCAGAAAGACAGACAATCCTGTGATAAGCACCCCCTCCCACTATATCTTAACATTTTCACCCCTTCAGGCTCTAAATCCTCAAGTGCCCAGTACCACAGCGTGAGTGAGGAATTTGAGAGCAGTTTTTACATCTCACTAGCTTTCCAAATCCTAACACTGCTCCTGCCCACTCATAGAAGCTTCTGGTGGCTGCTGGAGCCCTCTGGATGGGCCAGAGCCCTGGACATGGCCTTTCAGGCACCTCAGGGTCGGATCCCTGCCCACTTCTCTCCACCAGCCACAGGGCATGTCCTCCAGGAAGCATCTTCCATCGGTTCACCTATAGGTTTGGAGTCCCTGCTCTGTGCCCTCAAGCACCTGTGCCTACACCCCTCCCAGCAGGTCACCCCCCCAACAGAGCCCCCTTGTCTGTGACCCTCACTATGTTGCAGGAAATAGAGTGAGGCTCAAGAGGATGGTCACGTCCCAGGTCTCAGACGAGTCCCTGGGACAGCCACCAAGCGTGGGTCCTTGGCTTTGCGCAGGAAAGAGTTCAAGAACGAGCCATAGTAAAGTGAAGGAAGGTTTATTTAGGGAGATACACACTCCATGGACAGAGTGTGGGCCATCTCAGAAGGCGAGAGTGGCACCAGGGTATGGGGTTGTCAGTGTTTATAGGGGTGGGTAATTTCATAGGCTAATGAGTGGGGGGAGTATTCCAGCTATTTTGGGGAAGGGGTGGAGATTTCCAGAAATTGGGCCACCACCCACTTTTTGACCTTTATGGCCGGCCTTGGGACTGTCACGGCGCCTGTGGGTGTGTCATTTACTTGCTGATGTGTTACAGTGAGCGTATACTGAGGCTCAAGATCTAGTGGAAGTCGACTCATCTGCCATCTTGGACCTATTTGGTTCTTTTTTTTTTTTTTAAATAAATTTATTTATTTATTTTTGGCTGCGTTCGGTCTTCATTGCTGCACACGAGCTTTCTTTCGTTGCGTCGAGCAGGGGTTACTCTTCGTTGCGGTGCGCGGGCTTCTCATTGCTGTGGCTTCTCTTGTTGCAGGGCATGGGCTCTAGGCACACGGGCTTCAGTAGTTGCAGCACACAGGCTGCAACTATGTTGTGGCTTGGGGGCTCTAGAACGCAGGCTCAGTAGTTGTGGCGCGTGGGCTTAGTTGCTCCGTGGCATGTGGGATCTTCGCAGACCAGGGATCAAACCCATGTCCCCTGCACTGGCAGGCGGATTCTTAACCACTGTGCCACCAGGGGAACCCGACCTACTTGGTTCTAATCAGTTTATGTCGTGTCCTCGGGCTATGTCATTCTTTCATTCTTTTAAAGGTTGTGCCCTGCCCCCTTCCCTCCTGTTTCAACTAGACGGTGAGTGCAGAACACACAGACTGGTCTGCCACGGTCACCTCTGACTCCCGGTGTCCAGCACAGAGCTGCGACAGGGGCATGCCAGGAGTTTGTTAGATGTTGGCCACGAGTTGGAAGCCAGAGCAGGGAGAATCTGTGTCCTGGGAGTGAGGAGGCCACCCTGACCATTAGAGCCGCAGGGGGAGACAGGACCAGCTGTGGCATTTTGCTGAGTTGGCTCATTTTGGAAAGTTGGAATCAATCTGGGCTTCCCACATAGTAACCATTCACTGCCCTCCCTCCTTTTTCATAGAAACATGATTTGTTCATCTTCTTCAGAGCAGCTATGGCTGCATAGGAGGGCCTTGGCCCTTGTTGGGGACTGGCTGAGGAATGGGCTGAGGGCAGTTCTGGACTCTGAGGGCAAACTGCTGCAAGGAGGCCTCTGGAAGCCTTTACCTTGTTCGTCAAAAGGGGCACGAGAAAATGCAGAATTCTGTAGGACAAATGTCCTGGTTTCTTCAATCAAAAAATGGAGAGGAAAAAAAGAAGAGGAAATTGTTTAGATTAGGGGTCAGCAAACCTTCTCTGGAAAGACCAAGTAATAAATATTTCAGTCTTTGCGGGCCATGCTGGCTCTGGAGAAACTACTCCACTCTCTTTGTAGCAAGAAATGAGCCAAAGAACATGTAAACAAGTGGATGTGGGTGGGAGTGTTTACAGGGCGGTGGCGGGATTTGGCCCTAGGTGTAGTTTGCCCACCCCTGGTTTAGATGAAAAGACTCTTCTGTGACACAACAGCCAAATGCAATGTGTGGACTTTGTTTGGACCCTGATTCGAGCAAACCAAGTCTTAAAAACAAAACTAAACAAAACAAAAAAAGTCGTGCCAGTTGGGGCAGTTTTAACAATGATGGGATATAAGATGATCTGAAGGAATTGTGGTTACGTGTGTTGTTAGGTGTGACAGAGACATTATGGTTTTTGTTGTTGATGTTGTTTTGTTTTTAAAGAAGAGAGAGTCTTTATCTATTAACTACTGATACTAAATGGGAGATAATGCCTGAGATTTGCTTTCAAATAACCCAGGGTGTGGAGGGGAGGAAGTAAAGAAAACATGATTGGCCAGGGGCTGCTAATGATTGAAGCTGGGTTATGGGTGAAAGTGGGGAGAGGCGGGTCTTCATACTATTCTATCATCTTTTGTGTATGTTTGAAAATTTGCATAGTAAAATTTTTTTAAAGTGGGGACAAGAAAGAACTCCCTCTTCCATTGCCTCTGGTGATCTTCGCATCTGGTGAACACATGTTGCCTGGCACTAATGCAGCCATCTTGTGACTCAGAAGGGACAAGCCTGAGGATGAGACTAACCACCAGACATGGCAGAGTGGAAAGAGGAAGGAGCTGGGGTGTCGGATGATTCTTCCGGGTTGCCAAATTAACCAGGCCGGAATGGGCCTGCTCCAGTATTCCATATTACATGGGGTAATAAATTAAGCTATATTTAATTTTGTTGTTGTTACATGTAACTCAACTGATCTGGAGAAAGGAACAGAATGGAGGCCTGGCTCTTCTCTGCTGCAGGGTGCCACCATGGCATCTGAGGGGACACCAGGATTGGAAGAAAGGCTTGTGAGAAATGGGTCCTTGCCAAATCTCTCCGAGTCCTTCTGTCATACCCAAGGGGCTCCAGGAAATGCGAGTGGTCTCTGCTTTCTGCCTGGTGATGCCGAAAACTTGGCCTCTGTGCACTGGTGCCAAATCAAATCTCAGAGACAGAGTTTTGGGTGAAGTAGAAAAGAATAGGTTTATTGCTTTGACAGGCAAAGGGGGACACAGCGGGCTCATGCCCTCAAAATCTGTGTGTCCCAACCTGGGGGATTTGGTGCGGAGTTTTATAGCACTGGTTCAAAGGTGGGGTCGCTGCGAAGGATCAGGGTGTGTGCAGGGCCTGTGCTCCTTTAATCTGAACTCAGGTGGTCTCCTGATGAGCTTCTGTGGTTCTCGAGGTAATCAAACTGTGACCTCTCTGGAATGACGAATGCTTCATCAAGTACTGTACTTAACACCTTCCATTTGTTGGGGGTTTTAGTTCTGCAGAAGAGCTCAAAGATATTGTTATGTGTATCCTTTGAGGTGGAACCAGGACCCTGCCACAAGACTGCACTATTGTTCCTTTCTTTAATAAATATATATTTTTAAATTAATTAATTTTATTTTTTGGCTGCATTGGGTCTTTGTTGCAGTGCGCGGGCTTTCTCTAGTTGCGGCGAGTGGGGGCTACTGTTCCTTGCGGTGCCTGGGCTTCTCATTGCGGTGGCTTCTCTTGTTGCAGAGCACGGGCTCTAGGCATGTGGGCTTCAGTAGTTGTGGCACGTGGGCTCAGTAGTTGTGGCTCGTGGGCTCTAGAGCACAGGCTCAGTAGTTGTGGTGCATGGGCTTAGTTGCTCTGCAGCATGTGGGATCTTCCCGGACCTGGGCTTAAACTCGTGTCCCCTGCATTGGCAGGCAGATTCTTAACGCCGTGCCACCAGGGAAGCCCTGCACTATTGTTTCTTGATTGCTCCTTCCTTGTCTCTGCATCCCCTCACTTCCCTGATTAGCAACCCGTTGAACCTGCCCTTTGGAACTCAGGGAAGGTCATGGAGGCTGAAGCCTATTCCCTACAAACAAGAAACAGGGGACACAGGGTCCTGCTCGGTTTCACTACCTCTCCTGAACCCCAAAGGGCCAGTGTCAGGGGCTGCACTGGACTTTGGCTAGAGGGATGCTGGTATTGTAATTGTAGACCGACAGTTTGGGGAGAGGAAATGGCAGAAGGAGAGTTCCTGAAGGACAGCTGGCCTTTCTGGCATCCTTCCTCACAAGGACAGGGAGACCTCCTCTCCCTGAACCCTCAACACACAGTAACCACAACCACAGAAGGTCTACACACAGGGCACGACAGCATTGTTTCTAACTGATCTCACGGTTCAGCTGGTCTCGGGGGTATCAGCTGTTCTGTAATGCATGACAAATCACTGTGGTTAACTTAGCCCATCCGGGTCTCCTAGATACGGTCATTAGACATTTGCCAAAAAATGTGCAGAGGGAATGCTGGGGGAAAAATGGAGAAGGGTGATGTGGAGAAGGGCCTGGTTCCTCTGTATGTCCCGGAGCTCTGCCAAGGACTCAGAGTTCACATAAACTCAAGCTCGGGTTTTGGAGATGGGATGGGAGGTGGGGGGGGCAGCCATCAATAAGGAACAGGTCACAAATCCTCAGTGAGTTTGTTCTCAGTCCCACTTTTGCCCCTATTTTCAAGGCTATGCTTACAATAATGATTCTTAAATAGGAACATGCATCAGAATGCCCTGGAGGACTTGTTAAAATACAGATTACTGGGCCCCTCCTCTGAGTTCCTGATTAAGCAGGCCTGGGGTGGGGCCTGAGAATCTGCATTGACGACAGACACTGAAGGGATGCCGATATTCTGTTGCTCCGGGAAACCCTGATTTGAGAACCACTGGCCTAGAACTTCTTGGCAGGACAGTGGCTCTCAGGTATCAGGAAGAAGAGATCCAAACTTTTCTTCATCTTCACTTTGGGCTGAGGTGGGAACCAATGATGAACGGCCAGGGGGGCCTGGTCCTGGGTGGGAGGAGCCTAGAGTGGTGATGCTCTAAGATCACCTGACCAGGAACCGGGAGTCTTGGGGTATTATTTTGCTCCTGAGTGATCTCACTGTGTGGCCTTGAAAAGGTCACCTCTGCTCTCTGGGCCTCAGTTTAGCCCTTTATAAAATGAGCACATGGCACTTGTCTGTATGTTATAGTTTTCACAACAAAAAGGTTTTTTGAAAATAAAAAGGAAGACAAAATGAACTAGGTGACCTCTAAGGGGATGAGGGTGGGGGAATCTCATGCAGGCACCACGTGTACTCAGAAGCTTGTGGGCTGGAATCCAACTTGGGAGTGAATATGCCTGATATTAAGTAGCTGCAAGTACTGCCTGGGGCAATCGCCCAACCTTGCAGAGCCTGGAAGGAGGATGAGGATACTCATGCCTAGGGCTGTTGTGGGAACTGATGCAGATATGCAAAGTGCCTGGTCATAGGTGGCTGCTAGGATGATTGCTTTGTTATTTTCAGTATCTCTTCAAGGGTTGGGGGGGACACAAAGGCGACTCTTCTCCCCCATCTCTGCCTGACTGTGGAGGCTGGTGACCTTCTTGTTGATGGTGGAATCAGAACTTGCAAGTATATATCTCAGGTTTTCCCCTGGAACGATTATTCTGATAAATGCTTAACTCCCCAAATTTTCTTTCTTCCTTTCTTCCTTTCTTTCTTCCTCACTCCCTCCCTCCCTTCCTTCCTTCTTTCTTTTTTTAAATTTTTATTGGAGTGTAGTTGATTTACAATGTTTTGTTAGTTTCTGCTGTCCAGCAAAGTGAATAGTTATGCATATACATATATCCACTCTTTTCTGGTCATTACAGAGTATTCAGAAGAGTTCCCTGTGCTATACAGTAGGTCCTTATTAGTTATCTATCCTTATCTATCTATATATAGTAGTGTGTATATGTCAATCCCAGTCTCCCAGTTTATCCCTCCTCTCCACCCTTTCCCCCTTGGTAACCATAAGTTTGTTTTCTACATCTGTGACTCTATTTCTGTTTTGTAAATAAGTTCATTTGTATCATTTTTTTAGATTCCACATAAGCAATATCATATGATATTTGTCTTTCTCTGTCTGACTTACTTCACTCAGTATGACGATGTCTAGGTCCATCCATTTTGCTGCAGATGACATTATTTCGTTCTGATTTATGGCTGAGTAATATTCCATTGTATATATGTACCACATCTTCTTTATCCATTCATCTGTCAATGGACACTTAGGTTGCTTCCAGTTCCTGGCTATTGTAAATAGTGCTGCAGTGAACATTGGGGTGCATGTGTCTTTTTGAATTATGGTTTTCTCAGGGTATATGCCCAGTAGTAGGATTGCTGGGTCATATGGTAATTCTATTTTTAGTTTTTTAAGGAAGCTCCATACTGTTCTCCATAATGGTTGTACCCATTTTTTTCTTTTTTTTAACAGCTTTATTGAGATGTAATTCACATACCATAAAATTCATTCTTCCAAAGTGTACAATTCAGTGTTTCTAGTATAGTCACAGTGTCTTTAGTATAGTCACATATATACTAAATATATGCAGTCATCACTACTATCTGAATTTAGATCGAAGCCCCACAGCCATTAGCACTCACTCCCTATTCCTTTCCTCCCCAAGCCGTGGCAGCCAGTCACCTAATTAGTATCTCTATAGATCTAGCTATGCTAGGCAGTTTTTATAAATGGTTAACTCCCCAAATTTTCCATGAACTTTTCCTTCTCCAGCTTCCATTCATTTGATTATTAATTTAACTAATATTTATTGAGGGCCCACTAGGTGCCAAACACAGGACAGGCACTGGGGATACAATTTGGAAAAAAATCCAGACAAGGTCCCTGCTCCCTGTGGAACTTGTGGTCCAGGGGGGGAAGCAGATGTTAATCTGTGAATCACACAAAATCAGGTGAAACTCAACAGTGAGAAGTACTGTGAAGGAGATGGACAGAGATGGTGTCCCTGGTTGGGCGGGCCAGACAGGCTTCAGGTAGTGACGACTAGAAGGCTGTCCAAAGGGTGAGCAGGGATTGACTGGGCAAAGAGGCAGGATAGAGCATTCAGGGCAGAGTGGACAGCCTGTGCAAAGGCCCTGAGGCAAGATGAGCATGGTGCATACAAGGAGCTAGCCTGGAGGGCTGTGAGTGGGGGGACACGGAGGCAGGAAGGACAGCAGGACCACCCTGTGCAGAGCCTCATAGGCTGTGTTAGGGAGTCTGGTCTTTGTCCCAAGAGTAACAGAGCCTTTGGAGGTTTTATAGCAAAGGCAGATACATGATCTAAGGTGTGATTCAAATATGTCCTCGGATGCAGTTGGAGAAGAGGTGTCAGGGGCCAGAGCTGGGGAGAGGGTCTGTTAGGACAAACTTATGGCAGTGGCCATTGAAGGGACGCTGGTGACCTGGTGGGGCAGGGGACGCATTTGAGCTGGAAGTAGCTGTATTTGGGGGTCCTTTGGAGTTGAGCACATAGGGCTTGGAGGTGAGCTGGTGACTAGGGTGGCCTGGCTGTCTGGCTTCCTAACTGGGTGGATGGTGTGGCTGTCACTGAGCTAGGCGGGAATTCCCTTTCTCCTCACCTGAGTACGTCAGAGCTCAGAGGGCCACTGGTCCCACCAGGAGACACAAGAAAGGGCTGCTCTGTGTGTGTTTCGGGGTAACATGTAAAGCACAGCAGCTGGCACTCAACAAATGACAGCCACCTGCTGGGCCCCCAAGCTGTGACAAGCCTATGCCACTAGTGTGCCGTGTCCCCCATCCACATCCTGCCAGGGACTTCCGGGCTTCTTGCTGTGCAGACCTGTCTCAGGCTGAGGCTCTTGCTTCCTTAGGGGCGTCTGTGGCGCCCCCTGAGGTGGGGAGATTTTGCTGTCTCAACCTCAAACCCCCTCTTCCTCCTCTTGGAAGGTGGAGCAGGGGAGGGGAAGAGCTGGTACCTGGGAGAGAGGCTGTGCTCCTGCAGGTGAGAGAGCAGGTACCTGGGTTTAGTCTCACTGTAAACTAGCTGTGTGACCAGAGGCGAGCCCCGTCCCTCTCTAGACAGAACCTGTAAAATGGGGTTGGGGCACTGGCTTGGAGACTGTCTCAGGGCACCTCCAGCCCCAGTCTCTAGGGTTTTGTCTGTGCTCAAAGGAGAATGTGCCAGTGGTTGGGGCTGTCTTCCTCGTCAGGGGGCGCTCACGGGTGACCCTCCTCCCGCATCCGCATCCGGTGCGCACTTCTCCGTCCCCGTCTCTCCTGGTTGTCAGGCTTTCTCTTGCACCTGTCATGTCTTCCAGGTGGTTGCCGACTGTGTGCAGTGCAAGCTGTTTGCATCTCCCCATCTCCTGCCAGGGCTTTGGACGGGAGGAGTGTTGGACAAGTGTCGGAGGGCTGTGAGCAAGAGAAACATCCAAGCAGAATCTCAGGTGAGAGACTGGGAACCCAGAACCTGCCGTCCTTGGAGGGTTCCAGCAGATGCCAGGAGATTTCTTTGCTTTGGCTCCGATCATCTCCAGAAGCAGGGCCGGCCACGCAGCCATTTCCTCCACCTTCTGGCCCAGGCTCTGAGCTCTGCTCCCATGTCCCCTCTTCCTAACAAAGGCTTCCTCAGTAGAAAAGAGCTTGGACATACAATATTTGCCAACAAAAGCAACCATTGTAGCCCCAGGGAAGGGGGTTGGGGTAGAGAGCCAGGGAAAGGTTTTGCTCTCTGCTTGCCGAGACTGGCTCCAGGGAAGGCCTCAGCCCACAGTTCATGAGTCAGGCTGCTGGGGTCCCAGCTGTAGTCTCTCCCTCTTGACTTACCAAGTCTAAGGCAGGAAGTATGGGGTGGAGTCCAGGGAGAGCACTGCAAGTTCCCCTGGGATGGCCCTGCAGAGGGAGAAAATTAGCAATCACATGCCACGACTTTTCCCTTCTGTCGCCACAGGGCCCCCACTCTGCAGCTGGGAAAACTGAGCCCCTGAGAAGGGAGGCAGGCCATTTAATCCTGAGCTCATCTGACGGGTTTGCGGAGGGCCAGAATGGAGACGGTTCACTGCCTCTCCTGCAAGTTCCCACTGACACGTGGACACCTCACGCTCTTGCTTCATCAGCCCTCACACACAAAACCACAGTCTGGCCCTTGACTTCACGGATCTTAAAGAACCAGAAAGAGAACTCTGTTCTTCCCAAACTTAATGTAGATCTGTTTGCTGGTGCCATTTCAAATAACTGGATGCTCTGATGTTGCTTGGAATAGAACACACTCTGCATTTCCACAGGACTTTAAAGTTTACGTCTGTGACTCCTGTGATCCTCACCATTTCCCCTTTGACAGATGAGGTACTGCAGCCCAAAGGGGGAAATGACTTGCCCTTGGTCACTTGGTCTGTACTGGCAGTCTAGCCTACAACAGCCTTCTGACCCCTACCCTTGTCTCTCTCTCCTACTCAGCACTAGATTCTGGGTCCTGATGCCAGCTCTGCTGCAAATGAGCTGTGTGTCCTGGGACATGTCACTTCAGCTCTCTGAACCTCCTTCATAAATGTACTGGCCCTCCAAAACCCTGATGTCATTTCATTCATTCCACAAGTGCTGCTTTCCAGGAGGCCTGAGTCAGGTCCTGGAGCCGTGAGGATGAAGATTCCAGCTCTCTGCCCACAAAGTGGGACCATATTCAGAGCCCAGGGAGGGTGTGGACTGGGAAACCTCACATGGAGAGAAGAGGGCAGGAACCCAAGTTCTCTTTCAGGGGACCCAGGGATTCCCAAGAGAAGTCTGGTCAGAGAATTTGCATCCACAATTTGGCCACCCTTTAAGAAAGCCCTACAACAAAATGTCTGAACTCAAAAGAAAGATTAGGGGTCTTTATACACTTTACAGAAAGGTTCTTTACTCTGCAGTTCTTAAAAACAAAACAAACCAAAAATAACAAAACTCCTTTCTCCAATTCCCACCTCTGGATTTACAGTGCATTCGAAAATTGTTAGGAACACATTCACAGAGTAAAGCAGGAAAGGAAAGGAGGAGTTGGCCTGTTTGCCTGACTACTGAACGGGTCTCAGCAGCATTGCAAAACCAGCAGCCACTCTTATCTCTTAGACTCAGTTTTTCCCACCTTAGGCTGTGTGGTGGATACATTGGTGCCAGGTGTGGAAGCAGAGAATGGTTGTTTATTGAACCTTACTATGTGCTATAATTAACACCCATTTCGCAGACGAGGAAACCGAGGCTCAGAGCTAGGATTTCAATCAGGTCTGGCTGACTGTAACGCCAGGGCTCTCGGCTCACCTTGCTCAGCCCTGCTCTTGACTAAGACACAGATCAGTCACTGCACTTGGGGGCCCAGGGAGCTGTAGTCTGCAAAATGGGTAGATTCAAGGGGCGGAAGATTACTGGGGACATCAAGACCATTAGGAGAGAAAGGAGACACTCTCTTGGGGGGAGTGCTCACCATCTCGCCATCCAGAGGCGAGACATCCCATCGGCCCAGGAGCTCTGGAAACTGGGCCCTGCAGTCAAGTAAAGGGTGGTGGGGCGGAGGAGCCTAGGAAAGTAAGGGCCATCACTCCCGGGGAGCCCATGAGCCTGAGGGGACACTCGCCCAGGGAGCCCGAAGCCCCAGCTCGGGCTCCGCGTGGCACTTCCGATCCGAGCCCTGCGCCCCGCCCACGGGCGCTCTGAGCCCCCAGCTCCGACCCGCGCCCGGCCCCGCCCCGCCAGTGTGCCCACCCCCGGCCCGCCCCGCGGTCCACTTGCCCGGCTCCCGCAGCGTCCCGGAGCGTCAAGGCGCTGGCGGATTGACCCGCCAGCAGTTGGCAGTGGGGGCGCTGGCGCGTCGGCCGCTCCGCTCTCCCGCCGGCAACCTCGGGCTCCCGGAGCCAGCGGTCCAGACGGCGGCGCCGCGCGGGGGGCCGGGATCGGGCGGCTGGAGGCTGCGAGGCGGGAGGCAGCGGAGGAGGCGGAGGCCGGCCGGAGCCCCGAGCGCGCCCCAGTCTCGCTCGCAGCCCGGAGCTCGGGGCTCGGCGCCCTCCCGGCCCGCGTGCCCGCGCGGCCACATGGCTCCTCTCCGCGCGCGGCTGTCCTGCCTGCTGCTCTTGCACTGTGCGCTCTGCGCCAACGCGGGCAGCAGGACCCCAGGTGCGTGCGGGTAGGGCGCGCAGGGGCGCGCGGGGTCCGGGGTGCACGCGGGTCAGGGTGGCCCGAGGGTGCCCGAGGAGCCCGGCAGCTTTCGAGCGGGTGGGAGGCTGTGCACACGCTGGGTCTGAGCTCTCTTTTCTTACCCCAGTGCCACCGACGCTGTCCGGGGATTTCTCTTCCTTTCTGGCACAAGACTAGGGAGAGACTCCAGGAGAGCACTTGAGGATAGGAGCCTTTTCTTAGGGGTTGTGTATCTGTCTCTTGGTCTCTGTGTTTCTCTCTCACTCTCTGTCTCTCGCTCCTGTGTGTCTTTCTCTCAGTGTCTTCTCTGTCTCCAGCTTGTATGCATGTGTGCACATATGTGTGTACGTATGTGCAAGTGTCTGTCACACACACAGAATCAGGCTGGCAGGTGGTTGCCCCACACCCCAGTGAACACCGGGCACTCACACTGCTGCACAGAAACACACATACATCCCTCTCCCCCAGCATTCTCACACTCTGTGCTGTGCAGACAGCCTCTCACACGCAGATCAGACACACTCCACCCTCACTTTGCAGTGTGAGGTGCCCTCCTGGTGGCTCTGAGCATGGGGTGGGGGCTCTGGTCAGTTCCAGGCAGGGTGCCTGCTTGTCTCTGAGCTCTGTTCACGTACCAAACAGGATCCCCCTAGCTGAAGTCTTGGGGGTGCTCTGCTGCAAAGGGTAAAACCAGAGGAAAGTTCGTCGTCTCCCTCCCCGCCCTCCAATAACTGCCTTGGGCAGGAGGGATTTTCAGGGCACATCATTTTCTAGGTTTTATCAGTGCCGTGAAGGGGGCTGGGGACACGAGATAGAGCTGTGTGGAAATGAAAATTCCTCCCTAAGTCCTATCCATGAATCACTAGGCCTAGAAGCCAGGGAGCTGTCATTCCTGCCCTGCCTGGCTCGGCTTAGCGAGAGCTGTGTGAGGACGGGCTGCTGGCATGCGGCCTGGAGCATGGGGCCATGACCTCACGCTTAATTCAGTCCGAGTGGGCAGGTCACCCCTGTGTCTACTTTTATTTTTGAAGATCTATATTTACCCAGCTTGGGGCTGGGCCATGTGAAAATCTCGGCAGCCACTGCTGCTTAAAAAAGTTTTCTTTCTAAACCTGGAAAAATGTGGAACCTGCATTCCCTCCCTTCCCTCTCCAGCTCCTCTTTTCTCCTTGACACGTGCCCAGGAGGCCCTGAGTTTCTAGGTGTGTTTGTTTTGCCAGCTGTGTTCCGGGAGCTTGGCGACGAGGGCCCTACCTACCCCGGGGTGGGCTGGTGACTTCAGGGCACTGGGGAGTTTGGGCACATCCAGCCATCCCTCTTTGCCCTGGGGGCTTTCGGGGAATTTCCTCTGTAGTGCCCAAGGTTGGAAGGTTTGTTGCTAGAGTGACAGGACTCTGGCATCATTTGTTTCCCTCCGCCAGCTGTAGCAAGGGCCTGGGGGCTGTGGGGAGCAACGTGTGTCTAGCAGTTCACGAACTTGAACACCGATCATCCAAGTGCAGAGATCCAAGGGCTCTGGAAGCACTGGATGAGAAATAGATGAAATTGGGCTAAGGGGTTCCTCCAAGGTGACGGTCAAGGTTGCAGAGCCCTTCCTGCCCCCATGGGATTTCCAGCTTCTCCCGCTTAGCTCTGCCCAGACGGCACTGAAGTAACTCTTTCTTTATTTCCAACAGAGTTGAGCTTCTCAAGAAAGCTCAGTGACTATGGTGTGACGGTGCCCTGCAGCACAGATTCTCAGGGACGCTTCCTCTCCCACGTGGTATCTGGGCCACCAGCAGCCTCCTCAGGGAGTACAGAGGTGGACAGACCACCCGCACCACGGTCACACTCCGGTCACCTGCGGGTGGCTCGAAGCCCACTGCGCCCCAAAGGAGTGACCTTGCAGCCTGGCAGCGGGGGGCGCTCCTCCCTCTACTTCAACGTCACTGTTTCTGGGGAGGAACTGCACTTACACCTGCGGCCCAACCGGCGGCTGGTGGTGCCCGGAGCCTCGGTGGAGTGGCAGGAGGATTTTCGGGAGCTGTTCCGTCAGCCCTTGCAGAGGGAGTGTGTCTACACCGGGGGTGTCACGGGCATGCCAGGGGCAGCTGTCGCCATCAGCAACTGCGACGGATTGGTAAGGGACAAGGCTTTCATCAAGCAGCACCCCCCACCCTCCCCCTTTCCTCTCCGTCCCCCTCACCGAGCCAGACCGACATGGTTTTCTCCTTGGCTCCCGTGCGTTCGGGATTCCTGTGGGCACAGCCTGCAGTCTGGGCCAAGTCAGGGGCTGCGCCGTGTTCCAGAGAGAGCCCCGCGTGCCCCTTTGGCCACCAGGTTCATACTGTGCCAGCTGTAAAGTGGCCGAGATAGGATGGTACCTTATCCTGTTCATCCCCTCACCATCTACGGACACACGGGACCACAGCTCACCTGTCAGGGGTCTGAGAGCAGACACACGCAGGCGTGAGGCGGGCCGGCTCTGCTGGGGTTGGGTCCTGGCTGTGCCGCTCACTGGCCCTGTCACTTTGGATAAGTTACTTGCCCTCCTGTGGTCCTTTCCCTTAGCCATGAAGTGGGATTTATTCATTCTGAACGTATTTACCGTGCGCGCTCCCCGTGCCAGTCGGGAGCTGGGAATACGGCAGTGCCTGAGACAGACACAGTACCCTGCCCTCTTGGAGCTGATGTGCGGTGATGAAAATATGACCTACCTCACCAGGCAGCACGGCCAGCGGTTGACACCTGCTTGGCACATGGTCAGGGCTGTCGGTATCAGCTGCTGTTATTATTATTAATTTATTTTTTTTGTGCGGTATGCGGGCCTCTCACTGTTGTGGCCTCTCCCGCTGCGGAGCACAGGCTCCGGACGCGCAGGCTCAGCGGCCATGGCTCACGGGCCCAGCCGCTGTGCGGCATGTGGGATCTTCTCAGACCGGGGCACGAACCCACGTTCCCTGCATCGGCAGGCGGACTCTCAACCACTGCGCCACCAGGGAAGCCCGCCGTTATTATTTTTACTGCTGTGTCCTTCCTCGTGCCCCACTGTCTCTGGTCCCGAAGCCAGCCTGCTCTTCCGTGGCTCTCTGATGTGAGTTCCCTTTCTCAGGACCTGCTCCCTCCTCCCAGGCACAGGGAACCCCCTGCTGGTTGGTTCCATGTTGCAAACCAGAAAGCCACAGGTGGCTTCTCTCCTTCTTGTGCTCAACTCAGGCTGGATCCATTCCCCTTGCTGCCCCGTCTGCTGTGTATCAGACCCTTGTGAGCCTGCGTGGCAGCTCCAGGGCCTTGATGGGCACTGTTTTCATGGTCTCTGCTTTGCCAGGCACGAGCCGATATGTCCAGGAAAGGACCTGCTTGCCCGTCTGCCTTTGAGCTTTAAGAGAGGGATGCGTCAGATGCGGGGATGGTAAGGGGGGGAGTCTTCCCTTACTGGCAGGGCTGGGAACACTTCTTACCATCTTCCCATCCTTACGAGGTATCTTCCTGCTGAATGTCATGGCCGCCTTTCTCTAGACCAGGGTTTCTCAATCTTTTTTTCATTATCATCCCCTGAGGAGCCTTTTAGACATTTTTTTCCCCAATTGCTCCCCAATGAAACCTTAATACCACAGCTATACTGAATATCTGTGCTTTATATATGAAAAGAGTAAATTTTCTGCCTCCCAGATAACCAATTTTTGCCCCATCGGAGGCACTAGAGCCCCCATTGAGAGGCATGGTCTAGGCAGTGGTTGGTTTTCAGAGTTGAGTGTGCACCAGAATCACCTGGAATGCGAGGGTTCTGTGGAGCGGACGTTGAGGAACGCAGATTGTAAGGATAGCTGGAGAAGGCTGAGATCTTGTCCTGGTGCCAGGGTGAGCCTTGGCTGCCATCCCGCCCTGGCTCAGCGGTCCTGGGACTCTCCTCAGCCTGTGGCTAGCGCTATGCTGTGGCCACAAGTTTTGGTTGAAAATCCAAAGTGACGTGAGGAATCGCGTAGAGATGCCGTGTCTGTGCAGATGGAGAGATAGAAGGCACCAGTGCGCGTCAGTGGCTTGGGCTGAATGACGTGGTGACCTGAAGTCATCAGCCGAATGGGCCGTAAGCTGTTCAGTGACATTCCTTGACAACCTCCGTCAGTGTCCACGGGGACCTAAACAGAGGCGTGAGTGGATGATCATCGCCATTAATATGTAACTGCCCACACCCTTTGCACCCTGGAAACCTTCTTATCATTGAACCAGCTCAGCAGACATCGACAGGTGGTCACTGGATGCTCAGCTGACGTTGCTGACTTTTGGGGGCTTCTGAGGAAACGTTCTCATTGGCTCTGTGACCCGGGCAAGTCACTTCCCCTCTCTGGGCTTTACTCTTCTCATTTGTCCAAGGAGGGGCTGCACTCACGCCTCCCTGGCAGACAGAACTCGATTCTATGTGACATTTGCAGAAGCTGGGTCAGGTCTCGGAGGCTCCATGGATGAGCTCCTGGAAGCCTGTTCTGCGGTGGGACTGAGGCTCCGGGAGTGGCTTGCCTGGTCCCTGCATTTGGTGAGAGGCAGAACTGGACCTCCTGGGCTGGGCCCCTGCTTGTGCCCTGGGCTCCAGAGTCCAGTCCCTAAGGCCAGTTCTCAGGGGTCTCCCTGACCTGGTCCCTGACAGGGACCACAGCCCAGCACAGAGGCTCCCTGTCCAGGGCAGCGATTTCCTCACCTCCAGCCCACTCCAGAAAATGGCCCTGTGTCCCGTGAGAGCAAGGGCTGTTCACTGTCACCCAGCTGAGCCACCTTTGGATTCAAAGGCCACAGTGCAGCCCTTCTGATGATAAGATTTCACCCTGCATCTTTACGTGAACTCTGGGTTTTAACCCCATCTTCTTCCATGTCTCAAATGCTGAAGTCATTCTGTCCAAAAAAATACGTACTGAGCACTGGCCATGGGCAGGGTCCACACGGAGATGTGAGAAAGTGAAGGTGACACGAATAATAACAGCAACAGTCATGAGCCATGGCCACAGCCCGGGCACAGCACACATACTGTCATGTGCATTCATTAACTTCAGCCATCGTGTAAGTGGGGAAACTGAGTCATGGGGAGGAGGTGTGAAGATAATATCAATACATATAGCTTCTATTGGCACAGGACTTTATAGTTTATAAAGCCTTTCAGTTGTATGAGGTGCGTACACAGATATTGTTGTAACCCTGCTTTGCAGAGAGTCAGGTCTTCAGGTCTCTGTCCTCAAGGAACTTGGGTGCTAAGCAGGGGGTACCCCACAAATAGTTTCAACAGTAACTTTTTGGTTTTCTGTAGCACAGCAGGGAGGGCTATTTGGTAAATGGGAGTGATTATTATCTTTGTCTTAGAGAAGATAGTATTTGAACTGGGTCTTGAAGGATGAATAGAAGTTTGTTGGGGCCAGAGGGTGGGTAGGGCGTTCTGGGCAGAGAAAAGAACTTGCCAGTGAGGGAGCACCATGCTGGACGGGGCCGGGGAGGTGATCCTAGAAGACACTGGGCAGGTGGGCCTTGGTCTGACCTTGAAGGAAGGGCAGGATAGGAGAGGGGGCCCAGGGCAGGGAAGCAGCAGCCTGTTATCTGAGAAGAGTCTGGGCTGGGAGTTGGGAGCCATGACTGTGTGACCCTGGGCAAGCTGCCCTCCTTCTCTGGGCCTCCCTTGCCTCCTGGGTGTATCATGGAGCCTGTAATGGATGAGCTCAGAGCACCTTCTAGCTCTGGCATTGGTACCTTGTGACACAGGGCAGGCCTTGCTGGAGGAGTTTGAAGCCAGGCCACTGTAAACGTGTAGTCGACTGCCCCTTCCTGGCGGGTCCTGGGTCTGCTCCTGCCAGGCCTGGGCGGGGCTGCAGGTGCAGAGAGGAAAGACACCAACCCTGAGCTTGGCCCTCATGGCTTAGCAGACCTTCCAGTTGGAAGACGGTCGGAACAAACCCTCCTCTGTGTGGACAGACTTGCAGCCGTTTGGACTTTAGCTGCTCTGGTGAGAAGTGCTGTGTCTAAACTGATGACTCGATCCTCCTTTCCAGCTGGAACCTGCAGTGGGAGCAGTGACCATTATCTCTTCCACGTCTCCTGCCGTCCCACAGAGTCAGTCACCACGGGCACCGGGACAGACACTGGGCGGGTTCTGTGCACGGCGGTTAATTCATGCCTGACACTGAGGAATGGGCACTTTATCTCACTTCCCACCTGCTCTGCTGGAAGGCCTGGTGCGTCATGGTCGGGGAGGGGGTCGGAGGCGGGGGACCAGGAATGAGGAAGCCAGGACCCCTGCCCCAGATGAGTCTGGAGGATAATGGGAAACCAGACATAAAAGCAGACAGATTACAATCCTGTGTGAGTCAGCAGCAGGAGGACCCGTTTGTTTTGGTTAGGGGATCAGGGAGGGCTCCTGGAGGAGGTGGCATTGGCTCAAAATGGTTCAGACATTATAAACGTGAAAGAAAGTGCCAGGCCCTTGGCCAGCAGAGAGAACTGCTGACCCAGAGCAGGCTTGTGGGTGTTTGGGGGAAGGAAATAGGCGATGTGGGGAGGCCCAGTCGTACCTGCAGAGTGTTTCCTCTGGGGTTGGGGGCAGCTGCCAGACACTGGGGTCCCAGATTGGGAATGCGCCCAGGCAGCAGTGGCAGCCTGCTGGTCTACTCTTCAGAGCCTCGCTTGGGGATCCTGGCCAATCAACGTGGCAGTCCCCCCAATGCTCCTGTGACCCGAAACCTCAGGTCCTGTGGGCAGGGAGGGCCTGGGTCATCTGAGGTCCCCTGGCTGGGGCCAGGTGCAGAACAGACTCTCTGCTAGCAGTTGTGGTTCTGAAGTCCTGAGAGGCACATAGAGGCCTGGGTGGGGGGGCCACTACTTTGTGGGTCCTGGAGGGGTTGTGGGGTGCAGGAATGAGATCAGCAGAGTGGGACCCCTGCATACCATCAGGAGCCCAGGCTGCCAGCCTCCTGAAGGCCACTTGCCCCGCTTCTACCTCTGTCTCCGGGGCTCCTGGGCCTCGCTGCCCCTGCACTGGGGTCACGGGGGCTGGGAGGCGTCACGTCCCCCCCTCTTTGCCCTCAGTGCCTCTGTGAGTCAGGGGCCTGGCGTGGAAGCAGCCGCACGTGTAAGATTTGTCACCATCTGGTTCTGTTTTCCACCCTCTGCAGAACGTGCATTTTTAACGGGTTACAGAGTAGACCCCTGGCAGGCGGTATGGGGAGAGGGCAGGGGAGGCTGTTTCCCAGCTCTGCTTCCTATCCTCTGCCCAATGGTGTGCAAGTCCCAGCAGTTCTCTGAGCCTCAGTCCTTTTGTCTTTAAAATGGTATTAAGATGCCAGGTGGAGGGCGTGTGTGTTGGGACTGACAGTTGAAATGGCCCGGGGTTCCTCTGTGGGGTGAGGAAACGTCCTAAAGATGATTGCAGTGGTGGTTGTACAGCTTTATGCAGAGACGAAAAGCCATTACATTCTGCACTTTCTTTTTTTTTTAATTTAAAAAGAAATTTTTTTATTGGAGTAGAGTTGATTTACAATGTTGTGTTTCAGGTGTACAGCAAAGTGAATCAGTTATACATATACATATACAGACATTCTGCACTTTAAATGGGTGAATTGTACGGTACATGAATTATGTTTCAGTAAAGCTGTTACCCGTAGGGCCTGGCCCATAGAAAGCCCCGTGACAGGCATTTTTAGTCATAATTAGGAAACAGTCTAGGGTGGCAGAAATTGTGGAGTCTCTCTACTCTAGTACAGACCAGCTGTGTGACCTTGAATAAGTTTCTAAATCTCTCTGTGCTTGGGATTCCTCATCTGTAAGGAGGAGAGGAGAACAATCGTCTATAGGGCTGTTCAGAGGATTAAATAAGAAAATGTAAAAAAGTGAAGGGCCTGGTATATGGTGGGGCCTTAAAAATGGGGATTATTAATAGTAATATTTATTACTTTTTTATAGTAATTACTACAGTAATTACAGCTATCATTAATGGTGAGAAGTACTAAAAGTATTGTTGGAGTCCCTCGTACTGCAACAGTACGTAGATTATCAGTGCTCTCTGATGTGAGCCCGAGGCCACCTCTGGTTCCCGGGTTGGCCAGGCCCTGCCTCCCCTCTGCTGTGGCAGCTTTCTCTGCAGAATGGTGCTTGCTCAGTGCGCGGGAGTGTATTACGACTGGTCTGTAATAACCCCACATGCCTTCCAGGGCAGGAGGGTACTGAGAGGTGCCAAGTGGAGCATTCTGTTAACAATCTGTAGGCACCTTCCCCCAGCCAGGCCCTTGACTGGCTCCTGGGGATGCAGGGTTGAAACTCACCCCTCTCTCCCTGTGCTCCAGAACCCATGGTTTAAAGAAGGCCGATATGCACAGTAGACAGCATGAAACAAGACTGATCACACTAAACGTCAGTGTTGTGTAGGAATGCAGGGAAGTGTAATGCACTTGGTAGGTGGCCTAGAGGTGAGTACTGAGAAGGAGAGGTGCTCAGGGAAGGCTTCCCAGCGGAGGGGACATTTGGCCTGGGTATAAAAGCATCAATAGGAGCTTTTAAAGCCAAGAGCTAGGAATTTTAGGCATTCGCAGGGAAGGAAATCCTACGTCTTTGCAGGATTCAGGAAATGGTGAGTCATCTCAGCTGCTCTCCACTGGAAAGGGGGGCGATGAAAATGTAGTTTGGAGAAACTCTGCCTCACTGTGGACTTAGATTTGCCCCTGTGGCCATAGGGAGCCATGGGTTTGTAAGCAGGAGTCGCTTTAGTATTTGGGGAAGATGCTAATCTTTCCAGCTGCATGCTGGCGCAGTCCTACTGTAGCAGATTTGCCTGGGGCTCCTCGGTGTCTTTGTGCCAATATCTGTCCTTGCCCCGAGGTTGCTCCATGACGTCTAGGGAGTGAGTGGGCTTTCCTGGCAGCTCCTTGGCAAGCACCCAGCTCTGCCTTGCTGTCTGTGCCTGCCCTGGGTTGTGGAGTGTGAGGCCTGGAGTTTCAGAGGTGCCCTCACCCAACTGCCCGGCAGGCCTGTCCCCACACATCGTGGCCTGCGGGCTGCCTGCCCCTACACATCTGTGCCAACAACCCTGGGAGGGGCGGGGGATGTCTGGCCCCGCATCGGTGCAGAGCTCGTCGCCTTGCTCCACCTGCCTCTCCAGCCCCGATGGTGGATCCTGCCCTGCAGACCCTCCCCCTCCCCAGCCAGCCTGGTGTGTTTGCACCTCACTTTGGAGCCCATGCCTTTGCTCATGCTGTTCACACCTCCCAGGGTGCCTTCCCTTCCCTCTGCTTGAGGCATCCCCCATCTTGGCCACCCAGTTTCCAGAAGTCAGGAACTGTCTTAAATGTTTGCATTTCTCTGCATGCCTAGCACAGGGCTGGGTTCGCGGTACACAGGAGGTCGGGACTTCAGCTGCCTCTAGGAGCAGGGATTAGCGCAAGGGAAGAGGGCCAGGTACTAGGGGAGAGGTGGGAGAGCGGCAAATTCCTGTTTACAGGGAGTGCCGATCTGGTATCACATTTGAGAACTTTAAGAGAGAAATCAGAAATATGGATTTTTAAGCAAAGTGTTCTATTTTTTAAGACAGTGTGTGGGCCCAATGCAGCAGGGCTCTTAGCTGGAGGCCTCAGCTTGCCAGTGAGCAGTGCAGGGGATGAGAGCATGACCCCTGCAACCAGACTGCCTGGGTTGAAATCCCAGCCTTGGCTTTTTTATGCTGTGTGGCCTTGGGCAATTACTAAGCCTCTCTGTGCTTCAGTTTCCTCATCTGCAAAGTGGGGATAATATTAGTCACTTCATAAGAGCTGTCATGTGTGCAAAGGGCTTTATTAGCACAGTACCCGATATGCTTCAGCCGTCGCTATTAAATGGTGTGGATTTATTGGTTGAGTCTGCCGGGTCTGAGGGGATGGGAGCAGGAGAGAAGAGGAGAGGAAGTCAAGAGTACCCCAGTTTTCTGCTTTACAACCCCAGAGGGGTCTCTGGGCCTTTAGCTGGGCAGGCAGAGCCCATCCCTCCCAGCCTCCTCCAGGCTTGTTCATTTTTTTCTCCGGCTGCAACTTGCTTCTCACTCCCGCCTACATTCTTCCCCTGGAACATTCCCATTGGGCTCTCAAGGGCAGGGTCTGAGCTTAGTCACCTGTGTGTCTCTATGACCCCGGCACCTGCCACAGGGCAGGCCCTCAGTGGATGTTGAGTGAGCTGACGGACCGGGAGAGGGAACGTGGCGGGCTCCCTTTCAGAGGCGGCATAAAGCTCACGTTGGCATCTTCTCACCTCTGTCAGATGGGGAGGGACAGCGGGCCTGTCCTCCTCTCTGTGGCTGGCTGTCTGCTCCTAGGCCAGCGATGGATGACACATGGCACTCGCAGTGCCACTTGGCCTCCTGCACGCCCGGCAAGCCCAGCAGGTCAGCTGTGCACGCTGCCCCCGAGTGCGTGTCCCAGTGTGTGCTCCAGGCACCCATGCCCCGTGGGCCTGAGCCAGTGGGTGAGGCGAGACTGTTTGCTTTCCTGCCCTCAGTGTGCCCTTTACTGGCGAGTTTCTGTCTCCAGAGCTCGCATCCTCTGCGAGGGTGCAACCTGCTTCATCACGTTTGCTATTCAGGTAACACAGTTCCCTGAGAAGCCCTCAGTCCTTTGTAGAATTTATGTTTCTATAATGAAAACAAGAAATTGTCTTTTTAGAGAAAAAGGGAGCTTCTGACCTGCCACATCAGGGTGACTGTGGGTCTTTAGGTAGAAAGTGGCCTACAGCCCTTCTTACACTTCATAGAGTATGTCCCCCGTGGTCACTTCCTGCTTGTGGGGCTGTGGTCTGGGGGCTGCAGGCATGGGCAGCAGTCAGCATGCGGTGACTTGACCCCAGCCAAATCCCAGGAGGCGGGAGCACAGGTTTTCCTGGGGAGATAGGCAGTGTGGGGAAACTGAGTGACTGTATCAGTTATCCACAGCTGTGAAACAGACCAGCCTAAAACTGCTGAACTTAAAACAACGGCATATTCTTTCCACAATTCTGTTGGTTGGCTGGGTGATTCCTCTGCCGGTTGCTGCCTGGACAGTTGGTGAGGCTGGAAGGTCCAGGCTGACCTCATTCACACATCCGGCATTGGTGCTGGCTGTTGGCTAGGCAGCCTCAGTTCTCCTGTCTGTGGCCTCACACCCTCCAGTAGGTAAGACCAGCTTCTTTCACGGCAGTCTCAGGGTAGCATTCCAAGAGGGTAAAAGTGGAAGCTGCAAGATCTCGTAAGGAAGATCTTCTAGTCTTGGAAGTTGCATAATGTTGCTTCTGTGCATTCTGTTGGTCAAAGCAAGCCACAAGGCCAGACTAGATTTTCCAAGAGTGGAGGAATGGACCCTACCTCATTTCGAAGAGGCATGGGAGCAGAGACAGGAGGCATTGTTGCAGCCATCTTTGCAATCGTTCTCCCATACTGACCCTAGGCAAGTGGCTCGACCTCTCTGAGCCTCAGTTTCTGTATCTGTAAAGTGGGTGTTCCTACCTTGTAGTTTTGTTGATTAGAAATCAGGCACTTACAAGTGCTGCCACAGTGTCCAGAACAATGAATGGTAGCATTTGCTGTTATTATTGTTGATCTCTTGGAATAAACATAGAAACTGAGGCAGGTTCCACAGTGGGTTTGTTTCCAGACCCCTGGACGCCCATTCTAGTGCTCTTGCTTCCCAGAAGGCCCCATCCCAGCAGGTCCTCTGTCTGAGTGGCCCAGGGTCTGGATCCTGGGTGGCTTTCCAGTCTTCGAGGCGGTCTGATCTTGCAGTTTCACTTCCCGAGTTTCCCCACGGCTGTGCCTTGCTGTCTGCTCTGGGTTAATAACTTATTTATGATATGGAATAGAAGCCAGACATCACCTCACTGCCGCTCCTTCCGTGCAGAGCCGGCCTCCCATTCCAGGGAGGGCTGGTCTAGGGGCTGGTTTTATTTTACTTCCCTGGTATCTTCGGGCTGGCTGGAGGGAGGGTGGCCTCTGGGCTGCTCCGTGGGCTGGTGAGTGGGGTGGGGGCTGTGCTTGCCTTCCACCTGCCTTCCAGCCTCAGTGCGGTCCAGGCCCAGGGCTGGGCTTTTGGTGAGGACCTGGGGAATTTCCGCATTCCCCGGACCCTGCAGTGGAAAGTTCCCAAATCATCCGCCAGGCCCGGCCTTCTGTTTTCAGCATGTGGGCCTTTTCCTGCCTATAAAGCCTTAGAAACAACAAGAACAACAATAAGAAGAACAGTAGCAGTAATATTTGTAGACTGCCTCATCCCTGGCGGCTCCAGGGAGCTCTGTATCAGCACAAATAACCCTCCTGTTATGAACACCTCCGGCAGTGAATCTCAGCTCAGCGTCACTGCCAAAGTTCACCCTAACTCAGCTATGACCGGAAGAGGCTTTGGGGGCCTCTCGGTCCCCTTCTCACTTTTCCAGACAAGGAAGCTGAGGCTCAGGGAAGGGAAAAGACTCACCCAGGGTCACGCAGTGGGCGACAGTCAGGGCCGATGGGGTCCAGGTCCCTGACTCCCAGTTCCGTGCTCCCCCCACAATCCCACACAGCTTCTCCTGAGTCAGTAGACGGGAATCGTTCCTGGAGGTCCTAAACCCTGTAACGGCCAGGGCCTCGGTGGCCATGGCAACGACTTCAGAGCGCAAACACTGAAGGGATTGGTCCATCAGTTGCCTCGTGGGGGGCGTCCTGGGAGTCCTTGGGCCTGGGTGCCGAGTGGAGGTGTTTGCGAGGCTCCCCCTGCAAGGGTGGACAGCTCAACTTCTGCGTGTCGTTGTCCTCCTGAAGACTGGGAAACCTGTTCAGAGAAAACAAATGCCAGCCTCCCAGTGAGCAGGATTTGAAGCTCAAACGAAACCTTCTGGTGCATCTCAGCTCCAAGTCGCCATTGCCGCTGTTTTATCCATTTTCAGAATTTTGCAGGGCAGTGGGTTGCCGTTATGCACACATCACTTGACATGGAACATTAAAACCCTGCACTCTCCTTTTCTTCTTCTTGCCATAACATGGCTGAGGGGGCAGTAGATCAGGCCCTTTTAGAGAAACCTCTGAATGTGGGAGTGTTTGTTAGGACCTGGTCGGTCTGAATGCAAACCCTGTTCCCCACGCTTTGCTTGAAGCCCTTTGTCAGTTTTTGCTTTTAAGCCAGCCAAATATTTATACCTTTGATCTGTCCAGAAAACATTCGTCCCCCCAGGCCACCCCGCCCCACAGCAGAAGTTAATTTCCGCCCCTTGAGGTTGGCAGGAGCCCACACTCTGAATTAGCTCCTCCAGCCCAAAGAGGCCTTGTTGAGTGCTTATATTTTCTCACCTCATAATTCACAGTCCCGAGGCTGTCCCCTAAGCCACAGCGTGTTTTGTGGGAGAGGACTCTCACTAAGGGTGGTATGCCCAAGGGGGTTCATTCTGGAGGATTGGACCTGAGGATGTTGGCCGAAGGTGCCTTGTTCCGAAGTTGGTCCTGTGTTGTGGATCAGTACTTGTCCTCTTGTGGAGAAGCTCGCATCTGGAAGAGGGACAGACAGACATATGTGGGCGGGATAGAGCACCCGCCAGAACCACTGGGGACGTGGAGGAGGGGGCGGTGATGGGGTGACATGTGAGCTGGGCTGGAAGGGCATCCCGCAGAGCTCTCCGCAGGGCACAGGCGTGGAGGCCCGCGTGCACAGGTGTGGCTTTCCAGCTAATGTGGTTCTGTCCGCTTGTCCCCACTGTGCAGAGGAGGGCGGCGATGCCTGGAGGGGTATATGTTGTCAGGACCCCCGTGTGGGGTTAGACCTGGGCCCGGCACAGGAGTTCAGGCGTCTAGGTCCACTCATCTTTCCATTCTCCTGTGCTCACCTGCCTCTGCAGGGCCCTCTGGGGGCAGGCTGATGTCAGGATGGATCAGAGGGGAGCCCTGGCTGGGACAAGTGACCTGCTGGGGGCCAGCCCTCCACTGCAGGTAGGACCGGCCGCACCCTTTCCTGGAGCCACCCCGCTGTCCTCTGGCTTGCTTCTGAGCTGTAGGGTTCAGGCCTAGAGGCGGGGAACCGTTCCCCAGCTCAGGGCCTGGCAGCTACACCGCCTCCTGGCGTTTGAGGGCTGCTTCCTGTCTCCTTGTCTTGAAGCCTCCGCTGCTGCCAGGACTTTGGGCCAAGCAGGGAGCCAGGTGGAGCTCCCAGCCCAAGCTTGGTGGGCCGTCCGTGGTGGTGACTGAGGGGGGAAGCCTCAGAGCCACTTGGCTCCTGGGCGTAGGGAATGGAAATTAATGGTGGCTGCCAGCCTGGCAAGGTCTGCCCTTGACTCTGGCTGGGCTCCAGGGTGGGGGCTTGCGGCACAGGGGGACTCTCTGAGCACCTGCATGTGAGGCCCCGCCCTGCCGCTGGGCCAGGACCCCTGCCACTGGGCAGGGAGGGGTGTCATAAAAAGCAAGCACCCTTCCTGTAAGAACATTTGCCAAGCCTGAAGCAGAGCTGCAGGAAGATCTAAGCAGCTCTGTTCCCCGCAGAGCCAGAGGACAGACTCGGTCGCCGCCTGCAGCAGCAGGAGCAACGTAGAGATGTCGCTGTTAATGTCCTCACTCTCTGCACTGTGGGCTCCCAGCTGGGAGGGCTGTGACAACATTGACTGGCCACTGGCCGCCCAGTAGATCACAGCCTCCCTCCCCACCTCGCGGACCCACCCAGCTCAGGGCAACTTTGGCGAATTACGCTTCACTCGCAGTGAAGTGGCACCTTAAGGGCAGGCGGTGGCTAGGTTCTAAGATAGCACCTAAGGCACAACTCACGTGTCGTCCAGGTGATCCTTGGTCGTGCTCAGCCCGGGGAGATGCACACAGTGTAAGAGGGGTGCAGTCACCCGGCCTGTCTGGACTCCCCTTCCCCGCCCCCCCTTGGTCCGGGTGTATACTCAGTGTCCTCTTGTCCCCTGTCTGTCTTTCTTGCCCACTTCCTGTATTATGACCGACTGATTCTGGTCGGACACCTGATGCTGATACTGCTGTTTGTGAAACATGAATGATCACTTAAACGTTCCATTTAGTGCCATTACACCATTTGGGAGCTTCTAGAATTGAGACCAGGGGTTCCTAGCCCTGGGTGCACGTGAGAATCACCTGGGCAGCTTTGAGACACTGCTGATGCTTGCCGCTCCCCCACCCACCCACCGCCCCACCACTGCCCCATCTCCCTAGATGTGATTCATTTGTCTGGGGTGTGGCCTGGGCGTCAGTAGGTCTGCAGATTCCCCAGGTGACCCTAATGGACATCTAGGGGTAAGACCCACTGCTGTAGCCTCCTGGAAAAGTCTACTTTGTGTTTGACGGAAAAGTTGGGGGACCAGGGGAGCCAGTCCGAAGAAGGAAAGAAAGGAAAAGGCCACACACCTGCTGTGGGCCAGGCCTCAGCAGGGGGCATGTCCCCTTCATTACATCATTTCATTTCGTTTCAGGCATGGAACTGAGGCTTGGAGAGTGTCACCCAGCTGGGAAGGGTCCAGGCTGGAACAGAGCCCCAGGTGTTTCACTCCCAAGTGTAGCTGCTGCATCACTTTGCAGGGAGGTTGGATGACAGAAAAGGAGGGTTACATTGGGTTTGTTTCCTTCTTTTAAACTTTGTTTTAAAGTCATTGTTATACAATTTTTTCTTGCTCATTGTAGCAGGCAGACATGCTGTGCGGAATCAGGTTTCCTTTTCAGATAGGGGAATCATAGAAAAGTTAGAAAACACCTAAATGTTTAAAGAGAAGGAAATTGCCTACAAGTTCACACCCAGGTGGTGCATTTCCACCAGCCTTTGGTTTGCCCATGTTCTGTCTCACATTTACAATTCCTGTGAATCAGTCTTTTCTTGGTAAGGACTTTTTCCCTTAAGGATGCAGGGGAGAAGGATCTTTGCTACAAACGGGCTGGGCCCACCAAGGCCCCAGTAGCCTTTCACCCAGCACCTCCCAGGGTGTGAGGCCTGCAGAGGTCATGACCCTGGGAAGTGGGCGGAGACAGCAAGCATTCATCCAGGGTAACTGCCTCCAGCTGGTGGAGGCTGTCATCTTCCCGTGCTTCATCTGAGCCTCAGGGTCTTCTGGGATTTCTGCTGCGCCCGCCAGTGTGGGGTGTGCGTTGCCCTTTGAGGACAAACCTGGCGGTTTTCGGCTCCATCCTCCGAGGGCTCCTTCCTCCTGCCTGTCCCCAAGGCTGCAGCTCGGCGTGAATCAGCTTTCAGACTCCCCTTGGCTTGGGCCCAGGCCTTGGCAGCCCAGCCTCCAGCAGAGCTCCTGTGGCTTGGGGCTTCCACATCAGGTTTGAATTATGTGGAATCTCAGCGTCCGCAGGCTTTCATCCCAGCCGTGCTGACTCACGCTTCCATGGTAGCGGGCCGCCTGTGCACCTCATGCATGTGTGTCGTCTGAGTGCCTGTGTGTCGTCTGTGTGTGTGTCATCCCTTTGTGTGTCATCTGGGTGCACGTGTGTCCCTTGTTCCTGTGCATATGTGTCATCTCCGTGCTTATCTCCCTGTGTGTGTCATCTAATGGCTTTATTGAGATTCACGTACCATGTAAGTCACCCATTTAGAGTGTACGATTCAGTGGATTTTTATTATATACCCAGAATTGTGTAATTATCACCATGTTCAATTTTAGAACATTTTCACTATCTCAGAAAGAAGCTCTGTGTCCTTTAGCTATCGCCGCCCCCACTCTCCACCCCCTCTCGCCACCCCCAGCTGGGATCCATTACTCCAGCCCGCGGCAACCACTAATCTATCTTCTGTCTCTATAGATTGCCCTATTCTAGAGTTTCAAATGAATGGAATTGTATAATATGTGGCCTTTTGTGACCGGCTTCTTTCACTTAGCATAATGTTTTCAAGATTCACCTATGTTGTAGTATTTTTCAGCATTTCTTACTTTTTTATGGCTAAGTAACATTCCATTATAGGATACACCACGTTTTGTTTATCCATTCATCTGCTGATGGGCATTTGGGTTGTTTCCACTTCTTGGCTGCTGTAAGTAATGCTGCAGTGAACATTTGTGTAAAGGTTTTTATGTAGACTTATGTTTTCATTTCTCTTGAGTTTATACCAAGTGGAATTGCTGGCTCATATGGAAACTCTGTTTAATATTTTGTGGAACTGCCAGACTGTTTTCCTAAGTAGCTGCATCGTTTTACATTCCCACCAGCAATGTATGAGGGTTCCAATTTCTCCACATCCCTGTCAACACTTGTTAGTGTCTGACTTTTTGATTCTAGCCATCCTTGTGGGTATGAGGGGTATCTCATTGTGGTTTTGATTTGCATTTCCCTAATGACTAATGATGTTGAGCACCTTTGCATGTGCTTATTGGCCATTTGTATATCTTCCCTGGAGAAATGTTTACTTAGGTTCTTTCCCCATTTTTAAATTGGGTTGTCTTCTTCTTAGTGAGCGGTAAGGGTTCTTTACCTATATTAGACGCAAGTCCCTCACTAGGAGAGCAGAGGCTGGTTTCATATCTTTTTGCACCCCACCCCCACCCCCAAGCCCAGCACGCAGTAGATGCTTCGTAAAGACCTACTGAGAGAGGGAACGATGGTCTCAGGCTATGGGGGCGTGTAGGGTGGCACTGGCCACCTCACGTTCCTCGTGAATCAGAGGCAATGGCCCAGGATGATCCCACAGAGGGTCTGGTCCCTGCAGGTTATGTTGGGTGTGTCTTTCAGTTGAATTGACTTAACAGAACCACTGGGGAGGTGGAAGGACTTGAAAAAATCCTAATCCCTGGGCCCACCCCTCCCCTTGGTTTTTGGCTTGAGTAACTGGGGAAAAGATAGTGTCATTTGCTGAGATGGGGGAGGCATGGGGAGGAGGAGTAGGTCTGCTTTAAAGTTTGTGGTGCCCAGCGGAAGCCCAGGATCTCTATCAGGGAGACTGTTGTACGGTCTTACATGGAATTTCGGGAGGGGTCAGAGCTGAGGATGTAATTTTGGAGTTACCTGCAAATACATAATCCCCATAGGATCAGGAGAAATCCCCAGGGAGCATGTGTGTGTGTGTGGCTGGAGGAGCTGAGTGAGACCGGGACAAAGAAGTGATTTCTGGCTCTGGCCACATGAGGTCACAGGTGACTGTGATGAGAGCAGTTTCGAGGAAGTGGTGGTTCTAGAAGCCCCTGTGGTGTGGATAGAGGCGAGGCATGGAGGTGCAGGCGGTGAGTGTGGACAACTCTTTCTGCTGTGGAGGGAAGCAGAGACCCTGGCAGTAGCTGGACAGAGCTGGGAGGGAATTTCACATATGGGAGATCCTCAAGTGCGCTTATCAATACATGTCAACGAGACTGAATCAGGAGAGAGGGAGGGCCTGGTGATGCCAGAAAGAGGGATGCTAATTGCAGGAGTTAAGTCTTGAGGCGGTGAGAAGGGGGTGGTCCTGAGCACAGGGCATGGCTATGGGAGCTCATGTGGTGGTGGGAGAGCCCTGCCTGACGGTGTCTGTTTTCTCCTTGAAAACAGGAGAGGGTGGGGGCGGGACCAGTGTTAGATGTCCAAGCCAATGGGAAAACGGGAACACAGGTGTAACAGGGCAGTGCTGCAGAGTCCCCTGCCTGCATCGTGCTCACGTGAGAGCTCTGGACACTGATTCCAAGGGAGACCAGTGGGCACCGTGTGCATTTTCTCCATCAGTGTGCAGACGTGGAGTGGGTGGCGGCTTGGGTTGAACCAGGGCAGAGGCTTCTCTGGGAGAGCAGGATGGAGGGAAAGGCAGGAGAGAGTTATGGGTGTTTGCACAAGAACTATTATGTGTCTGGATCGAGAAGTCCAAGGTGGTGAGAGGAGAAGTGAGGACTTGGAGGGGGGATTGACAGTGGTGGAGTGGTGGGGCCATGTGTTGGAGGTCTTGATGAAGTTTAATTGTAGCTGGAGCCAGCGTGCTAGAGTTAGGTGAGCAGGATGGTGCGGGGAGAGAAGGAGACACCCGCAGTCAAGGTTTCTGAGGTTGTAACAGGTGATGTGATCTCGGAGGCAGCCTGGCTGGCAGTGGCTGGGGATAGAAGTAGGTGGCTCTGTTGGGGGCGAGCCTAGTGGAAGCCACTTCTGATTCTCATGCCATTCCCAGGGTGTGCATCACCCAGCCTCCACTTGCTGGGTTTACTTTTGTTTCCTCCAGTGGAACAGTTTCAATCTGAATTTGCTGGAAGCCTAGAACCTGAGACAGCACAGCTGGCAGTCAAACCCTCGTAATAGAATTTCCAGAACAAGTTCAGGCCCGAGAATGCACTCTCCTTGGGAGGTGGCAGGATGGTAGGGTTGGGGGTGGCCTGCTCTGCTTCTTTCCCTGCTGGGGAGCCCCACATAGGCCGGCCTTGGAAGGAGGAGGAAGGGGAGACCTGGCCCACACCTCAGCTGGCTCCACTGCAGCCGCCATCTCGAAATGGGCCCTCCTTCTGGGCATTTGACAAAGGTTGGCCAATCTGAGGGGGCAGCAGGGGGGCTCGGGATTCCCCTTTCCCAGACCCGGGCTGGCACAGATGGACCCCTGTCCTTGTCCAAGTCTGGACTTGTGCACTGTCCAAGGTGTCCTTTGGGATCTCGATCTCTGGCCTCCCTGGAGATCTGTTTGTTGGCTCGTTTTACCTGTGCCTCCCAGTTTACGTGCAAGTACATGCAGTTTTAGAATAAACATGTTTATATATACACATTCCCACATACATACGAATTTCAAAATAGTATGACTTCAGTTATCTGCTGAAATATTTGGGACCTCACCCTGATGATAGACAGCTGCTGGTAACCAGCTGAGCTCTTCAGTTATGACCCATGGCAGGACACAGGTGATTTCTATGGCAGCAAGTCACCTACGCTGTCATCACCCGTCTCCTTCAGGTGCTCTGGAATTACACTCTGGGTTTGGGGTTTTTTCCTGAGGGGAAGCTGGACTGGAAGACCTTAGCTAGCACGGCCTGAGGGCCCCTGGATGAAGACGCAGAAGAAGCTGTCACCTTTGCAACCAGAACAGTGTCACAGCCGTGTTGGAAAATTCAAGCAGGCCCCTCCCTCAGCCACACAGCTTCCAGGAAAGAGTCCTCAGGAGCAGTCGTATTAACGGGTCTAGAGCAGGGCTGAGCGGCCAGGCTTGCCCTCTGGTGGGTTTCCATTTGGAGAAATTGCCCGAAGGCCTATAGAGTATGTGGCTCAATTGGATATAAACAGCTATTTGTTGTCATTTTTATTGCACGAAGGATCTTTCTGGAATATATTTCCTACTTATCTGCTGTTTCCAGAAGAATAACTTATGGGTGAAAACAGATACAGCTGACATTTATTTTCCATTCCACCAGAACTTAGTTTCTCCCCCTTTCTTGATTTCTTATACAGAAATTTGATTTGATTTTAGTGCTTAAAATTAGCCACCACTTGTCGGAAATATAAACATCTCATAAATTGAGAGACGGGAGTAATTTGGTGAGGAGGCAGAGAGCCAGAAGGTTCCCGTTGCCAGGCTGTCTGCCCTGAGCGGTGCCTGGTTTCCTGGCCAGGGCAGCGCTGGAGGGGAGCGCGGGCCAAACCTCTCCTGGTGCAGACGGGGAAACGGAGGGCCGCGGGGAGGAACTGGCCCAGGCCGCCTCCTGATCTGGTGGCCGGGCCTGCCTTGCCATCCCTTCTCCAGGAGGAGGGTCTCGGAGGCCAAGAGGGAGCCCAGACGTGGCCCAGAACTGCCAAGGCCTGGACATGATGCCCTAAATAGATGAGGGTGATCACTAGGGAGGTTCTGATCTGGATGTCAGTGAGGGGGTGGGGTGGAAGTGGGGCTGGTGGGATCTGCAGTTACAAAGAGGTTTGAAACTTACTTCCTAGCCCTTGCATATGACAGGGCTTGGGTCTTTGCCCTAAACAGTTCACTGGGTGGAAAAATAGGGGTTCCTTTAACTCTTCCCTGGGGAGAGGGCTGAGGGTACGGGGGCTAGTCCAGTCCCAGGAATCCCGGGGCTTCCATGGCTGGTAGAGGAGAGCTGGTGTGTGCGTGGAGGGTGGTCACCAGGCGGCGGGAGGGGTCTGCACCCCCTAAGGCTGTGTGCTGAAATTTCTCCTCATCCTCACGTCAGAGGTGGCAGGTGGACTGGCTTCCATCGAATGTTTTCGTCCAGAGGTGGGAAATGAATATCCTGCTTGCTCTGCAAGGCCAGACCAGAGGCCCAGGGACTTGCAGTCGGGACTACGAAAGAATGCTCCAAGTGGGCCCCCAGGCCAGGAGCAGGGCCCGAGCGGCCTGAGGTAATAGAGCCTAGGTCAAACAGCCACACAGAGCTGGGCTGTTGTTCTAGTGCTGTCCCTTACTTGCTGGGTGACTCTGGGCAAGTTACTTAACCATTCTGAACCTCTGTTTCCTCATCCATGAGATGAGTCTAATTTTTTTTTTTTTTTTTTTGCGGTACGCGGGCCTCTCACTGTTGTGGCCTCTCCCGTTGCGGAGCACAGGCTCCGGACGCGCAGGCCCAGTGGCCATGGCTCACGGGCCCAGCCGCTCCGTGGCATGTGGGATCTTCCCGGACCGGGGCATGAACCCGTGTCCCCTGCATCGGCAGGCGGACGCTCAACCACTGCGCCACCAGGGCAGCCCGAGATGAGCCTAATATTAGTGCCTATCTCATGGGGTTGTCGTAAAGATGAATTAAGGTGTGTAAATATAAGTGGCAGGTACTGTTATTAATAGCAGTGGCAGTAAGACTGTTCATAAAGGGCAGAATGTAGAGAAGTGTGTTTCAACTCAGTAAGCCATTACGAGTGTCCCCACCCAGAATAGGTTATATCTTGAGAGGGGGAGCTCCCTGTCACTGGAGGCATCCAAGCAAATGTCAGAGGTCCCCTGACTGGGGATGTTGTCAGGGTATTGAAGCCTCAGACTGGGGCAGGCATGGCCATCTTGAAAGGGAGGCGTGGGCTGGAAGGTAGTACCTTGCAGCCCAGCCCTGTGCTGTGTGCATCATTCTGGAACCTGCGTCCCTCATATGAGGCACTGAGGTCTGGCGGCCACAGGGACCCAGTGGGTGATGTGGCAGGGAATGCCAGATTCTGAAGAATCCTCCTGTGTAGTGGGTTAGCCAAGTCCCAGAACAGGGGAGGCTGTGATCAAGTGACCCAGTGTCGGGGGCGGGGGGCGGTAGCTGGATGGAGTCTCCTGCCCCCTGGTCTGGAGAATTCTCCTCTGCCGGGCTGTTTGCAGAGCTGTGATGGGCAGAGAGAAACAGAGCAACTATAGCCCTCAGTGAGCCTGGGTCTGTGTGAGTTTGGCCTGGATGAAGCACAGGTTGTCTGACTTGTGCTGTGAGGGTCTCTTGCTTTGCTTGGTCCAGGGGGGCTTTGGAGGGGTGGCAACAGTGCCCTTGGGTATCAGACGGGGGTACAGAAGTTGGGATGGGATGGATGGGCGTGGGGCTTGGCAGAGAGTCTCTCTTGGCAGCCGAGCTGCAGTAGCTTTGGGGGGAATGCCCTGGGCCCTCCCATCCTGCAGCCCTATGTACCCTGGAAGACAGCTTCCTTCGGCAGGCTCTGCGGGTCCGCAGTGGCAGAGGACCTTCGACTTGGGCCTCTCACTTATGCAGGTAAGAGGCCCATCACTTATGCAGGTTTGGCTCAGTCTCTGCCCACGAGCCTGAATGCCTCCCCAGCCCCACACTGCCCTTCCTGCTTCCACACCTGTGCCTGGGTCCCCTACCTGCTGTGCCCTTTCCAGCTCACGTAGGTTTCTTTTGCTACCCTGTCGGTTTCTCCCTTCTTCCGATGCACTGATTACCCTGCCGCTGGCCGTGGAGGTTGAGCGGAGACTGCCAGTCCCAGGGTGACCATGTGACTCAGGCTGGACCAACCACAGTCTCCTTTGGGCTGTTCCAGATGAGACTATGCAAGGAAAGCCTGCTTGTCTGTGGTGTCAGAGCAGAGCTGTGCCTCTAAGAACATAGCCTTGTCCGGGAGAATGAAGCTGATGCAGAGCGGCCCATGAGGAGGGTGGAGAGGGAGCCGTGGGCACTGGGCCCCTCACTTCCAGTGCCTGCACCTGCCATGGTTTGGCCAGGGGCCAACACGCTCCCCTTTGGTCCACAGGGGTTCAAGTTGAATTTCTGCCCCTTACAACCGAGAGCCTGATGGATACCTGTCCCTCAGGTATATCCGCCAGTGCGCCAAGCCCAACAATTTGGATACCCTCTGCTCCTCTGTGGGCCCCTCCGTCCAGACAATGAGCAACTCACAGCCAAAGGCTGGGCCTTATTTATCTGTTTCTCCCTGCCCTGGGCACATGGCAGGTGCAAAAGTAAAAAAAAGGGAAAGTGCTTTAAATGAAAGGACGTGTGCTTAATATAGAGTTTGACGTTGTCATTTTAGTAAGCAGACTAGAACTTTTGCAGACAATTGAGTGTCACCTGATCAAATGGTTACCTTGGGAAGCCCCAAACTTATTCGGGTAAGGCTGGCTATTTTCCCTAGAACGTTTTTTGGCCTCCTGATTGGAGCAGAAGGCCATCCTGGATTTGATCCAACATGGTGTTTGCAGTTTGATGGAGAGACATAGCAGGAAGGGACAGGAAGAAGATGGGCTGCTGCTGGGAGTTCGCTGTTGTGTGCTCAGGAAGCCTTGAAGGGGGTTCCCTAAGAAGCCAGCTCAGAACAGGCTGAGGTGGGACAGTTGGTGGAATTTTGTTGCGCACAGTAGCGGCTGCTTTACAAAGAGGCAGCTCCTATGCAAAGGGGAAGGTTTATAAAAATGGCTCCTTCCTTCCCTGCTTTGTGTTCACAGCTGCGTTCCCAGTGTCTGGCGCAGGGCTGGTATGTCGTAGGCACTCCATAGGTATTTGTTGAATGAGTGAAGGAATTCAACAAGTATATATTTTTAAAGGATTGCCTCCTGTTTTCCAGGCACCATGATGGGTGTCTCTTACTGCTTTATAGAGCTGATGCGTGGGTGGTAGGTAGGGGACCTGTACCACGTCTCTTCACACACATCCAGTTATATGTTTCATTGGCCCCTGTGAATATTGCCTTCATTGGGACCTAATAACATGTTGGCTGGGCTTGGCCAAGGTTATATTTTTATGTTTTCATTTCCAAGGCCAACACTTGGTTTTTTTTTTTTTTAAGGGTCTGTTTTGATGCAGGCGAAAAATTAGAGTAAAAACAGAGCGCACACTCCTGGGGCACTGTCCTGGCTCATTTATCGTCAGCAGACATGAGCTGCCCTCCCTGGTGTGTATGCGCACATGCTTTAAATCTGAAATAACCGCACTTTGTCCTGGAGTTGGGGTCCAGTGCCCACCTTAGGTAGGGATAATTAACCTTTACTGATAGGACTTTCCCTTCTTGTCTGTCTGTAGATACAGGCAAATCCGCGGGATAGTGATAGCACTTTGGGGTGCTTTGGTGTGTGTACCTAGTCCCTGTGACAGTGACCTGCCATTTTAAGCACTGGAACCCTTTGTTTAAATGAAATGTTACGTGGAACCCCGTGAGTGTACAACACAGTGGAAGTGGATCTGCTCTGCTTGCAATGGGCATGGGAGCCCTTGCTTGGCCCCCTGACACCCCCTCCCATGTCTCTGCTGGCATCCCAGGGCCCCCCAAGCCCCTAGAGGAAGAGTCTGTACTCGTTTAGTCGCACTCGTTTGCAGTCGCACACGCTCACCCGTTCTGTCGTGTGTTCACATCTCTTCTCTCTCCCCCTCTTTCCTTCTGCTCGCCGTGCCCCTGGTTCAGGCGGGCCTCATCCGCACAGACAGCACTGACTACTTCATTGAGCCCCTGGAGCGGGGGCAGCAGGAGACGGAGGCCAGCGGGAGGATGCACGTGGTGTACCGCCGGGAAGTCATCCAGCAGGCGTGGACAGAGCCTCTCGGGGACCTTCACAATGAAGGTAGGCTGTGGGCGGGGCCCCCAGCTCTACCTCCGTCCACACCTCAGGGGTGTTTTTAGGTAACTTCTGGCCTGAACTTCTCAACTCCTGGCCTCAGTCTTCTCGCTGTGTAATGGGACTGGGCCATGTAGACCTACTGCACTAGCAGAGAAATGCCACTGGGTTTTAGGGGCTACCATAACAGGCTGGAGTTGGGGCCCAGAAGGGTACTTGAGTCCCCTGAACTGTAGTCCTTGGGACTCCAGTGTCTCTGAGGGGCTCAGTGCTGCGTTGCAAGGCTGTTTCTCTGCCAAGGCAGAAGGTGGAATGGCTGCAGTTAGCTCTTCCCCCCCCGAAAATCATCTCAGCCCCTGGGAACCACGGGAAGGAGGTTCTTAGGGCACTTGTAGGGAGACTGCCTGGGGTCAGACCACCAGGGTCAGCTCTGTGTCCAACAGACCATTTAAAAATCCTACCTCCACCACTGTCTACTGTGTGACCCCAACAAGTTACTTAACATCTCTGAGCCTCTTTTTCTAATCTGTAAAGTGGGGGCGATCGTTGTTACCTCTAAGGCTGTGTGTATTATAGTGTGTACAGAAATCCCCGCATGGAGCTTAGCACCTAGTAGGTGTTTGATGAATGGTTGCTCTTATCACGGTCTTGTTATTGAGGTAACTGCTGCCATGTTAGGGTGAGAGCCCTGCGAGGGGCGTCTCTGCACCCCAGTGACCAGCACCAGAGCCTGCACCCCGGCCTGCACGCCTACTCAGGACGCGTGGTTAAGTGAATGAAGGAGTGGATGCAGCCTGTGCTGGTCCTGGGGCCGTGCCGACTTCATAGTCGGACTGAGCTTTGTCTCGAAGCCCCTTTGGCCACTAAGACATGAGACCCTGGGTGGAATCTGGCCATGAGTGACCACACCCTCCTGCCTGGGCCCTGGCAGGGTTGGGCCCAGTGTGAAGGAATGCCTGGAAACCAGTTGTCCCCACATATAATGCCTCCGCTGAAGCCCCAGCTGCTGTCCCCCTGTTGCTCGCAGTGATGCTGCACTTACGTTGCGATGGTGGAGGCCTGGCGGCGGCGGGGTGGGGGGGGAGCTGAGGGACTGGGCGGAGCCTCCGGGGGGCTGGGGAGGGTCTCAGGAGCAGGTGGTGACCGTTCCCACCACCATGGCTGGGAGGAATGACAAGTCTCCCTCGGGCTCCAATTTTATCTGAGGCCAGTTCTGAATCAAAAGACCGTAAATCCTCCCTTATGGGGAGAGACCTTGGGGAAGTCCTACTCCAGGGCTGTGAGCCTGGAACCGACCACACAGTCCACCACCTCGGTCACTGGCTGGGAGGCTGAGACCGCTGAGCTCAGGGTGGGGTTCAGGCCCCGAATGCTGCTTTGACTCCCTTTCATCAGGCTGCCCGGCTGAACCTCCTGTGGGCCTGTGGGTGGTGTCGTGCCCTTGGCCCATGTGGGTCCTTCCTTAGAAAGACAAGGGTGATAGGGGACTTCCTTGAAAGCCTGTGACTCACTCACTGTTAATTTAAGGCCAGCTTTGCATCTGAGCCCAGTTTGTGAAGTGTTTCTGGGTGCGGCTGTCTCCATTTAACATCTCAGTTAAGATGAGAGGTTTGACCTTGGAGGCTGTGCCCTGGACGTTCCTATGCTCCTAATGCTGTCCTTTCCTCAGTCCTGCTTTGTAGCCGCCTTCCCACTGTCCAGGTCCCTGGGACCTGGATGCCAACAGGACATACGTGCCTGTTGCCAGAGTTCTGGCTCCTCGGCTGGGGGCCGGGGCTGCCAGACGCCAGGGCAGCTCGTCCCCTGGCCAGGCTGGGGCTTAAGGCTGCTGCTGCTTTTTTTAATCGAGAGAAAATCCATTTTAACATATACAATTCAGTTTGGGTTTTTGTTGTTGTTTTGTTTTGTTTTTTTTAACATCTTTATTGGGGTATAACTGCTTTACAATGGTGTGTTAGTTTCTGCTTTATAACAAAGTGAATCAGTTATACATATACATATGTTCCCATATGTCTTCCCTCTTGCATCTCCCTCCCTCCCACCCTCCCTATCCAACCCCTACAGGCTGTCACAAAGCACTGAGCCAATATCCCTGTGCCATGCGGCTGCTTCCCACTAGCTATCTACCCTACTAAGTTTGTTAGTGTGTATATGTCCATGACTCTCTCTCGCCCTGTCGCAGCTCACCCTTCCTCCTCCCCATATCCTCAAGTCCGTTCTCCAGTAGGTCTGCGTCTTTATTCCTGCCTTACCCCTAGGTTCTTCATGACATTTTTTTTTCTTAAATTCCATATATATGTGTTAGCATACGGTATTTGTCTTTTTCTTTCTGACTTACTTCACTCTGTATGACAGACTCTAGGTCTATCCACCTCATTACAAATAGCTCAATTTCGTTTCTTTTTATGGCTGAGTAATATTCCATTGTATATATGTGCCACATCTTCTTTATCCATTCATCCGATGATGGGCACTTAGGTTGTTTCCATCTCCGGGCTATTGTAAATAGAGCTACAATGAACATTTTGGTACATGACTCTTTGAATTTTGGTTTTCTCAGGGTATATGCCCAGTAGTGGGATTGCTGGGTCATATGGTAGTTCTATTTGTAGTTTTTTAAGGAACCTCCATACTGTTCTCCATAGTGGCTGAACCAATTCACATTCCCAACAGCAGTGCAAGAGTGTTCCCTTTTCTCCACACCCTCTCCAACATTTATTGTTTCTAGATTTTTTTGATGATGGCCATTCTGACTGGTGTGAGATGATATCTCATTGTAGTTTTGATTTGCATTTCTCTAATGATTAATGATGTTGAGCATTCTTCCATGTGTTTGTTGGCAGTCTGTATATATCTCTTCACAATTTTGTGGGACCATCACCATTATCTAATTCTAGAACACTTCTATCACTCCCATAAAAAACTTGATACCCATGAATTAGCTGTCACTCCCGTTCTCCTCTCCTCAACCCCCTGGCAACCACCAATCGACCTTCTCTCTCTAGAGATTTGTCTCTTCTGGACATCCCCTGTATGTGGAATCATACAGTCTGTGGCCTTTGTGACTGGCCTTCTTTCACTTAGCATGTAGGGTTCATCCGTGCTGGAGCATGTATCAGTACTTTACTCCTTTTTATGGCAGGGTAATAGTCCATCCTGTGGAGAGACCACATTTTGTTTATCTGTTCTTCTGTTGGTGGACATTTGGGTTGTTTCCATTTTTTCGCTATTATGATAATGCTGCTATGAACATTCTTGTACAAGGTTTCGTGTGAACATATGTTTTCAGTTCTTTTGCATATATACCTAAGAGTGGATTGCTAGGTCCTATGGCTACACTGTGTTTAACTTTTGGGGGAGCTGCCAAACTGGTTTTCAAAGCAGCTGCAGCACTTTCCATTCTCATGGGGCTTCTTGGGTGGGCTCAGTGAACGTTCCCAGTGACCTGCTGCCCTCACCTCTCCTCGCTTTGAGGATTCCCTATATCTGGCCCATGAAAGAGGGTGTGACTGGAACATCTCCAAGGTCTATAGCTGATGTCAGCAGGCCCTCCCCAATGCCCGTTACTGTTTTTGTTGAGAGAGAAACCTGGGTGCTGGTTAGGGTGTGATAATGGGAAGTGGCAGGTCTGGGTTTACATTCTGGCCTTTTGCCGTGAACTTGCTGTACGACCTGAGATGAGTCAGGCAACCTCTCTGAGCCTCCCTTTGACAGGCCTGGCAGGGAGAGCTGTGAGGGGTCAAGTTCCCTGTTTCACTTGCACTGCTGCAACCTCCGGGCACTGCTCATGTGTTGGAAGTGGCTGTTATGATTGTACTCACTCCGTGGATAGAGCCCTTGCCCCTCCTTCTCCCCTCCTGGGGGTCTTCTCCCCTCCCAGGAATTTGTCTCTGGGCTGCTGCACTCACTGTTGGACTCAGACAGCAGGGCCACCAGGAGCTTTGGTGCAGTGTCACCTGCAGAGAGAGAGGCGTTGGCTTCAGGGGCAGGGAGGGTGGACACCAGCCTGAGCCCTGCTCACCAGGCTGTGCCTTGCATTGTTCAGAGGGCCGGCTGCCCATTTCTGGTTTCTCCACTAGGCCAGTGGCCATACATTTTCCCAACTCTTTTTTTTTCCCCATAAATTTATTTATTTATTTATTTTTGGCTGCGTTTGGGTCTTTGTTGCTGCACGCGGGCTTTCTCTAGTTGCAGCGAGCAGGGGCTACTCTTCGTTGCAGTGCGCGGGCTTCTCATTGCGGTGGCTTCTCTTGTTGCGGAGTACGGGCTCTAGGCATGTGGGCTTCAGTAGTTGTGACACACGGGCTTAGTTTCTCTGTGGCATGTGGGATCTTCCCGGGCCAGGGCTCAAACCCATGCCCCCTGCATTGGCAGGCGGATTCTTAACCACTGCGCCACCAGGGAATCCCGGCATGCGGACTCTTAGTTGTGGCATGCAGACTCTTAGTTGTGGCATGCATGTAGGATCTAGTTCCCCAACCAGGGATTGAACCCGGGCCCCCTGTACTGGGAGCGCAGAGTCTTACCCACTGGACCACCAGGGAAGTCCCCATTTTCCCAACTCTTAAATCTAGTGCTTTCCTTCCTTTGCACGATAGCACTACTAACCAAAGGGAAAACAGAAACAGTGACATGGAGCCCTGTGGTTCCCTGTTGCCCTGTGATCTGATTTCAGTCCCTGAAGTACCCATGTGCATGGAGGCTTAGAGGCAGAACTCGGGTGTCCGTTGATTCATTCCTGAGGGTCAGTGGGCGGGGTCTCCTTATACTCACAATAGATGCTGCAGGCGCAGCTCCCCCTGCTCGGGGCCCTGTGTTCCCCGCACTCCAGCGGGTTGTCTCCTGCTCTCCGCCAGCCAGTTCCGATACGCCCTTCTCCAGAAGCCTTCCCCAGCTCCCCAGTCCTGGTGTGGGTCTCGGTGTGGAAGCCTGCCCTAGTCAGTCCTATTATAGCCCTTGTCATACAAGTTAATCATACAAGTTTAAATCATATCATACAAGTTAATAAATGCTGGTTAAAGAAGTAAATATTTTGCTTTCATCCAAAAGGCCAAAGCTGTGATGGTGAAATTTGGAGTTGCTGGCGGTGATTGGGAGGGATTTGAGGGGCACAGGGCATACTCCAGGGGTCCCTAAAATGCCCCGCATAGGCCACGGTAACATCACAATTTTTTTCCTTTATTAAGATGTTTACACCCAGCGCCACCTTTGATTTTTACAGCAAGCTTGTGGGGCAAGAGATCAAGGATTATCCCTCCCCATGTCACAGCGGGGGAGGGAAGCCTGGAGCAGCAGCGGCGCTTGGGCTAGGATGCACAGGGAGATGGGACCGAGTAGGGACTGGAACCCGGGCCAGTTCTCGCCTCTCTGCTCTTCATTGCCTCAGAGACTCGCCGTGTCCTTGTGCCAGGGAAAGGGCTCATGCCCACCAGTTACCTGGTATGGCACAGACCCTCATGCTGCCTTGGCTTTCAGAGGCAGGGAAAGGGGCACGCTTGACGGGGGCGGCGTCATGGTGACAGTCCCTTATGTGGGTTTGACCTCGGTTTCTTCCCGTCCCGGTTCCAGCTTTTGGCCTGGGTGACCTTCCCAACCTGCTGGGCCTGGTGGGGGACCGGCTGGGAGAAGCAGAGCGGAAGCGGCGACATGCCAAGCCGGGCAGTTACAGCATGGAGGTGCTGCTGGCGGTGGACGACTCGGTGGTGCGCTTCCACGGGAAGGAGCACGTGCAGAACTACGTCCTCACCCTCATGAACATCGTGAGTGTCCCCGAGTCCCGGGGCTGGGGGCAGGGACTGGGGTGGGGGCCCCCGGCGCTGGTCTGATGGACAGTTTCTCCTGGGCCTGGTGTTTTCTGGGTAGACTCGGGGAAGTCACTGCCTGCTCCCTAGTCCAGCTGGACAGCGATTTCCGTGGTGAGATGGGCCTGAGCAGGCATGACGTCCATCCCAGGCCTCAGCCTGGTCTCAGCTGTGCATGCCTGTGCTGAGGTGCCTACAGGCAAACCAGAGCCCATGGCCAGTGGCTTCTGGGCTTGGACACATTCAGAGCCTGGGTCAGGCACGGCCGGGGGCCTCACTTGCCTTAGAGTTGAAGGGACTTCCCTGAGATTCATCATCTGGAGAAAATGCCCAATCCCAGGCTGGGGAGACTGGCTAGTGAGCTGTCCGTCTGCTAGGGGGGATCCCAGGCCGCCAGGGTGGGCCTTGGGTGTTCGCAGAGATCAGACGGGCAGAGAAAATGAGGGTCATGGGCAGATTTTGAGACTGTGAAGCAGAGAGGCCATGCACTGTCCAAAGCAGGTGGTCACTGCTCAGCTGCCACTGGAGGCTCTCATGCTGAGATGCAGGGCTCTTGTCACAGAAAGGCCAGTTTTTTAAAGAAAAGTTAGAAATGCAGACAGTTTTGTTTTTTTAAAAAAACTTTTTATATGGAAAATTTAAATTGAGATATCCAAGTGGAACACCCAATTTTTTAAAATGCTAAAATAAAGAAACCCACTGTGAATGCGGAATAAAACCTATTTACACACCACATTTGGCCTGTGGGCTACAGTTGGGCACCTCTGACCTAAAGGGGCAGAGACGAGGGAGGCCAGGGGAAAGGAGGGTGAAAGCGTCAGGGGTGGGCTTGCACTGTTTCTCTTCCGGCAAGAGGCCTTTGTCAGAGGCGCCTGCGGCTGTGGCTCTGGGAGGATGGCGACCGGTCTAGGCACAGTGGGACCTATGGTGGAAACTGCTCAGGCCTCGGCCGGATGCTGGAGAGACGGGGCAGGACCTTAGGCCCTCCTTTATGAAGCCAGGTGGAGGGGTGACGTGGGGGTCAGGCCCCAGCTCAGAATACTAGGGTGCTGTGGAGTTCAGGCAGGAGGAGGCAAGCACCCCATCAACAGGAGACGACAGGGCGGGGCCTTCAGCTTGGAGTCTGCAGGAGACCCAGCTCGACGGCTCATCATAAACATTCATCCGGAACATAAGAGCTGAGAAGGAAGATATATATACATGGTGGGACCTCTTTATTTTTTATTTTATTTAAAAAAATTTTTATTGGAGTATAGGTGATTTACAGTGCTGTGTTAGTTTCAGGTGTACAGCAAAGTGAATCAGTTATACGTGTACAAATATCCAGTCTTTTTTAGATTCTTTTCCCACATAGGCCATCACAGAGTATTGAGTAGAGTTCCCTGTGCTAATAAGGACCTACTGGTCCTTATTAGTTATCTATTTTGTATATAGTAGGGTGTATGTGTCAATCCCATTCTCCCAATTTATCCCTCTCTCCCCCTTCCCCCCTGGTAACCATAAGTTTGTTTTCTACACGTGACTCAATTTCTGTTTTGTAAATAAGTTCATTTGTACCAGGTGGGGCCTCTTTAGAAAGCCAAAGTTTCCAGCCCCTGCATGGGCCTCCACTGGCCTGAAGGTTAGGGTCCTCTGACCTGAGGCCTGTAAGAAAGTTGGCTGGCTGCATTCTCGCGCAGACCAAAAGGTGACTGCAGGCGGGCCAGGGCTGCGATAGGATCAACTTACACTCAGTCCAACATGCAAGGTTCTTGGAGGCTGTGACAGACGGACGTGCAGCCAATCACAATGATCACAGTACTGCGTGGGGAGGAACATTAGTGGATTGGCCAAGAGCGTGGGCTTTGAAATCAACCAGTCTGGCTCTGCCCCTTCCTGTCTTTTGACCTTGGGAGCAAGTCAAAACCCCAAAACACCAACCCTCTCGAGTGTCCCTTTTTTGGGTGCTTCAGGTCTTACTTGCGGCATGTGGGTTCTTTCATTGTGGCGCGCGGACTTCTGTCTAGTTGTGGCACGTGGGCTCTAGAGCGCATGGGCTCTGTAGTTGCGGCACGCGGGCTCTCTAGTTGATGCGCATGGGCTTAGTTGCCCTGCGGCATGTGGGATCTTAGTTCCCCGACCAGGGGTCGAACCTGCGTCCCCTGCATTGGAAGGTGGATTCTTTACCACTGGACCACCAGGGAAGTCCCTCCCCACTTTTAAAACAGCATTACCTGGGGACTTCCCTGGTGGTCCAGTGGTTGGGACTTCACTTTCCAGCGCAGGTGGTGTGGGTTCGATCCCTGGTCGGGGAGCTAAGATCCCACATGACTCGTGGCCAAAAAACCAAAACGTAAAACAGAAGCAATATTGTAACAAACTCAATAAAGACTTTAAAAATGGTCCACGTTAAAAACAAAAGCAAAAAACCAAAAAAACCAAATAAAACAAAAACCCCCCAGCACTACCAATACTTACTATGCAAGGGTTTGGGGAGATTAAATGAGGCGCATAGCACATAGCATGGTACCTCGCATGGCATAAGCTCCCAGTAAGTAGTTGGTGATAATAATATGGCTTTCATGAGGGACGTGGTAACACATTTCTGGGAACTAAACAGCTGATGAACAGAAGTGTCAACTCCATGGTCATGCCAATCCCCCTGGCAACATTTGTAGGAAAATAAAATAGTGTGATGCTGCCTGTGCTGTCTGGGGTCCATAATCCAGCCACACGGGAGGCAAGGTGGCTCTTAGGAGGGCATGCAACCAGACCCTTGTAAGCTGTGTGACCTTAGGCAAGGGACCTGTATTCTTCGGAATGTGTAGCTTGTAAGTGATGGAAAACGAATTCAAACTAGGTTAAGAAAAACAGGGCTAAAAGAGATGGGCCAGGTTGTGGAAGGGACAGGATGGAGCTGGTTGTAAGTGTAATCGGTAGTAGAGGCTTACATGGACTCTGTTTTTAGGTTCCCTTCTCTCTGTGTGACATCCTAATTCTCTTTGACCAACATCTCTACAAGACAGATTCTGGCTATTAGCATCATGAAGCTCTTCTTTTTTTTTTAAAAATTTTTGTATTAAAGTATAGTTGATTTACAATGTTGTGTTAATTTCTGCTGTACAGCAAAGTGATTCAGTTATACATATATGTACATTCTTTTTTAAATATTCTTTTCCATTGTGATTTATCATAGGATATTGAATATAGTTCTCTGTGCTAGACAGTAGGACCTTGTTGTTTATCCATTCTATATATAAAAGCTTACATCTGCTCACCCCAACCTCCCACTCTATCCCTCCCCCAGCCCCCTGGCCCTTGGCAACCACCAGTCTGTTCTCTATGTCCGTGATTCTGTTTCTGTTTGATAGATAGGTTCATTTGTGCCAAATTTTACATTCCACATAGAGGTGATATCATATGGTATTTGTCTTTCTCTTTCTGACTTACTTCACTTAATATGATCATCTCTAATTGTATCCATGTTGCTGCAAATGGCATTATTTCATTCTTTTTTATGGCTGAGTAGTATTCCATTGTATATATGTACCACATCTTCTTTATCCATTCATTGATCCATGGACATTTAGGTTGTTTCCATGTCTTGGCTGTTGTGAATAGTGCTGGTATAAACATAGGGGTACCTGTATCTTTTTGAATTAGAGTTTTGTCTGGATATATGCTCAGGAGAGGGATTGCCAGATCATATGGTAGCACTATTTTTAGTTTTCTGAGGAACCTCCATACAGTTTTCCACAGTGGCTGTACCAACTTACATTCTCACAAACAGTGTAGGAGGGTTCCCTTTTCTCCACACCCTCTCCAGCATTTATAGTTTTGTAGACTTTTAAAAAATTTTTATTTATTTTATTTTATTTATTTTTGGCTGCGTTGGGTCTTCGTTGCTGCACTCAGGCTTTCTCTAGTTGTGGCGAGCGGGGGCTACTCTTCGTTGCGGTGCACGGGCTTCTCATTTCGGTGGCTCCTCCTGTTGCGGAGCATGGGCTCTAGGTGCACAGGCTTCAATAGTTGTGGCTCACGGGCTTTAGAGCGCAGGCTCAGTAGTTGTGGCGCACAGGCCTAGCTGCTCTGCAGCATGTGGGGTCTTCCCGGGCCAGAGATTGAACCCATGTCCCCTGCATTGGCAGGTAGATTCCTAACCACTGTGCCACCAGAAAAGCCCTGTAGACTTTTTAATCGTGGCCATTCTGACCAGTGTAAGGTGGTGCCTCGTGGTAGTTTTGATTTACATTTCTCTAATAATTAGTGACATTGAGCATCTTTTCAGTGAAGCTGACTCTTATTGCCATAGCTCCCTGGCCAGAGACAAAAGAAGTTTCCCCTCAAGTTCCCAGGCAAAAGTTCCTGGGGCTGGGCTCTGATTGGTCTAAGTTTGGGTCACATGACCACACTTTGGACCAATCACTATATGCTGGAGAAGGAGATACAGTTTTTCAAAGGAGGAGAGGGACTGGACATAGGCATGGCCACTGGAGAAATTGTTCTGAGCTCACGAGACACCCCATTCTGTGTCTGTTATACCATTTAATCCCTGAGAGCCTCCGTTTTTCAAAATAGCGTCTGCTCTTGGGTTGAATATGTGTAAAGTATTTAGCACACACCTGGCACATAGAGAGTACTCAAGCAGTGTGTTCTGCGTTCTTATAGCTCTGTTGTCTTTGTGTGTGTGTATATGTGGTTCTTTGTCAAAGTCTCTGAAGGTAGGGTCCTTGAGGGTGAGAACTTTGACCTAGGCTGTTTTGAAACCCAACAGCACACAGCATAGGTGTCTAGTACAACACCTGATAGGTGACCGGTAAATGTGGAAGTGAATGGTGTCTATGGGAGAAGCAGGGAGCCAGCATGGGAAAAGGAGAAAACAGCAGATTTCTGTCTACAGTGCCAGCGTTAAGAAAAGGGCAGGGGTAGAAATCAGCTCCAACTACAGGAGCCCCAGGGAGGGGAGGGGGGCCAGAAAGTCTACCCCTTGCCACCTCTTTGTTTGGTTACTAATTCTTTTATCCCTGAAGTAGCATGTGGTTTGCCACTCAAAGAGCAAAAGCTACCATGTGCAGCCATTTGAGAAAGAGAGGGAGGGGGGGAGGGTGACTCTGCCTATGAACACACCCACCTCACTGGAGCACTTGACCGCCCACCCAGACTCTATAAATTGCTAGCCCAACCTAAGACCACACAGCTGAGTCCTAATCCCATTAATGGCAGAGCCAGGCTGGCCCCTGGAGCCAGCAGGTGGAGAACAGGAGGGAGAACGGGAAGGGGGCAGGGGAGACCTTAGGAAGCGCTCGGTGCTGGGACCCTCGGTCCTGAATCCTGAAGACCCCAGGAATGTGAGCTGGGCTCTATTCACAGCCCCAGAGTTTGCTAAAAGAAAATTCTCAGAAAAAGGTAAAATCATGACTCTTCACACAGAAATAAAAGCAGGCGTTGTGTTAAAGATTTTACTCTACTCACTGATCAGTGAGGGAACCAGACAGATGTTACAAGCCATTCAAAAGAGAACCCAAAGAACAGAGACATTTATAGATCAGGAATTTTGAAACGAAAACGTGCAAATAGAGCCAAAATTGGCTTTTTCACAGGGCGGAAGGGAAGACAGAATTTACATGTCTGTAGACAAGAGTTTTGCATTGCTATCAGTTCCCTAACACTGCTCTCAGTTGCAAAGCAGCTTCTGTAGCATCAGATTCAGATAAGGCCAATAGGTGTGCTGTGGACGGTGCATAGCTTTCACGGAAGTACACATTTTTATTCCCTGAATTTGCGGCCTGGACTGGGTTGCAGGTAGAGAGCCCTTTCCATGGATGGCAGGGAGTCTGGTGATGCATGGGACTTATGGGCTGCATCCTCCCTCCTGGAGCTAGAGGAGTGGCAGATTCCCTCAGGACACAAGGGCACACCCTGGATTCTGGCTGTGTGAGAGGACTAAGCAACTAAATGGTGGGACCTTCCCCCCCATACCTCCCCAAGAGCTGACCTGCCAACGCCCCTCCCTTTCTGGATTCTGGTTGGGGAGTAGGGTATGGAGAGAAGGCCTAGAGTTAGGAGTGCTTGAGAGTGGGTAGTCTGAGGAAGACCATAGAGCTCTCTTTTCTTGGGCCACATGCTCCATTCTCTCTCGCATCTCTCAGAGAAAGCTTCCCGTCTGGGCCCCTGCATTAAGGATTGCGTTGCTCAGCTTCTCTTGGTTGGACTGAAGTGTGAGCATGGCAGCAGGTTCTGGAAGGGTAGAACAGACTTGCTGGAGCCCCACTCCCCAGCTGGCCTGAACCCCAGTCTGGGCTGTCATTCATTCATTTGTTCAGAGCCAGGTGCTACGCTGCCTCAGTGGGCCTCCCCTATGCTAGGCATTTGGCAAGATGGGGGTGGGTGTGATCTGGGCTCTTATGGTCATAAGTGACAGAGACCCAGCTCACACTAGCTTAAGCCAAAGAAGGGATTTATGGGACAGGACAGCTCCAGGGACTCGGGCCTCAGGTCCATTAGGATGCTCTCTCCTTTCCTCCCTGCTTGTCTGCTTGGTGATATAAGCCAACAGGAGCCAGGCTTTCTCTCCATGGCAGGAAACAGGACCACTGGCAACCCCAGATTCCCACACTTCCTGCTCTTAGGACCCAAAGGCAAAGGGATCCTTTCTGCCCTCCTAGGGAGGATTAGCCTGGGTTGGGTCACATGGTCATCCTGGACTAATTGCTGTGATTGGAGCGTTGGCTTGGGCCCCCAGGTGGAATCTACTGCTGTGAATGCGGTCAGGTGGAGCAGTGTCTGTTCCTAGACACCAAGCGGTGAAGCATGCAGAGAGAATAGCTTCCACAGTGGAGGGCTCAGAAAGAGTGGAAAATGTATGTACTCCCTTCCCTCAGGGCACGTAAACTGTTGTATGTCCACAAACAATTGCAAATTGGGGACTTCCCTGGCGGTCCAGTGGTTAGGACTCCACACTTCCACTGCAGGGGGCCCAGGTTCGATCCCTGGTCCAGGAACTAAGATCCTGCATGCTGCACAGCACGGCCAAAAAAAAATAAATTAAAACTAAAAATAAATAAATAACACACCATAGTGAAAGCCTTCATTTATTCATTAAAAATACATTAAAAAAACAATTGCAAATTACATAATTCTTGAAGTCATTAGAATCATTTTTGAGCAACCGCCGGGAACCAGGCTCTTTATAAACGTGACCTCGTTTACTCAAGTCTCCCAATAACCCGGTGAGAGGTCTGAGTATCCCTGATGTTCTTACACAGAAACCGAGGCGCAGAGAGCTGGCTGTAACATTTTGGTCGCCCAACTGGTCGGGTACGGGGCTGAGATCTGAGTGACAATCTGTCGACTTCAGAGCCACCCTCTCCCCACGGCCTCTGCAGAGGTCTGTAGCCTCAGCCAGGTGGTGTTGTCCATGGCTGGTGACCCAGATGTCAGGGAAGAATCAACTTTTCCTCTACCCTCTTAGGTTTAGTACCTGGAGACATGCAATTTAAACTGACAAAAGACAGATTAGCAAGAGAAAAAGAAAGTTTGTTTACGTATGCAATGTGCTTGTCCGTGCAAGTGCTCAGTGATGAGTAACTCACAAAAGGGTGGTTAGAATTTGGGGCTTATATGCTTAACTTAATAAATGGAGGAGAGGGGAGAAGAGGCTCTATGGGAAGGGCAAATAGGTTTCTTTAGGAAAGATAAATGGGCTTTAGGAGAACAACTGGGAAATAAGAAAGTTTGTGATAATATATGTTTATGCAGGTGCAAGTGGGCTTTCTGCCTTTTTTTTTTTTTAATGACCATGAAATTCCCCTGGGGAGGGGATTTATAGTAGCTCATTTCCCCAGAAGTTGCTGCTTTGTCAGAGGTGGGAATTTCTGAGATGGTTTCTTTCTGCATCTGTTGAATCTCAAATGCCTTCAGCTTAAAATAATATTTATACCAACTCTACAGTTCTGAGTGGGTCCCCACACAGGCCAGGAGTGGGACCCTGGGAGTGACCCCAGGAAGTGAGTGATTGTATGTGTGTGTGTCCTGGAGGGACCAGGGCCCCGTGCCAGTCCCTGAGGTCCCCGCTTAGGGTGGAAACCCACATGTTGTGGGCTCTGCGCCACTGTGTGCCCTTGGCGAGGCCCCTACGGGACACACAGCACTGAAGGCCGTGCCAGGAGGGCCTGCTTTGGAGGCCTGTTTCCATAGTCTTGGTTCTACCTTCCTTCTCACAACCTACCAGAGAGTAGGCGAGGAGGAGAGTAAATGTCTTCTCTCAGAGGTTCTGGAGGGCTGTTTGAGGCTGGTTCCTTGCTCACTGCTGCCTCTCCCTTGTGGGTGTGGGAACAGAGGTGTGCAGCTGAGACAGAGCTTCCCTCGAGGGCTTGTTCCTCCGGGGAAGAGAGGCTCACAGCACTGAGATGGGCCACGCCTAAGGAGCTGCTGCCTTGCAAACCTGCGGCTGCCCCAGGGGGAAAGTGAGGGTTTGGGGTTCGGACTTTCCCAGGTGCAGTGGACAGCTAGCCAGAGTTCCTCCTGTGGCAGTGAGTGGAGGGGCTGCCCACAACCTCTCGCTCCCAGGGGACCAGCAGCACATCCTGTCCATCGTGTGGGAACTTGTATTTGGCTGGGATGCTTGAAGCGCTAATTCCCTTAGGGATTTCATGAAACCGGTAAAAAGGGTGTCCCTTTGCTCTTCCCTCGCAGCACCTGCCTGCCTGTGACCGTTTCTGATCCCGGTTTCCGGGGCCAGGGCTGGCCTGGTGGGATCAGAGAGAGATCTGGTTCCCAGGATGGATGGTCTCATTGTGCTAACGCAGGGAGGAGGCGACAAAGCCCTTAGTGGAGCTCGGAATGATCTGATCAGGCCATCAGGCCCCAGTCACTGTAGCTCTCAGGGGCACCTTGCCTCTCACTTTACTTTTGCATTAACCTGGGCATGTGCTATAAATATTCATGCAGCTCCAGATGGTGGGCAAGGACTCCTCCTCAGCAGTCCCTCACATGCTGCTGGGCCCTGGATGGACTTGGCTTTCCAAGCCGTTCCTTGCTTTACCCATCTGTAGTGGGTCTCTTTCCTTAAGGCTTCTTCAAATCTCAGGGCAAGGGAACCATTAAAACATTTTTTTTATTGGAGTATAGTTGATTTACAATGTTGCGTTAGTTCCAGGTGTACAGCAAAGTGAATCAGTTATACATATACATATATTCATTCTTTTTCAGACTCTTTTCCCATATAGGTTATTATAGAGTATTGAGTAGAGTTCCCTATGCTATACAGTAGGTCCTTGTTGGTTATCTATTTTATATATAGTAGTGTGTGTGTGTTAATCCCAAGCTCCTAATTTATCCCTCCCCTCCACGTTTCCCCTTTGGTAACCATAAGTTTGTTTTTGAAATCTGTGGGTCTGTTTCTATTTTATAAATAAGTTCATATACATCATTTTTTAAAACTAGATTCCACATGAGTGATATCATATGATATTTGTCTTTCTCTGTCTGACTTCACTTAGTATGATAATCTCTGGGTCCATCCATGTTGCTGCAAATAGCATTTTTTCATTCTTTTTTATGGTTGAGTAATATTTCATTGTATATATGTACCACATCTTCTGTATCTATTCATCTGTCGATGGGCATCTAGGTGGCTTCCATGACCTGGCTATTGTACATAGTGCTGCAATGAACATTGGGGTGCATGTATCTTTTTGAATTATGGTTTTCTTCAGACATATGCCCAGGAGTGCGATTGCTGGGTCATATGGTAGTTCTGTTTTTAGTTTCTTAAGGAACCTCCATACTGTTCTCCATAGTAGTTGTACCACTTTATATTCCCACCAACAGTATAAGAGGGTTCCCTTTTCTCCACACCCTCTCCAGCATTTATTGTTTGTAGACTTTTTGATGATAGCCATTCTGACCTATGTGAGGTGATACCTCGTTGTAGTTTTGATTTGCATTTCTCTGATAATTAGTGATGTTGAGCATCTTTTCATGTGCTTTTTGGCCATCTGTATGTCTTCTTTGGAGAAATGTCTGTTTACTTATTTTTTATTTTTTTGGCCACACTGCACGGCTTGCAAGACCTTGGTTCCCCGACCAGGGATTGAACCTGTAGCCCCTGCAGTGGAAGTTCGGAGTCCTAACCACTGAACCACCAGGGAATGCCCAAGGAATGTCTATCTGGATCTTCTGCCCGTGTTTTGATTGGGTTGTTTGTTTTTTTCTGGCATAGAGCTGCATGAGCTGTTAGTGTATTTTGAAGATTAATCCCTTGTCGGTCACTTTGTTTGCAAATATTTTCTCCCATTCTGTGGGTTGTCTTTTTGTTTAGTCTGTGGTTTCCTTGCTGTGCAAAAGATTTTAAGTTAAATTAGGTCCCATTTGTTTATTTTTATTTTCATTACTCTAGGAGGTGGATCAAAAAATATATTGCTGTAATTTATGTCAAAGAGTGTTCTGCCTATGTTTTCCTCTAAGAGTTTTATAATGTCTGGCCTTACATTTAGGTCTTTGATCCATTTTGAGTTTATTTTTGTGTATGGTGTTAGAGAATGTTCTTTTTTTAAAAAATTTAATTAATTAATTTATTTATTTTTGGCTGTGTTGGGTCCTCATTGCTGCGCGCGGGCCACCTCCACTTGTGGTGAGTGGGACCACTCCTTGTCATGGTGCACGGGCTTCTCATTGTGGTGGCCTCTCCTGTTGTGGAGCATGGGCTCCAGGAGCATGGGCTTCAATAGTTGTGGCTTGTGGGCTCCAGAGCGCAGGCCCAGCAGCTGTGGTGCACGGGCTCAGCTGCTCTGCGGCATGTGGGATCCTCCTGGACCAGGGATCGAACCTGTGTCCCCTGCACTGGCAGGTGGACTCCAAACTACTGCACCACCAGGGAAACCCAGAGAATGTTCTAATTTCATTCTTTTATATGTAGCAGTCCAGTTTTCCCAGCACCACTTATTGAAGAGTCTGTCTTTTCTCCATTGTATATTCTTGCCTCCTTTGTCACAGATTAATTGACCTTAGGTGTGTGTGTTTATTTCTGGGTTTCCTATCCTGTTCCATTGAGCTATATTTCTGTTTTTGCGGCAGTACCATACTGTTTTGATGACTGTAGCTTTGTAGTACAGTCTGATTCCTCCAGCTCCCTTTTTCTTTCTCAGGATTGCTTTGGCCAAGGGAAACATTTGAAACATAAGGGGCAATTTTCAGCATTTAGTGAGTGCCTGTTGTGTACCTAGTATGACAGACAGACTCCTGTTCTAGGGGACCTTTGAGGGCAGTGCTGAAGGAGGTGGTATCCCTATGGACTCAGGGAGAGAGGAGAGCTTTCTGGAGGAGGTTGGTCCTGAGCTAATCTTGGCGGGGAGGGGTCTGGCAAGGTGAAGAGCATACAGGCCAAGCGTGGTGGCAGCCGGGCTGCACAGCCCTGGTGTGCAAGGGAGGTGACAGAGGCCTGCAGAGAACTCTCGGTAGTATAGCTGTGGTAGGATGGTCCATCAGGCAGTAACGTGGGCTCTTGAGTGGTGAGAATGCATGAAGAACATTGCCTGATGGTGGTACCCAGGTGGATGAGGGCAGGAGAGGATGGATGCCAGAGGCCAGCTGAGGCTTTGATGGGGCAGCAGAAAGACCCAGGATGTGGGAACTCTGAGCTATCCTGTCATTCCAGTACCTACCGCATATCAGGCACAGAGCTGAGGACTTTACAGGCAGGCTTCTTGAATCCTCACTGCTGCCTTATGCAGGCAACGTTCTGCGGCTCTGAGAAGCTAAGGCTTGCTCAGAATCTACACAGCTAACAAGTGGCAGAGCTGGGATTCGAACTCATACCTGTCTGATTCTAAAGTTTGCACCTTCCTTCCACTACTGCTGTGGCAGAACTTGAAGAGGGAGAAGGAGGGTCGCCGGACTCCCGGCCCAGGAGGTGGGAAGAACGTTGCCCCTTTGCAGAAGGAGCCTCTTCCTGAGATCGTCTCCATAGCAGAGTCAGGATCCTGACGTTTCACCCTGGGGCACGTTTCCTGCTCTTGGCTCCTGGCTGTGGCCAGGCCTGCTGCTGCCGGCAGGAGCCCCCTCCTTGCCTGGGGTGACGCACCGAATCTTCTCTGGGATGAAGAATCCCTTTGATGTGAGGATATGGGGATCCTCCTCAGGCCTGGAGCCAGGGCAGAGGGAGGTGAGAAGAGCAAAGAGGCCCTTTCATTGGTCCTCACCAAGCCAGCCTGCAGCCGGACGCCTCTTGGCATCCCACCTGTCTGGGTGGTGGACCCTTTGCCCACCCTGCTCCTTACCTGCCCCACTCGGCTGACACTACGAAGGTGTTGAGCACCTCTTAGATGGCCTGCTAGGAAAAGCTTGGCCCCCCTTCTAGATCCAGGAGGTTTGGCTGTCAGACCTGGACCTTGGTGGCCTCAGCCTGGGAGCGTGGCTTTCTGTTGTCACTAAACGTGTTAGATATTCATCATAACAGCTGGTTTGGAACACCATGAAAACTGCTTTCCTGCTGACAGAGTGTTGCTTTGCCAGACCTCTTCCTTTCGGGGATATGTGAGCAGGTCAGCCTCCCTGCTCACTGGAAGGATGCAGGTCCCCCTCCCCCCTCTCCTTTTGGTCCTTTCTCTTTTTTTGACTCTCCCCTAAAAACTTTCCACTGTCTTCATGACACTCAGAGGCCACTCCCCAAAAAGGGAAAGCAAAAATTCATTTACTTTAAGGTAGTTTTTCTTAACCGGGGGCAATTTTGCTCCCCAGGGGACACTTGGGAAGGTTTGGAGATATATCTTGGTTGTCACAGCTGGAGGGGCTGGGGTGCTTCTGGCGTCTAATGGGAGGGGCTCAGGGATGCTGCCAAACACCTTCCAGGGCACAGGACGCCCCCAAGAGAGAGAATCGTCAGTGTCAAAGTATCCCTCGTGACCACGTGTGACCCCCGCCCTAAGGTGTAAGCTCCTGAGTTCCCTGGCAGTCCGGTGGTTAGGACTCAGTGCTTTCACTGCCAAGGGCCCAGATTCAATCCCTGGTCGGGGCACTAAGATCCCATAAGCCACGTGGCACGGGCCAAACAAAAAAAAAAAGGTATACACTCCTGTTGCCCCACGCAGGCGAGCCCACCGGGAAGAGAACAGGCCCGGTGCTGGGATTCCCGGCAGGCATTCCTGGCAGGAGAGCGGTGATAACAAGCAACACCCTTCGGGGCTGAAGAGAGCCTGACGGCTCACCAAGGGCTGTTGTATCTGGTTTCTCCCTCGCAGGTGTGGAGGTCAGACTCCTGACTGCTTCTAGGGTGATCTCATGGGCCGCTCCTCAGCCGCCGAAGTGGGAGGTATAAGCTTTAAACTAACTATAGCCGTTGCTCTTGGTTGAGCACAGGCCGTGTACCAGGCCCTGTGCCAAACGCTTGACCGCTGCCTCCCCTGCTGTCCCCAGGCCTCCACAGGCTCAGAGGAGGGTCGGCGCAGGGCGAGATCACGCGCGGAGCACGGGTCTTTCCAGGCCTGCTCACTGCCTGTCTTCACACACAAGCAGGCTGACCTGGGCTGTAACTGCTCCTGCATTTTGGAAATAGGTCGCGGGGGATAAATGCTGAGTATTGTGGACTCATGAAAGGGACTCTGTTGGGCTGCGAGGCCTGGCCCTGAGCACTCTGGAACCAGGCTGCACGAACAGCCCGGGTGTGAGGTGGGCTGAGTGGCCGGGCCCAGGAGGACGGCACGGGCCAGCCTGCAGGCTCTGGGAGCCCCAGGGACAGCCGCACCTGAAGAGGTGTGCCGGTTAGAGGCCGCTTAAAGTGCCGGCCTGTAGCCCACACCAGCCCGTAACTGAACTCGCGGGGAGGGGATGGAGTAGGTGAGCCTGTGGCAGCTGAGAAAGGAACCTGGAGATTCAGCACCCTCCTCACACCACCCAGAAAGCAGCCTCATATTCAAGAGCTCACTGGTGGCCTCAAAGGCAGGGCCTGCCAACGTGGCATATAAGTCAGCATGGCTCCCTGGTGAGGCCTCGGTGTCCCAGCCCAGGGCACAGCAGGGCCCAGCTCTGGCTCCTGCGTGGGTCAGCGCCCGAGGGCCTGGGGAGAGCAGGGACCCCAGGCTGTAGGCAGCAGTATATTGCTGACATACATCCGCACGCGTGCGTGCAGGCGTGTTTACAGTACATGTGTTTACACACGTGCATATACATATGCCCGCATCTATCCGTGTGACATGGATACGTGCACATGTGCACACACAGATGAGTTCAGATGTGTGTGAACACATATTTACTACATTTCATGAAATCTAAGACCCCATCAATCGTCAGATGCTCCGTGATTTCATCGACTCGAGAAAGAGAAAAAATGCTAGTGATTAAGTTCTGATATGATGTTTTCTTATCACTTAGCATGTGTATTTGTACTTATTGGAAGAGCTCTTTAGCCTTGTTTAGGCTTAGATTTTGATCATATATTACTCTTGTATGTACACAGATGTGACCAAGCGGGGAACTAAGGTATTCCCATAACTTCCTCACAGAGTATTACTTGTCCAAATCACTTTCAGCATAGAGTCATCAAAATCTGTGCTTTTCCACACAGTGTTGTCCCCTGGGCTATCAGGAGCCTGGGTGATGACGCAGGAACGCCCCTCTCTTCCTCTGGGACGTCATCCAATCCACGGACACCCATTCTGCAGGCTTCCATGCGGTGCCTTCTTGGTCCTTCCTGAAGGTGGCAGTGGAGGTTTTGGGACACCCATGATTCACATTCCTTCCTCAGATAGTCCCTAAACGGTTCATTGCCTGAAATGTTGAGGGATTGCGGTATCCTGTGAAGCCACCAGGAATAACAAGAGGATCTTGCTTGCACAGGCAGTGGCAACACACCTGAACTGCCACCTGGCCTCCTGCAATCGTAAACAAGGGGAAGGAAGAGCGTCCTGGCCTCACGGGTGCCTTGGAGGGTGCACTGGAGCGCCTGATCTGCAGAGTCGCCATGTGCCGTGTTGCTAGAAGGGTCAGGGATTGGGGACAGTAGGACTGGCCCCAGAGCCCAGTATTGAGAAAGGGCCAGAGAAGTCATTGTAGCCATTCCCCGACCTTCAAGCAATGCTGCCGCATTCTGTTCAGGTTCAGAGGCACTCAGTGGCCAGGGAAGGCACATGAGTGGAGGCTGCGCTTGAACGCCAGCTGTGGTTGCTGTCCCTAGACGAGCGCTTCCATCACTTTGGGCCAGCTTTTCTGGCCATGAAAACAGAGATAACATACCATGCCCCTTGGAGCTCCTTAGAGGAGTGGCTGACTGTAGAGCTGGGGCAGGGACTTACCCAAGATGAGCGTCTTGTAATGTCAGAAAGTAAGGAAGTGCTCCCCCAAGACCCCCAAGCCAAAAACGATGGGAGTGTGTTAGAAGGACAGGAGCCAACTGAAAGAGCTAAAGCTGGGACAATTTGAGCAATAAAATAAATAATGAGGGATTGGATTATAACCCAGAGTATAAAATAAATATCCACGAGTCCATACTGATAAATGAATGACCGAATACATAAATAAATGGGGAAGAAGAAACAAATCTCTGCAGAAGAATTTCAAATAAATGACGTAGGTCCTTTGCCCTCAAGGAGGTAGACTTTAACTCCCCACTCCTGAAGGGGGGGACTGTGCATAGTGACATCCTTCAAAGAGCAGAGCATGGAAGCCAGGGCCAGGTGGCGGGGGGAGGTAGTCACTTTACAGCGGAGGAACCTGGCAAGCAGCCTCTCTTGCAGGTGATCAAGGTCAGCATCACCAATGATGTTATGTTGGTAGCACGCACTCCTTTTGGTTTTTTTTGGCCACGCCGCGTGGCATGCGGAATCTTAGTTTCCTGACCAGGGGTCGAACCCGCACCCCCTGCAGTGGAAGCGCAGAGTCTTAACCACGGGACCGCCAGGGAAGTCCCATAGCACGCACTCTTGACATGATGTGATGAGGGCGCTCACGTCTGTGTGTTTCCTCCCTAAACCCATAACCTCAGTCTAACCATGAGGAAAACATCAGACATACCCAAACTGAAGGACGGCCTGCAAAATACTTAACCAGTATTCCTCGAAACTGTTTAGGTCATCAACACGCAGGGAGGTCTGAGGGCCACCGGAGAGGATAAACAGCCTGGAGCAGTCGAAGGAGATAGGATAACTAAATGTAATGTGCTGACCCAGATGCGATCTCATAGCCAAAAAATGGGACAACACCCTTACATTAGGGAAATCTGAAAAAATATGGCCTTTAGTAAGTACTAATGTGTCCGTATTGGTTCATGCATTGTGACAAATGTACCATGGTAAGGGCAGATATTAATAACAGGGAACTCTGTACTATCCTTGCTGCTTTTCTGAAAATCTAAAGCTAAAATGGAAAGTATATTGATTAAAAAGGAAAGAAGGGCAATGACTTCCTTGCGAGCAGGTTGCTGGGAGGATTCTGTGAGGTGATGCTGGGAGGTGATGCTTAGGTGGCAGTAAGTACCCTCTCCTGTTTGAGTGAGGGGCGGGCTGAAGACCCCAGGGCCTGGCTTCCTCCGCACTGCCCCTCCCTGTGGAGCCCTGCTGAACCCGGCTGCCAAGCAGTAGGTGGACAGTCTGCTCCATAGCCCCACAGAAGCAACATTCCCTAGGGAGTAAGGGAACTTGGGGTTGGTGGGGGACCATTCTCTGCTGGAAGCAAGGAGAAGCCCATCTTGCCTTGGTTCAGAAGGGAAGGCTGCCAGCTGCCCTCGCATGGGCTCCCCGGGGCCTAGCTCTCCCCCGCCAGCCGTGGGCTGAAGCCTGGGCATTGCTGCTGCAGGTGCCCAGAGATTCTGATCCCCCCTTCGGGCAGGAGAACAGATTCAGAGCTCCCACCTCAGTAGACCCCCCTTCCCCTCTTCCTGCTCCCTGGGCTTGACCACAAGGCCCCCGGGAGGCCTGGCCACACAGGGTTACAGGAGAAGAGGGAAGGGGTTCTTATAGCAATCCCTGCCTGGCCGAGTTGCTGTTCACTGGACATGGAATCCCACTCTCCTCATCTTCTCTTCTAGGCCAGAGAAAGCCCACCCCAGCCAGCCTGCCACAGAAGCTGGTCTGGAGAGCAGCTGTGTGTACTGGCTAAGACTCATAGAGATCTGAGTTCAAATCCCAGCCCTCCCACTTTGCAGCTGGGTAGCCTCGGGCAAGTTACTTAACCTCTCTGAGCCTCGGATTTCTCACATATGAAACAGGAATAGGTCCTCCCTCCATAAGACTGCGTGAGGTTGCATCAAAGCCCTCAGCACAGTGCCTGGTACATTGTAGGTGTTCAGTGACTAGCAGTCACCCTCCAACCTTAGTGCTCTCTAGCCATCCTCTCGCTTCTGCTGTTTCGTCTCCCCTTGGCCAGAGGGAGTCCTGACCTGTGCTTGTTTTTCTGATACACAGGCAAGAGCCATCCCAGGCCAATATGTTATGTGGAACTCTAACCTGGGTCGGGGGGGTCTTGGTCTTGAACTTGACTGAGGTTGGGGGAGCAGGGAGACCAGACACAGTGTTCTTTCCTGCCCCGTGGGTGTGTCTTGCAGCAATCGTGCTTTTTCCCACAACCACGGGAAGCGATTCTTGATCTCCCCTGAGCTGGCGAGCTGGCCTCACCTCTGGCATTTGGGAGACAGCCGTGGCGGGCAGAGGCTGACAGAGCCAGGCCTTGAGTGCACAGCCAGGCTGGAGCCTGTCAGGGAGCAGCTCTGTGTTTATTCCAAAGGACTGGGGTCCTGGGTCTCTCAGGCAGCCTCATCTCCTTGCTGGGGCACCAGTTCAGGGCTGTGGGTGGAACCCACGTGCCCACGGCCTCTGTGGTTCTGCTGGACACGGCAGCCCTGTCCAGCCCCCTCCTTGGCCTGTGCACAGTGTCAGCGTAGCTCCAGCTGAATCAAAGCCACTGAGGTCCCCACTCAAGGGCTAATAAGGGTGTGTACAGATGAGCCAGGGCCCCAGAGACAGACCAGACCCCTGGAGTGGCAGGGCCAACCCTACTTTTGGAGGGGCGGAATATGGGAGAAAATTTAACTGCTTCATTTTCATTATCCTTATTTAATATAAGAAGAGACCAGACTATCTCATTGCGGAACCTATCCTGTGCTCCTATCACAGGCTCAAAACTATTCATGCATTCTCGTATTTAGGCTGCCTTCCATCGTCCTTACCTGCAGATCCTTTAGTGGGTCCGTGTGCCAGTCGCAGGTTTCTTTCACTCGATAATGTCTTTATTTCATTATGGTTCTTAAAAGATGGTTTGCTGGGTCCAGGATTCTAGGTTGATGGTTTCTTTGTCATGGTGCTTTGATGGTGTTACTTCAGGGTCTCCCTTGTTGCTGTTGAAAACCTACTCCTAACGCAATGGTCCTTCCTTGGTGAGTGATCTGTCTTCTGTCTTGCTGCCTGTAAGACGTTCTCTTTGACTGATGTGAGCTTAGAGAGGAGTCCCTGGGAGTCAGTGGTGACTATCTGTCTCCAGGAATGGAGCCGATGCGCTCAGTGAAACTTCAAGAGGGAGACTTGAGGCCAGTGGGGGAGGTGGACAGGAAGGCCGAATGGGGCTCATGGCACAGAGAGCTTTCTAATGGCCGAGAGTGCCCTGTTGCTGGAGGTGTGCGGGCACGGGCTGGGAAGAAACTCCCCGTCACGTGGGGATTGGCCTCAGTTACCCTGATTGCCAGTGACCTTGGGGCTGTCTTGGTGGCTCCACATGGTTCCCGCGTTCTTCTCTCCTGCATCGAGCCTCTCCCCAACTCCAAAGGGTCAATGACCTTCTCAGTCCAGGATCGTTCTGGCTCCTCCAGTAAGACCTGCCTGACCCTCTTTCCCACAAGCACCCTCTTCCTCTCCCCTGACCCCTGGGGTGGGGCACGGGGGGTCTGCGCCACAGAGATTGATACACCAGTGACCGGAAGCCTGTGGTGTCCAGATTATTTCAGAAGCCTGTGGTGTCTCATGTGGGAGATAAAAAGGTTGTCTTTCTGTCTTTGTAGGGATCTATCTATTTAGCTGATTAAATGTGTTATTTAATGGTGAAAGTGAATAATTGTGTAGCATTGATTATCAAAAGAGTTTTGTGCTTTTTTTCCCTAACCATGAAGGTTGATTTCAAGGTAAATTACTGTGCAAGAAGTGTGTATTTGACTTCTTTTTTATTTCTGTAGAAGAGGCAAAATTAATTTTTAGTATTAATTGCTCAGTATTTGCATCTGGGCCAGTTACCTGGGAGTGGGAGTTGGTGTCAGGAGGCCCCACTCAACCCCCTACTGTACTGGACACTCAGGCTCTGATTCTTCCTCCTGCTCAGAGAGCAGCAGCCCCCTTTCCAGTTCTGTGAGGACCTCCTAACATCCTGGCCTGGAGATGCAGTGTAGGGTAGGGGTCACTGCAGCCCTTGAAGAGTGGGTTTGGCTGGCGGAGTGTGGGACAGAAATGAGTAATGTGGCAGGATTCTGGCAGCAATCTGCCTGGTCCACTTTGGAGACAGAAGAGGGCAGGAAGGCAATGGCCTGGGTACTCTAGATGGCCAGAGGCCCCACAGATGCCCCGCCCATGTACCCAGTGACCGCTTCCTTCGCCTGCCCTGGGGTCACTGGTGGGTTTACACACGTATACGAGGTGTACAGATGTGGCTGTGTGGAGCATGCATTGCTTGTGACCCCGTCCTTGGTCTGCACTCTTACGGGGCACCATCAGGGAGGTCTGAGACACTGGCCACACCCTTGTGTAGAAGGAAGGCCATGTACTGGTGTCGGAGGGGCTGAGATGTTGGGCTTATTTGAGTCATCCTACAGCAGATCGAGTGTGGTTTCAGTGGGTCAGCAAAGAGTACTCAGGTTGGAATTCTGTGAGGGAGAAAACGTGTGCGTGTTCTCCTAGGATGAGTCGGGGCAGGCGGGTGGAGAAGGACATCATCTATTTATGCATTTGGCCACTTTGCTCCCATGATGTCTTTGCTCCTGCAGGAGAGGGGAGGAGGGTGGAGGGAGGTGCTCCCACCCATCGGACTTTCCACTGTTATGTGTGATGGGGTTCGTGGGGCCTGCTGTCCCCCAGCAGGCACTGGTCTCTGGTCTCAGTTGGGGTCAGACATGGGTGCCAGGCAGGCCCTTGGGGGAAGTCTGGTGCTGGCTGCTCTGGAGTCTGCACGCTCACGGGTTGGGGCAGCTGCCAGGTGTGGGAGAGTAGGCTGGGGCTCTGTTCTTGTGTCCCAGGAGGGGTGCGTCAGCACAGGAGCAGACCTCTGGTCCCCCAGCTGGCCTTCCCCTCCCCATGGGACTCTCATAGGTAGGGTTGGCCACACTGTCCCTCTCCATCGCGTAGACAGCAGTCCCTTTGTGGGTTGTAGGCTGGTTCCTTTGCTTATGAGCTGAAGGGCGTGGAGAGGTGAAATGGTGAGAACAGGGTCATGCATGAATCTCCAACCCCGCTCCCGGGAAGCCATGTGGGCAGGAGTCAGAGGCTGGTTCCACTTCTGCCTCCATCACTGACCGTGCCCGTGGGCCTCTCTGCCTGTGGGGCTCACTCATAATCCCCAGATGTTGAGTTGGCATGAGCTTCCACGTGCCAGCCCCACGACAGCCATTATGATCCCCAGTCTACAGAAACAGAGTTCTGAGGAGTTACCTGATGTGCCCCAAGCCACCCAGCTCCTAAGAGGCAGTGCTGGGGTTTGAACCCAGGACTCTGGCTCCTGGCAGCTACACTGCTGTGTGCTGACACTGACTTGCTGACCACGTCATTTCTCCTCCTGGACAAGTCACTTCTCCTAGGGGAGTAGTTACGTAAGTGATGGCCCATCACCTGTAGACATTAGAGGTAATGCTTTTAAATTCACAGAATGATGTTTCAGGAAATAAGAAAAACACAAACAGTATATTCAGCATGATTCCAATTTTGTAAGATCACACACACACACGCACACGGCAGGAAGCTGTGTTAACCATAGTTATCATATATCTGGCTAATATATAATAGGAGACAACTTTTTTTTCTTTTCATAACTTGGGAGCTTTTTTTTTTCATTGAAGTATAGTTGATTTACAATGTTGTGTCAATTTCTGCTGCTCAGCAAAGTGATTTAGTTATACATATACACATTCATTTTTAATATTCTTTCCCATTATGGTTTATCATAGGATACTCAGTATAGTTCTCTGTGCTATACAGTAGGACCTTGTTGTTTATCCATTCCATATATAATAGCTTACATCTGCTAACACCAACCTCCCAGTTCATCCCTCCCCCAACCCCCTCCCCCTTGGCAACTACAAGTCTGTTCTCTGTATCTGTGAGTCTGTTTCTGTTTTGTAGATAGGTTCATTTGTGTCGTATTTTAGATTCCATATGTAAGTGATATCATATGGTATTTGTCTTTCTCTTTCTGACATACCTCACTTAGTATGGTAATCTCTAGTTGCATTCATGTTGCTGCAAATGGCGTTATTTTGTTCTTTTTTATAGCTGAGTAGTATTCCCTTGTATATACGTACCACATCTTCTTTATCCATTCACGTGTCAATGGACACTTAGTTGTTTCCACATCTTGGCTATTGTGAATAGTGCCTCTGTGAACATGGGGTGCATGTATCTTTTTGGATTAGAGTTTTGTCTGGAAATATGCCAAGGAGTGAGATTGCTGGATCATATGTAATTCTATTTTTAGTTTTCTGAGGAACCTCCATACTGTTTTCCACAGTGGCTGCACCAACTTACATTCCCACCAACAGTGTAGGAGGGTTCCCTTTTCTCCACACCTCCAACATTTATTGTTTCTAGACTTTTTAATGATGGCCATTCTGACTGGTGTGAAGTGGTACCTCATTGTAGTTTTGAATTGCATTTCTCTAATAATTAGCTATGTTGAGCATGTTTTCATGTGCCTATTGGCTATTTGTATTTCTACTTTGGAGAAATGTCTATTTAGGTCTTCTGCCCATATTTCTATTGCGTTGTTTGTTTTGTTGTTGTTGAGTTATATGAACTGTTTGTATATTTTGGAAATTAAGCCCTGTCGGTCATATTGTTTGCAAATATTTTCTCCCATTCTGTAGGTTGTCTTTTCGTTTTTTTTATGGTTTCCTTTGCTGTGCAAAAGCTTGTAAGTTTGACTAGGTCCCATTTGTTTATTTTTGTTTTTATTTGTATTGCCTGGGGAGACTGACCTAAGAAAAACATTGCTATGATTTATGTTAGAGAATGTTTTGCCTAGGATCTCTTCTAGGAGTTTTATGGCATCATGTCTTATGTTTAAATCTTTAAGCCATTTTGAGTTTATTTTTGTGTATGGTGTGGGGGTGTGTTCTAACTTCATTGATTTACATGCAGCTGTCCAGCTTTCCCAACTCCATTTGCTGAAGAGACTCTTTTTCCCATTGTATATATTCTTGCCTCCTTTGTTGAAGATTAATTGACCATAGGTGTGTGGGTTTATTTCTGGGTTCTCTGTTCTGTTCCACTGATCCATATGTCTGTTTTTGTGCCAATACCATGCTGTTTTGATTACTGTAGCTTTGCAGTATTGTCTGGAGTCTGGGAGGGTTATGCCTTCTGCTTTGTTCTCTTTCTTCAGGATTGCTTTGGCAATTTTGAGTCTTTTATGGCTCCATATAAGTTTTAAGATTATTTGTTCTAGTTCTGTGAAAAATGTCATGTGTAATTTGATAGGAATTGCATTAAAAATCTGTAGATTGCTTTGGCTAGTATGGCCATTTTAACAATATTAATTCTTCCTATACAAGAGCATGGATGTCTTTCCATTTCTTTGAATCATCTTCAGTTTCCTTTATTAATGATTTATAGTTGTCAGCATATAAGTCTTTCACCTCCTTGGTCAGGTTTATTCCTAAGTATTTTATTTTGGGAGTTGTGATTTTGAAAGGTATTGTTTTTTTACATTCCTTTTCTGATATTTCATTGTTAGTGTAAAGAAATGGAACCAATTTCTGTATGTTAATCTTGTATCCTGCTACCTTGCTGAATTCATTTATCAGTTCTAGTAGTTTTTGTGTGGAGTCTTTAGGGTTGTCTCAATATAGAATTACATCATCTGTCTATAATGACAATTTTACCTCTTCCCTTCCAATTTGGATACCTTTTATTTCTTTTTCTTGTCTGATTGCTGTGGCTAGGATTTCCAATACTATGTTGAACAGAAGAGGTGAGAGTGGGCATCCTTGTCTTGTTCCAGATTTTAGTGGGAAGGCTATCGTCTTGTCACCATTGAGTATTATATTGGCTGTGGGTTTGTCGTAAATAGCTTTTATTATGTTGAGATATGTTCCCTCTGTAGCCACTTTGGTAAGAATTTTTATCATAAATGGATGTTGAATTTTGTCAAATGCTTTTTCTGCATCTATTGAGATGATCATGTGGTTTTTATCTTTTCTTTTGTTTATGTGACGTATCACATTGACTGATTTACATATGTTGAAACATCCTTGTGAACTTGGGATGAATCACACTTGGTCGTGGTGTGTGATTATTTTTATGTGTTGTTGGATTCGGTTTGCTGATATTTTGTTGAGACTTTTTGCATCTGTATTCACCAACGATATTGGCCTGTGATTTTCTTTTTTGGTGGTGTCTTTGTGTGGTTTTGGTATCAGGGTGATGGTGGCTTCATAGAATGTCTTTGGGTGTGTTCCCTCCTCTTCAATTTTTTGGAAGAGTTTGAGAAGGATCAGTATAAATTCTTTTTTGTATGTTTGGTAGAATTCGCCTATGAAGCCATCTAGTCCTGGACTTCTATTTGTAGGGAATTTTTTTTTTTTGTGGTACGCGGGCCTCTCACTGTTGTGGCCTCTCCCATTGCAGAGCACAGGCTCTGGACGTGCAGGCTCAGCGGCTATGGCTCATGGGCCCAGCCGCTCCGCGGCATGTGGGATCTTCCCGGACTGGGGCACAAACCCGTGTCCCCTGCATCGGCAGGCAGACTCTCAACCACTGCGCCACCAGGGAAGCCCTGTAGGGAATTTTTTAATTACAGATTCTATTTCAGCTCTAGTGATTGGTCTGTTCAAATTATCTGTTTCTTCTTGATTCAGTTTTGGTGAGCTGTATGTTTCTAGATCCTTGTCCATTTCTTCTAGGTTGTCAAATTTGTTGGCATATAAATTTTTGTAGTATTCCCTTAGGGTTTTTTGTATTTCTGTGGTATTCATTGTTATGTCTCCTTTTTCATTTCTTATTTTATTTATTTGGGTTCTCTCTCTTTTCTTCTTGGTGAACCTGACCAGAGGTTTGCCAGTCTTCTTTACCCTTTCAAAGAACCAGCTCTTGGCTTTATTGATTTTTTTCTATTTTTTTAAAAAAATTTAATTAATTTATTTATTTGGTTGTGCTGGGTCTTAGTTGCAGCAGGTGGGTTCCTTAGTTGTGGCTTTCAGGCTCCTTAGTTGCGGCTCGTGGGCTCCTTAGTTGCGGCATGCACGTGGGATCTAGTTTCCTGACCAGGGATCAAACCTGGGCCCCCTGCATTGGGAGCGTGGAGTCTTAACCACTGTGCCACCAGGGAAGTCCCTCTATTGGTTTTTAAATCTATTTTATTTATTTCCCCTCTGATCTTTATTATTTCCTTCCTTCTGCTGACTTTAGGTTTTGTTTGTTCTTCTCTTTCTATTTCTTTTTTTTTTTTTAAATAAATTTATTTATTTTTGGCTGAGTTGGGTCTTTGTTGCTGTGCATGGGCTTTCTCTAGTTGCAGCGAGCGGGGGGGAAAACTCTTTGTTGCGGTGCGCAGTTTTCTCATTACGGTGACTTCTCTTGCTGTGGAGCATGGACTCTAGGTGTGCAGGCTTCAGTAGTTGTGGCTTATGGGCTCTAGAGTGCAGGCTTAGTAGTTGTGGTGTCCGGGCTTATTTGCTCCGTGGCATGTGGGATCTTCCCAGACCAGGACTCGAACCCGTGTCCCCTGCATTGGCAGGTGGATTCTTAACTACTGCGCCACCAGGGAAGCCCTCATTCTAATTCTTTTAAGTGGTAGGTTAGGTTGTTTGAGATTTTTCTTGTTTTTTGAGGAAGGCCTGTGTTGCTATGAACTTCCCTCTAAGAACTGCTTTTGCAGCATCCCATAGATTTTGTATGGTTGTGTTTTCATTGTCATTTGTCTCAAGGTGTTTTTTAATTTCCTCTTTGATTTCATCATTGGCCCATTGGTTTTTTAGTAGCATGTTGTTTAGTTTCCATGTAATTTTTTTTTCTCATTTCTTTTTTTGTGGTTGATTTCTAGTTTCATGCTGTTGTGGTCAGAAAAGATGCTTGAGATAATTTCTATATTCTTAAATTTGTTGAGGCTTGTTTTATGACCTAGTATATGGTCAATCCTAGAGAATGTTCCATGTGCACTTGAAAAGAATGTGTATTCTGGTTATTTTGGATGTAATGTCCTGAAAATATCAGTTAAGTCTTAACTGTTCTGTTGTATCATTTAGGATCTCTGTTGCATTATTGATTGTCTAGAAGATCTGTCCATTGATGTGAGTGTGGTGTTAAAGTCTCCTACTATTATTGTATTCTTGTCAGTTTCCCCCTTTATGTCTATAAGTATTTGTTTTATTTATTTGGGTGCTCCTACATTAGGTGCATTAATGTTGACAAGTGTAAAATCCTCTTCTTGTATTGATCCTTTTATCATTATATAGTGTCCTTCTTTACCTTTCTTTATGGCCTGTGTTTTAAAGTCTATTTTGTCTGATATGAGTACTGTGACCCCCCCACTTTCTTTTCATTTCTGTTTGCATGAAATAACCTTTTCCATCCCCTCACTTTCAATCTGTGTGTGTCCTTTGCCCTAAAGTGGGTCTTTTGTAGGTAACATATTGTAGGCTGTTGTTTATTTATTTATTTATTTTATCCAATCTGCCACTCTGTGTCTTTCGATTGGAGCATTTAGTCCATTGACATTTAAGGTACTTATTAATAGATATGTATTTATTGCCATTTTAGCCTTGTTTTCCTGTTGATTTTATATTTCTTCTCTGTCCCTTTCTTTTTCTATTTCCTTTTGTTGTTTGATGATTTTCTTTTGTGTTATGCTTATGTTCTCTTCTTTTTGGTTTTTGTGAATCTCTTGTATATTTTTGATTTGTGGTTACCCTGCTTTTCAAGTATGTTAACCCCATCCTGTTTCTACTTGCCTTAGACTGGTAATCATATAGACTCAAACACATTCTAGGAAATGAAAAAAAATCTACATTTGCTTACTCTCCTCCCCTACTTTTTATGATTTTGATGCCCTTTTACATCTTTGCGTTCATCCTTTTGCTGTTCACTGTGGTTATCATCACTTTCACAGAAATTCTTTGATCTTTTTTTAATCTGTGGACTGGCTTATTTAAGTGATTTGCTTTCCAATTGTGATTTTCTCTTTCCTATATATTCTTACTTCTTTTCTATTTAGAGATGACCTTTCAGCATTTCCTTCAGAGTAGGTTTTGTATTTCTGTATTCTTTTAGTTTTTGCTTGTCTGAGAAATACTTTAACTCTCCTTCTATTCTAAGTGATAATCTTGCTGGGTAGAGTATCCTAGGTTGCAGATTTTTCCCTTTCAGGACTTTGAAAATATCATGCCACTCTTTTCTGACCTGCAATGTTTCTGTAGAGAAATCAGCTGATACCCTTATGGGGGTTCCCTTGTAATTAACTCTGTTTTTCTCTTGCTGCCTTTAGAACCCTCTCTTTAACTTTTGTCATTTTTATTATAATACATCTTGGTGTACGTGTGTTTGGCTTTATCTTGTTTGGGACCCTCTGTGCTTCCTGTACCTGGATATCTGTTTACTTCTTTACGTTTGGGAAGTTTGCAGCCATAATTTCTTCAAATACATTTTCGATCCCCTTTTGTCTTTCTTTCCCTTCTGGAATCCCTATTATGCATAGATTGGCACACTTTATAATATCCCATAGGATATTATATTATCCCATAGGATATTATTGCATATCCCATATGCATAGATTGGCACACTTTATATTATTCCCTTATGTTATCCCATAGGCACACTTTATATCATCCCATTAGCACACTTTATATTATCCTATAATATATTATCCCATATAATATCTTATATTGCTTTCATTTGTTTTTCATTTGACTTTCTGTCTGCTCTCCTGATTGGGTGATTTCCATTGTTCTATCTTCCACGGCACTTATTCATTCTTCTGCATAATTTATTCTGCTATTCATTGCCTTTAGTTGCCTTTTTGTCTCGGCAAATGAGTTTTCTAATTTTTCCTGGTTCCCCTTTATAGTTTCTAGTTCCTTTTTACAGTACTCTGCATTTCTGTCGATAGCCTTTCTTAATTCCTTCAGTATTTCCATTATCTCCTTTTTGAAATCGGTGTCTATTACAGTGAAGAGGTCTGTTTCATTGTTTGTTCTTTCAGGGGAATTCCCTTGGTCTTTCAACTGGGAGTGGTTCCTCTGCTTCTTCATTTTACTTATATTTCTCTTAATTCTGTGAGTTTAGGAGAAACAATTATCTACTGTGGTCTCGGAGGGCTATTTATATGTGGGAGTGTCCCTGTGTAGCTTGTGTGGGTTTAATATTTTTGGTGCGAGGGCTGTTTTTCGTGTGGATGCATGTTGCGTCTTTCCTCAGCGTGTGCTGGCTGTTATCCCCTTGATACGGGTGTGCCGATGCAGCGGCTGGTGCCTGGTCGTGGGGTTATTGGCAGTGGTGGCAGCTCATGCGCACACTTGGAGCATGCCATGGGAGCAGAGGCAGCTCGCCACCGCTCCTGGAGCCCGTGTGGGCAGTGTCCTGCTGCCTGAGAGGTCACACAGGGAAAAACGCTGGAATAGCAGGTCCTCCCCTTGCCCGCACACACCGCCCACACAGTGGCGCTTGGCCTCTAAGGCGGCCCAGGCTTCCTCTGTGTACACCCACAGTTGTGGTCGCACCAGACTCCAGCCCCTCAGGGTGTTCCCACGCAGCCCACCCCAGTCCTCTCCCCGGTCTGATCTCTGAAGCCCAAGCTTCCACACCCAGCCCCCGTCCACACTGGTGGCCACGTGTCTCAGGCTGGGGAATGCAGAGCGATGGCCCTGACCATCTGTGCAGGTTTCTTTCCATTCTAGCTGCTGCAGACCTGTCGCTGAGTTCTCCTCCGAGGCTCCGAAGCCCCCCTCTGTCCCTGCTGATCTCCCCACCAGTGAGGGGACTCCCCAGGTGCAGGAACATTTCCTCTTTGACAGCTCCCTCCCAGGGGCACAGGTCCTGTTCTGATTCCATTTTTTTTTTTTTCCTTTTTTCTTTTGTCCTACCCAGTTGCATGGAGATTTTCTGGCCCTTTCAGAACTCTGAGCTCTTCTGCCGCGTTCAGTAGATATTCTATGAGAATCATTCCACATGTAGATGTATTTTTGATGTATTTGTGGGAGGAGGTGAGCTTCACGTCTTACTATTCTGCCATCTTGATCGCCTCTGACTTTTTTCTTTTACTTTTTTGGGGTATTTTTCAGAGTTTTTAGAGTGAAATATCTTATATCCAGGAATAAAAGTTATTTAAAACAAAAAAGATGGACTTGTCCAGTGGGACCACTCAGGAGATAGGCATCTTCAGGAGTGGGTGAACTGCCTGTCCTTGGGGGTGGTGTCCATCTGTTATGGACACAGTTCTGGGACTTCCTGAACAGGGGAGTGGCTGGGGGCTGCATTCATCGATGAACTGTGCCATGTCCGCCCCAAAGGTCCCTGAGCCTGTGGGAGAAGGGAATAATCCAATGCACTGCTCCTGTCCTCAAACTTGACCGTGCCTGAGTATCACTGGGGATCTTGTTCTAACTCAGACTCTGACTCAGGAGGTGGGCCCAAGACTCTGCATTTTTAACGAGCCCCAGGGGATGCTGCTGGTCCAAGGCCCTAGAGCCCTTTCCTCCTGGGTTTGCCCTGGAGGGGGGCCCAGGCACTGCAGAGCCCACGGATGATTCCAGAGGCGCTTGGAAAGGTACACAGGGCTGTGAGGATGAGTGACCTGAGCTGGGTGACATTTCTGGAAGGACTCTTCAGAGATATAAAAAGACAAGATTCCATCTGAGTTGTTGGGTTTGAGACCAGGTCCCCTCATGCTTTGGCTTCGTGGAAAGAGCTCAGTGTTGGAATTTGGTGGGCCAGGATTTGAAACCCAGTTGTGCATCTTGTTAGCTGTGTGTCCTTGGGCAGGTCATCTTGCCTCCCTCTGCCTCAGTTTCTTCGTCTGAGGATAGGAAAGCCTGCAGATAAAGCCATGGTAAGGGTGAAGTAGGGTAGCGTGTCAGATGCCTGGCATGCGGTGGGCCTTCAATGACCTCTTGCTTCCCCTAACACCACACGCTCATCTCTTCTTGAAGGTGGATGAGATTTACCACGATGAGTCCCTGGGGGTCCACATAAACATCGCCCTTGTCCGCTTGATCATGGTTGGCTACCGACAGGTAAACCCCTGTGTCAACAGGCAGTGTTTGAGGGAGAAGGGGTGGGGGGCCAGAGCATCAGACCAGCTAAGGTATCGGGGAGGGATAACAGCATCTAGGAAACGTTTTGTTTCCAAAATTAGAACCCCCAAACCATTAGCGGAGGCATCTGGGGTTGGTAAGCGGGGACTTATGAATTCCCTCCAGTCGGGTAAATGGACAGTCCTCAACCCCTACAGCTGGAGGTCCTGCTCCATGAATCGGTGGGGAAAGTGGGGCTTAGAGGGGGGGCCAGTGACCGAGACAAGTCCTGCTAGGGTTGTGGCCGGGGGTTCTGGGCTCTGTTGCTTGTTTTCCCCCATACGGGAGTAAAAACAGAACTCTCCTCTAGGGGCTGTTGTGGAGATAATGACAGTGACTGCATAGAGGAGATGCTCAGTACAGCATCTGCCTGTGGGTTACTTGAGGAATTAGCAATAATGTGAGTTCTCAGCAGACAGGTGCCCCAGCACAGGGCTTGGCACAGGAACGTTCCCTAAAACGGAACGGGGCTGTGTGCCAGTGGCAGCCGGAGCCGGGACAGCAGTGACCTTGGGGCAGGCCCTGCCGTTTTGCGGGCCTCCGTGTCCCCTGCTGCTGGGAGCACAGGGCAGGGTGCCTGCTGCAGTCCGTGGGCTCTGACCGGCACTCTGCTCTCTGGCCCCCCAGTCCCTGAGCCTGATCGAGCGTGGGAACCCTTCTCGCAGCCTGGAGCAGGTGTGTCGCTGGGCACAGTCTCAGCAGCGCCAGGACCCCGGCCACGCAGAGCACCACGACCACGTCGTCTTCCTCACCCGGCAGGACTTTGGGCCCTCAGGTACGCAAGGTACTGTATTTGCCGTGGCCAAGTATGTGCAGCTGCAGGGCAGAGGCCAAGGCTGTCTCTGGGGCCAGGTCTTCTGGCAACAAAAAGATCCTTGGGACTTTGGAGACAGGACCTGGCCGGACAGGTAGGCGAGCTTTGGAATGGTTTCTCGGGGGCCAGGGGAAGTGAAGGGGCCCCGCCCTGGTCCCTGCTGCCTTGGTTGAGCCTGCAGGTCGCTGTGAGTCAGGCCCTAGGCCCTGTGATCACCATCCTGGAGCCTGGCTGCTCGAAGACCTCAGTGATCTTCAAGATGCTTCTGCCCACATTGTATCCTTCTGTCCTCACTGCAGGCCGTGGGGCACCTAGGGCGGGGCTGGTGTGGACTTCAGAAAGGATGGCCCTGCTCTACCCGCAGATCCATGCCTCTCCAGCCTAGTGATCCAAACTCATTCATCTCCTGAGATTCTCCCAACTGTGGAATGGGAGAAATAGTAGTATTTGCCTTCCTCCATTCCCGGGCTGCTAAAAGGGCTGAGGGATGCATCCCATGTCTGTGACAGAGGATGGCTGAAAGCGCTCTGCAGACATAGGAAGCTTTGATCACCCCCAGGTTTCTGTATGGGGAAACCAAGGCACAGAGTGGCAACGAGGCTTGCCTAGGCCTCACAGCAGAGAGGAGACAAAGCTGAGACTCAGACTGTATCTCCAGGCTCCAGGTTGAGGGCTTTGTAGTGTTTTCTGGTTTGATGCTAGAAGAGAGGCAGCCTCTACCAAAAGGGCTGCTTGTCTGAATCCCTGAAGCCCCAAAGGCAGGCTTGTACGCACACAAACAGATTTACACACCTACACGCAGACACTTGCGTGTACAGACACATGCACACTCATGCACAGACACACATGTACAGACACACAGACACATGTGCAAAGAGACACACATACACGTGTGTACTTGCATGCCCTGTAGAGTACATCCAGACCTCCAGGACAATCGGGACCCAAGAAGCCTTCTCACCACAGCTTCTTGTTACACCCCCAAAACCATCTCAAATAAGAGAGGATTTCAGCAATTCCGAAGACAGGGAATAGCTATCTGGTCATGGTTGGCTGAAGGCCCGAGGCAGGGAGCGCTCTCTACCATCTCCCCCTCCTCAGATGTCTTCCTCAGCCCAGGCTGCCCTCCCAGCTGATTACGGGCCCTGGGGAGGCGGGGAAGCAGCCCCCGTAGATCACGGGCCTCGCACACAAAGCTGCTTACTCAGTGCCACGTGCCGGCCCCCTGCACTGCCCGCGGCTCCTGAGGCCTGCGCAGCTGTGTCTGCCCCTTGCCCGTGTCCTCCCCTCCCCCTGCCCGCCCCCCACCTCGCCAGAGTCTCTCGCCTGTCCTCCAGGCCCAGCTCTAGGCCCCCGTAAGTCATTCCCTGGTCCCGCTCAACCCCTTCGGTCAGAGACCTTCCCCCTAGCCACCCCACACACCCCTCTGTGCTCCTTGAACTCCGGCCCTACAGGCCCACACCTAGGCTGACCTCGTGACCCCTAGTCTCCCTGCTAAGCCGTCTGCCCCTCCGGTGTGTGGGTGTGCTGGGGGGATGCGGGCTCGTGCCTGTGTTCCCCGTAGTCTCTAACACGGTGCCACCTGCTACCCCGCGTAGACACATTTGGAGCTTGTTTGTTGACTCACCAGCGGCCTGACTGTCTGGAGGGATGCAGCTCGGAAGTCGGCTGTATGCAGGCTTGGGGCCGACAGGCACAGAGAGCTGCAGGCCAGGAGGGAGGGCGGCAAGCCTTAGGACGTGGGGGCAGCTTGGCCCAGGAGCTGTACTGCGGGTGCGTACACACGGGGGGCGCGTTGGAAGGATCCTTCTTCCTCCAGGGACCCTCCGGTGGTGACCAGGTCTGGACGCCCCTGCGGTGGCTGGCTCGGCACAGACCTCGTCGAGTCCTACCTCACCTGCACGTGACCTCTCTCTCTGCCCTCTCTCCCTCTCCCTGGCAGGGTACGCACCTGTTACTGGCATGTGCCACCCCCTGAGAAGCTGTGCCCTTAACCACGAAGACGGCTTCTCCTCGGCCTTCGTGGTGGCCCACGAGACCGGCCACGTGTAAGTGGCACTGAGGGGCGAGCGGTGCCTTGAGCTCTGCGGAGGTCTGCGGGTGTGGGAGGCTTCGCCCCAGTTGGGACTCCCTTCCTAGTGTCCAGGGAGATGCCAGAGGAGCTGCCCCGACGGGGATGGAGCCCTGGGGCCCAGACAGCAATTCTGGCCCTGCCTTGGGCCCAGCCCCAAATCCAGGGCCTTGGGAGACCAGATGTGGCCCTGCCTCTGGCAGGCCAGTAGCAGTGTCGCCTTATAGGCAGTGCTCTGCTCTCTGGGTGGCCTCTATCCCTCCATCTCAGCCACACCTCAAGGCCCTCCCAGTGCTCCGCGATGGAGCCCTGGCCTGAGTCCATCATAAACAGGGGCACTTAGACCCAGGCCTCGGGCCAAGCGGGTGGCGGGCTTGTGTGATCCTCGGGCCCGGATTTGGTTTAGAGCATGTTCATTCATTCATTCAACCAGTATTTCTTGAGCGCCTGAGGTGTGCCAGGCCCTGTTCTAGAAATAGGGCTGCAGTGGAGAACGGGACAGAAATGCACGCAAGAAGCTACGTGCTGGGAGAAAACAAATAATCCACCATCCAGTGTCTGGTGGTGACATATACCTGTCACAGTCACGTCTCCTAGCCTTGTCTGTCCACAAGGGCAGAGCTACGGGACCCGCCCCCAGCTTGCCCGCCCCCAGCCCACACACAGAGTGAGGGCTGTTTTCTGCAGCTGGAAGGACCTGGGAATGAGAGCAGTGGGCCAGTCCCGAGGGCGAGCCTGCCATCTGTGGTTGGCCATGCCCCTCTCTGCATCTGCCTGCCCCTGTGATTTCATCCCCGCCCTGCCCCTCACTGGGTGGGTAGCACCTCCTCTCTGGGGCCTCCGTTTCCTCATCTGCAACACGGAGGCTGACACCAGGGGAACCTCTGAGGTCCCTTCCTGCCCTGGCAGCCAATGCTTCCACATATCCTGGAGCCAGGAGTTTGTCTTCCTGTATGTGGGGGGGCAGGGTGTGTCCACTCTTCACTCACAGAGCCCCTCCCTATGGAGAGACAAGGTCAAGCTTAGAGGCCCATGTGTCTGTCTAGTGGTCAAGGCCAAATGCAGACTCCTGGGAGTGTTTAAGAATTTAGAACCTTTGGGCTTTGGTGTTAAATACTAACTAGAAAGAGCAAACTTTTACATTTAAACTATCATCACAGCAGGTAGGTACCACACACAAAGCTCTGTGCTGGGTACCGCGGGGTCTAGGAGAAGCTAAGGAGGCTGGCACCCAGGGAGGGCGCAGTAAGGGAGGTCGAACTGAACAGAATGAAACTGGTCCTTGCACGTGAGACCTTGGGTCTGGAGGGAAGACAGTGCATGGCGTGTGAGTTGTTAATGGTGGTACAGGCGTTCCCTGCTGTGGGAGGGCAGCCCACAGGGAGGGCGGCCAGGAAAGGTGTCCTGGGGCCAGAGTGGAGCTGGAGCTGACCTCGGAAACTGTGAGGACGTGGGTAGGGTTTGTGGAGGGGTCAGGAGGGCAGAATGAGTCCAGCCCCATTGGGGGGCCAGGTGGGGTCTCAGCTTCCATCCAGAGGGGTGGCCCTCTCCACTGCATGGTGGGGAAACTGAGGCCAAAAGTCACAGTCTGAAGCCTGGTCAGGGCAGGGTCTCAGGCCCGCCTGCTCATCTCCCCAGGGGCGGGCTCCCTGGGCATGACTGAGGGCTCCCCTCTGTCCTCCCCCACCCTCTAGGCTCGGCATGGAGCACGATGGTCAGGGGAACGGCTGCGCAGATGAGACCAGCCTGGGCAGCGTCATGGCGCCCCTGGTGCAGGCTGCCTTCCACCGCTTCCACTGGTCCCACTGCAGCAAGCTGGAACTCAGCCGCTACCTCCCGTAGGTCACCTCCACCCTCTGGGCCCGGATGGGGAGCAAGCGGCCTGCCACTCCATCTCCCCCAAGTCATCTCCCCTCCTAACACCATCCTACTCCTGACACATGCTCAATTCTGGGTTTGCTGGTCAGCTCCTGGGGCTCCGGGGACGTGGAGGCCCAGGACAAGCATTGGACTCAGGAGCTCAAGGCCGAGAATGGGCGCAGAGTGGATTTGGGCGGGATGGGTGCCGGCAGATATACTGTCTCTAACCTCACGCAGCAGCCGGCCAGTGCCCAGTGTACGTCCTGCACGGCGGGCTGACTTGTCTTCTTCTCTCAGTGCAGTGAGCCCTCAAATTGTCCACGAGCCAACCCTTCATCTGGGCCATGATGTGTCTCTGTAATGCGGGCAAAACAGGCCCTGTAAGAAAACCACAAGCTGAGTGCCTAACCGCAGTCCTGGGTCCCCTTGCCCTGGAGCTCCCAGACATGGTCGTGGGTGGAAGCGAGGGGAGGGCAGCCTGTCCTCCCTGGACAACACAGCTCCTGGCACAGGGCAGCGGGGGCAGATTCCTGCAGGCCTTCCTTGCTTGGTTAACACCCCCTCCTCTGCGAGGGAGAGCTTGGGAATTCCTGTCCCCACCCTGCTCACCTCCCTGCCTCTGCCGGCAGCTCCTATGACTGCCTCCTTGATGATCCCTTTGCACCTGCCTGGCCCCGGCCCCCGGAGCTGCCCGGCGTTGACTACTCAATGGACGAGCAATGCCGCTTTGACTTCGGCACTGGGTACCACACCTGCTCAGCGGTGAGTTCCCACGGCCTCTGCCAGCTGGATGCCAGGTCAGGTCCTCCTGGGCTGCAGGAGCACCTCAGCCCAGGCAGGGTGACCAGGGCCCAGGCCCTGCCACTTTCTGCCATATCCCCGCCCCACGCAGGGGTGGGGGGCCAGCGTGTGTGGTGGCTGGAGAATGCCTGGAAAGATGGGAACAGAGTAGAACAGAGAGGATGGGCCACCGCTGGGCTCCTGGTTGGGCTGGTCACCGGGGGAGTTTATCCGTCAGGTGGCCCATGTGTCAGATCAGGTGCTGGGCTCTGGCCTGGTGGAGAAATGCTTGCCACCCTCTGCTCTTTGGGCGCTTGGAGGATGTTTTGGGCAGACTTCCCACACTGGTAAAGTCCTCGCGTGCCCCATATAACCTCTCTCCAGGGGGTCAATTGCATGCTTCCCTACCCCTCCCCCACCCCATCCCCTACTTGAGGAGATAGATACAAGGGAGCAGAGCCCTGTCCCTACTCTGCAGGACAGGGCAGGGGAGAGCCTGGAGCCACCTAGGAGAGAATTGAACAGCTGCTAACCAGGGCCCAGGCGGAGCCTCAGAGACGCGGACATCCCAGGGCAGGGGGCTCTCTGAGGGGTCAGGCCTTGATGCCTCGAGTACCTCAAACCGCCCCCATCCAGGAATGCAGCCCCCTCCTCAGCTCTGCAGGACCAGAAGGCCCTGTGTGTGGCCACCTTGCCCACTGCCCAGGCCACACTGGAACAGCTGGTCTCTGCTTTGGGAGTGGAGAAACAGCTGGGATATGGGATTTCAGTGCCCAGATGCTGTGTTTGTAGGACACTAGTCTGGCCAGCAGGGGATGATAGGAGAGAAAAGGAAATTGGGGCTTTCCTGGACAGTGTGAAGCAGAAGGGTGCCAACCTCTGGTGTGGCTGGGTGAGATTAGAGGGAGGTGGGAGTCCTGACCTTGTCTGGGTGCTGCAGGGTCTGGGCTAGACTGGCAGCCCTCTCAAAGCCCTCCACATGCACAGAGCTCAGGGGGTATCAGTGGACCCAGCCTCCCCAGAACCTCAAACCCTGGTCCCTGCTCAGTCACAGAGTGGCCTCTGCAAAGGCAGGGAGGGAGGCCTGGGGAGGGAGACCAGAGGCGTGTGGGCTGTGGCTGGTGCCTTCTCTTCGGTGCCCTGTTGGAGAGAGGAGGGGTCACTGAGGCCAGTGGCTCTTGTGGTGGGGTCGAGCTTGTGTGCGCGCGGGGCTCTGGCTAGACGGGCCCCTCCTGCCCCCCTCGCAGTGTTCTGGCCCCAATGCCCACCACACCCTCCCCTCGCTCTGTCACTGTCCTTTGCCCCCGGACAACGTGTCAGAGCTGGGGAGCTAGTCCGGCCCAGTGACCCTGAACCTGCCGTGCAGTTCAGGACCTTCGAGGCCTGCAAGCAGCTGTGGTGCAGCCATCCTGACAACCCTTACTTCTGCAAGACCAAGAAGGGGCCCCCGCTGGACGGGACGGAGTGTGCGCCAGGCAAGGTACCTGCGGACCGGGGGCTGCAGCAGGAGCGCCTTCCTGGGGCGCAGGCCCCACGGGAGACCCACCTTGCTGCTGAGTGTGGATATGAATGCGTGGCGGGGGCTGGGGGAGGGCTGAGGACAGGAGCCAGCCTCGCGTGCGGGCAGATGGGCAGAGAGTCCTCGCAGGAACTCACACACACGCCCTCTCCTCCCTGGCACCACAGTCCTTGGCTTCTACAGCAGCAGAGTCTGGCCTTGTCTCCCAGCCCATCGGCAGGAATGCTTACTGCCATCTGAGGAGAATGCAGCCCAGGCAGGTTAGGGAACTTGTGGAGGTCAGGCAGAGGGTGACTGGCTGAGAAGGGGTGAAGGGAAGATTCCAGGTGTTCTGCCTCCTCCCCCCGCCCACCATGCTGTTTCTTACCCCTCCCCCCGAAACCTGCCCTTTCGTGTACTTCCTGGGGTGTGTTTGCACCCTCTTGTGTGTGTGAGTGTCAGGAGGACCCCGGATCTGAGAGCCCTGAACTGAGGTCTGAAACCCACCTCTGCTCTATCGCTGGCCCTGTTCCCCCCCACCCCATTTCTGTGTGGTGACCTTGGTCCATTCTCTGACCCCTGCTGAGCCCTGACCAAGCATCCTTCCCGCTCCTCAGGTTGTTATGAAGTTGTGAGTCGTGTCAAAGCAAATGAGAGGGCTGGGAAGAAGCGCGGTGCTGCCCCCAGCAGCCTGTCCTCTGCCCTTCACCCTCTGCCCTTATCTTCCCATTCTCATCTATAAATGGTCTGTCCCTTCACAGATGTGTGGGGCTTCCCATGGCCTTGTACAGGCCCTGTGGGCTCCAAACCTGGAGGGCTATTATCCTGGAGCCTCGGTCTACCTGCTCCAGGTGTGTTCGAGTTTCCAGGCCCTCTCCTATCACAATTTCACATAAGAGTTAATCAACGGCTCTCGGTTTTGTCTGCGTATTAGAACCATCTGGGGAGCTTTAAAATCCCCCACACCCCAGAACAGGGAGTGACTGCAAACGGGCACAAGATATCTCTTACGATGGTGGAAATGTTCCAAAATTGTATTGTGGTGATGGTTGCCAAATGCTGTAAGTTTATGAAAAGTCATTGAATTGTACACTTGAAATGAGTGAAGTTTATGGCCTGTAAATTTCAGTTGACCCTTGAATAACACAGGTTAGGACTGCACGGGTCTGCTTATATATCTGCTTATATCTGCGGATTTGTTTCTTTTCAACAGTAAATACCACAATACGACCAATCGGTGGTTGGGTGAATCTGTGGGTGCAGACCATGGATATGGAGGACCGACTATAAGTTATATGTAGATTTTCAACTGCAGAGGGCAGGCACCCCTAACCCCTGAGTTGTTCAATGGTCAACTGTATAGTGCTTCTTTTAAAAATTACCACTTCTTTTAAAAATCCCTACCTCTAGAGAGCCTGACTCAGTCTGGGGTGAAGCTGAGGCATCCAGAGTTCTTAAATGTTCCCCAACTGACTCCAAAACTGAGAACTACAGAGTTATCTCTTGAAAAAGACCCAGAGAGCTTTGCTGTATTTCTTACCTATGGCCCTACAGGAAAAGGGAAGGGGGTTGACTTTGGTTGAGCCCTCCTTTGTGCCTGGCCTTGTGCTGAGGGCTTTGTGAGTGTTGCTGCCTTCAGTTCGTAGAACAGTCCCATTTAACAGGCAAGTACACTGAGGCTCAGCAAGGTGAAGCTATGCCAAAACCACACATAGCTAGTAGTGGCCGAGCTGGGATTCAAACCCAGGCCTCTTGGACTTGAGGCCTATGCTCCCTCCACTGCGTGGATGGACCTCCCGGGTGGCTGGCTTCCTTCCCATGAACATACCTGCCTGGGGTCCCTGGATGGTGATTTCAAGGTACAGAGCCAAGATCAACTCTAGATGGTGTGGGAAGATTGTGTCTTCTCTCCCTTATCAGCCCTTTGTTTCTCTGGGGGTGGTAAACCAAATAATTGCACAGCTGTCGTCACCATGAATAATACCATCTGCCGTTTCTGGAGGGCTGTGTGTGCCAGGTGTTATCTCATTGAATGCTCACAGCAGCCCTGTGGGCAGGTGCTGTTATCCCCATGGTACAGTCGAGGAATAGGGTCAGAAAGGGGAGCCCTTTGTTGAGGGTCCCTCAGCGCATGGTAGGGCTGGGATTCTGGGTGACCCTGAGGCTTGGGCTCTTAACGTTCCTTTTTCTGGGCTCACCTGTGGTGCCTGCCAGCTGTTCCGTGTGCCCGGCTGGGCACTTCCTATGGCAGGCTAGGCAGCGGTGGCCCTGGGGTGACCTCGCACCCTCTGCTCCATCCCAGTGGTGCTTCAAAGGTCACTGCATCTGGAAGTCGCCGGAACAGACTTACGGCCAGGATGGAGGCTGGAGCTCCTGGACTAAGTTCGGGTCATGTTCACGGTCGTGTGGGGGCGGGGTTCGATCCCGTAGCCGGAGCTGTGACAATCCCCCGTGAGTGCACTGGGCTGAGGTGGGCAGGGCAGGGGCCCGAGGGGATTGGAGAGGGAGTCGCTGGGGGGCAGGGCACAAGAAAGAAGGTCCCCTGCAGGTGGCTGTGTACGTATTCCAGTGGATGACGGCCCAGAATTGTTGGGGGCGCCAAACCACTTCCACCTGGGTCTGACATCTCCCTTTGTGTCTGACTGACATCTGAGAATGGGTCCGAACCAGTGATTCTCAGATTCTCGTCTGCGAAGAATCTGGGTGGGCCCAAGGCTTGGCCAGTTTAACGAGCCCTCCTGTGACCCTCATCCTCCAGCTAAACGTTGAGAAAACACTGGTCTAAATGTTCACTAGCCATGTCTTGGGAGGATAAATTCCCCAAGTCTGTTTCCTACTACCTGAAGCAAAACTTCCTTCAATTTTTCTTAACTTATCTCTTTCGAACATCAAGTCCCCCCCCTCACTACCCCCTACCCGTATGTCAGCATTCTGGGGGAATAATCTCTTTCTCGCATTTATCCCCTCTATGGGGACCCCCTCCCATGGTTTTGGAACCTCTGAGCACCAGCTTTTGATGGCCTCCGTCTCCCAAGCTGAAGCAGCCTGCTTAGAACAGCTTCGTGAGAGATGGGGGCCGGCTGGGGCCGGCCGTGTGGCTCAGCTGTCTCCACGTTCAGTGATTCTGAACCTCTGTGGGGCAGGGCCGGTCCCAGCCCTCACAGTGCTGAGTGATGCGATGGGGACCTCAGAATGGCAGGGTCCTAGGATCACAGAGGCTCGGGGGTGGTCACCCTCCCTCCAGCATCCTCAGGAGTGGTCCTTCATACTCTGCTGTGTACCTCCAGGGATGGGACGCTCTGTGCCCCCTGGAGCAGCCTATTCCTGTGTACTGACCCTTTACAAATATGAGACGAGATGAACAGCCTTCGACCTGTTGGGGGTAGGAGAGCCAGGTTAAAGAAAGGCACGGTGATGCCCACTCTGGATGGACCACCTCCCAGTCACGAGAGAGAGTTATCCCCATTTATTGAACTCGTCTACGATAATAACTATTTTTATTTTATGAGGCTTAAATGAAGTATAATCTATGCACTCTCAGCACCATGCCCATGCCCAGCACAGATTAGTAAAGGACAGCTGCTGTTATAATTACCCCAGTGCATGGAGCACTTTCTCTGTGCCAGGCGGGGTGCTAAGCACGTCCATGCATAAACCCATGTAATCCTTCCAGCATCTCTGAGCAGAGTTCCAGTAACCTTGTTCACTTGGGTACTTTGTATCCATAATCTTACCGGATCCTTTTAATTTCATGGGGAAGAGAGTACAGATTTAAATACCTTTTTAAAATGTATTCTTCACAGACACACCAGGAGGTAGGTAAAATAAGAAGTGTTATGGTCCCTCCTTTAAAGCAGAAGTTAAGACAGCAAGACTCGGGGTTAGATTTAGCCAGGTCTTCTTACTGCACATCCGAGTCTCTTTTTACCACTCCGCAGTTTATTATGATATTAAATGGAAGTGGATGCAAGTAGGAGCAGCTGAGTCATTTATTGAGGGCCTGCCATGTGTCAGGAGCTGTGTGACGGCTGAAAGAATAAACGAAGATGAATCAGATTGATTTCTCTTCTAGCCCGGCTGGAGGGGGTTAGTCATTCCCTCCTGTCTTCCTCCCTCTCCCTCCCCCCATCCTTTGCCCCCTTTCTTTTGCTCATTCTCTCCTCTCCCCCATCACACACACACACACACACACACACACACACACACACACAATAGGTGGCATATGCCTGAAGGGACCACAAGGCTCTGAGCTCAGCAGTCCTCACAGTGGGGGTTCCTCTCTAGTTTGTAAGTTAGTGGAGCCCCTTTTTATGCTACTCTAAAAGGCTGGGCTACCCCAGGTCACCATGTGGGAAGCCTGCCCCCACCCCGAGCCTTTCCAGCCAGCACGGTCTCTCTGCGCTCGCCCCAGCCCAGCCTATGGAGGCCGCCTGTGCTCGGGGCCCACGTTCCAGTACCAGGTCTGCAACGGCGAGGAGTGTCCGGGGCCCTACGAGGACTTCCGGGCCCAGCAGTGCGCCAAGCGCAACTCCTATTACGTCCACCAGAATGCCAAGCACAGCTGGATCCCCTACGAGCCGGACGACGGTGAGTGGAGTCCTGCTCCCCACGCCCACCCCGTGGCCTTGGGCATCTGCTGGGTCCATGTCTTCCCAGGCAGGGCTTCCCAGGCCTGGCCCACCAGTGAAGGTGGAGGGACAGCGGTGGCACCAAAAGGGATATTGCAGTCGGCAAGTTTGCCACGCGCCTTTGTGCAGGCCTTTGCGCTGTGCACGTTGGGGGAGCCCCAATCCTCATCACAGCCATCCTTGATTTGTACGCTTATGCTGACCGTGTTCTGTCAGATGCAAGGACAATGTCTTGAGCAAGGGTTACTTGGCCCAGAGGCACCGGCTGGCAGCAGTGCTGGCTGTCGGGGTTGGTGCCTTTCGGACATGTCCTTACCTGTGCAGAAGGCCCAGTACAGGTGCGGGTGCCCCTTGCTCTGCTCCTGAGAAGTTTGTCCTATTACATACCACGTTTTTAGGTTTTACTGATGGTGCTACTGTTTCAGTAGTTAAGGAAAATGATTTGAAAGTCAGGCCGATGGGAGTCTGTGGGATCCTCCTACTGACCCCCTACAGGCTACCCTGGACACAGGTCTCAGGACTCAAGCGGAGGGTCTGAATTCTGGGGCCAAGCCAGTGCCTGTCTGTTTTGGAGCATTTCCGGGGATGGCTCTCGCAGCGGCAGAGAGAACCCAGTGAAGGGCTGGATTCATGCCTTCAGGCTGGAAGGGCCTTTAACGGTCCTCTCAGTCTACTTTCCCCTGCCGGCCTCTCCATGGTCCTTCCGTAGCCTGATGCTTACCCCCTACCACGTAGCCCTCGGCATCAGACGGCGCCGATCAGAATGGCCGTTCCTGAGCCCAGGGCCGCCTCTTCGTAGCCCTGGTTCCAGAGTATCAGTGGCAAGACCCTCCGTCTTCAGCTCACGTTGAGAATGACAGCCTTCAAGTTGGAAGGGACCTTGGAGGCCTGTGTATTGCCCGCCAGTGCACAGACCCCTCCAGAACATGCTTGTAGGGAGTGTCTTCTCCCTGCTTAGACTCCTCCTAGCCTGGGGAGCTCACCACTCCCGTGCCACTGTCGGCCGGCTTCCAGGGCTGCCCAGAAACCCACCTGCCTGGGGTGCACTGGTCAGGGTCCTGCCTGTCTTCGGGAGGGATGCAGCCCCCCACCCCTTAGCCCCTGGCCCAGGCCCCACCAGGAATATGACTCCCGCTCTGCATGAAATCCGAAGTAGTATTGGATGTTGTGGCTCCGGACTTGAGTCCTGAGTGCTGGGGCAAGACGCCGCCAGGTATCCCGGGAGCCCGGGGATGAGGACCCTGGAGCCAGATGGTTCCTTACCAATTTTGCTTTGGAAGCCTTGCACATCCATGCAGACCCACACAAGCTGCTGCCACAGGGGTGGAGAAGGGCTGCAAGGCCAATGGGACAGCTGGACTTCGGGTTTTCCCAGGACTTTTAGTCAAATTCCAGGAAGTTAGCTAAGCCCCAACCTCCCTTTTCCTAAGAAACACAGCAAGTGTTTATATGTTCTCCGGAACCTACTCTTGTAGGACGTTAATAGCCTTGATTTGATTGTTAGAACTAGAAAGGATCTCCCTCCTTCCCTCACTGCCGCTCCGTTTTGTAAACCCAAGCACAGACCACTGTTCTGCCTTACTTTCATGCAGCCTTCTCATGTTCACGAGCATGGTAAGGTTCACCATCACATGTGTGACGGTGATGTGTATGTAGAGGTCAGAGCAGGACTCAAGCCAGACTGCCTGGGTTAGAATCCTGGCTCTGCCACTTACTGGGTGGCTGTACGGCCTTGAGCAAATTCCTTAGCCTCTCTGGTCCTTGGTTTCCTCCTCTGTAATGCTACTTCCTTGGGGGTATTGAGAGGCTTAACTTAAGTTAATTCACAAAAAGCATTTAAAGTTGTACAGTGAGAATGTACAAAGGTTTTAGAAGTCTGGCACATAGTAAGCTTTCATTAAGTATGGGCTTATTATTATTGTTATTATTATTGTTTTATCACTTGATGTTTCTTAACGACGTGATGTGGCATTTTACTGATCAGGCGTAATAAATAAGGAACTGAGGCTCAGAGAGGTCAGATAATTTGCCCAAGGTCACATGGCTCGTAAGTGACACAGCACGGATTTGAAGCCCAGCTCCACACCTAGTTCTCCCCCCGTTGCCCAGAGCTGGCCCCTGGAGCTTCCTGTTCGGGCCACGTGTTAATGTCGGTCTAGGCCAACCCACCTTCTCCGAGCCCAGCTGGCTCAGTGTGGTCCCTTTCCCCACAGACGCCCAGAAGTGTGAGCTGATCTGCCAGTCAGAGGACACAGGGGACGTGGTCTTCATGAACCAGGTGGTCCACGACGGGACTCGCTGCAGCTACCGGGACCCGTACAGCATCTGTGCCCGCGGCGAGTGTGTGGTAGGTGCCCCCCTCCTGGCTGCCCACCCTCTCCCTGCCCCGGGAGACTGGAGGGCTGCACTGCCTCCTTCTGCTCCCTGGGAACACAGGCATTGCCTCCCCTTCCTCACCCATGACACCCCTTGGTCCTCAACATGACCTTGGGATGCTGGAAAAGGGTTACTGCCCAACCCCATTCGATGGGAGAGGCGTGGCCAGGTTTAAGACCTTGCCCATGTCACACGGTGACTCCAAGAATGGCTCTTGGTCCAGGGTCCTCTCCTGTCAGGGCCTGGGGACTGAGGAGGGGGCCAGGGGCTGCTGACCTGGGGGTGGTGGTGGGGCATGGAAGCCTCTTCCCGCTGACCCCGTCTCTGGCTTCAGCCCGTCGGCTGTGACAAGGAGGTGGGGTCCATGAAGGCAGATGACAAGTGTGGGGTCTGCGGCGGCGACAACTCCCACTGCAGGACTGTGAAGGGGACTCTGGGCAAGGCCTCCAAGCAGGCAGGTGAGCAGGTTAGGGCTGGGGGACGACCAGGAGGGGCTGGGGTTCTGGCCCAGCTAGCGTCCCTAGAGCCCGAACCATCCCTTAGGTGGGCCCTCCCTCCTTGAGCTGGGCCACAGTTCTGGTGCGGGGGGGCGCCCTGGAGCCTGTCTCAGACCACAGCTGCCCCCGGCTGTGGTTCCTCATTTTCCAGGCGTGCTGCGCCTGCACTTGGGCTCGGGAGCTCAGAAGCATTTCCTGCTTGGCACTGTGTTGTCCTAGGAACTCAGCCATCTCTTTGGCCTGGGGCTGTTGGTGGGAATGAGGGTCCAGACAGATCTGTAGATGAGGCCCAGGCTGGACTGGTAATTTCCTTTTTGCTCTTCTCTCTCACTTTTTTTTTTTTTTTAAACTGAAGTGCTTCCTGCTTTGAACTCCTGGTGCCTTAGAGTTCCTTGACTTCCCTCCCCACCTCCAATCTGGCCACACTTGCTGTTGAAAAGGGCCAGATATTAGTCCTTTACACTTTAGTATGAACTAGATTCATTTCCCCTTGGGGATTCACCTTTGCCATGCCTCTCCTCGTTGGGGGAAAGTTGATTGCTCTGAGAAAGGTTAGTTTTCAGGCCTTGGATTGGGAGGATCACGGGGGCCCCCCATGCTGGATCTTCATGGCCTATTTCATCAAGATTCCTACAGTGGCTTAAAGTGTGAGAAGAAAGAGGGGAGGGAAAGTCAGGAGAGAAAAGGAGGGTCAAGAAAGTGGCAGATAATAGGAACTAACACACACACAGAGCCCAGTAGTATTTATAGAGCATCTTAAGCGATATGAACTGCGATCCTCTCAGCACCTTATGGAGAAGGGCCCATTCCTATTTTACAGACAAAGAAACTGAGGTTCCTGGGTATCTGTGAGGAGAGGGGGTGATGGGGGATGCTGGCAGTGGGGCTACCAGCTCAGGATGCTCATGGTTTTTCTGGATCTTCCTCTGTGGCAGGAGCTCTCAAGCTGGTGCAGATCCCAGCAGGTGCCAGGCACATCCAGGTTGAGGAGCTGGAGAAGGTCCCCCACCACATTGGTGAGTGCCAGGGTGCCAGGAGATGGGCAGCCAGGCCCTGGGACCTGCCCTCGGGTGTGGGGGGAGCTGGGAGGGCAGAGGAGAGGATTCTAATGCAGAGGGCATTTCATGAGTTCGAATAATGGGAGAGAACCCTTTTTTTTTTTGGTATGCGGGCCTCTCACTGTCGTGGCCTCTCCTGTTGCGGAGCACAGACTCCGGATGCGCAGGCTCAGCAGCCATGGCTCACGGGCCCAGCCGCTCTGCGGCATGTGGGATCTTCCCAGACCGGGGCACGAACCCGTGTCCCCTGCATCGGCAGGCGGACTCTCAACCTCTGCGCCACCAGGGAAGCCTGAGAGAACCCTTTTTTATTGATTGATTGATATTTATTCATGTTGAAATGGGAACCTGCTCCATGGTTCAAATATCAGAAGGTATGAAACGAGATCCAGTGAAGATTCCCCCTCAGCCCACAGCCCCCATGGGCAGATTTCTTTGGGGGGTGATGAAAATGTTCCGGCGTTAGACAGTGGTGATGATTGCAGTCACTGAATTGCATACCTTGAAAGGCAGAATGGTTTGGTATGTGAATTAATCTCAATTTAAAACATGCAAGCATGGTTTGGCGGAGGCTTCTGGCGAGCAGGTGGGCAGAAGGCCGCTGCCCGCACGTTGGGCTGTGGCTGGGTTCCCCCACACTCGTCTGTGCTCAGGCTCCTTACTGAGGGCATGTGGGCTGTGATGTCACTGGGCCTCAGCATGTCACAGAGGCCGCTCTTACCCACTGTGCCCACCAAGTCACCCTGCTTGTCACCAGCTCGTCATAAACACGAACCCAGAACCTAACGTCTCTGGGCAAGCTTGTATATTACAAAAGTGCTAACTTTTCATATTTTTAGGTTATTATTAAAATAATACAAGACATTTTTAAAGTCTCCTGGAGAACTTGCACTCCCTGGAGAATACATCTGCATTAGCACAGCTGTAAAAATTCCTAACCTGCTCTGGAGGGCACCTGAGTGTAGTCCAAGCAGGCATAAGGCACAAGGGGAAACTGACGCGCAAAGTGGCTGTGGGCCCTCTGCGTGCCCTCATTCACTTGCGGGGTGAGCCAGTCTGGGCCTGGGTCTGCCATCTTCTACCCCGTGCCCCTGCCAACTGCACCTCTGCACAGGGCGTGTGAGACGGGAGGGCTTTGGCTTGGCCGCCTCCCTGCCCGCTTGCCTGTCTGGCTGTGGAGTATTACGCCTGCACAGGGACAAGGGGAGAAGGTCATTTACCCCTGGAAGAGGATGGTTGCTTACAGACACTCCTCCTACTGCACCCCTACAGATGATTCCATAATGTCAGCAGCCCCTTGGGCCCCTGGCCAGCCCCTTCCACCCACGGCCCCCCAACCCCGCTCAGATGTCCAGCCCTTCCAAGGAGCTAGATGCGCTTGTAGGCAGCAGATGGGCTTCCCTGGAGGTCGGGGCAGAGGCTCCTAGCACCTGTGGCAGGCTGTGGGCAGGCACACTTGCTGTGTGTTTATGGGGTGAGGGTTAGAGCTCTCCGGGAGCCTGGGGGAGAGGGAAGCAGCACTGAGACCTGTCGTCAGCACAGGTTGTGTGATTACACGTGTGTGAGATCCGCAGCGGCCCTGGTGTAAACGTGCAGAGTGTGTATGTGGGAGTGAGTGTGTGCGTGCCCGTGTGTGTGCACACGCGTGCTAACAGGGTATGTACTCTCTGGAGAAGCCCGGGACAGGTGGCAGCCTTGGCAGTGAAGGCCGAGGCCCTGGTCCAAATGTGTGAGGCGCTCCTGGAATTCGGGGTCACGGACTCTGAAAGGAAGTGAAGGGAAGACAAGCCGTGCTGTTAATACCCACCGTGTGGGGGGCTTGGAGCTGGCGCTTTTCATTCGTTATCTCGTCGGAGCCTCATGATAACCCTCTTGTTATCCCATTTTTGCAGTTGAGGAAATTGAGGCTCCGAGAAGTTAAAAGAGTTGCTGGAGGTACCGAGTGGGTCAGTGGTAGGACCTGGGCTCAGAGCTGGTAGGAGGTGGTGGAGATTCCAGCCCACCACCCCCAGGAAGGCGGGGGGTACATCCAGGGACCGGGGACAGCAGTGGTCGTGAGCTGCAGAGGCAGACAAGGGCCTGAGGAGATGCTCAGCTCTAGCCTGGAGGGTCTGGTGATTCTGGGGGCTGGCAGAGATCAGGTTGCGGGAAAGGAGGGGGCGTCTCTCTTCCCACTCAGCAGGGAGGCTGGCCCTCCGGAGAGCTGGGCTACCAGCCTCTGTGTGTCCAGGACAAACCCTTGCCCCTCTCAGGGCCTCTGATTCCCCATCTGGATTAATAACAGCACCAACCTCAGGATGCGTGTGAGGACCCCACTGAGGCGGGAGCAGAGTAAACAGCATGTGGTTCATCCCTGGATCCTTAGCTCTTATAATTACACCAGGTGGGGACACCCCGGGGCTCCAGAGCCTTTGCCAGCCCCACCTGGCTGGGGGCTCGGGTCCCACGGTGCAGCCATTCTCTGACCCCTGATGCCTCCAGGGTGGATGAGGCTGTAACTCGGGGGCCTTTGCTGGGGTGTCTGCAGCTACACACCTTCCGCCCGCCAGTCACCCAGCGCCTTTCAGTTACAAGTTGTGAGTTACTCGCTGACTGGGACTTTAAGGGGGAAAAATGAACAGATATTTTTTATACTCTGGCTCTGTGCCAGGCGCTGTGCTGGGCCAAGGACACTGAGATGGCGGAGGTACACTGACAGGCTATGGGAGAGACAGGATATCTGTAATTGCAACAGTGCTAAAAGTCAGGGGCTGATTTGATGACAGTAATAGTGCCTACCATTTATTAAGTGCCAACTGCATGCCATGCACTCTGCCTAGTTCTTTATATATATGAACTCCTTTGATTGTCCCAAGAGCCCCATGGCAGGGTAGGTGGGCAAGGGATACTGCGATTATCCCCATGGGACAGCAGCCCTATGAGCTAGGTAGAATTACCATTCCCATTTTACAGATGGTAAAACAGAGGCAGCACAGGGAGGCTAAGTAACTTTCCCAGATCAATCTGGCTCCAGAGCCTGTACTCTTAGCCTCTATGCTCTGCTGTCGAAGTTGTAGGGAGGGCAAATCCCTGAGGACTGGACAATCAAAGAAGGCTTCCTGGAGGAGGGGAGAATTGTGCTGAGCCTTAAATGTGGGTGGAGATTAGTCGGGCAGGAAGAAGGGGAGACAAAGTGAGAGGAATGGTGTGTACCAGGGTCCAGAGGCAGGGGTGCTATGTGGAGGCAGTGGGATGATCCATCGGACTGGAGAAAGGCTCAGGTGGGAAGGAGTGACAGGTGGGCAGGGAGCCCCTAGGGGCCCACTGGGACGGCCTTGAAACCCCTGAGGTGTGGCTGGTGCTCCTGTGGAGGGGAATAGAAATCTGTGTGACCCTCTCCCCATGGCCAGCGGTGAAGAACCAGGTCACAGGCAGCTTCATCCTCAACCCCAAGGGCAAGGAACCCACGAGCCGGACCTTCACTGCAATGGGCCTGGAGTGGGAGTACGCGGTGGAGGACGCCAAGGAGAGCCTCAAGACCAGTGGGCCCCTGCCGGAAGCCATTGCCGTCCTGGTGAGTCCCCACCCTGCATGGTGGCCCCTGCCCCCGCCCCCCGCTTGCTGCCCCAGCCCAATCCCTAGCTCACCGTCTCTGCTGCTGAGCCAACGCAGGCCTGGTGGAAATCCTCCTGTTCTGGCGTCTTCAGGAGGCTGGGCAAGGCCAAGATGCCCTCTGTGCTTCGAGGCTGGGAGGATGGCAAGTGAGGAGGAAAAAAGAAATGGTTGTCTCACTGTCTGATCAGAGATGCCCCACACAGGGAGTCTGTTCTCCTTAACACGGGGTCAGAAATAGGGCCCAGGAGGAACTGGAGGAACCTGGGTTGGTTCCCCCATGGTTCTGCCATCATCCAGTATCCAGTTGCATTATGGCTTTGCCAGCAAGTGAGTCCAGGAGTCCAGTGGCCTGTGGCCCAGGAGTGCTGTCTGGCACTGCCAGCCTCCTGAGAGGGGGATGGGGCCACTGTCCCAGCTGAGGCCCACCTCTGCCCACACCCCCTCTTCCTAGACCATGAGCCAGGGCTTATGGAGCAGGGATTGTTAACTCAGGAGACCAGACCGGGAGGGGCTCTATTGGCACCGGCTGGTGGCAGGGAGGCCTTCTACAGGCTTTGTTCCTGGTGCTACCCTCATTAGTCAGGGAGGTCCTAGAGGGCAGGGTCTGAAGCCTATTGATGTCAGCATACTAATTCAATCCAGCGTGTGCTTCCTACTCACCCTATATTTGTTGTCCACCCGTACACCCATGGCTGATTAATTTTCAACGAGAGTACTAAGACCATTCAGTGGGGAAAGAAGAATCTCTTCAACTAATGGTGCTGGGACAACTGGATATGCACATGCAGAAGAATGAAGTTGAACCCCTGCCTCACACCGTATACCAAAATCAGCTCAAGATAGATCAAAGCCCCAAGTACAAGAGCTAAAACCATAGAACTCTTGGAGAAAAGAGAGGGATAAATCTCATGATCTTGGATTCTTAGATATGATCCCAAAAGCATGAGCAACAACAACAAAAAAGAGAGAAATTGGTCTTCATGGAAATTGAAAGCTTTTGTACATCAAAAAAGACGTTTTGAAGAAAGTGAGAAGATAACCTGAACAGACTGGGAGAAAATATTGGCAATCCTATATGTGATAAGAGTCTCTATTGTAGACCATCTTCTAGAGTCAGGCAGTATGGGTGCTCTGGTGAGCAGGACAGACCAGCAGACATGGTTCCTGCCTTCATTGGAACTTAGGTGTGTGGGAAGGAGAATCACCGATGGGCACACAGGCTGTTCTCAGGCCTGGCACACAGTAGCTGCTTAGCTTGAGTTGTTTTTTTTTTTTTAAAAACATCTTTATTAGAGTATAATTGCTTTACAATGGTGTGTCAGTTTCTGCTTTATAACAGAGTGAATCAGTTATACATATACATATGTCCCCACATCTCTTCCCTCTTGCATCTCCCTCCCTCCCACCCTCCCTATCCCACCCCTCTAGGTGGTCACAAAGCACCAGCTGATCTCCCTGTGCTATGTGGCTGCTTCCCACTAGCTATCTATTATACATTTGGTAGTGTATATATGTCCATGCCACTCTCTCACTTTGTCACAGCTTACCCTTCCCCCTCCCCATATCCTCAAGTCCGTTCTCTAGTAGGTCTGCATCTTTATTCCCGTCTTGCCCCTAGGTTCTTCTGACCATTTTGTTTTTTAGATTCCATATATATGTGTTAGCATACAGTATTTGTTTTTCTCTTTCTGACTTACACTTCACTCTGTATGACAGTCTGTAGGTCCATCCACCTCACTACAAATAACTCAATTTCATTTCTTTTTATGGCTGAGTAATATTCCATTGTATATATGTGCCACATCTTCTTTATCCATTCACCCGATGATGGACACTTAGGTTGTTTCCATCTCCTGGCTGTTGTAAATAGAGCTGCAATGAACATTTTGTTACATGACTCTTTTTGAATTATGGTTTTCTCAGGGTATATGCCCAGTAGTGGGATTGCTGGGTCATATGGTAGTTCTATTTTTAGTTTTTTAAGGAATCTCCATACTGCTCTCCATAGTGGCTCTATCAATTTACATTCCCACCAAGAGTGCAAGAGTGTTCCCTTTTCTCCACACCCTCTCCAGCATTTATTGTTTGTAGATTTTTTTTTTTTCTGTTTTGGAGTTTATATTATTTTGCTGTTGTTATTTTTATTTTTTAACGTCTTTATTGGAATATAATTGCTTTATAATGCTGTGTTAGTTTCTGCTTTATAACAAAGTGAATCAGTTATACATATACATATGTTCCCATATCTCTTCCCTCTTGAATCTCCCTCCCTCCCACCCTCCCTATCCCACCCCTCTAGGTGGTCACAAAGCACCAGCTGATCTCCCTGTGCTATGCGGCTGCTTCCCACTAGCTATCTATTTTACGTTTGGTAGTGTATATATGATGATGGCTATTCTGACCGGTGTGAGATGATATCTCATTGTAGTTTTGGTTTGCGTTTCTCTAATGATTAACGATGTTGAGCATTCTTTCATGTGTTTGTTGGCAGTCTGTATATCTTCTTTGGAGAAATGTCTATTTAGGTCTTCTGCCCGTTTTTGGATTGGGTTGTTTGTTTTTTTGATATTGAGCTGCGTGAGTTGGTTGTATTAGCCTCAGTTTTGCCATGTGGCTACAGGTCTGAAAGGCCTCGCCAGTGCGTGCTCAGTGCTGCCCCCTCCTGGCTCTCACTGGTTCTGCTTCTAACCCCACATCCTCCCCTTTGACCCCTCCTCCCCGGTCTCCCTATGCTGGCCTTGCTTCCCTGCTCTCCAGTCCTTTGCCACCTCGTCTGTCTCCCTTCAGGTGCTCCCCCCAGCTGAGGGTGGCCCCCGCAGCAGCCTGGCCTACAAGTACGTCATCCACGAGGACCTGCTGCCCCTTATCGGGAGCAACAACGTGCTCCTGGAGGAGACGGACACCTACGAGTGGGCACTCAAGAACTGGGCACCCTGCACCAAGGCCTGCGGAGGAGGTACTCGCTTGCCTGACTGCAGACGCCTTGTGGGAGGAGCGGGAGGGGTCGGGGGCCTGACATCGTCTCCACTTGGCCTGTCCCCGGCTCGTGCCTCAGTTTCTCCTTGAAGATCTCTGGGGTGTGGCAGGGTGCCTGGGCAGGGCCTTGGGGCTGGGCTGGGGGTGCTAGAGCAGTATCCGGGGCAGGTCCTCTGCCCTGTAAGGGCTCACCAGCTGCGCGCAGAGACAGCAGCCCACGTCCCCACCTGTGCTATACCAGTGACACCTGAGATGGGCTGGTCAAGGAAGGCTTCTTCAGAAAGTGACTTGGGGATGGCAAGATGCAAAGGCGCAGAGGGAGGGGGGATTGGCTGCAGTCTCTCCAGAGCTCACTGTCCCTGAGGCTCTGGGCAGGACAGTGGGGACCTGGTGAGACTGACCCCCACGGCAGGCTGTCCTCCCTTCAGGGATCCAGTTCACCAAGTACGGCTGCCGGCGCCGACGAGACCACCACATGGTCCAGCGGCACCTGTGCGACCACAGGAAGAGGCCCAAGCCCATCCGCCGGCGCTGCAACCAGCACCCGTGTGCCCAGCCTGCGTGAGTGCTTTCTGGGGGAGGGACAAGAGGCTGACAGCAGACCCTCTCTCTGCCCTGACGTCAGGACGAGGGGCGGGTGAGCCTGCTTCCGCCAGCGCTGGAGGGTGGAGGCACGTAGCCCCCGCAGCCGGGACTTCTTGAGCAGAGAGCACCCACACGCCAGCCTCTGCCCATGGCCCGCGCGGCCTTCCTTGCCCGTCCATCCCCTCTGGGATTTCTGCATTAACTTTCACTCCCAGAAGGAGGAAGATGCTGCCTTTGTTCTGCTCCTCCCAGGATTATTTTACAGATGCGGAAGCTGAGGCCCGATCTGGGGACACAGCTTTCCCTCAGTGATCCAGGGGGTCCATGCAGGTGAAGAAGATTTCAGTGTTTCCAGGCCCTAGGCCAGGACGCTGTCTACCAGTTCCTCCCTGCCCAGTCATGTGGGGCCCAGGGATGCGGTCTGGCCTTTCAGCGCCCAGCTGTGGTCTAGCCCTGATTGGGATTCCCTGGCCTGAGGACACAGGCTCTTTTTGAGCCCAAGGTCATGTTCTTGGGGTTACTTGGAGGTGGCTTTGGGGAGAGGAGAGAGCTATAATCTGTGGAGGATCGATGTCTGGTCTCTGGGCCTGTTGCCCAGCTCGTCCTCAGCCCCAGCAGGCTTCTCTAGTGGCCCCCAGGTAGGGCCGAGGGTGGCTGGCCAGTAGGAAACCATGAAGAGCTGAGTCCATCCTCCTGCCTCCCAGGAGTCCTCCCAGGGTTGGGGGGTTCCAACTCGGCCTTGCTGATCCACAGCAGCTCTGCTCCCACAGGGTAGAGGGACCTCAGAGCCAGGGCGGGAGCTGCTGACCGGTGCTAGAGGCTGCCATGGCCTCCCTGTGCCCGGCCCAGGCCACGATCCCCAGCCCCCTGGCTCTCCATGGTTCTTTTTTATGTATTACTTTTTATTCAGGCCACTTTGCCCACAAACATCTGTGATCACAGAGCACGCGGGGCTAACTCTTCCATGACCCCTAGCAGGTCACCCCACCCCGGCTTGTCTCCTTATCTGTAAAATGTCAAATGAAGTTTCGGGGCTTTTTGTTTTGTTTGTTAAGGGAAGGGGTTGGCTAAAGCCGTCGTTTACTAAATGATGCCTCAGGAAACAGAGGGGAGTGGGAGTTGGGGGCTGCCCCTCCCTCCACCCCACCAGAGCAGTTTTGCTTTTGTCTAACTCTTCCAGTGGGCGCCTGCTTAAGATGCTGCTGGAAGTTGCTCTATGGCTAAAAGACGCTTGGAGACTAGCGGCTTAGCTGATCAGCACCAAAGCTCTGCAGGCACTGACGGTGATGATAATAGTGCCTGCACTTATGACATGCCTACTGCATGCCATGCACTCTGCCATGTGCTTTACATATACAGGTCCTTTAATTGTCCCAAGAGCCCCATGGTAGGGGCTTCTACTCTGCAAGCTGTGATTTTCATCTGTTTGTGCCCGGCTGAATGTCAGCACCTAGGACAGTGCCTGCACATGCTAGACACGCAAATATTCATGAAGTGTTGAAAGAATCCTGATGTAAAGATGGGGTAACTGAGGCTTAGACGGGTTAATAGCTTGTCCAAGGACCTGCAGGGTGTCAGGATTTAAATATGCATTATACCCATTTTTCAGATGAGGAAACAGAGGAGAGAATACGTGACCTCCCTAAGGCCACACGCCTGACAGCTGCAGAGCCACGTGGGTGGCTGGCTTGGCCCCCAAGCATTCTGAAGCCCAAACCATCTCTGTGGCTCCTGCCTTTGGTGGTTCAGGGAGTGGGAGTGGCCTTGGGAGGAAGTGTCCCATAGTCCTGCCTTTCCTCCACCTTTCTCCCTGTCTGTCTCCAGGTGGATGACGGAGGAGTGGGGCACCTGCAGCCGGAGTTGTGGGAAGCTGGGGGTGCAGACTCGGGGAGTGCAGTGCCTGCTGCCCCTCCCCAACGGTACCCACAAGGCCATGCCGGCCAAGGCCTGCCCCGGGGACCGGCCCGAGGCCCGCCGGCCCTGCCACCGCGTGCCCTGTCCAGCCCAGTGGCGGACGGGAGCCTGGTCCCAGGTGAGCTGTCCTCAGGGCGTGGGAGGGGCTGGGCCGACAGGCGCCTTCCTTGCAAAGTCAAGGAAGAGGAGGGTCTGGGTGGAGGAGCTGCAGAGAGATCTGGCGCTCCCTGCAGGCCGAGTGTTTCTGGCTGAATCCCTCTCCACACATCTGATCTGATTTTTCTCAAAACTAAGTCCAACGGTATGCTGGGCCATGGTTTTGGGCTTGGCCTTTATATCCATTCACTATCAGCTTTGACCTTCACAGAGTTAGGAGGCCTGGGCTAATATCCCTGTGTTACAGATGAGCAAATTGTAAGACACTCTTGTATTAAGAAATATTTACTGGGACTCCCCTGGATGTCCAGTGGTTAAGACTCGGCACTTCCACTGCAGGGCGCACGGGTTCAATCCCTGGTCGGGAAACTAAGGTGCCAAGTACGTTCCAGGCACACTGTACTAAGAATGCCTGGAACCCACTACCAACCAGACAGACCTGATTCTTGTCCTCATGGTGCTTACAGTCTAGTGAGGGAGACATAAGAGACAAGTACCAATAACAAAAGCATTTACAGGTTGCAGTTGGAGCTGAGCAGAAGTAAACAGGGTAACATATCAGGGAGGGCCTCTCTGAGGAGGTGACATTCGAGCTGAGACCTGAGATGTGAGCCATATGAAGACCCTGAGACAAGAACAACCTTGCCATGTTCCAGAAACCTAAAGGACATTGGGACTAGAGCTTAATGAGAGGGGCAGGGCTTACACGACATCTTTGGAGAGTGGGCAGGGGGTCAAATCCTGCAGGGCTTTATGAGGAGTTAGAGTTATTCCAAGAGCAGTGGGAAACTTGAAAGGTTTTAACGTGTATGTCACCAGCTCTGGTTTCAGGTTTAAAGATCACTCTGGCAGCTCTGTAGCAAGTTCATTGCTGGGAGGCCAGGGAAGAAAAAGGCAAACAGTAAGAAGGTTGTGGAATAGTCCAGGGGCCACAGGGAAGTTTTTTCAAGTTTGGGGTTTTTTCTTAAAAACGCGTTTGATATGAACCTTGAAGACATTATGTAGAGTGAAATAAGCCAGACACAAAATGACAAATACAGTATGATTCCACTTATGCGAGACACCTAGAGCAGTCAAACTCATAGAGAGAGAAAGTAGAAGTGTGGTTGCCAGGGACCAGGGGAGAGGGGAATGGGAAGTTAATGTTTAATGGGCACAGAGTTTCAGTTTGGGAAGAAGAAACCGTTCTAGAGATGGATGGTTACACAGTAATGTGAAAGTACTTAGTGCCACTGAACTGTACACTTAAAAATGGTTATGATGTAAATTTTATGATCTGTATATTTGATTACAATTTTTAAAACCTCATTCGATCATGGAAATAAGCACAATGATGTTTATTGTAATAACAGAATATCAGGAAATATTCTAAATATCTATCCATAGGAAATTGGACCCCCCCCAAAAAACCCCCATGGTCTATTCATGTAATAAAATACTATACAGCAAGAAAAATGAATAAGCTTGAACTGTATTCATCAATATAGATAACCCTCAGAAAAATAGGTGAGAAAAAGCACTGAAGTATGAAGAAAGTAGGCCTACCAATGGGGATACCAGCTACTTAAAGTTTAAAAAGGCACAACACGGTATTTGAAAATGCGCCAGAATACTGATCTACTAAAGTCGCTAGTGGGGGTGTTTGAACAGGCGTTCACGACCAGCTTCCTCATACCTTCCTGTAGGCTTGAAATATTGCATAATACAGAGTATTTTAAAGAACTAAAAATCCCCACACAACCTGTGCAGATTTTATATTCTTCTCCATAATATATAGCTTTATTTGTTTGAATATAAACCAGAAAGACCGCTGATCCATAAAGGGCCCCTTACGTAAAACAGAGAGGTGACAGCTGGTGGAAGATAGTTGCCCCTGTAAGATGGGCAGAGCATTCCAGAGCTATTGCTGTTTGTAATTATTCCTCCTGGGAAGATGAGCCGTCTTTGTCCCACTGTTCTGTGTGGCATGTGACCCTTGTGTCTCCCTTGCTCATCACCTGCCCTGGCATGAGAAGTGGACCTTTGCAAGTCCTTCCCATCCCGCTAGGAGAGGCTGTGCTCAGTGCCTACAAACCCAGTGACCTGATCACGTGGGGCACCCTTGCTTTTCCTGAAGCCACTGCACCCCTTTATCAGAGTATGTGGGTTCCAGGGCGTGATGTGTGTGGCAGCCCTTTCAAATGGCCTTCTGTTCCTTGTACCCACACCTTTTCCTCTTAGAGAAGAAGACACTTTTGAGCATGTCTCTACGAGCTGAGTGCTGGAAACAAAGTCATTGAATGTCAGAGCTAGAGGGGTCCATGGTGACCCCATCACCCAGCTCTCTCAGCTTAGCCGTTGTTACAGTCTGGGTTCCTACATCCCCTTAACAAGGTATCATCAAGTGCGTGGACCTGCCTCAGGTCCCTTGGGCTAGTGGATGGCGGCAGGGTGATACACAAAATATTTAAGGACACAGGCACAGGCCAGACAGAGTGAACACAAGCAGTAGTGCCGGAATGGGGTCCCACAGGCCCCCTCCAGATGGTGGGAAGGTTCAGGGGGTTCCAAGATCAGGGCAGTGGCTCTTTCCCACCTGGTACAGGAGTATTTGACAGTTGCTGTGCTGTCCTGGAGAGGCTGTTGAGAGCAGTCCTTGCATGTCCCTCTGGTCCAGCAGAGACTTGGCACCCTTCTCTGTCCCCTTTCTGTCCTGGGCACTGGCTGGACTGCAGAGCTCACCGCCTCCTTCCACTGTCTCTCCACACCCCCCGCCCCCATCTCCCCACGGCAGTGCTCCGTCACTTGCGGAGAGGGCGTCCAGCTGCGGCAGGTGGTGTGCCGGGCCAACGCCAGCAGTCTGGGGCAGTGTGAGGGGGACAAGCCGGACACGGTCCAGGTCTGCAGTCTGCCCGCCTGCGGAGGTGAGCCGGGTAGGATGGGGGTCCAGCCCAGCTCCTCTGGCCTAGACCTGAGGCCCAGCTTGGCTGGCTTCCCAGCCCCAATACTAGAGCTGCTTTTCCCCCTCACAGAAAATCTCCAGAATTCCACAGTGGGGGCTGACGTCCGGGAACTTGTGACCCCAGACGGGGAGTGGGTGCCACAGTCGGGGCCCCTAGATCCCATCAACAAGATCTCATCAAGTAAGTGTATCTCTGGACCCCACCCCCTCCCCATTCTTCCAGTGTTCACGGCATCGTGGGCATGGGCCGTGCAGTGGAGTGGACCCGGCTTCCCGTCTGTCCACGTGACCTTAGCCTCTTGGAGCCTTGGATTCCTCAGCTGTGAGGTGGGGGTGATGCTTATAGTGGTCCATGACTCCTTATCTGCAGTTCCAAAATATCGAAAGCTGCAAGCGTCCCCCTAAATTTGGTGCAGACTCACTGGGAAGCAAAATCTGAACTGAACTAACGAGAGATTAGTTATTCTTTTGCTACGGAAACATTGCCGTATTTGGTTGCAAGGTGACCTCCAGTCTCCACTGGGGACCTTAATGTAAATACACTGAATATTACTCTTCTAACCTCAGAAGTTCTGAATTATGAACCATATCTGCTTTTTGGATGAGCAGTTGTAGTTCTGAGCTCTCTTTATAGGGCTGTTGAGAGAATTAAATGAGATAATGCATGCATTCCTGCTTAGCAGTCAGCCAACAACAAATATAGTAGCAGCCATTTCTCTCTGCTTCATGATCAGGAGCCCAGCAGCTCACCCTCTCATCTTTCCATCCATCCACCCATCCATCCATTAATAAATATTAACTAAGCACCTACTATATACCAGGCTCTATGTTCTGTGCTTCCTTCCTAGGTTCCTTCTCTGTTTCCCTTTCTTACCTTCCCAAGGACCAGGGTCTGACAAGATGAGTAGCAGAAAGATCCCAGACCCAAACTCCTAGGTAGAGGATCAGTTGGCTGTGTGACCTTGTACAAATTCGTGAAACTCTCTGAGCTCAGCAACCTCATCTGGAAAATAGAGGGGTCTGATTAAATGTCCTCAGAGGAACTTCTGGCTCCAGCCTTGCTGCTGCTCTGCTCCTGTGCTGAGGCTCAGGCTGTTCAAGTGCTTGGGTTTCCTTTCCTTTTCCTCTGGGAGCAAAGGGGAGCTCTGATTCTGACCCTAGAATTCTAGCGCCATCTAGAGGCCACTGGCTTTCCATTTTCTCTAGTCTCTCTCCTGTTCCCCTAAGCCAGCACCCTACCTTTTCTCTTTTCTCTTTCTCTCCCCCTCCTCTCCTCTTCCCTGTCCCCCTCCTTTTCTCTTTCCCTGGAAAAATTAATAGAAGGCAAAGCTCCTGCCTTCACATCGTCTGGAGAGACCTACCTGAAGTTATCACAGAAATGCAAAAACATTTTTAGATGACATTTGAACAAAAGCAAACAAAACTAATATAATGAGCACCCCTCTATGCCAGGAACTTTACAAATGCTACTTACAATAATAATATAATTATTCATTGGTAAATGTCAGCATTATCCCCATTTCACAGAAGAAACTGAGTGTTGGACAGTTTAAATGACTTGCCCGAAGCCTTGCAGCTTTTTAGTGATAGAGCCTTGATCGGAACCTAGATCTGCTTGATTCCAAATTTGTTGGTGGGGGGCTTACTGTTGCAAGTGCGTGCTCACCAGGGGCAGGACGTTTAAGCTGCTCGTCACAGTGTGAGTAACCCGGGCATCTGCCTGGCCCTGGCCAGGGTGGCTCGGATTCCTTTGGGTTGATTGGGAGGTGGTGAGGGCGGGAGGTGGAGGGCCGAGTGGGAGTTGTAACCTGGCTGATGGGCGTCCTCCAGCGTCGGTCCTTGTGCTGTGTGTGCAGCGGAGCCCTGTGTGGAGGACAGGTCCATCTTCTGCCAGATGGAAGTGCTTGGTCGCTACTGCTCCATCCCCGGCTACCACCGGTTGTGCTGTGAGTCCTGTACCACGAAGGCCTCGGGCCCTGATGCGAGCCCGGACCCCAGCCTGGCCTCACCACCACCCTTCTCCACTCCTGGGAGCCCCTTCCGAGGACCCAAGGCCCCTCCAGAGGCTGTGGAGCCCACTGTGGGACCAGCGGGATCAGACGGCCATCAGCATGGCCGAGCCACACAGCTCCCAGGACCTCTGGGCACAAGCTCCCCAGTGAGCCAGCGCCACTTTGCTGCCCAGAAACGGAACCCTACAGTGTTCTGGGGCACTTCTCCTAGTGCCCCCCGGGGACTGCCCTGGGGCTGGGCTGGGGCCCCTACACCAGTCTCTGAAGATAAGGGGCAGCTCAGGGAAGACCCGAAGCATCCAGGCACCAGCCTTCCCACCACCTCCCCGGTGACATGAGCCTCGCCTTGCCCATCCCTCCGGTCAAGTTTACACTCTCTGTGCTGCCCCAGACATCCCGGCTCAGAGGACACACAGCGGGGCCAGGGCAAGCACGGACTGCCTTTTAAATTATTTGCCTTCTTATTGTTCTAGTTTGGGGCTGTGACACTTTTCACCCCATGAAGTGGGTCTATGAGGAAGAAACAGATCAGGGAAAGCCCTAACCGGAGATACCTCAGCAAGCAGCCCAGGTGACCGAATGGAACCTCTCAGGGGCTCCTGGCTGTCTCTCCTGCCAGGACTGAGGGCCAGCTAAGTCCCCCCAACGCGCGCACGCGCACACACACACACACACACACACACACACACACACACACACACACACACACACACACACACACACACACACACACACACACACACACACACACACACACACACACACACACACACACACACACACACACACACACACACACACACACACACCGGGCCTCACACTGCCTCCCTTTGCCAGAAATTGTGGGGACCCCTGTGGAGACCCCGAGTACCGGGCTCCTCTGCCAAGAGGGGCAAAGCCCGGCCGGGGAAGGTCGGGGGAACCCTCACAGGGTGGTCCAAGAGGAAGTGGCTGGGGCCGAATGTGGTCGTGAGGCTCCAGCTGCAGGGCTAGGGTGGGCGGGAGGCCAGTTCATCTCAGACCCAGCTCTTCATAGCGAGAGCTCCAGACAGCTCCTCTGGCCAAGGCCAAAGGGCAGAGTCCACCTTGCACTTGCTGGCTGGAGGGCCATGTTGGTGGCCACCTCTGCCCCTGAAGATGGCATTTCCTATTACTTCTGGTGCCTCCAGTTTACAGGTGGGCCTGTTAACCTCACCCCAGGCCCCCCTGAGAAGGGGGCTCTGGACACTCGGGAACATGTGTCCTCATCATCCAGGGGGTCCCCAGCTGGTGCTAGGCCCCCTGGCTGGACCAGGAACGGCAACTGTGGTCGTCACTCCGGTGTGTGAGGAGAGCACGGGCTGGAAGGTGACTTTGTGGGGCACAGAGGAGACGTGAGTTCTCAGGCTGAGCCCTGCCAATCTTTGCCCTCTACCAGAGGCCGCTCCTGCTGGAGTCAGGCGTCTTCTTCTCCCGCCTGGCTTAAGCTGGACTGGAGGTCCATTCGTGGTACTGGGTGCGGGTGCGGGGGTGACCAGGCTCCAGGGCTGAGGACCGGAGTCCACTCATAGCCGGGTCCTGGAGATGACAAGGGCCCCAAGTGCCCCTCGTGCAGGTGGGGAGGAGACAGCACTGTGGAGCCTCAGCTGCACCCATGTTACCTCCAAGGGCAGGTAACTTCCCTGGGCCTTCTGGCCCTCAGGAAGCCACCCGGTTCCCGGGACCTCTCCCAGGGATCCTCACTCTAAGTCATGCAGAGCGTCTCCCAGACTCCTCAGCAGGCCGTAGAGGTGCTGGCTAGTTCTGTTCCAGGGCAAGGGGGCCACTCTGAGCCAGGCTAGAGGAATAGGAGCAGTGGGCCCCGGGCGGCAACCCCCGGAGAGTGGAGGCCCTAGAGGGGCTCCCCAGGTGCCCTCTCCACCCGCTGCCTGCCCCCTCCCGGCAAGGCTGGGGCACACACTGAACCATTCCTGCGCGACCCAGCCTGCCTGTGTTAAGTACCTTTGAGATCCAGATCCTTACAATTTTATGTATTTATTAACATTGTCCTTGGTGTTTGTTTTGGACCCCAGAACGTTGTGCTGTGTTTTTCTTTTTCTCTCTGTTTTAGTTGAAAGGGCCAGCAAAGCCAGAGCTCTAATGTGCTGGGCTGGTAAGATGATTGGGGCTGGGGGTGGACAGGGAGGGGACAGAGCCACGAGAAGACGGCCCCCAGCCTCCCCGCCGTGGCCCCGCTTGCTCTGGGGCTCCTCTAAACATCACCTCAGGTGGAGAGGCAAGAATGGGCCTGGGGGTCCTACTTACAAGTAGCTGTGTGGCCTCGGGCAAGTCACCGTCCAGAACTTGGTCCAAAGGGTGGAAGCACCTGGGAGGTAATCTGGGGGTCGGCATAGAGAAGGACGTTCTAATGAACTTTCAAACACACAGGGGGTGTCTCCCTTGGAAGGTGGTGAGCGCTCTTTCCCTGGAAAAGTCCGTGCAGGATGAGGGTGCCAGACAGGAGGTGGAAGGAACGTGATGCCTCTTACTGGGCAGGGAGGGCCGACATGCAAGGTGCTGTATAATTCAAACTACCCCTTGCCCATGACAGACATCATTAATCCTTACCACACCCTTTCAACAAGTGTATCACAGGCCCCTCCCTGACATTTGTGGGGCCCAGGGCAAGAGGAGACCCCTGTCCAGGGACCTCACACACCTGTGTGTGTCTAGGCCTCAAGTCCAAGCTCCATTTACATCCCTGTGCAAACAGCTTCCCCTTGGAAACTGCCCCTTCTAAACAGCTACCACTTGGGCCTAGGGGTGCCTACATGGTGACCCAGTCACACCTTAGGGGGACTGACCTAGGGAGATGCTACCACAGGCCCTAGATTTGGGACTGTTTGGGCGGGGCATTCTGGGGGCCATTGTACTCAGAGTGTAGCCTGCAAGGAGGGAGATCATGGACCCTGGGTGGGCACATGCCCTTGGTGCAGTGCAGTCCTTGCCACGGTGGGTAGTATGGGTGGAGTGGGGCCCTCCAAGAGCCCCAGCACCCCAGCTCTGACAGCAGTCCTGGCACATTTCACGGGGCAGGGATAGCACATGGAAGCGCACGCCGATGCTTCCCCATCTCTTGCCCGCGGCAGACATCGCCGATCCATCAGTGCATTCTCCCCTAAGAGTCCTTCACAGGGTGGTCCAGGTACTGACCTCCGATCGGCTGCCATCAGCAGGACAAGGAATGCTGTTAAATAGGATAACGCTTGGCTGTCTGTGCCACTCATGCCGATGGCGGGGTGATCATAATGGAAACACCTTTGGTTTTGATGAGGCGTCCAGCAACAGGGAGATAACGTTCTTGGGGGCACAAAACCAGACGTACAAACAGCAACCACCACCACAGACACTTGCAGCATTTCTTTTGGTAGTTCTGCCTCTTGCTGCCTGAATTGTCATAGTAAGTAATGAGCTGTGACTCAGGGAAACCTCAGCTGCGGGGTGGCCCTGATGAAGTGCGGAGGATTGGGAAGCAGCTAAGGAAGAGGGTTTTTATCTTCTTTCCCACAATGTAAAGTATTATAACTAACAAGGCTACACAGTTTTTTTTGGTATGAGAAAACCAGGTTTATCTGCTGTTGTCAGTTCTAGAGTATTGCAAACAACAAGATCATAGATTTAAAAAAAAAAAAAAAAGGAGAGCTCATCCGACCATGCCACAGGAGTGGGCCAGAGTCAGGGGTTTGGGCTCCTCTAAGCCCCCAGGGCTCCACCTGTGGAATCCTTCCCCTTTTCCAGTCTCCCGGTGGCCCTCCCATCCCTGAGGGGACTGTGGTCTTGGAAGCCCAGGCCACGGCCCTGACCAGAAGTTACCTACACCCTGCTTAGGATGCAGAACGCTACAAAAAGATATCAGTCCTACCCTAACGATGAGAAGAAGCTAATAATCCACAGAGTCATACCTCTTAGCCCCAGGTGGATTAAATTTCAGAGGGTGACAAGTCCCTAGAAGAGAGAGGGCCCATGCACTCTTCCACCTCTGGCAGAACATGGAAGAGCATGGAAGAAAGTGGTCAACAGAGAAGCAGAAAATGCAACTGAAATTTTAACAGATTTTTAAAGGTTAGGGTGACAATTTAGAATCATAGGGAGCCCTGTGCGCAGGGGAGTCTACACCTGCTCATCCCCTCTTCTCCACAGGCCTCCTCCGGATGCACACGAGGAATATCTGGGGCAGGACAGGAGAGCCTCGACAGCATCCCCGGGGGCTCCAACCAAGTTTGAGAGTGCAAATTACGAAAGCAATACCTGTTCACAGTGCATCAGGACATAAAATACCTGTACATGAAAAACTATAATGCCTTGCTGAGAGAAACATGAGAATATCTAAAAGAAGCCTCAATATTGTTAAGATATCAAATTCTCCCCAAAATGATCTATAAATTTAATGTTTTTCCACTCAAAATTCCAGCAGACTGCGTGTTTTTTAGAAATTGGCAAACTGATGATAAAATTTTTATGGCAGATCTAGAATATCCAAAACAATTCTGAAAAAGAACGAAGTGGGAGGATTTACACTACCTGATTTCTAGGCTTACTGTGAAGCTATAGTAACCAAGACAGTAAGGCTTTGGTGTAAGAATAGACTCACAGAACAATGGAACAGAATAGAAAGTCCAGAAATAGACTCACACAACCGTGGTTAGTTCTCAACAAAGTGCCAAGGTAGGTCAATCAGGACAGGGTAGTCTTCTCAATAAATGATGCTGGAAAAATGGAAGCTCCGTGTGGAAAAAAATAAATCTCAACCTTCACCTCATATCATGTGTGAAAATTGACTCAGTCAAAATGGATAATCGACTTAAAGGTAAGAACTAAAACCATAACACTTACCGAGGAAAAACATTTTAAAAAATCTTTGTGACCTTGGGTTAGACAAAGATGACACTAAAAGTATAAACCATAAAAGAAGAGCTTGACAAATTGGACTTTGTCAAGACTAAAAACTCCTACTCTTCAAAAGACAGTGGTGAAAAAATGAGAAGGCAAAAAACAGAAAAAAACGAAACCCCACAAGCTGGGAGAAGATATTTTCACATCGTATATCTGATATTGGACTTGTATCCAGAATATATAAAGAGTTCTTAACCCCCCCAAAGAATGGACAAAAGATTTGGACACTTTACTAAAGATATACAGTGACAAATAGATACAGGAAAAGATGCTCAGCGTCATTGGTTATTAGGGAAAGGCCCATTAAAACCACAAAGATCCTACTTCCTACCCATTAGAACAGCTAAAAGTAACAAGATTGACCACATCAAGTATTGGGAGGATGCTGGGCAACTGGAACTCTCATACATTTGGGTGGGAATGCAAAGTGGTAGAGCCGCTTAGGAAAACATGTGGACTGCTTCTTATAAAGTTGAACAATACACTTACCTACAACTCAGCAACGACTGCCCTATGTACTCACACAAGGGAAATGAAAACTTTTGTCCACAAAGCGACCTGTATGCGAATGTCCATTAACAACTTTATTCAAAATAGCCTTCAACTGGAAACAACCCAAACGTATAGCAAATAGTGAATGGATGAATAAACTGGCGTATCCATACAACGGACGGAATACTACTCAACAATAAAAAGGCGTGAGCCACTCACGTGTGCATGCATGCATCAACACGCACAGATACTCACAGCGTTCTGCGAAGTGAAGGAGCCAGGCCCCAAGAGACTACACACCAGGTGAGTCCCTTCACAGGAGATTTTGGAAAAGATAAAACCCTGAGGACAGAAAACAGGTGACTAGTTGCCAGGGCTGGGGGTAGGAAGGAGACTGGAGTGGGCATGAGGGAACTTTGTGGAGAGCTGGAGATGCTCTGTACCTTGATTCTGGTGGTGGTTACACACATTTTCACACACATTTTCCTGTGTGAAAATTATATCTCAGTTAAAAAAAAATTTTTTTTAATCACATAACCAGGGTAATGGGAGACCTCTGTCACCCAAGCTCTCTGTGAAAACGCTGCACTGTTTTCCTGGGGAAAACTGCTCCCCTCCCCCAGTTGGACAGGGATTCTTTTGACTCCCAGCATCACCATTTACCAGCTGGGTGGAATTGGAAGTTATTTTACCTCTCTGATCCTTAGACTGTCATCTGTAAAATGGGCATACTTTTTCCCTATCAGAATTGCTGATCACTCCTTGAGCTGCTGAGTGCAGTGTCTCTGCCTCCCTAGGCTGTAGGCTGCTGGAGGAGAGGCATGCTTTTCTTATTTGTATCTTTCTCTCTCCACCCCCTGCCTCCCAAAAGGCCTCAGCAGAGGCCTCCGGGACTCCTGGCTGCGTGCTGCTGGAAGAAACGTGCACGGACAGCCAGAGGCGCCTCGGCAAATCCTCCGCTGCTGGGCGAAGGCCCTGTTCCTGCTGCCAGGACTCCCTGGGAGGGGGTGGCCACCAGGGCTGGCGGTGCCTCATCGCTCCTGGAGAGGTGGAGGCAGCTGGGTGCCCGCCAAGATCAGAGTCCCCCTGGGACAAGCTCAGGGAGGCAGGGGGCCTGGCTCCACACCAGCTCTTGGACCCACGTGCAGCCTGCCCGGCCACCGCCTCCCTTCCAGCCTCAGCTCCCTTATTTGCAAAATGGGAATATGGAACGATTCACAAGGTTGGTTTAGAGCAAAGGAGAAAGTGTCTATGAAAGTGCTTAGCAAGTGAGGAATTACTATTGTTCCTGAAAATCTGATGATGAATAATAACATTAAAGAGATCTGATGGGGGGGAGGGTGGTTCAGTTCTGCCTCACAGGGGCCCTGCCAAAAGCCATCCAGTGGCTTCCATTGCCCTTAGGGAGAAGGCCAGAATCCTTCCCGCAGCTGCCGAGGCCCTGCCGGTCTTCCTCAGAGGATGTTTCTCCAACCTCTGCTTCAGAGAATTTGGTGCATTTGTGAGTTGATCTCCGCGGTGACTGAATAAGGCCTGTCTGCCCCCTAGACCGTAAGCCCATGACGGCGGGACTTGCCCTTAATAACTGCAGCATTTGCAGGATAAACAGGGATGCACAGAGGTGGTGGGTTCCCTGCCTCCCTTCAAAGTCCCACAGGGCTCCCTAGATTCTTCCTGGGGGCCGCGCCCTGGAAACCAAGCGGCAGCTGGAAGCCAGGAGAGGGGGTGAGCAGCCCGCCGGGCCTTGCAGCTGGAGGTCGTGTCTCCTAGGAGGAGCCTATCACTGGCTGGTCGGTAAGAGGACACTTAGGCCTTCAGTTCATACAAGATTAGCAGCAGGAGAATGACCCCCTTGTGCAAATGGGGAAACTAAGGCCCAGAGAGACCAAATGACTCTGCCCAAACCAAACCGGTGGTAGCAGCGTCCAGGCCAGGAGTTAAGATTTGCCTGTGCTCATGCAATATGTTCCTGACAGATCTCACATCTCCTCTTAGGCCAGTGGTTTTCCACCCTCTGTTCCATCTAAGCTCCAGGTGTTACCATGTGGGTTGGGGGGAGCATAGGCCCTGGTGAGGGAGACGATGGGGGCTCAGAAGCCTCCTGTGGAAAAGAGCAGAGACCAGATTGCCTGGCTTCCAGTTCTGACTCCATCACTCACTGTTGTGTGATCTTTGGCGAGTTACTTAACCTCTCTGAGCCTCAGTTTCTTCATCTATAAAATGGAAATAATACATATTTCACAGGATTAGTGTGAGGATTAAGTGGTTTATTTTTGCATGCGTTGCATACGTGTTCGTGGTACGTGTAAAGCCCTTAGGAGAGTGTGTGCACATACCAAGTGCTACGTACGTGTTAGCTGCCATTTCCATCCTACCCTCCCTCCCCCAGCTATTCCTACAGCCTATCGAGGGGAGAGTGGTGGTAAGGGTCCCATACAGCCGATGCAGGGGGTCTGGGGATGGCTGAGGGGACAGGAACATCTCCAGCATTCTGTCCTGCTCCGGGCTACTGAAGTTCAGGAAGTCCGTGTGCAGCCAGGGAGACTCTGAGCGGAGGTGGCCACGTCCCCCAGAGAGGGCTGGCGGTGGGCGCAGGCCAGGCCACACTGTGGAGGCTGAGAGGATAGGAGGAGGGCGCAGCTGAGAGAGTCTTTCAGCCACGCAGGGATGCTGGGTAGGCACCCATCCCAGGCAAAGGGAGCTGGAGGCGTTCATCCACCTCTGGGCAGTTGGGTGAGCCCTTGGTGACGCCCCTTGGGGGGATGCTGGTTCAAGCAAGGGTCCCCTAGTACAAAGACTGCCGAAGCCTGGGGGCGACAGTTTGTGAGCAAGGGGCCTCCGTGAGAGCTGAGTGGGAGGTGGCAGTGGGCGGAGAGAGATGGGGGAAGGGGGGAATGGTGGTTGAATGCCAGGGGCTAACAGCGGAGCTCTTCCCTGGGACCCACACAACTCCTGCAAAATCTCCAGAAATCCCAGATGCTCATGAGGACTGGATTCCTCCTGACGGTTTGTGCAGGAACCAAATTCTGCATCTGGGTTGGTATGAGGGGCAGAGCTGGGGCCACAGGCAGTGGGCCCCCAAGTCTCTATGTTTGCAGGAGCCCCAGAAATCTTCAGTCTATGGGAACCTGGAGGGTTCAAGGATTTCTCACCTGGAATGCCATGGGCAGGGGGATGGAGGGTCACAGAGCCACAGGGGACTAAATACTGGGCAGGAGCCCTGAACCAGGAGGCTGGGATGATATTTTTTGCTAATATATACTGTACTTGGGTCTGACACTGGCATTGGGCCAGTTTGCAAGGTGCTTTCACTGAATAATCTCGTTCTGTGTTTCATTATTCCACCTTACAGATGTGGCCACTGATGCACTGAGAATAAAGGGACCTGTCCAAGGGAGGCATCCAGAGCTGGAAGGTGAGCCCCAATGGGGGTTCAGCCCCAGAGCGTCTGGGCCCTGCCCCTAGGAGGCCGGTGAGCGAAGGGACTTAGCCCTAAGTCCCCGCGCCAGGCTGAGACAGGCGAGGGGCATTTGCTGGGTAAGCGGTGAGGAGAGGGGGTGCCTCCCGCCTGCAGCCCCTCCAGCTAGCTCCCCAGGTTCCCGGGGCACCCTTTGCTGGGGGGGGGGCTGGGGGGGAGAAGAGGGATGTTGGGGGGCAGCCTTGCACCCCGGTTCGGGAGGGCTGGGGCTCCAGGGTGCGCGGGTCCCACCTCGCTGTCCTGGGGAAGGGTGTTCCTCCTGTGGCTCCTTGACCTTCCCACCCACACCGGGCACTGCCAGGCTGGCACTGAGGCTTCCACCAGGTTGCGGGGTAATAAATCTCACGCTTCCCTGAGGCCCGAATTGCAGGACTGCACTTTATCTCAGCGTTGTGCTGTAGGAAAGAAAAAAATCTTTGGGATTCAAATGTATGAAAGTCTCATCCTGTTCTAAACGTAACTAGGGGAGCTCACTAAAGAAATCTCAGGAGGCTTTGATAGAGCAATCCCCACTGACAAAAAAATGTCACTGAAAGCAAATGACTGGAGCCACTCTTGCCTTCTAAGTGAGCGGCAGAATTTGTATCGCCGATTGAGTGGGTCTGCGCTGCTGGGGGCGCTGAGGAAAGTGAGGCTGCGTAAGGGGCCCCTTGTAACCACGGAGAGCACCCTTAATGCGGAGAGAAAATGGTTGTGGAGACGGGGTGGGGGGAGCCACAGAGACAGAGATGGCAGCGGGGGCAGGTGGGAGCGGCTGGGGGCTTTTTAGGATGCAATTTGCCTAATACGTCTAATACTTAATTGTTCTGGCGTGGCTGTCCCCTCAGTCCTTTGGGAATGTCCAAATTAAGGGCTTTGCATGAATCAGGATTTTTGTTTATTTCGGTGGAAATTGAGAGAAATGAACTGATGCATGGGTGAAGATAAAGGGGTGAGCACAGCCCTGGAAATCGGAGCTCAGCAGGCAGTCCCTCCCACGCACACACTCACTGCGGGAAGTCACAGAAATACTGAGGAGGGCCCCAAACTCTGGGCAGAGATTCTAGCCGCTTGAGGACCTCAGGGGGCAGGAACCCCACGCTGACGTGTGGGTTTCAGTAGAGAAATCGCCTCTGCTTTAGCGACTTTGTTGACATGGCACGTATTTGTGTTGGGATAGTTGGGGTAGTGCCCATCTGCAAGCGCACCCCACTTCTCTCCCGTGGAGTCAGAGCCTGTCTGGACTTGGAAGGAGCCTGAAAATCTTCTGGACCCTCAACTTTACAGAATGGGGAGATGGGCCCAGGGAGGAAGTACGTACGTTCTCAGGGTCACACAGTGGGCTATGGCAGCGCTAGGTGGCTCCTTTTCTCAAGTGGGTCTCAAACCCAGAGTGAGGAAGAGGCTGGAGTGGCAGGGGCAGGAGAGACACACTGGGAGCAGGGAGGCGACAGGGCCTGGCTGGTGACGGGAGTGGGGGAGCTGGCCAGCCACTGCCAGAGTTCCCCGCAGGCTCTGCCCGGAGGTGCCCGGGGGAGCTGGGCAGGAATGAAGAGACCAGCACTGGCTGTTGCCTGGAGGGAGAAGGGCAGAGAGAAGGCACCCATCGCACACCCACAGTCCCTAGCCCCGGTTCTACCACCCCACCTGTCCGCAGAGGATGTTGTTATTCCGTGGGGAGGTGGGTCGCAGCCGGCAGAGTCCCCTCCACCACCACCACTCGGACCCCACGTCGGGGAAGCCCAAATGCCGAGCTCCTGGGTGAGTCCTCACCGTGTGCTGGGAGCCCCTGCCCCACCAGCCTATTCTAGGCCTGGAACCTTTGGTTCTGGTGGGGCAGCACCCACCTGGAGGTGTCTCTGGCCCCCACCGTAAAGGGAGAGGGAAAGAGTGTGTTCCTCCTGGGCCCGCACCTCATGGGTCAGGCCCCACCAAGGCCATGGCGGCTGAGGCTCCAGGGCTGCCAGCACCCACCAAACACCTTCAGAGGCAAACACCAGAGCCCAGCCTCAGTGAGTCGCGGGGAAGGGTGCAGAGGATGGGCAGGGGCGTCCTTGGAGGGCTGGCATGGGCGTGGATGAGACGCTTACACAGCCTGTCCAAGTCCTAGGGAGCTGTGAGGATGGAATAACCCATTCTCTCTCCCTTCTACCCAAATGGTAGCTCACAAGGGCATGAAAAGAGGACTTTGGTCTCCCTTCCTGCATCCAGAGAGTCTTAGAATAAGGAAATCTTAGAATTTTTGAATCATAGAATCCTAGAAATACTTGATATTGGGATTCCAGGAATAACTGAAGCATAAGATTTTAAAACACATTTTAATGCACCTTGCTCTTTTATTTACCATCGTATCTTGGAGAATGAGAAAATATGTTAAAAAAATACTAGTAGTTTTCTTTGGGGTCTTGACTCTATTTTTTACTTTTCCCAATTTTCTCTATTTTCCAAACATTTGCAATGAGCATGGATTTTTTTTTATATATAATGAAAAATAATAACATTTAAAGATAGCACGGTGCCTCTCATTACCAGAGGTGGTAGGCTCTTATAACTGAGTGGAGGCTAATAATGTCCTGTTGGCTGGGTCAGTCCTTTTTTTTTCCTCACATACAAAAATATTGGAAAATAAGATTTGTGTGTATGTCTTTTTTTTTTTTTAATTGGAGTATAGTTGTTTTACAATGTTGTGTTAAAACATAAGATTTTAAAATCAGTTGCTAAAATATAAAAACCTTACACTTGCAGAATCTTAGGAAAAAAGACACCAACCTGCCCAGAGAGGTGAAGCAGCTTAGAACTTTTGGCCAGGGGCTCTCGAAGGACTTCAGAATCACCTGGTCCAGCCCCTTCGTTTATATCTGAGGACTCTAGCGAGAGGGCAGGAACTTGTGTGAGGTCACCTTCTTCTGTGGCTCCCATCTCTTCCAAGGGTGGCAGTGCATCTCCCGGCTAGCAGGCAGGCAGGGGGCCGCGTGATGTCGCCGGCCACTCCTGACCCTGGCCCCAGTGCTGTCTCAGACTGGGGCTGCACCTGAGGGAGACGGACCAGATCCAAGGTCTGGGGGCCTCCAGCCTTGTCTCCATACAGTGTGTCCACCTGGCCAGGGGGAGGCGGCAGAGAAGCCCTTGAGACGAAAATGCCTGGTATAGGGGAGAAACTAAAACACTGTGTTTTGAGTGAATGAATGAATGAGTGTTTGTGATGGTCTTAGTGATTAAGAACCTGGAGTAGGACAGACTTGGGACCTGAGTCTTGGCTGTGCCCCTTACGCACCATGTGGCTAGGTGACGAACCTCCCAGAGACGATACCCGTACCCGTATCACAGGTCGGTGAGGACTAAGTGAGATCCTGCCCGATGCCTGATACACAGCAAGTGCTTGCTGAGTGCTAGCTTCATCGTCATTATTGTGAATATTAGTAACAACAGCAAGCCGCCTTAGGACTAGCACCGAGGGCCAGGCCTCCTTCCATTGCAATGTTGGAAACATCCCTCACTTCTTTTAGCTTGGAAAGGTTGCACAGGAATGATGGAGAGCAGGGTCCAGGTGTCAGGCCGCCTGTCTCTATCCCGGAGGCGGTTCTCAGGGCCCATGCAACTGCACGGCTGTGTCCACGCCTGCCCCACGCTTAGCAGAGCCCTGATGGGGTGACCAGATGCTCCGGGTCTGTCAGCCCCCACTCGCTCTCAGAGCCCTGTCGTGGTCTGCCAAGCTTTCTCTGGCCATGGCCACCTTCTTGCAAGGGGCCACCACAGCTGTCACCTTAGGAAGGCTCCTGGATCTCGGAGTCCCCTTGCCCTTGGAGCGGTAGGGACAGGTCTGTGTCGGGGTGGGAAACGTTCTCCTCAACACTCTTAGGGTCCCTGTCTGGGTCTGAAAATTAAACCGATAAAGACAGATTTATAGGAGAAGAGCACGCAGATTTGCTTGATAGAAGTTTTATGTGTCATGGGAACCTTCATAAGAACATGAAGACCTGAAGAAACAGGCCTTAGTGTTTCTGTGCCGGGGGTGATGATGGGGGGTAGTTGTGCGAGGGTGACAGGTTCAGGACTGTGAGGTGAGGGTAGGAAACTGGGGACCGTAGTGAGGCCTGTGTGTTAGGATTCTTCTCGCTGACCCTTTGTCTTCAGAGCTGGAGGCTCCTTTCCTCTGCGTATAAGGGCACCTCTCCCTTGAGGGTTTATGACCTGCTTCAGAGGAGAAGGACGGGGGAAGGGCAGAGTGACCTTCCTGCTTCCGTTGTTTCCTCAGACACCTTCAGATTAAACTATTCAGCATGCCAAGGTGCCATATGTGGGGGCAGCGTTTCTTAAACTCCATCATCTGCATAGATTACCCTCACTCTCTTGCCCATGTGGCCTGGGAGGCCCTCACTATGACTGTCCTCTGTGCCCAGATGGCCTCCCTGGGGCTCCAGCCTGTGACTTCTGTTGGGACTCAGCTGTTGGCCCTGGGGCTCTTGCAGAGACGAGGAGGGAGATGGGAGGGGGAGGGGGAGGGAGAAGGCTAGATCTCAAGGAGGGCAAGAAACTCAGCTTCCCAGTCTTCTAGGGGAGCAGTCAGAGCCTTGTCACGTTCCCGGAAACAGCCAGCCTCCGTGGGGCAGCCTGGCCTCTGGTCCCTTTCTTGCTGGAAACCACCTCCTGGTGGACCTCCAGGCTGTCCACCTGAGATGACCAAGCAGGCAGAGGAAGAGGGGAAGACACAGAGCCTGTTGACCTGGAACTCCGAGGAACACCTGCTCCCTGCATCACTTCAGGTGCCTGAGGGCTTGGGGGAAGGGGGAGGTATGGGTGGAGGTGGAGGTTTAAGGGTGGGATCACGGCTGGGGAGGGACCCAGCTTCCACTGAGGAGAAATCCCCAAGGCCTGCACCCCAGATCTTTTTCTCCTTGAAAAAATTGCACAAGGCATATAGGCTCATTATTGAAAAAAATCTATAAACCTGATGAGAGAAAAGAAAGTTCGTGTTTCTACTTAGCAGACATATTCAGATATGTGCATTTATGAAGTGCATGTGTAAGGGAGGGTGTTTGTACACACACACACACACACACACACACACAGGATGTTACTTTGTGTACCATCAGTAACTTCTCCCCTCCCTACTGCGCCTGCAACAATATAAGAATGACAGCTTTCCATCCTGAAATATGTCAAGCTACATATCTACTTTTAATGACACGTAGTACCCCATTGTATGGCAAATGATCATTTATTTAACCAAATCCCCTAGTACCATAAATTTAGGTTGTTTCTAAATTTTGTTATTGTAAACAGTGATACAAGGTTGATCTTTTCATGTTTACCTCATTTTTCTCAGAAGACATTTCCAGTTAACTTCTGAAGTTAACTTTCCAGAAGTTTACTGGAGTGAAAGGTGTACCAAAGCCACATCTTGAAGGCACCTGATGTGTATTTCCCAGTGCCTTCCAGAAAGGACGTTTACATTTTAGTCTCTCCAATGGCGTAAAAGCACCATAGCCCAAATATTAAAAATTTTGGTTTTCATCATCTTCTCTCAAAAATCTTACGGAAGAAGTCTTGGGCATCCAAACAGATGATATTATCAGAACTTTTTGAATTTGCTGTCTGCATGGTGAGAATTGACATTCATAATGTTGTCCCCAAGAGCGTAGGACATTCAAAGAGCCTTCTCAATCACTGTCTCAGGGACTTCCCTGGTGGCGCAGTGGTTAAGAATCCACCTGCCAATTCAGGGGACACGGGTTTGATCCCTGGTCTGGGAAGATCCCACATGCTGCAGAGCAACTAAGCCCGTGCGCCACAACTACTGAGCCCGCGTGCCACAACGACTGAAGCCCGTGCGCCCAGAGCCTGTGCTCCTCAACATGAGAAGCCACTGCAGTGAGAAGCCTGTGCACCACAACGAAGAGTAGCCCCCGTTCGCCGCAACTAGAGAATGCCTGCGCGCAGCGACAAAACAACGTAGCCCCCCCTTCCAAAAATTAATAATAATAATAAAATACTTCTAAAAAAAAAATCACCATCTCAGCTGATCCTCTTGCCAAGTGGTCAGCAAGACGTAGGAGGCAGAATACTGGTCTGGGGGGTAGGAGACCCAGATTCTAGTTCAGCCGTCTTCGTGTCTGACCATTAGTGTATCACTTTACCCATCATGTAGAAGACAGGAAAAGCCATCTCTGGACTGAGCCTTCCGCAGGGCAGTCATGAAGATTGGGACAGTGGCCATGAGATCCCTTTGTGTTAGCCTGTCCCTTGTATAAAGTGTTATCAAGGAAGTAGGTGTGGTATTAGTAATGTGGCTTTCATTCGAGATTAATTTCTGGAAATGAGTGCTTGAGTGTAGGGAAATACATTGCTAACATTTATTGAACACATACTATATACCAGGCACTGTGACATGCCAGCTAATATCTCACTAAATCTTTACAGCAACGCTATGAAGTTGGTGCTATTATCATTCCCATTTCACAGATGAAGAAACTGAGACTCATAGAGGTTGAGTCACTTGCCTAAAGTCACACAGCTAGCAAAGGGTACAGACAATCTCTATATAGGCAGTTGAGGGGAGATAGTGCAATTGACAAAACACACACCTGTAATTCTGTATGCAGGACAGCCTCAGTTATCCAGTAAGTGACAGTCTTTGCAAAAAGAGAAGGGCTGGGGCTCCTAGTATCGAAATCCACTTACTGATTAATCTAATGCTCTAGCTGGGAACAGTTCTCATATGAATCAGAAGCCAAGACTCAGAGTCACGAGGTACTTGCAGAAGGCCACACGATGAGCAGTTGAGCTGGCTCTAAAGCCACCAAGCCTATCCTTCCACTCAGTGAGTAACTACAGAGCTGGAATGTGGTCAGGACGCAACAGGGGGTCAGTCAACACCTACTGCAGTGAATGGAATTGGAGTCCCTCTGGGAATTTTCTGTAATTTAGAATGCAGTAGAATACACTTCACTCAGAACTTTTCCTGATCCGTGACTATGGACAAAACCTTCCCCGGGACTTCCCTGGTGGCTCAGTGGTTAAGGATCTGCCTGCTAACACAGGGGACACGGGTTCGAGCCGTGATCCGGGAAGATCCCACATGCCACGGAGCAACTAAGCCTGTGTTCCACAACTACTGAGCCTGCTCTCTAGAGCCACAACTACTGAGGCCACGTGCCACAACTACTGAAGCCCGCGCGCCTAGAGCCTGTGCTCCGCAACAAGAGAAGCCACTGCAATGAGAAGCCCGCACACCGCAACAAAGAGTAGCCCCCACTCACCACAACTAGAGAAAACCCGCACAGCAACGAAGACCCATAAATAAATTAAAAAAAAAAAAAGCTTCCCTTCTCTAGGGCTCAGTGATTTAATGAAATGCTCCTTGGGCAATTGTTGCAGCCAAGAGCTTGTCCCATTGTCTCAGGGCCTTGAGGCCACTGTTACGTGGATGCAGCGAGTTAGGGGATGGGGAGCTAGAGAGCTAAGGGGCGGACCTGAGCAAGCTAGAGTAGCCACAAAGGGGCAGTGTGTGTGTCCAGGGTGGGGCTCTCAGACACGAGGCAAGTCTTGTAAATGAGGGTGTGGACTATGGTGAATGAGAGCTCATACTAGTGTATCAAGGACCCTGGGTTTCCACAGCTTCTGGTGTTTCAAGAGGAACCCTAGATCCTGGTTTTAAATCTGGTCTGCTGAGCTGGGCAAAGGTGGGCTGGGCTGGACCCTCCCACGGGAGCATCTTGTCTTGGAGCCTTCCTCTCCTCCCCATTTGCCTCGCTCTCCTAGTCCAGGGTGTGCAGCTCCAGGTCCAGTTACCTTAAAGGGCGGAGGGCCCTTACTTTACCTAGGCTAGACAGGTCTGGAGGGGACATGCCTAGCTGCTCTAGAAGGAGAGGCCTAGGAGCCAGGGGACCTGGTTTGGGGCGTGACTGAGGGGAGTGATAGTGATTTTTATTACTGGGAACCCCACTTATTTCTGTCATTTGAACTTAGATCATAGACTGTCCAGGTAGGAAGAAGGGGCCTTAGTGAGCTGAGGGGTGAACGGGGGCCCAACGAGAGGAAGGACTGTGTGGGGACAGACGGCTCGTTGAGGGCAGGATCAAGTGCCGTGAAGGTTGCTCCCTGGCTCCATGGAGAGGCCCTGGCGTGTGCACACTGATGGTGGGCCCTTCACCCAAATGCTGTCCCTGGTTGGGGCTGGACGGTTGTGCACCTTCCTGTGTGGGCAGCCGGGTTTGGAACCCACCCCTATCCTAGAAGTGGTGAACAGATCCGGGAGAGCCACTAATAGGTACTATTTTTCTCCTTTCCCGCTGGCAGGAGGAAGGAACCTAATCAGTCACTACGCTGGGTTAATTATTGCTGGCGGCAAACAAAAGCTGAGCTGAATGGGAACAACAGCGGGGCGACACTAATCTAATACCCACTCTTACACTCCAAGCAGCCACAGACCCAGAGGACAAGGCTGTGGTCGGACAAAATCAAAACTGACTGACCTGGGTCAGTGAGGGAGTGTGGAATGCCGCTGGACTAAAGAGAGCCAGCAGGGAGTGTCTTTTCTAAGGGTTGGGTTCCCCCCGAAGGGTTCTGGAAGAGTCCCAGGGAAGCAGGGGTCAGTCCTGGATTGGTGACTGTTCCTGAGGCAGGATGAGAAGTGGCGATTAACCAGGGGCTGGGTGCTGTCATGGGGCAATTGGGTATCCCCAGGAATACAGGAAAATAGCAACAGAGCTCTGGGGGTCTCACTGGCAAGAAAGCAACAGTCACGCAGGGTGGGCGTGATTATGGCATTTTACAGCTGTGGCATGACCTAGGGAAGAGCTGCATTTTCTGTTAACTTTGCATCTGGCTTTGTCTGTGTCTGTCCCCGCCTGATGACGGCAGGGCTGCTTTTTCAGTGCGAGTTGATCCTCATGCCTTTAATCTTGTCCAGGTTTTTATTCCTTCACAGCCAAGTCAGCAAAAATTGAAACACAATTACTATTATGGCATCTCTGTTGCTATTTTTATTTCCTTTTGCATACTGAAATGGCCCAAAGGAAAAAAAAATTGCAAGGAATGGGTTACTCACATAGAAACTTGGGAAGGGTCTCAACCAAAACCACATGCTTCGTGAAGATTCACGTTAGGGAGGCAACAATTTAGGCCAGACTGAATGAAGGCTCCAGGAACGGACACAGGCTTTGATCATTAAAAGTAGTACGATGAGAGAAGTTGGGCAAAGAAAAATCTAAAACGTCATGGGTGCCCCCCAGTTTGCTGGAAAGGGACTCAGGTGGAGACAGAAGAACTGCTAGCGTGAACTTTTACCCTCTCCCAGCTGCTGGGAAGAAAGTATGCAAGCGCTGATTACCCGATGTTAATAATCTCTGATGGCAAACAAAGGCTTAGCAGGACGGAATTAACAAAGTGCTGGGCTATAGCAAAAGCAAAAATAACTGAGACCCGCGAACCAGAGTGGCTGGTGGGCTTTCCTTTCAGGGCGTCCCCTGTAGAACTAGGAAAGTTCCAGACAGGATGGAGAATCCTCATATACAAAACAGGAGTTTTGTTTGTTTGTTTGTTTGTTTGTTTGCGGTATGCGGGCCTCTCACTGTTGTGGCCTCTCCCATTGCAGAGCACAGGCTCCGAACGCACAGGCTCAGAGGCCATGGCTCATGTGGGATCCTCCCAGACTGGGGCACGAACCCGTGTCCCCTGCATCGGCAGGCGGACTCTCAATCACTGCGCCACCAGGGAGGCCCAGGAGTTTTGTTTTTAAAAACAAAATTACATCTGAATAGACATTTCTTCAAAGCAGATACACAAATAGCCAATGAGCACATGAAAAGATGCTCAACTTCACGAGCCTTCAGGGAAATGCAGATGAAAAGCACAATGTGATACCACTTCACTCCCACTAGGATGGCAATAATTAAAAAGACAATACAAATTGTGAAATGTTTTGTTCTAGTTCTGTGAAAAATGCCAGTGGTAGTTTGATAGGGATTGTATTATATCTGTAGAATGCTTTGGGTAGTAGAGTCATTTTCACAATGTTGATTCTTCCAATTCAAGAACAAGGTATATCACTCCATCTATTGTATCATCTTTAATTTTTTTCATCAGTGTCTTATAATTTTCTGCATACAGGTCTTTTGTCTTCCTAGGTAGATTTATTCCTAGGTATTTTTTTACTTTCGTTGCAATGGTAAATGGGAGTGTTTTCTTAATTTCACTTTCAGATTTTTCATCATTAGTATATAGGAATGCAAGAGATTTCTGTGCATTAATTTTGTATCCCGCTACTTTACCAAATTCATTGATTAGCTCTAGTAGTTTTCTGGTAGCATCTTTAGGATTCTCTATGTATAGTATCATGTCATCTGCAAACAGTGACAGCTTTACTTCTTTTCCAGTTTGGATTCCTTTTATTTCTTTTTTTTTCTCTGATTGCTGTGGCTAAAACTTCCAAAACTATGTTGAATAATAGTGGTGAGAGTGGGCAACCTTGTCTTTTTCCTGATCTTAGTGGAAATGGTTTCAGTTTTTCACCACTGAGGATGATGTTGGCTGTAGGTTTATCATATATGACCTTTATTATGTTGAGGAAAGTTCCCTCTATGCCTACTTTCTGCAGGGTTTTTATCATAAATGGGTGTTGAATTTTGTCGAAAGCTTTCTCTGCATCGATTGAGATGATCATATGGTTTTTCTCCTTCAGTTTGTTAATATGGTGTATCACATTGATTGATTTGCATATATTGAAGACTCCTTGCATCCCTGGGATAAATTCCACTTGATCATGATGTATGTGCTGTTGGATTCTGTTTGCTAGTACTTTGTTGAGGATTTTTGCATCTATGTTCATCAGTGATATTGGCCTGTACTTTTCTTTCTTTGTGACATCTTTGTCTGGTTTTGGTATCAGGGTGATGGTGGCCTCGTAGAATGAGTTTGGGAGTGTTCCTCCCTCTGCTATATTTTGGAAGAGTTTGAGAAGGATAGGTGTTAGCTCTTCTCTAAATGTTTGATAGAATTCGCATGTGAAGCCATCTGGTCCTGGGCTTTTGTTTGTTGGAAGATTTTTAATCACAGTTTCAATTTCAGTGCTTGTGATTGGTCTGTTCATATTTTCTATTTCTTCCTGGTTCAGTCTCAGAAGGTTGTGCATTTCTAAGAATTTGTCCATTTCTTCCAGGTTGTCCATTTTATTGGCATAGAGTTGTTTGTAGTAATCTCTCATGATCCTTTGTGTTTCTGCAGTGTCAGTTGTTACGTCTCCTTTTTCATTTCTAATTCTATTGATTTGAGTCTTCTCCCTTTTTTTCTTGATGAGTCTGGCTAATGGTTTATCAATTTTGTTTATCTCCTCAAAGAACCAGCTTTTAGTTTTACTGATCTTTGCTGTTGTTTCCTTCATTTCTTTTTCATTTACTTCTGATCTGATCTTTATGATTCCTTTCCTTCTGCTAACTTTTTTGTTCTTCTTTCTCTAATTGCTTTAGGTGCAAGGTTAGGTTGTTTATTTGAGATGTTTCCTGTTTCTTAAGGTGGAATCAGGCTCCCTGACTTCAGACTATACTACAAAGCTACAGTAATCAAGACAGTATGGTAGTGGCACAAACACAGAAATATAGATCAATGGAACAGGATAGAAAGCCCAGAGATAAACCCATGCACATATGGTCACCTTATCTTTGATAAAGGAGGCAAGAATATACAGTGGAGAAAAGACAGCCTCTTCAATAAGTGGTGCTGGGAAAACTGGACAGGTACATGTAAAAGTATGAAATTAGAACACTTCCTAATACCATACACAAAAATAAACTCAAAATGGATTAAAGACCTAAATGTAAGGCCAGACACTATCAAACTCTTAGAAGAAAACATAGGCAGAACACTCTATGACATAAATCACAGCAAGATCCTTTTTGACCCACCTCCTAGAGAAATGGAAATAAAAACAAAATTAAACAAATGGGACCTCTTGAAACTTAAAAGCTTTTGCACAGCAAAGGAAGCCATAAACAAGACCAAAAGACAACCCTCTGAATGGGAAAAAAAATTTGCAAATGAAGCAACTGACAAAGGATTAATCTCCAAAATTTACAAGCAGCTCATGCAGCTCAGTTTCAAAAAAACAAACAACCCATCCAAAAATGGGCAGAAGACCTAAATAGACATTTCTCCAAAAAAGATATACAGATTGCCAACAAACACATGAAAGAATGCTCAACATCATTAATCATTAGAGAAATGCAAATCAAAACTACAGTGAGATATCTCACACCGGTCAGAATGGCCATCATCAAAAAATCTAGAAACAATAAATGCTGGAGAGGGTGTGGAGAAAAGGGAACACTCTTGTACTCTTGGTGGGAATGTAAATTGATACAGCCACTATGGAGAACAGTATGGAGGTTCCTTAAAAACTACAAATAGAACTACCATACGACCCAGCAATCCCCCTACTGGGCATATACCCTGAGAAAACCATAATTCAAATGTTCATTGCAGCTCTATTTACAATAGCCAGGACATGGAAGCAACCTAAGTGTCCATCAACAGATGAATGGATAAAGAAGTGTCACATATATACAATGGAATATAACTCAGCCATAAAAAGAAACGGAATTGAGTTATTTGTAGTGAGGTGGATGGACCTAGTGTCTGTCATACAAAGTGAAGTAAGTCAGAAAGAGAAAAACAAATACCGTATGCTAACACATATATGTGGCATCTAAGAAAAAAAAAATGTCATGAAGAACCTAGGGGCAAGACGGGAATAAACACACAGACCTACTAGAAAATGGACTTGAGGATGGGGAGGGGGAAGGGTAAGCTGTGACAAAGTGAGAGAGTGGCGTGGACATATGTACACTACCCAATGTAAAATAGACATCTAGTGGGAAGCAGCCGCATGGCACAGGGATATCAGCTCGCTGGTGTGTGACCACCTAGAGGGGTGGGATAGGGAGGGTGGGAGGGAGGGAGACGCAAGAGGGAAGAGATATGGGAACATATGTATATGTATAATTGATTCACTTTGTTATAAAGCAGAAACTAACACACCATTGTAAAGTAATTATACTCCAATAAAGATGTTAAAAACAAAAATAAAATTAAACTAAAAGTCTTATAATTAAAAAAAGAAGACAATAACAAGTATTGACAGGATGTTGAGAAATTCAAATCCTTATACACTGCTGGTAGGAATATAAAATGTTGCAGTTGCTTTGGAAAACAGCCTGGCCATTCCTCAAAAAGTTTAACACAGTTATCATAGGACCCAGCAATTCTACTCCTAGGTAGAGACCCCAAATAATTGAAAACATATGTACACAAAAAGCTTGTCCATGAATGTTCATAGCAGTGCTATTCACAATTGCCAAAAGATAGAAACCACCCAAATGTCCATCAACTGGTAAATGGATAGACAAAATGTGGTATATCCGTACAATGCAATATTATTCAGCCATAAAGGAATGAAGTACTGACGCATGCGACAACATGGATGATCCTTGGAAATGTTATGCTGAGTGAAAGAGGCCAGTCACAAAATCACATATTAAATGATTCCATTTATATGAAAAGGCCAGAATAGGCAAATCCATGGAGAGAGAAAATAGTTTAGTGGCCGCATAGGGAAGGGGGAGCTTTTAGGGAAATAGAGTGACTGCCAATGTGTATTGGAGTTTCTTTTTGGAGTAACGAAAATGTTCTGGAATTGATTGTGTTGCACAACTCTGTGAATACTAAACACTATTGAATTGTACACTTGAAATAGGTGGACTTCACAGTGTGTGAATTAGATCTCAGTGAAGCTGTTACATTAAAAAGAAAAAAGAGTGGGAGAAGCTGGATGTAGGATATATGGATACTCTGTTTTTTCACAGTTTTTCTGTAAACCTAACACAGTTTTAAAGTTAAAAGTTTATTTTTTAATAGTTACAGATGAAGAGAACAGAGACGCAGTTGGTTTGCTGGCTTCCCAGGACCCAGTTTTCTCCAACCCCTCTGTCCCAGAAAGCTGAAGAGGGAAACAGGAAGAATATAAACCAATGACAGTCAGACCTCAAGCTAATGTTCAGAGAGGAGGGTGCACACAGGGCCCAGGTAAACAAAGAGGAGAATCAAGAAGTCACCATCTGTGCAAATAAGGGGCTTGGAAAGACGTACTCCAGATCCAACGTAAGCGAAACCAGAAGAAACTGACAGGGTACCTGTGCAAAAACTCCACAGGAGAAGAGGACGGAGTGGGACAGAGGAAGGAGAACATGGCAAAGAAAGATGACATGCACATTTCTGGAAGAAGATATACCCAGGAACAGAAGAAAATATTAGATAAGAACTGTTTGGGGGCTTCCCTGGTGGCACAGGGGTTAAGAATCCGCCTGCCAATGCAGGGGACACGGGTTCGAGCCCTGCTCCAGGAAGATCCCACATGCCACGGAGCAACTAAGCCCATGCGCCACAACTACTGAGCTTGCGTTCCAGAGCCCAGGAGCCACAACTCCTGAAGCCCGGGCGCCTAGAACCCGTGCTCTGCAACAAGAGAAGCCACTGCAACGAAAGCCCGCGTACCACAACTAGAGTAAGCCCGCGCACAGCAGCAAAGACCTGATGCAGCCAAAAATAAACAAGTAAAACAAATAAATTTTAAAAAAACAAAACTGTTTTGCATTCTCAAGAAATTAAAGACAACTTGAACTCTGAAACAAGAGATTGAAGTTCAGACAAGGCAATAGAATGAGTTGAAAAGGACTAAGAAAAGAAACAAGGACAAAAATAATACCACTACAGAATTAATGAATGTAGTAGAATAATATCAAGGGTATAGCTGACATGATAGAAACACAAGACAGTGAAATGGAAGACAGATTTGAGGGAAATAAATCACACAGCACGCAGAAGAAATTAAGCCAATGTGCAGTAGATATAAACTCTAAGACGACCCTGTTGACCTGTGAGAAGGATGTACTTGTCAGCTGTTTGACCTTGGACGAATCACTTAACCTCTCTTCTGAATTCTCGTCTATAAAATTGTGCTAATATCTACCATGTGGAGTTATTATGGGGAGTTAGAATGGGGTTAAGAGGATGGGCTCTGCCCATTCAAGCTGCAAGATTTGAATCCTGAATCGGTTTCCTATTGCTTATACGACCTTGAGCAAGTTCCTTCTTTTTTTCCAGCTCCTTATCTGTAAAATTGTCTTTAACGATAGTATCTACCTCATAAGGTTCCAGCGTGGATTAAACACGTAAGAGCTGAAGGATACTTCTTGACCTAACTTTACGAATATGTGAATATTTCAGTTTATATATATTTGATATGTAAACAAAGTCAACTCATGCTCAATGGTGAAAAATGAAAGGCATTCCCATTAAATACTATTAAAATGCCCACTATCATAGTTATTAATTAACATTATTCTCTGGAAGTATTAGCTAATGCAATCAGACCAAAAATAATTTTTTTTTAAGGTATAAATATTTGAAAGGAGGCGTGGTTTGAGACCTAAAAGAGTTCTGACAAGGGCAAAATTAGAAAGCCAGAGGAAGAAGGAAAGACCTGATCTCTGTGGCTCTGGGGACAGAACTAAGGTGTGAGCAGTCAGGAAAGGTGGTGGGATCTCTGTTACTGTCCTTGTCCAACCTGAAGTTGGACGCCATGTCATGGGTGCTACAATGAGGGTTTGCCATGGGCTGGGAAGGGGGCTTGGGAGCGTCTGAGGGATGTCCCAACAGTGAGCTCCTAAGGCTCCAGGAGGGAGGGTACCACCTTCCCCTGCCTTTGCTGAAAAGGGGTCTCCAGCCTATTCTCATCTCACCCATCAAGTGGAGGGCGGTCAGTGGGGTGACTGTTGAGCCAGCAAACTGGGCATGGAGAAGCTGACCCCCGCGTGTGTCCTTTAGCCACGGTTCCCAAGCGTGGTTCTCTCATCTTCCAACTGCTATCTGTTCTAGTCAACGTTTCCCGAGGTGTGGAAAGTGTACTCTGGTGGTACAAGTGGAACTTAAGGGGCACACGGAGGAACATTATCATTTTAAACATTTCTATTTCTATTTATTTTTGTGTGTATGAGAAACTTTTATAAATAACACCTCCAAACCATGATGCCAGGGATATTATCGCTGAGGTCAAAACTATAGTTAAGTGAAAAAAAGTAAAAAGGTAAATTTAAAGAAATATGAAGGAATATAGTACAGGTGGTGAACAGTTGTAACATGTTCATGACGGGGGTATGAGAATGGTTCAAGTTTGGGAACCAAGGGCTCTTGTCAGTGGCTCTGGAGTCTGATGAGCCTGTATGCTAGTTCTGGGGCCTCTGCTTACTAGCTGTGTGACCTTAGATTATCCAGGATCCCTTTGGTCACATGTAACATAAAAATCAACTTCTTCTGTACACTCAATTTCCTAGCAGCATTATCCACAATAGCCAAAAAGCAAAACAGCCCAAATGTTCCCCGATGGATGAACGGATAAACAAAATGGAGGATATACATACAAGGGAATATTATTCAGCCTAAAAAAGGAAGAAAATTCTGGCACGTGCTACAACATGGGTGAATCTTGAGGACTCTATGGTAAGTGAAGTAAGCTAGTCACAAAATGACAAATATTGTATGATTCTACTTATATGACGTACCTAGAACAGTCAGATCCATAGAGACAGAAAGTAGAAGGGTGGTTGCCAGGGGCTGGGGGCAGGAGGGAATGGGGAGTTATGGTTTGATGGGTATAGAGTTTCAGTTCTGCAAGGTGAAAAGGGTTCTATGGATGGATGGTGGTGATGGTACCCCAACAATATGCATGTATTTAATATCACTGAACTATATGCTTAACAATGGTTAAAATAGTCAGGTTTATGTTAAAAGTGCATAAAAATCAACACTTCGATTAAGAAATAATTTTATTGTCTCATATAATGGGGAAGAATCAGGACCATCAGGTGTGACTGAATCCACAGCTTTGTCTCTTGGAGCAATGATGACCGATGATGGCATCATCTCAAAAGCCAACATTCCTTCCCAGCCAACAAAACAATCCCAAGGGTGGACTCTGGTTGGCCTGGTTTGGGTCACGTGCTTATCCAATCCTTGAACCAGTCACTGTGCCCAGGAATGGGGCACTCTGGTTGGACGGAGCTAAGTTTCAGGCCCACCTGGAAGGGGGTGGGGGGCATCTGGGCAAACCCAACAATGGCTTTCACAGTGACTAAGGAGACTGGATCCCAAGGAGGACCTAGAGCCATAGGAGAGAAGGTTGGAAGGGAAAATCTGTCCTCATGCTTCAGGCAGGCAGAGAAACAGAGGGGAGTGAGAAGAGAAATTCCAGGGCCTGAGCCAAGGAAAATTTAGAAGTGACTCAGGAGTAGTCATGGGGTCCTGACACCCAGCAGAAGTCACCTTGTTGCCCAAAAGGGGGCCCAGACAGGGAGTGCTGCTAAGCAGGGCACAGAAACTCTGCAAAGCCAAGCAGAGCTTACAGGCCACAGCCCAGTAACCAGCCTGGCCTCCAACCTGCACAGGATCTGAGGTCAAGATGGCCCTGAGGTCAAGATGGCCCTGTGCAGGTGACGAGGAAGGCAGGCCAGACACCACTTGCATTTCCAGGAAGGCCAGTGATGACTCTGGCCAGTGCTTTGTGAGATGTCTGGAACCTTCCAATTCTCCCAGCTGGCTGTCCCCCTGGGGTTCAGCAGTGACTCCCTTAAAACATGGAGAAAGGATGCAGGCCTGTTGGAGGACTTCAAAGAGGGCCAAGGAGTCACAGCAAACCCTGCCGAACTCCATACCTAAGGGACGGAAGAAGAGGAAGCAGAAGGAAGAGAGGGTGAAGTGGCTGGAAGTGAGAGAAGGGTCCACTTCTCTGTCTGGAGACAAGTGGGACTTGGGGTGATCCTGCAAGATGGCAGCTGGCAGAAAGTAAAGGGCACTGACAGAGGAGCCCACAGCCTTGAGTTTGAATCCACTGCTTATGGGCTGTGTAAATTTTGATGTTGCTTCTGCTCTGAGCCTTGGGTTTTCCACCTATAAGACCTACTTTACGGGTGGCTGTGAGCATTGAATGAGGTCAGATCATCCCATGCAACCATAGGTTAGCCATCTGTGTTTTTGCAATATGGTAGTTTCCCATTCCCATTTGCATAGCACATGTTTATTTCCACAGTGTTTCTATGTGCACATGATTCAACTCAGTCCCCTTATCTTTCTCCTAACAGACTGCAGAGCTGCTGAGAAAGATCTCATCTGTTCACAATCTACCCGCAAAATACACAGGTAAGAAGCCAGGCCTGAAACATCTTGTCTTTCAATGCAGTGACAATGGGTGCAAAAGCCAGGCAGTGACACAAGCATTTTGCAGCGAGTTGCAAAAGGAAACACGAGATGGAGAAAGCAAAATAAATAGATTTGAAGGATGGGCTAAGGAACTTAAAAGAGAGGTACGCTCCAGGGAGTAAGAAAGTATGAGAATCTGCAGGGGCAGATATTAATCTCATGACAATTTTTCCTGAAAAATTAGAGGAGGGGTAGAAGGATTACCTAAGGACCCAGGGCTTTTGTGCCAAGAAGTATGGTATATTTTGGAAACAGATAGCTTTTAGAATTTTTCACTGTCTGGATTTCAAAAAGTTATTCATAATGGAGTAGCGATATACTCTTGTAACCACAGCTGCCCAGGGGCAAGGACCCTATTCCATGAACAGTCCTCCTGTTCAGCTCAGCCCCTAAATGAGGTTAGACGGCAAGGTGGAGCTGGAGGGTTTGGGAACAGAGGCTGGAGGAGCTGAACTGCTGCATCGATTAAAAAAGTAAATGTGCGAGGATATTCTGAGCCATGCTACAACATGGATGAGCCTTGAGGACATCACGCTAAGCGACGTAAGCCAGATACAGAAGGATAATGTGTACGACTGTATGATTCCACTAATATGGTGGACCTAGAGTTGTCAGATTCAGAGACAGAAAGTGGAATGCCAGGGACTGGGAAGGGGGGGAATGGGAAATTATGAATGGTTTTCAGAGTTTCAGCTTTGCAAAATGAAGAGAGTTCTGGAGGTGCGTGGTGGTAATAGTTGCAAACAATGTTCATGTAGTTAATGACACTGATGTGTACATTTCAAAGTGGTTTAAATGGTTAATTTTGTGTTATGTATATTTTACAAGGAAAAAATTAAAATAGTGTGGGCTTTCTGGGGGCAAACTGGTGGCAGGGTTGAGGACAGGGCAGGGGAAATTCAGTGAGATGGCAAGGGGCATAGGTTTTTGTTTTGGTTTGGTTTTTTGGGTTTTTTGACCGCACCACGCGGCATGCGGGGTCCTAGTTCCCTGACCAGGGATCTAACCTGTGCCCCTGCAGTGGAAGCGTGGAGCCCTAACCACTGGACAGCCAGGGAATTCCCAGGGCATGGTTGTTGTTTTTGTTTTTATAAATTTTATTTATTTATTTATTTTTGGCTGTGTTGGGTCTTCGTTGCTGTGCACGGGCTTTCTCTAGTTGCGGCGAGTGGGGGCTACTCTTCGTTGCGGTGCGCGGGCTTCTCATTGCAGTGGCTTCTCTTGTTGCGGAGCATGGGCTCTAGGCGCGTGGGCTTCAGTAGCTGCAGCACGTGGGCTCAGTAGTTGTGGCTCACGGGCTCTAGAGCACAGGCTCAGTAGTTGTGGCACACGAGCTTAGTTGCTCCGCGGCATGTGGGATCTTCCCGGACCAGGGCACGAACCCGTGTCCCCTGCATCAGCAGGCGGACTCTCAACCACTGCGCCACCAGGGAAGCCCCAGCCCCTGATCTTGATTGAAGCCTTCCGTGCACAAGTTTTGTGTGAAAGGGGTCATATGAACTGACGTGGGGGAATGGGGGCAGTGCTGGAAGTAGAGAGTGGAGCCACAATCCGTGGACTGAACTAAGTCAGTAGAAGTAGGAGCTCAGAGCCATAGGTGATGATGAAATTGTAAATACTCAATGCCGACCTCCCCACCCCATCCCAAGCAATTTGCAGAAATCTCAAGGAAGACATTGGACTTCCCAGAGGGTCAAAGCCGTCTTCTCTATATCTTAAAGGATAGAGACACCCCAGTTGCATCTGGGTCACATTTATATAATGTCCCTTTCCTTCTTGGTCTTGCCAGCCGCCATTTTCCTAACCATATGCTCTTCAGGAATGTGACCACAACTTTTGGTGAGGGTTGCTGTTCGTAAGGCAGCAGAATACAGCAGATGGGAGCAGGGATTCTAGATCCAGACATGTTGCATTTGGATCCTGGTTGTCACTTACTGTGTGGCCTTGGACAAGCTAATTCACCTTTCTCAGCCTCACTCAGTTTATTCATCTATAGAATGGGAGTGATTCTCTACCTCATAGAGCTTTGGGGAACATCAAACATAGTACCGTATATAAAATATGTACAACAATTCATATAGTGTTCTATATGAGTTAGCTAGTATCTGCCTCAGTGCCTGGTAGGGGCTCGATAATTGGTATGGGTCAGTGTTGGAAAGCGGCCTGTGAGTTCCCACCCTCTGCTCTTATCTACCCAGAACCCTGGGAGACTTGGCTCAAGGATGAGCAGAGCCCCATCTACCACCTGCCCTTCAGTTCTCTGGAACCTAACAGAACCAGGGAAGCCCCACGTGGGGAGGCTTTCTCCAAGGGAGTCGGGATGGTTTGGTACAGCTCATCCCCCCTCCTGGAGCAAACTACCCAAGCACAGACCTCCTGGTAGGAGAGCGGAACTGTCCTCTTAAGGGGAAGACAGTATTTTAATAGGCTCCATGTGATAGGAAAACCGGTACTGCTGTTGAGGAGGTGCAGGCCGAATCTTTGAACTCAGGGGCTCTTCTTGAGCAAGGTGGGCAAAGTGGTGCGAACTCCTCAACACTCTACCTTTGGCTTTGCCGCCTTCTCTTCTGGGTTCTGGCTGGAGTGCACGCGAAGAAGTTGTGCTTTCCCAGGGTTCTCTGGGGGGGGCGTGGAACACAGCAGGCAGGAGAGCGTGAGGGGCCAGGTCCCTACCTGGGAGCTGCCCAGGAGATCTGGAGAGACCCCTTCTCCCCACCAGGCCCTGGTGGATATGTGTGTGCCTGGGTCAGGCCAGGCTTCTGCTTGGGCTCTCCTGGCAACCTGGGAGGGGTTGGCTCCCTTCCCCCAGCCTCACCGACCTCTTCTACATCCAGGTCACAGATGTCTGAGCAGTACCTACTCTGTGTCAGACACGCTGCCCGGCACACAGGACCCTTTACAGTCTAGTGGGGGAGAACAGTGTACATCGAGAATACCTGTCCTCTCCTCTCCCCTCCAACCTTCCTTCCCCTCCCCCCCACCCCCGCTCTGGTCTAAGGTACCCCCTCCTCCCTGGTCTCCCTCATCCCCTCTGGGACCCCACAGTCCATTCTCTACACAGCAGCCAGAGGGGTCCCACCACACCCTGCTGGTAACCCTCCAGTGAACCCCATGCTCTCTTTATGAGACCACATGCCTGGCCTTTCCCACAGGCCGGCTCTGTCCATCTATCTCATGTCTTACCACTGTCCCCAACCCACAAGGCTCCGGCCACCCTGGCCTGCCTGCTCGTTCACCAACACACCTGGCAGGTGGAAGCCCTGCTCGCGGGCTCTCCCTTGACCCAGAGAGGGCTGGATCCTTCCTGCCTTTCGGCTCAAGGGGCCCTCTCCCCACCCTGCCAGTCCTCCTGATTCTGCCATCGCCCTGTCATTTTCCGTAGGGCACCCATCTGCCTCAGGTGTCTTTGTGGTCTGCACTCCTTCCCTAGGATGAAGCTCCACGGCAGCAGGAACTCGTCTCCAGATTCTCCCCCAGTGATCCCAGAAGCTAGCGCTTAGGTACTGATTAAGGATCTGCTGAACGAATGAGTGGATGGATGGATGGATGGATGAAATGAGCCGCTTCTTTGGGCAGGGCTCCATCTCCAGGGGGTCCTTGTATCCCCTGAGGAATCTAGCCATGGTGGGCCTCTCTGAGCCCCCAGTGACCTGCTTACCTGGTCTTACCTGGTTTTTCGCTTTTTGATAGAGGTGGCGTCTTTGTCTTCTTCAGGGATTGGCTAAAACCAACACAAGGAGAGGCTGGGAAGGTCAGGCTGGAGCCGTGCAGCCAGCCGAGTGGCAGGGTGGGCAGGGAGGTGGGGAAGGTGCCCCAGGGAGAGGCAAGACCCACCCCTCCTGAGAGCCAGCAGGTGTCTGTGCAGGGATGGCCCCACCCCAAGCAGGACCCCAACAACTGTGACTCCATCGCCCGCTGTGGCCACAGGGAACCAAGGCCCTTCTGTAAGGAGCCGTAGGGAGGCCACTGCACCTGCCCTCCCCTGGCTTACTGCTTCCCTGCAGACGGGAAGCCTTCCTGTGGGAGTGGAGAAGACAGAAACCCTGCTTCCCTGATGAATTACTGATGAGCATGGATAACATTCATATCTTGTATTGGCTTTGCACTCAGCAAGCCTTTTGATGCACCCGATGTAATTTTTCCTCCCTATGATTCCAGGAGAGGGTGTTTTGAGAAGGTGAAACAGAGGCTCACAGATGGGAGGTGGCTTGCCTAAGGTCACAGTGAAGCTGCCTTACCACTGTGCCACCCCTGGTCTCAAAGTGGAAAAGAAAACCAAGTCCAGGGCCAGAGCAAGCACCCACACCTTCAGCACATCCAAGCCAGCACAGCATGCCACCCCCTTCTCACCAATCCACCCACCCGCGCTCCAGCCACTCCCAAATTTAACATTCCCTAACGCTTCCCATTTCTGACTTCCACTCCTGACTTTCCCCACCCTCTCATTTGCTTGTTCAAATCCTATCCATCCCAGCAGTGTCCCCAGGCGCTATCAGACATACTTAGGGGACTGTTGGAAATACACATCTCCGCGTTCACCCCCACCCTGCTGTGTGACAATCTCATCTGCCTTTTCAATAAGCTCCCTGGTGGGTCTGAGCGCTGCTGGGCTTGGAAGTCAGATAAGCCTAAGTCTGAACCCCAGCTTTTCTGCTGCCCAGCTGCGTGATTTGGGGCTGTCATTCAACTGTTCCTGAGCCTCAGTTTTCTCATCTGTAAAATGGAGGTAATACTGCCTCCGTGGGTGGCTGTATGGACTAGAAACGTGTGAAACACCCAGCGGTGTCAGGCAAACATAGTGGGCACTCAGGATTGCTGGTCCCATGGCTGACACTCAGGCCCCACTCCCCTGCTGTGTGCGGACTTCCCTCATCTTCCCTTTCCCCAGCTCATCATTAATCCTTCTCTCCAGCCATGCAGAGGACTTAATACCCGCATAAAGGTACTTCTGCCTGCCTTGTGTCACCGTTCCTTCTCTGCTTGTTGTGTCTTCCCAAAGACCAAGAGCTCCTGGAGAGCTAGATGTGGCTTACCTGGCCCTGTCTTGCTATAAGTGACACAGGTCACCCCCTTAGCATCCCCACGGCTGGCCCCTGGAGTCTGGTCTGGTAGAGTAAGCTTTCAAGCCGCATAGGTAGAACAGGGGGAGGTCCGGGGGAGAGCATGGGCCTCTTCCTCCAGGACAGGCTTAGGCAGCCCAGGCTCTGGCCAGCGCCGGGCTCCCTCCTCTGGCCTCCACTGGCCTCACCTGGGAGGACAGGTGGCTGAATGTTACGGAGGAGAGGGGCAGCTGAGGGGTGCGAAGCCCACCTGTAGGGTAGCTGTTGCCTCTCTTGAAGTGGTTCTTGAATTTCCTGGAGCTGGTTCAGGAGTTTCTCTGATGGGATGGAGACTAGGGCCTGGGGAAGGAGCTGAGCCACTGCTGTCTGCAGGAGGCCTAGTGCCCTGTCTTTCTCTGTAAGCACAAGCGGGGGAGAATCCTCAGGGGCAAGACCTCAGCCCCCATCCTGCCACTAGGTGGGAACGTCAGGGAGCGGGCCCTCCAGCTCTTCTGCCCAGTGGGTCCAGACGGCTCTCTAACCATCTCACATTCTGTCCTCGGGGGCCCGTGGGGAAGGCCACACTTCTCTGGCCCCTGTGTGTGCAGCGTGCCTCGGCCTTCCACACCTCTCTCGAGTGTCCCTGGTTCTTGGTTCACCTGCCACCTCGGCCCCTGGCCCCCTGGGAAGCCGGCTGGGGACCCGCCCTCCCCCCCCCTCCACTCTCCCGTCCAATCAGCTCTCTGGCTCTCATCACTCCTCACCCGCCCACTTAGATACACCCTCCACCTACCGCCCCAGTGAGTATGTGTACGTCCGTTTACGTGTCCATGTGCACGTGTGTGTGCTCTTATGTACGTGTATTTGCATCTCTGTGCGTGTGCATTTCCCACAGTGGTGGATTAAAGGCCGTGTCTGCTAAGTATGGTCTTTGAGTGTCTCCCTCCCAGGGGCCGAGGCCTGCGGTCAGTGTGGAGGAGGGGGTCCCCTCTAAGGAGCAGGGTCGTGGAAACCCTGCTGAGGAATGTGGAGGAGGGAGCAGTGACGTTGTCTAGCTGGAAGAGATTAGTTTGGGGCTCCAAAAAGGAGGAGAGGCCCCCGTGTAAGGCCCTGGGGTGGGAACCGAGTGACACCTGAGTCCTGCAGAAACAGTGGACACAGCCCTCAGCGGTCTCCACTCAGACGAGGTTCTAGGCCCGGGACTGTGTCCTCACCCTTGGGGGGCGCGTAGAGTAGCCAGAACCGGATAGTATTCAAGGAGTCTGTTTGCAGGATTTGAGAAAGCAGCTCCAGGATCTGTGGGCAGGACGACAGGCCTGGGTCGGCGTGGCTGGACAGCATGTAGCTGGCTGCACAGCTGCCTCCCCCGCAAGGTGGTCTCCCAGAGCCCTTGCTTGGCTAGACGGGTCCCCACGATGGTCCCTGCCTCCCCTCCGCACGGGACTTTACACTTTGTAGAAAGCTTTCTCTGCCTACAGCCCTGGAGGAAGATTCTTAACCTCCCTACTGGGCAGATGAGGCGTCTGAGGCCTCGAGAGAGGAGGACACCTCGCAGAGCTGTTGTGGCAGAACAAAGCCTCAGAATCAGGCACCTGGACCCCTCGTCCCTGAGCCCTACTTGGGCTGGTTGTACCTCAAAGTCCCTCACGGGGAAGGCAAGGTCAGGGCTGGCCCGTCAGCTCCTCAGAGATGCACCAACTCCCAAATGCTTGGGTCCTTGGTGTGGGGATTTCAGGGACCCCATGGGCCTCCCCTCCCTGAAGTTCCCAAGTTCAGAGATTGGAGATGTTAGCAAAGAGGTGGGGTGATCCCTGTGGGCGGCCTGAGGGTCGAAGTCAGCTGGTTCTGTGCCCTGCTCGGCCGGGGGCTCCTTCCCGCCCAGAGCCCTGTGCTCTTCACTCCCAGCCGCCTTCTCAGCCTCTAGCATCTTGGCTACTTCAGGGCCCTTTCCCTGCGGCGTCCTCCAGTCAGGGATCAGCGGCAAGAGATCCAGCTCTGTCTTGGAAGGGTGATGGGGGCTTCCTGGGCCAGGCTGCTGCTGGCGGCTGTGCCTGTGTGGAGCTGGGGCCCACGGGGGGAGGCGGAGCCCCCGGGGTCCTAGGAAAGTGGGGTTCCCTCAGCGCTTGGTGGTCAGTCTCCCCAGGACCCGAGGTGTGCTGTCAGTGCCCAGCAGGTCTGCCTCATCCCTAGCAGAGCGGGAACTGGGCCGGGCCTCTCCCCAGGCCTGCGACTGCTAGGCTGCCCACCCTCACCCCCGGGTACCTGCCCCCTGAGGTGACCCCCGCCCCCATCTGCCCGGGGTCCCTCTCCATTCTCCGCATCCAACTTACCTGCCCTGTGCCCCCTCCCCACAGGACCCGAGAACCTACTTCCAGGGAAGGTGAGGCCGCCCTATGGTGGAGAGAGCACTGTGTTCTAGCCCCTGCTATGCTGCGCCCTCTCCGGGGACCTGCGCCGTGGGCTGTCACCCGGCAGGGTCTCAGCCTCCCCGTCTGTGGAATGGGGTCCTGTCTGCTCTCTCTGTTCCCTGAACTGTCTTAGGGCTCCAAGGCGACTGCGTGCTTTAAAGCACTGGTCACAGGGCAGGTGTCAGGATGCTGTCATAGTCTGGCCTCTCCTGGAGAACGGGTGCGCCTTTGAACAGAGACGCTCACTGCCTCGCCCGCCAGCACGACTCCTGCGTGCCTCTCAGGCCCCCATGGGACACTCGAACACGGAGGAGGGGGCTTTATGCTTCGCTGCAGCACAGACCAGACGGCTCCAGGGTGTGGGGAGGTGGCTGCGACCAGCCTTGCAGGCTGCGGGGGGGCAGCAGGCTGGGCGTGGTGAGGACACGCCAGGCAGGGCCTCCACCTCCAGGCTTCTCATTCCACCGCCGTGGCTCCCTTCGCTAACACGTCAGGTGCCACAGCTGGACCAGACCGTGTGACAACGTGTCCGTGCTCCCAGTTTGGCTAAATCATGGAACTAAGGTCCCGAGAGGGAAAAGGACTTAGAGAGGGAAAGGCTCAGACAGAAAGCTAGAGGCAGCTGGGGATTGGAATCCAGGCTCCTGACTCCCAGGTCTGGGGTTTTTGAACCTTGTGGTCTCAGGTGCAAGGCTCCCTGGGAGAAGCCAGGCTTGAAAGCAGTTTGCAAGGGTCCTAGTTGGATCCCTGTGAGCCTGGGAGCAGGTACCACCATGTTCTCTGCCCTCAGACTAGGGCCTCTGTAGGGTCCACAGCCCCCAACCTTCCCAGCACCTCACCAGCAACTCCTGATCCTGTAGGATGAAGGTCTGGTCTCCTCCACCTGTGCTCGGAGAGTGGTTTCGTACGCCCTGGCGGGAGTGGCGGCGGGCCGTGGCCCGGGAGGAAGCAGGGATGAGCCTACCAGTCTCTGCTGAGTACTTTGCCCCATTCTCCCGCTGAGGCTCCTCCTTCTGCTGGGAAAAAAGCAGCCAGAGACTCTTGGCAGAGAGGGAGAAAGAGGAGAAAGCAGAGGGGACAAGGGGGAAAAGAAGAGGAGGAGGCCGGGGACCCAGGATATCACCCAGGCCAACCCGACCCTGTCCTAGACCCCTCTTGCCAGTGGGGTGGCCCTTCCATTATAGCTATTGCTCTTCCTGCTGGAATTTCATTGAATGTTGGCTCCCCGCCATGGTTCTCGGGTGGTCCTTGTACTTCTTCTTGGGTAGGCCCTCCCCATGCCCCTCCCCCCAGCCCATCAGAGATTTGAAAACAGTATCCTGCCTTGGTGTAGGATACTGTCCCCCACAGCTTGCCATCCTTTCTTTGCCCTGGGAAACCTTCCTGAGCCAGGCCTGTGGGCACAAGGCCTAGGACCTCCTGCCCTGGAACTCCAGTTAAGACTGGTAGTATCCTTCTCCCCATTTTAAAGATAAGAAAACTGAGACCCAGACAGCTTAGCTGAGTTGCCCTGAGTGTCACAGTGAGTTAGCTGCAGAGCAGGGACGGGAACTCTGTTGCGCAAGACAAGGGCGGGACCAGACTCGGCCACAAAGTTCCGGGCCTGTCCTAGGACCAATTTCAACCACCTTCAAGCTGCCTCCCGCTTGTCCTTATTGGTTTATCAGCAAATAGCACCCAGGAGGCCACCCCCATTCTGTCTGTAATGCTTCAGGGATTTTCCACCCCTTCTCAGATTAGACACGAAACGAAGTTCAGAAATGAGAAACAAGCTGATCTTGCCTACGTCCAAAGTCAGCCCTTCTCCCACCTTCTCCCTCACTGCTGCCCACTTGTGCCCTGTTCCTCAGCCCTCTGGTCTCTAAAGAGGCCCTGCATTTTCCAGCTTGTGAGCCTTTATGCTGTGTGCTTCCACTAGGCACGTCTCTCTCCATCCGCTTCTAAACTATGAGCCCTTCTTGGATTTCTCCACCTGGTACGTTCTGTCCTCTGAACCCTCACTGGGACCCTCTCCCTTGGGTTGAATTCATGGGCCCCTTCCCCCGTGCCAACAGTAGCGCCTCTCAGGAAGGCTCGCGCTACACTGATCTGCTGGAAGCCACGTGGGAGGGATTTAGTTACAGAGGAGTGAGTCCATTTCGTCTCTTCTCAGGCAGCTGCTTTGTTCTGCACCCACCTCCTTGCTCTTCAGCGCGTTCTCCTCGGTGAAGATGGCCACCCGGGAAGCCAGGTCTTTCAACTCCTTCTTCCAGGCCTCTGGAAGGAGGGGACGAGATCCGGCCAACTGGTACCTGGGGCTCTCCTCCTTGCCCTCCCTGTACACTGGGTGTGGGGAGGACTGTAGGTGGAAGAGCCTCCTCTCCTCCCCGTCTTCCTGCCCTGCATCTTAACGGGAAGGGTAGCTTCACCGGGGAGGTGGTGCCCTTGAGGGAAGGAGTAGGAATCACACCACTGGTGGGTTGGTGGGTATGGTGGCTACTGATACTGGTGTCCTAGCCTGTGGCTTTACTGGGAGATGCTGGAGAACATTTGGCTACATGTACCAAGATGTTTGTGATTTAGTCTAGCTTTGCCTCTTTTAGGAGCCCAAAGCCAGGACAGAGATTCAGTCGACATGCTGTGGCAGTTACTAAAATACTGAGTGACTCCTGGCGAGGTTGGTGACGAGCACTGCAGCAAGCCTTCCAAGCCCCTCTGCCCCTTCCCCAGGGTCCTCCCCGCCCTTAAGGGAAAGGGAAAGGCGTGGCAGCGCAGAGGCCTCTGAAATGCTGCCCTCCCCCTCCGCCCCCCAACGCACTGTCTATGGCCGGCTGTTCTGATTGGCTGGTGCCTGAGCACACAAGTTATGAAATACAGTATTTCCAATCCTGTTCCTGGCTAGAGCTGTAAGTCACATGACTGTTGCCCACATCTGCTTGTTATGACTCCTCAGACACATCAAAGCCAAGCAGGGGTGCATTTCTGAGGACCTGGGGCTGGGGAGTAATGCAAATGCAGCTGCCTGAGGAAATAAGGAAAACACTGGGGTTCCCCACCAGACCCCACTGACCTAAGAGCAATGGCCCTTTCCTTCTCAGGCACCCACCCAAGCCAGGCACACGTATAACCCCAAGGTAGAGGGGCTGTGGCCCAAGTACCCACCAGAAGCAAGCCAGGGATCCCGATTGGACTGCGGGTCTCCAATGGGGACCGAGATGGTGGGCATCCCGATCAGAGAGCGGGGTAAGAGTGTGGCTTGACGTGAGGCGGCCAGAGAGAACTCGTCCCTGACAACACAGACAGGCTTCCCGGTGAGATCTGTGAAGGGTTAGAGGCTGTGAGAAGGGGGGCCTGAGTGGACCCCAAGAACTCCGGGGGGCTGGGAGGAGGCTGGTGAGCAGGGGCTGCACTTGGCCCACTTCCTCCAGTAACCACAAGCCCAGAGATGGCGAGAGCTGGGAGGGCCTTTGTAACCACTGCGACCTTACCCCTGGGGACACCTAGAATGGCAGCGAAAGGATGTGCTCGGGATCACGCAGTGAGTCAGGCAGAGGTAAGACAGGAACCCGGGCTTCCTGAGACCCTAGTCCTGGGGTCCTTTCGGTGTTCTACGACAGGGCAGTGAAGTGCAGGTGTGAGCACAGAGGCAGGCAGCTTAAAGAAGAGGATGTGGGGACGGGGGCATTAAGCCACAGTTTGTGACGAGAGGGGCCTGGGCTCAAATCACAGGGAGCGAGACCCTCTGGATAAAACGTCATGCCATCTGTCAGGCTTCCAGGGCTGAGTGCGTGGCAGCCTGGAGGCGGTAAGAGACAGTTACACGTGAGGACCCTCCAGTCTAAGGTTTGTGTGATGCTATAGCATCATTAGTTCAGCTTTGGGGAACAGCCTGGTCAGGACTTACCGTGGGTGCTCACTCTGTCTTCCCGAACACTTTCCTTTGGTGCCAGAACCCCTCACTCTCCTGGGTCCTCCTGGCTCACCAGCCCCTCGGCTACTGCTTCCTCTTCATCTCCTCAACCCCTTAGCCTTGGGGTCCCCAGGCTCATGCCAGGTTCTCCTCCCCTGCATCTACATGGTCCCCTGATGATCCCATAAATACCACCCCCATCTGAGCGGCTCTCACGTTGGCACCTCTGCCCCAAATGGACCTGACTGCCTACTCGATACCTCCTCTCGGACTTCTAAGAGGCATCGCCCATGGTGCATCTCCCACGCCCCAGACCGAACCCCTGACCCTCCCCACCCTCCACTGGCCCCTTCTGTGGGCTTCCCTGTCTCAGCCAGTGCAACTCCAGTTTTCCAGTTACTCAGGCCAAACACCTGGGAATCGGGCTGCCTCCTCTCCCGTCTCGTACTCTGTTTTGAATCTACCAGCAAATCCCGTTGGCCTTACCTTCTGTATATCTCTAGAGCGGGGACACTAACTCCTCCACTGCTATCTCCCCGGTCCAAGCCACCATCCATTCAAAAGCCAGTAGATCCCTTCTGCTACCTCTTTGCTCTCAACCTTCCAGTGGCTCCCACCTGACTCACCGAGATGGCTTAAGGGTGACCATGGTGAGCTCCAAGGCCCACGCGTTGTGGGCCCAGCTGCCTCTTTGATGCATCTCCTTTCTCTCCCCTCCTGACTCTGCTCCAGCCACACTGACTTCCTTGCTGTTTCTCCAACAGAGCCAGGATGCTCTTGCCTCAGGGCCTCTGTCCTTGCTGTTCCCTCTGCCTGGGACACTCTTCCCCCTGAGATCCACACGGGTCATGCCCTGTCTTCCTTTATCCTTTGCTCAAATGTCATGCTGTTGGTCAGGCCTCCTTGTATAGCCTTGGCACTTACCACATCTGACACCTTATCTATTTCCTATTCTTTCCCACCAAAGAGTTGGCTCCGTGAGGGCAGGCACTGTCTGTCTCGCTCACTCTCATAACCCCAGGACCTAAAACACTGCTTGACCCATAGTTCACACTCATTAGATATTTGGTGGATGGATAGCTGAGTGGCTGAAATGGCCTGAGTTAGACCAGAGAGTGCAGCTCTGCAGCAGAACGTTCATCCCTTTCTCTGATTTGTAAAATGGGAGAATTGGCAATGACGTAAATCCTGTGGGGCTAGGCAGTCTGCCCTTGGACCCCCGCACCCTGCCCCTGCCTCAGGTCCTCCCTTTCCAGCACGTCCTCCCCTGTCCCCACCTCCGGCCAGGCTCTGGCCGGCCCCAGCCCTACCTTGGATGTGGGTCACGTGCTGGGGATGGGGGTGGTGCCGGGAGAAGAAGGAGTGATGGCTGAGGTGGCCGAAGCGGTGGGCACCGGGCGTTTGGGGCTTGGAGGTCCTCAGTTCCTCTCGGATCAGCCTGAAATCCACAATCCCTGGGATCCTCAGTTCTTTCTGTGGCCCGCCGTCCGCGTGGCTCCTTGGCCAGCACCCTGACTTCTCGGGTTTTGGCTCAGTCCTTGGCCTGAAGGAGAGGATCAGGGAGAAGCAAATGGAGCCCCCCGGCAGCGGTGCCCACCCGAGCTTATTAGAATCCATTCCTGAGATGCTCTGAAGTCTGGTTTCCGGGATTTCACCGCCACCCCCGTGACACCAAAGCTGAGCCTCCCCCAGGCTCCTTTCCCAGCCATGCCATCCGGCCCCAGGGACCCTTCTGTCTTCCTAAGATGCCTGAGCAGGGAGCCAGGACCCCAGTTTTCTCTCAGAAACCATTTCTAAAGCCAGAAAGAGAAGCCATAGACCCACCTACTCATCCAAATACCTGGACTGGAGCAAAGGTACATTATATACACCTCCAGGGCCAGGGGGCTGACCCTAGCATGGGCCTCTCCCCAAGCCAAACTGCTGGCAGCCCAAGAGAAGCCAGCTATAGGCTGTCACCCTCCCCCCTTGCCCTCGGGGGCAGTTTTGGCCCAGACTCAGCGTCCAGGGGCCAAAGCTGGCGCCAAGGCCAGACTAGGCCAGTGAGTCCTTGTCCCGTGGGGGCCCCTCCCGGGAGATGCAGAGGTGACAGGGCGGCTGTCAGGGCTGCGTCGCTGCAGGGAAGCCTCAAGCTCTTGCTTCGCTTCGCTGGAGACAAGCGTCTCAGGTTCTCTGTCTTCCACCCACACCCCTTCCCGCTCCTGAGGACGCTGTGCTTCTGCCCCCGGAGGAGGCGATGGAGTAGGTCCAGCGAGGATCCAAAGGTGGGCTGCTGTCCGCCAGGGGCCTGGTGGGACCACCTGCCTGCTCACTGTCTGCTTTCCCTTCCGGTGGTCCTGGCTGAAGGGAATCCCTCTGGAGGTGTATAGATGGACTCTGGATATGCTAAGCAAGGCGTTTTGCCCCAGGAATCTCTGCGGATCTCGCTGACCAGGCCCCTGAGTTTCCTCTTCCGTCCTCCATTCGCCTCTAAGGGGTCTGGGACTTAAAGAAATAAAGCAAACCTTCTCTGAAAGTCGCTGTTAGCTGGCCTCCCCTACCCCCAACTAACAGAAGAAGTCAGCCCCTGAAAACCCCTGGAATTTCTGTGCTCCTGCCCCCTGCCTGTGACTCTGTCCCTACCCAGGAGGGGCCCTGCTTGTGATTTGCTAACTCAGGCCTGAGAACCCACTGGGGGCCTGGCTGATGGCAGTGGAAGGTGATCTCCACTTGGACCCTCAGTTTGCTGAGTTCCTTTGTCTTCCGACCACCCCGGCCCCCTCCACCTCCTTGGTCAGCAGGGAAGGCATTTGGGACCTTACCTCGTCAGTGGGTGCTCCGCCAATTGGGTCCTCACTTCCGTAGCCATTGTAGGGCCTCTAACAGAGTAAGGACCGGCGAATTTAATACTAGTGTTGAAGATGGATAACAGGAACTCTCGTTGACTGGTAGTAGGAGTGTAAACCGGAACAGACTCTAGGGGAAAAAATTGGCAATATCTTATAAAATTGAACATTTGCATGCCGTATCACCCAGCAGTTCCTCTCCCAGAAATATACCCCAGAGAAACTCTTGCAGACGTGCAAAGGGGGCTATGTGTAAGAATATTCAAACCAACATTGTTCAAATTAGCAAGAACCTGGTGACAATCTAAATGTCCAGTGGCAGAAGAATAGATAAATATGCTGTGGTCCATTCAGACGATTGAACGTTATATTGCAACGACAATGAACGAACCACAGCTACACGCAGCAACATAGATGAATCTTACAAATGTGATGCTAAGTCCAGGAAAGCAAGTTTGCAGGAGACCATATGGCCTGAGATGCTTTTTAAAGATAAAGTTCAGGGCTTCCCTGGTGGCACAGTGGTTGAGAGTCCGCCTGCCGATGCAGGGGACACAGGTTCGTGCCCCGGTCCGGGAGGATCCTGGAGTGATCCTCCATGCTGCGGAGTGGCTGGGCCCATGAGCCATGGCCGCTGAGCCTGCGCTCCGCAGCGGGAGAGGCCGTGGCAGTGAGAGGCCCGCGTACCGCAAAAAAATAATAAATAAATAAATAATAATAAAGATAAAGTTCAAAAGCAAGCAAAATTAGAGGACTTCCCTGGTGGCGCAGTGGTTAAGAATCCACCTTCCAATGCAGGGGACGCAGGTTCGACCCCTGTTCAGGGAACTAGATCCCACATACATGCCGCAACTAAGAGAATGCATGCCAAAACTAAGGAGCCAGTGAACCGCAACTAAGGAGCCCACTGGCCTCAACTAAAGAGTACACGTGCTGCAACTAAGGAGCCGGAGAGCTAAAACTAAGGAGCCTGCCTGCTGCAACAAAGAGCCGGCACAACCAAAATTTAAAAAGAAAGAAAGAAAGAAAGAAACAAGAAGCAAGGAAAATTATCATAAACATGATAAAACAAGAAAAAAAAGCAATGAACGCTAAACACAAAATTCAGATAGAGGCTATTTCTGGGGGCAGGTGGGAAGAGGCGGGGAGGAGAGGAGCAAATATGATGTGTTGATGGTGGTATTCTAGTTCTTGGTTTGAGAAGTGCATTTACTGGTGATGACATGAATGAAAGATAATAGGTGTTAAAGCCAAGAATTGTGATTAATCTAAATCTATGGATCTGTACATATAGTGCTGGGGTTGCAGGTGCCAAGGATGGGGTTGAAGCAGGAAATCAGTGCATTCTGAGAATTAACCATCTGAGTCATAGAATCTGCAAGGGACCCCAGAGATCGCCCAGGGCCAGGCTTCCATCAGGTTAGGGTGGAGGGGAGCAGACAGCACTGCCTGAGATCGGGTAAGAGGAGAGACTTGGAGATCAAACAGCAAGGAGCCAGGCATCCTGACTCAAAGTCTCCTGGTCTTTGCCTACAGAGAAAACCAGTTGGCACGGCTTCCTTCGAAGGCAGTTTGGACATCCTTAATGATGGGGGCTAGGCTCGAGAGCACTTAGATGCTGCAGGGTTGAGGACAGGGCATTGGGATGCCCCATACCCACCTGCCTACAGGAAAAAGACTCGATAGAGCAGAGACTTTTAAATACTTTTGACTGTGACCATAGTAAGAAACTCATTTTTACATCATAACCCAATTCACGCACACAAGTGTGCATGCATTTGTGTGTGTGTGTGAAACTGAAGCAGTTCTTACCCTTGTTATATATGATGCATACTGATAGTTTCATCCTATTTTTTGTTTTCATTTTGTCAGTGTTAGATGCAAACTATTAAATTGATTTTATAAGCCAGTAATGGGTCATAGCCCACAGCTGCTGTGAAGAGGTCAACAGAGCCTCTAGCGGGCCAGGCCTGCCTTTTCCAGAGCAAGCCAGGCCGGGGCCCCACTGAATCTGACCCTGACCTTCCTTCCCTCTCTCCCTGGGCCCCCAGCTGGCCAGGCACAAGAGGCCTGATGACACCAATGCAGAGACAGAACTTCCCTTTTCCCCTCTTGGCCCCTCTGGGTCCTCCCCCAGGCCCTGGGCTGTCTGGAGTGCCCATTTCCTGCCCTGTGGAGATCCCTGGACTCACGGAGAAAAGTGGCCGCTATAGCATGTGGGTGAGTAGCCCTTGCTGCCCCAGCAGGAAAGAGCAAAAGGACACGTCAATGGAAAGGCTCGTCAGTTCTGTGGGTAAGCCTGTCGCTTTGTGACTGCATGAGCCAGTGGTTGCTAGGTTACCTCTGCCCCACAACTCCAGAAGCCCGGCACCCCTCTCCTCACCCCCATCCAGCTCCTCTTACCCTTCCTGGAGGGTCAGGAAGGCTCGCTCGAGGACCTGCTTGCCCTCCCTCCAAGCTCCCTTTCTATCTCCCATTCAGCGCTTTCAATGGGGACCAAGGGAGAAAATGAGAATCAGGGGCTGGTTTCAGCCAGCGAGCATCAGGCAGAGAGAGAAAACCTGGCAAAAGAGTTCGGTTGGGCTGGGTGCCAGCTCTGTCAGCCTGACCGGGCTGTCTGCCACCACGGAGGGGGTCTGTCTCCATGCGTCCTATTTCTGGGGATTGATTGGCAGAGAGCTGTCTCTTAGATGGAGAGGAGGAGGCCGCCAACAGGATCCAAAGCGTCCCTGCAGCCCTACTCTAGGCAGGTTAGCTGGGTGGGAGGACCCTGGGCTTTCAGTCCGGCAGGGGTTTCCGTGGGAGTCTGACACTCCCTAGACGTGCCACCTTGAGTAAGTTGTCTGTACTGCCAGAGGTGTGGAACAGTGGTAAGAATACTTGGTTCCGATTCCAGCTCTACTTCCTAGCTATGAGGCCTCAGACAATTCGCCTGATGTCTCCGAGCCTCAGTTCCTCTGTCTCTGAAACGGAGATGATACTTGCACTTATTCTCGCGGGAGCTTTGAGATTGCATGACGTAATGCACAGGAAGGTGTTTAGAATAGTGCTTGACACCAAGTATGATAACTTATGTTATTACCTTCTCTGAGCCAATACAATGGGGTACCCTCACCTACTTCTCAGGTTGTTCTGAAGGACAAACAAACTAATAGAAGCGAAGCACCTAGTCATATGCCTGGTGCACAAGAGATACTCAAAAGTGGTAATAATCATCACTGTGATTGGTATCTTTTTTTTTTTAATTGAAGTATAGATGATCTGTAATTGGTATCTTGGTGGAGGGGAGATGGAGGGGGATGGGATGAGTCCTGAGCCTGAGAACTGCCATGGGTAGTTTACTTTGTGTCTTTGAGGCTCAACTTGGACCGCTGAAACAGGGGACCAGGATAATCCTTTGTGCACAGGGCTGACGTGAGATCAGAGGCTGTGAGGGGTGTCCACAGAGTCTGTAAACAATGCAAGGGTTTGCAGACGATGCTTGGTGCCGTCCTAGGAGTGAGGCTGCTGGGCCTCCGAACGGGTGGGGGTGGGCCTAGTCGAGGGTCTTCCTTCTCGGCACCCCTGGCTTCATATCAGTGGCCCGAGGCTTCTAGACTCTGTGTCCTCTGCTGGGGAGGAAGAGCAGGAAGGAGGATAGCTAGAGGCAAACCCAAGTTCTTCAAAAGTTCTGCCCCTCCCCACTGAGGGGTGGGGACACAAAGCACTGCAGTGCCCCATTCAGGGGGGCCCTCTGAGCTTGGCCTCGCCTCCAGTGCTTTTCCATCCACACGGGTCAGAATGTTCTCCCTTCAGGCTCTGGCTCTCCTGGGCTTGTCTCTGCAGGAATGAGGTGACCCCTTTGAAACCATTCTGAAAGCCCCGCTCTTGCATGCTTCTGGGAATCCTGATGGCTACTATGACAAATAAGACTGGATTTGAAAGGAGAGAGAGCTTTCTCCCCTCCTGCCAGCCCCGCTGTGCTGCTTTCAGCTCACCTGGGGGATTTCCCACAATGTGACCTGACTCAGCCGAGAATAAAACCCACTCATCCTCCCCTTGTACCTCTTACCCCTCCCACTGTGTTGTTTAAAACTGAACACCGGGCCTCCGTGTACCTTGCCGCTTTGGGATTGAAGGGGGTACCGTATGGAATGCCCTCAACGCTGGTTTATAAGGTTTATGAGAGAATTGAGAGGAGACCCTTCTGACTGCTCTTTACGGAGCATCAAAAAGAGGAGAGAGATTCTGTCTGCCTGTAAATGGTTTGAAGTACAGTCCTCCTGCTGGGATGCGTCAGTTATAAGAGAAGCACTATAAAATTTTATGGAATACTTCTTATGTGCCAGGCACTGTGCTAATCCTTTTTTTTGTTTTGCGGTACGCGGGCCTCTCACTGTCGTGGCCTCTTCCGTTGCGGAGCACAGGCTCCGGACGCGCAGGCTCAGCGGCCATGGCTCACGGGCCCAGCCGCTCCGCGGCATGCGGGATCCTCCCGGACCGGGGCACGAACCCGCGTCCCCTGCATCGGCAGGCGGACTCTCAACCACTGCGCCACCAGGGAAGCCCCAAAATGCAGTCTTTTGATGGAGAGAAATTTCTAATTTTAACTTAGCCCAGTTGATGAATTTTGTCCTTAGTGATGAATGGTGTTTGTGTCCTGCTTAAGAGATCTTTGCCTACCCAAAGTTATGAAGATATTTTTCATATTATTTTCTAGAAAGTTTACTATCTTACTTTTCACATTTAGAGCTATGATCAGCCTGGAATTGGTTTTTGTGTAAGGTGTAAGATAGGCGTCAAGAGCCATATTTTTTCCCCTACAAATCTCTCTTTGACCAGCACCATTTTTAAAAACACTGTCTTTGACTTGCTTCTCTCTGGTATCACCTTTATCAAAATTCAAGTGTCCATATACGTGTGGGTCTGTCTCTGGACTCGTTCTTTTCAAGCGCACTATGGGTCTAGCATTCTGCCAATACTACACTCTCTTAGTAACTGTAGTTTTAAATACATCTTGATATCTAGCGGTATAAAACTTCATTGGAGAAAACTGTTTTTTTCCTCCATTCTCAATACTTCTGACACCAGATGTATGGGGTTTGTCCCACACTGAGCATTTCCCCATTTCAGCAGGAACCAACTGGGTGTCCTACAAGTTTAACTTAATTCTGACATTGTCTGCCTGAAGACAGCATCAGACCCCACAGGTTAAGGGCCCAGTCCCACAGGCTGCCCCCATTTCAGACACTGAAACTGAGTGTCCCGCTAAAACTAAGTTCCCTTACTGAGTTGATGATTAATCTCTCAATCCAAAACTTTATTCCCTTTCTTGTTCCCTCTGACCTCAATCCTGTGCTAACTGAACACTCATCGACCAGGGTCAGATGACTAAAATTGCTGTTGTTGATAACATGATAACATCGTTAATGTACTCAGGTTGCTACTATAGATATCATCATTAACGAACAAACCCAGATTGTTTCTCCAGGGCAAGGTGAGATAACAGGCCCTTGAACCATGGACCACCTGGCCAGAGAATCCAAAACCACTGACATCCTGAGCCCCGGAACCTGAATGTCACAGAAATGTCACCTGATGATGATTAATCCCAGCCTCTTCGTTCTTACCCTTCAAAACATCCCTCACTCAAAGACCAAATGGAGTGGACATGAGACCTGTCTCCCACTCCCTTGCTGGGCGTGATGCAATAAAACCCTTACTTTGCTGCCAACACCTGCTGTCAGAATTTGGCTTTCTGTGGCCGCAGGCACATGAGCCCTTGTTGGTAACAACACCAGTCGCAAGTCCAAGTTGTCATCTGTATTTTTTTTTTTTTTACATCTTTATTGGGGTATAATTGCTTTACAATGGTGTGTTAGTTTCTGCTTTATAGAGTGAATCAGTTATTCATATACATATGTTCCCACACCTCTTCCCTCTTCCGTCTCCCTTCCTCCCACCCTCCCTATCCCACCCCTCCAGGCGGTCACAAAGCACCGAGCTGATATCCCTGTGCTAGGCGGCTGCTTCGCACTAGCTATCTACCTTACGTTTGGTAGTGTATATATGTCTATGCCTCTCTCTCGCTTTGTGTCATCTGTATTTCTGACTGACCAGTGTTAAATTAGGGTTCTCACGATCCCCTCCTCAGGTTTGAAAGTTTGCTACAATGGCTCACAAAGCTCAGGTAAATATTTACCTATGTTTACAGTTTATTGTAAAGGGTTATTATAAAGGATACAGATGAACAGCCAGATGGAGAGGTACCTAGGGCAAGATCCCGTGTACAGGAGCATCTGTCCCTTTGGAACTGGGGTGTGCCACTCCCAACATGTGGACCTCTCACCAACCTGGAAGCTCTTCAAACACCATCCTTCTGGGGTTTTATGGAGGCTTCAGTAGGTAAGGGTGATTGATTAAATCATTGACCATTGGCGATTGAGTCCACCACCAGCCCCAGGTCAGGGGGTTAGGGCTGAAAGGTTCCCCTGGCAACCAAATATTACCTCAGTAACAGAAAGTCAGGTGTGTGACTGAAAGAGCCAGTTATGAATAACAAAAGACACCTTTAGCTGTCTCATCACTTAGGAAATTCCAAGGGTTTTAGGAGCTAGGAATGAAGACGAAGACTAAATGGATACATATTTCTTATGCTAATTCACAATATTGCAGATTTCCAGCTTTATTTTTTAAGGTTGTCCTTACTCTTCTAGTTCCTTTGCCTTTCCATACAAATTTTAGAATAATTTATCTGCATCTACAAAAATTTTTGATGGGATTTTGTCTTTTTTTAACTGATTATTTTTCCTACCAGTTTTTTTGAGATATGATTGACATACAGCACAGTACAAGTTTAAGGTGTACAACATAATGATTTGATATACATACATCATGAAATGATTATCACAATAAGTTTAGTGAACATCCATCATCTCATATAGATACAAAATACAAGAAATAGAAAAAACATATTTTTTCCTTGTGATGAGAACCCTTAGGATTTACTTTCTTAACAATTTTCATATATAACATTCAGCAGCGTGTATTATATTTATCATGTTGTACCATACATCCCTATTACTTATTTATATGCTGTATTATCCTGGTATTATTTCCCATCAATGTACAGGAGAAAATCCTGTGATCACATGCCCTTTATCTCACCTGTTGTCTCTTCTGCTTCATACATGAGATTTTGGATTGTGGCCAGTATCACTGGGTGCTTTGATGAGAGCTGGCTGCTCTGAAAGTTGAGTCTCTGCCAGACTCTTGGGGTTTACCTGCCATGGCATTGCCTGTGCCTCTGTTGTCCTGAAGTCTGTGTGACTAGCCTTCTGATGATCTTTTAGAGAATAAAGGAGGAAAGAAAGAGGCGTGACTAACGACCCCACATGGCTCCTCCACCTCTCCTGTCTCCCCTAGAATGGTCAGTTACCTGGTAACGTGTCATCTGAACAGGACTCACAGCTCTGGAGCTGGCAGCTATAGACTGGTCTAAGTCAGCACTCAGGAAGGTTACCCAACGTGGAAGAGCAGGCATCAGAGAAGAGAGAATAAGTCTGAGCTCTCCAGAAAGATCCAAGATCATGGAACCAGACAAGTTTCCTACATTCATCCCTTTTCGACTTACATGTCCCTTCTTTGACTCCCATCCCAAGTTCTCCCCTCATACTCTCTTTGAATACCCAATAATTCTTACAATCTCATGTATCTCTTCTGCAAGCCGGTCAGCTCCAAGAGGTTAGAGGCCACATCTATCTTGTTTATCACCAAGCATAGGGCCTTGTTCTGCATGGTGGTTACATGGGTATATTTGTTTTGTACTAATTCATCAAACTCCTGGTGCAATGCCTCATGCCCAATAAATATTCATTGAATGAATGAATAGATGAAACAGAGTCTAAGGTAGTTATTCTTCGTATTCACCCCTTACATGCCTGAGTCCTCGCCTCAGAAGTCCTACCCACTGTATGCTAGTATTTGTCAACAAAACAGCTCTAGTGACAGGGAGCTCTCTACTGCCCAAGGTTGCCTGTTCATTTTCTGTGTAGTCCTGTTGGCTAGAAAGTTCTTCTTAATACTGAACTAAAATATATCTCCGTGAAGCTTCCAGTCAATATTCTTGATTCATTCTTATGGTCACATAAATCAGGCCTCGGCCCTCTTTGTGATGACAACTCTGTAAGAGCCCATGGCACGTTATGCGACTCTAAGTAATTCCACATGACTAGGGAAACCAGAAATCCCAGATGGCGCGACACAGCCCAGGTTATTATGCCTGCAGTCCCAGAAAACTTATTAGTTACGTCCTCAGTCTCAAAAGTGTCCCAGACTGGATGATTAATTACATAGCTACTCTAACGATGCCTGGGGTATAAAGTCTGAGGGTGAGGTAGAGATGGGGGAGATGAAGGTAGAGAGAGGCAGGGGCTGATCATAAGGGGCCTTGTGGACCAAGTTCAAGAAGAACATTCAATTAACTGGGCCTTGTGTGGTACCTTCCCTTGGAGGGCATCCTCTCCAGATATGATCTAGTTCACAGGCAGATCCGTACATCCATTGGTAGATGGTTATTGCTACGGATTGTCATTTATGGAAGACATCAGGTAAGTGCTTTCCAAACAGCCTGGGGTGTGGCCCGGGCAATCTCTGCTGACCCTGGTTCATGTATTTTCTGTAACTGATTCTCTGCCACTAAGGCTTGGTTTTGACTTGTTTTTATAGCTGTGAGGTTGTTTCCAGAGACAACATTGAGCAATCCCCTCAGGACCTTTTGCTGTCAACCAGAGACTTTGTAAGACTTCCCCGGGGGGGATGTAGCCAGGATCAGAAGCAGGCCTATAGCGATAAACGACTTGCTTTAAAGGACTGAAATGATTTGTATATTGGAGGGACTGGTAAGGATATTTGACCAAAACGAGTTTTTAATTGAGTCTAAGATGATGCAATAACAAGGCAGTGTTGAGTTAGATGTTTGACTGGGCAGCCAGTGGAAATGGTTTAAACATTTGGAGTACATGAATTACATGAGAAGTGGATAGTAAGAGTGGGTATTTGAAATGTCTGAATGGGTGGATTCCTTTGCAGTGCCCCCTGCAATACCTGTCCCTAAGCGGCAGGTGTTTCTTTGCACCCCAAAACTGAGTGTAGCAGGCCCCTCAAGCACATCCACAAGGACGAGCTTCAGGCTGCTTTTGCCCACCATGTAGCCAGTCAGCGGTGGACCCCAGGGCTTCTGGAGGCTTCCCGACCCCAGTCGCTGCTCCAACAGTTGGACGCTCAGAGGGAATGTAAGGCAACTAGGAGTGGTCGTGTCACCCTGCCCTTCCCATTCCTCCTTTGTCAACCTATCGAAGTGTGGGGCTAGTTTGAGAATCTAGGTGTATTAATTTGCTAGGACTGCTGTAACAGAGGACCATAAACAGGGTAGCTTGAACAGCAGACGTTTATTGTCTCACTGTTCTGAAGACTAGAAATCTGAGATCAGGGTGTCGCAGGACCGGTTCCTTCTAAGGGCCGTGAGACAGAACCTGCCCGATGCCTCTGCCCCAGTCTGGTGGTTTGCTAGCAGTCCTTGGTGTTCTTTGACTTGTAAAAGCATAGTTCCCATCTCTGCCTTTATCTCCGCGTGGCATTCTCTCTGTGTGCATGTACGTGTCTACATCTGCCCTTTTTAAAGGACACCAGTTATATTGGATTAGGGGCCCACCTCACTCTAGTGTGACCTCATCTTGACTAATTACATCTGCAATGACCCCTCTTCCAAAGAATGTCCCATTCTGAGGTACTGTACTGAGAGTTAGGACTTCAACATATGAATTGTTGGGGGACATAATTCAGCCCGCAACACTAGGGTAGATAGAAGTAGCCTCAGCATGAATGTAACCACTCTATTGGTTACTGCTACAACCAACTCTGTTTTGTGGGAAATGATCAGGTCAGAAAGAATCCCGTGGTTAAGGGAGAGGTACCTCAATCCTGCTCTAACAGGTTAAAGATATAGCCCACTAGACATGGGTTAGTTTGTCTTGAGCTATGAATGTGACTTTTCCCCTGGGGCTGCTAGCTTGGTCATACATGGCAGGCTGCTGGTCAGGGCACAGGGTGGACTGTAGTTCTGGGAAGCTCCTTTTACTCTGTTTATCTCACTTTCCAAGAGTCCATCTTCTAAGCTCACGCCCTTGTTCTATCCTAGAGCCAACTGTCTTCACTCTTTGCTGAGATGAAAGCAAAAGCCTGTACCTAGTCTGCCATTTGGACTTCCGGCCATTCTCTATACTATGCGGAGGAATTGTTTTAAAAAACAAATGTGATACGGTCAGCTCCTTGATTAAAAGGACCTCAATGGTTGCTTACTGCTCTTTCGATAAAGTTAGAAATACTATATCCTACAGGGCCCTGAGGTCTCAGGACACTTACCATCTCCATCTAGTTCTCAGTTGCATTTGTTTAAAAACAATTGAATTGGCCATACTCTGTTTCATGATAGGGGTGCTGAACACTGATGTTCACGCCATGAGTATTCATCAAGCTCTACTCTTTGATTTGTGGACTGGTCTGTACATATAGTATATTCTGATGAAAAAACAAAACTTCAAAACAATTGAGTAAGTTGCCCAAAGTTCTGGGAGTTCCTTAGTCATATTCTTCTTTATGACCTTTTAGATCACTTGACAATCACTATGCAACTATGAATTTCTTTTCTCTCTCTTGGGAGAGAAAGATGGAATTAACAAAGAGGGGTTGATTCAGCAAGTTACATCATGGTCACAAGACAGATTATGCAAATTGCAACAAGAACACAACATGGTCCTACAATATTTTTGTGCTCTTTTTGTCCAGAAATTATGCTGGCTTGCTGTTTCCTGTTGCTAACTAAGGATGAAGAGTCATCACATGTTGCGTTTGCCTGCCATTCTACTTAAAACTGTGGCACCCATGACATCCTGCTCTATGCCCCACACTTTCTATTTCCCATACTGGGCTTTGCGTCTTTTTCCATAGCCCTTGGCACCTTCCAACTTGCCATATAGTTAGTTATTCTGTTTATTTGTCTGTCTCCTTCCACTAGAATGTAAGTTGCATGACGCAGAGATCTTTGTTTTGCTCAGTGATTCATTCCCCCACCCAGGATGCTGCAACCTAACATTAAATAGTTGAATGGATGAATGAACGAGCCTGAGGTCTACATTCCCAAATGGTAACTCTCCCATTACCTGCTTGGGCCCCTGAAGGCATGTGCATTTGTACACCTGCACCACACATCTGTCCCTACTGACCTGCCTCTCCCTCCCCTCCCCCTAACTCTTGCCAGGCTCGCTGGCCTTCCTGAGCCCACCTCTGGGCCTCGGCATATACAGTTTCCTCAGCTGGAACACTCTTCCTGCATCTCTCTGCCTGGTTAACTGCTGCTCAGCCTGCCCTCTCAGCTCACGCTGTCCTTGATCCCTCCGCCTCGGTCCATTCCCCCGAGCATGGAGCATGGAGAACAACTGCCCTTAGTTTAAAAAAAACAAAAACAAAACAAAACAAAAACTGGGGAAAATTTCTTTACTTTTGTAAGACATAAAATCTTTTCCATCTGCTTGCAGAGATGGACGCCCTCTCCTTCTACCCTGACCCTGAGCTCCGGATATAGCTGCTGCCCGCCCAGCTGCCCGAAGCCCAGCTCCTCTGAGTGAGTCAGTCCTGGAAACCGGTTCTGCAGGGCCAGGCAAGGAGTAACCATGGGTCAAGGTTACTAATTGGCCCCCTGGTCCTCTGTTTACACAGGACTTATATTACTCTTCATTGCATCCCATCTGTGTCAACACTGAAGGGGAGGGAGAGGGAGAAGGCACTGGCCTCCCAGGGCATTCTGGCCACACCACGCATCCTCAGCGCAGGACCAGGGAAGACACCCTCTCCAACCAAATAACTCTGTGATCAAGGGCCCCTCCTGGGACCCTGAGCACAGAGAGGTAGAGTTTCTAAACAGAGGCTTCTGGGAAGTGCAAGCCAAGTAGGGCATAGAGAATTCTAAACTGAAAGAGTTGGAGAGCAGCTTCCCCTCTCTATCCAATTCTGAGCTCAGGAAATTGAGACCCAGAGAGGGTAAAGGGTGAATCCAAAGCCACACAGCATGTGAATCTCAAAGCCAGCACGAGAACCTATAAGTATCATCATGTTTTATGGGCCTGGGCTTCTAGAGCAGAATTCTAGGTTCAGTTTCCACTAGCTGTGGGACCAAGGCATAGAAATTGATGAGAATGGATAGAATTTAGCAACTTTTATCTGGGGATGTTCAAAATACAGATGTTTGGGCCCCACCCTTCATTCACCAGGGAATGTAGGAAAGCCCTGACATGGGGATTTGGAAAAGCTCCTTGGAGGTTCTGATGTGCCTGCTAGAAGGGAAGGATGGGCCGGATGACGCTTGAGTCCCTCCTAACTTGACAGATATTCAGCTGTAGATATTAACATGAGGCTTGTGTTAGCGTGCATTCCTGTTTTCAGTCCTCAGTGGGACAGTTTGGCTCCCTAGGGGGAATCCCAAAATTTTAAAAAGTTTTGGTTGTCACAGTGATGGGGGTCGTTCTGCTGTCATTTGGTAATGGTGATGGATGCTAGATGTCTTATAATGCAGACATTGCGAAGGCAGTCCCTCACAATGAAGAACTGTCCTGAGTCCTACAGATTTTTTTTTTTTAACATCCTGCCAGAACAATCATGTAGGAGAAAAACCAGTTCATAGTCACATGCGCCAAGACCTCAGTTTCACTTTCATACAAGAAAAAGTGGATTTCTTTAAAAACATGGTTTTATCGTACACTCTTCCCGGAGCACATCTACCCTGTTGAAAGTTGCAGGTAGGTTATCCTTCATTTTGTTTGGAACTTTATCAACTCTTAATCCATCATTTTGGAAAATCACATCACCCATGGTAATGCTGCTCACATAGCACTAGAGTCAACAAGACAACACCTCTGTACTGGACTGCATTTGTAGCTTTCCCATTCAGAACAATTGTGTGTAGTTGTATAAAAATACTAATTTAGCCTTATTTCAAAATGGCAAATATAAAGGAAAAAAATGACAACAATATTAAATATTATCTTCTCTTCAATGCATACGTATCCATCATAAGTTCACGCATCTGCTAACTTCACGTAGGATTTTTTTCTGATGGCTTTCAGTTTTAAAGTTAGGACACTATATTGCTATGTAGGTAGGTACTCACCCCTGTTTACGACGTATATTTTGTAACTCCCATAAACAAGGGGTGTTGGGTTTAGTTGGTTTGGGTCTTACTGATCTACAAACACCAAAAATCTGCAGGAATATGATAGATCTGTAGCTCTTGGGTAAGCCTTGAAAAGGCCTAGGGTGCACTCAATGGGGCAAGGGGCACGTTGGAAAGGCTAATCAACTGTCAGGATCAGGTCCTGATGGGGATTGAGCCAGACCTAGAGCAATGAGATGAGAGAGAGCTGGGCTTGCTTTAGCTGGTCACAGAGCCTAGATTGGCATCTTACCTGAACTCCATCATGCAGATGGTGGAGGAGGTTACACTAATAGTTCTTGAGTGCCTACTGTGGATCGGGCCCTGTGCTGGGTACACATGCCCACCCGCCCTCACAGTCCCAGGGTAGATGCTATTAACCTTTGTTTTTCAACCAAGGAAGCCCAGGCTCAGTTAAACCCACTCACCTGAGCCCACACAGTGATCTCTGGGTAGAGGCTCGTCTGCCTTCAAAGATGTTCTGTCATCGCAGGCCCAGCTGGTTTCCTTCTGCCCAAGGAAGTTTGTATTTATTTGGTTTTTGATAAGCAGTCACTCTCTGGTTTTGATGCTTTGCTAGGAGTGATTGTGTAGCCTGGTTAGCAACAGGGGGCTTCCTCAGGAAAGGTGGGCTTCCTTGGGAAGTAACTTGTTTCTCAGGATCTGGCCTGGCCACTCTGACTTTTGGCTGAATTGGCACCTGGGACATGTAGCTCAGTGATCCACCGCACCTTGCTCTTTATCCCAGTGTGGCAACCTCTGGGCACATGCTCCCTGCCCTGGGCGGCTCTTAGCACCCTTTTCCCCAGTGGCCGGTTCTGTCATGATCATCCCAGCCTGCTGCTGTTGGGTGGTTTCCTGTCCCTCCTTGGGCAGGGCGTTTTAGGCTCCATGACCAGATGTCCTGCAGGGGGCTTTCCTGTGGGCCATTCCTTCCCAGGGGTGGTTTAGAAGCTGCAGCTGCCCTGAGATCTTCCCGCAGCCCTGTCCTAAGCTGAGCTTCCATAGAAAGTCCCAGTTGGGTGGGTTGGGGGTGGCGGCGTCAGGGTCAGGAATGGAGGCATGATAGCATGTTCATGCTTTTTAGAGCAGGGACTGTGTGCTTGTGTCTAGAGGGAGGGGTGTCACTGACTTGGCCATGGCTAGCTGCCATTGTAAGCAGAACCAGATTTGCCAGCGTGGATTACTTTCAAAGAAGCCACATGGGGAAAAAAGTCCAGACTGTCTTCCTCCACATTCTGCCCCCTGCCATCCCCAGCCCTCTGTCATCAGCAGGTATTTCAGTTCTCCCTCGTCCCCCATAGGCCTTTCTAATCCCTCCCAATCTTTTTTTTTTTTATCCTGGAAGGCACCATGATGGTGCTAAAGACCAATTTGGGGAGCATTTGTTCTCCTCTTCACCCTCATACATTTCATCAACCTCCTTTAAACCGTCCCAAACAAATGCACAATCTTAAAAAGAACACCGTGCTTTCTCTGCAAGCAGGGTGTTGAGGGAATTGCTTCTCAAGTTTTATTGCACATATATCTCACCTGCGGATCTTGTTAAAATGTAGATCGAGATTTGGTAGGTCTGGAGTGGGGCTCCAGGAAACTGCATTTCTAATCATCTCCCAGGTGATGCCAGGGCCGCTCACTGGGAGACCACGCTGCGAGTATAGGAGCCCCAGCACCCCACCTCTGCCTCCCACCAGCCCTCTGAGCCCCTCCTTTGTAGAACTTCTGAAGCCCCTACTGTGCAAGCATCTGGGGGGAGAGGGGAAAGAGGTGGACGTTTGTCCCCTCCTTGGCCATCACTCCTGCTTTGGCACATCTCTTTTCTCTCTGAACTGTAATTCTCTCTCATTTATATCCCCTTTGCTCTCTGCTCTCTTGCTTTCTCCCAAGGGCTCACCAATAGAGCGCTAGGACATGTGAGTCCGATAGTCAATGGGGACTTTGCTCCATTTTGTGATTCCCCCTGTGAAGGCTGAAGTTTTCTTTCTTAATGCTCATGCATCTTTTACCTCTGGTCGTTTTCTACTTGATGCTTCTCTTGTCATCCCTGATGTTAAGCTGCAGTCAGAGGGAGTGTGGGGACAGCAACAGTGTGCCAGAAGTCTCGGCCCCTGTCCCCCTCCCCGCACACACCCTCATCCAGGGCCCTTGGGCTCCGCCAGGAACTGCCAGGAGTCATGTTCCTTTCCCCGCCTTTGTTTCTTCATGCATGTATTATGGGGTTGAACTGCAAATAGTTGAAGGCCCCTCTAGCTCTAACGTTCTTTGATTCCAATTCATTAACAAACATATCTTAGGTCCTTCCTACAAAATCTGAAGACTTCACTTCCCATCCAAACGCTACTCCATTCTCCTGTGTGTCTTTGGGATGACCATTTACCTTCTCTGGGCCTTAATGTCCTTGTTGACAAGTTGAGAGATGATGAGAGTCACCTGATCTGGGCAAGTTAGGACATAAATATGGCCTTGGATGTAAAGTTGCCTTAGCATAGGTCTTGGCAAAGTAAGTATCTTAGCTTAGGCTACTATAGCATAATACCACATACTGAGTGGCCATAGACATTTATTTATCACAGTTCTGCAGGCTGGGAAGTCCAAGGTCAAGGTGCTGGCAAATTTGGGTTTTGGTGAGGTCCTCTTCCTGGCTTGCAAATGGCTACCATTTCACTGTGTGCCTGCATGACCTCTTCTTTGTGTATGGAGAGAGAGAGAGAGAGGAGAGAGGAGAGAGGAGAGAGGAGAGAAGAGAGAGAGAGAGAGAGAGAGAGAGAAGAGAGAGAGAGAGGAGAGAGAGAGAGAGAGAGGGGAGAGAGAGAGAGAGAGGGGAGAGAGAGAGAGAAGAGAGAGGAGAGAGAGAGCAAGAGAGAGAGAGAGAAGAGAGAGAGAAGAGAGAGAGGAGAGGGAGAGAGAGAGAGAGGAGAGAGAGAGAGAGAGGAGAGAGACAGGAGAGAGAGACAGAGAGAGGAGAGAGAGAGAGAGAGAGAGAGGGAGAGAAAGAGAGAGAGAGAGAGAGGAGAGAGAGGAGAGAGGAGAGAGAGAGGGAGGGAGGGGGAGAGAGAGAGGGAGCATGCTCTGCCTGGTCTTCTTGCAAGGACATGAATCCTATTACAGGGCTCCACCCTCATTACCTCATTGAAACCTAACTGCCTTCCAGAGGCCCTGCCATCACATTGGGGGTTAGGGCTTCAACCTATGAATTTGGGAGGGGGAAACCTTCAGTCCATAACAATAAAGGTTAGACAATATGGTTGAATTTATTCATCTGGGAAGGATGAACACACCCCCTACTGTGCAGTGTGAGGAGCAGAGAAGTTGTAACAGGTTTAGGGAGCAGTCAGACGTGGACCTTGCCCTTCAGTCAGCTCCACAGAAATTCTAGATTAAAGGATGAGAGGTGGCAGTTGAGGAGGCTAGGGAGAGCAGATCCTAGGATCTGAGAAGAAGTAAAGCAGAGGGGTTGGGGATGAGGGCTGGGGAGGACATAGCTGGAATCCCAAATTTACTCTTGATGAGTAGGCATTGGCAGGAAGCCCAGGACATTTTCTGACCCTTCAACACTGAGGATGCATGTCTGCTGGGGAACAGCAAGAGGACTAAGGGTATGGGGGTGTTAGTGCCTGGTTCAGGAGCTCTGGATAGTAGACATGTCTGGGACTTCTGATGGGTAGGGCTGAGGGCAATGAAGCCCAGAGATAACCTGTTTGACTCTTTCATAGTCTTGACCATTCTGGCTGGGAAGTGCTAAAGGGGCTGTGCAGAGAAGGGCACATGTGATAACAAGGACTTCCATCCTAAGAGCACTAGATGAGGGTAACGATGGTAGTGATGACACCCCAAATTAGTGTCATGACATTTTGCAAAGGGATGGAATTGGGTACACTCATAAGTGTCATTTTTATTAAGATTTCAAGATGCCATGTAGGTGTCATTTAAATAATTTGTTGGAAAAAAATACTGTATGCAGATCACCGATCAGTTACAAGTAACTACACTGTCTTCTGCTTCTGCTGAATTAGTGCCACGACAACATGGGCAAGTCATGAAACTGACTTAAGAGTTAGTTCTTCTGGAAATGAAGGGTGACCTCTGTGATCCTGGTGGGTGCTCTCACTTGAATATCAGATGACTCCCATCATTGCTCACGAAAATAAAGTAGTATTGGTAGCATTTTTGCCCAACAACTATAGTCACTGTTATCCATTTTTGTGGGGAGAGGGGAGGATGGGGATAATATTTCCAATAAGGGCGTTTTCCTGTCGCTTTTCTTCAGGCATCGTTGACCTCGATGGAAGTCTCCAGGAAGGAGACAAGGAGCAAATCTCTGAGTCACTCAAAATCGCAAAGGCCTCTCTGGAGACCCATCTTGAGTCGTTGTTATGGATCAGTTTGCACAGTGCTCTGCAGGCTGACTCTCTCAGGGGCTCCAAGTGGTCAAAAGTGACCAGCAAGTTGGTTTTTAAAATCGGAGACTGAAGAAGCTGGGTACCCTCTGGGGCGGGCGCCTTCCACCTTCTCGGAAGGCCCAGGCGCCGCCCCCGCCAGGCCAGCAGGCGGCGCGCACGCGCCGTGGGGCCCGGAGGGGACAGTGGGCCTGCCGCCCAGGCCGGGGCGTGCGCGTGACCGGCGGCGGAGCCGCGCACGCCAGGGCTGGGGAAGGGGGCGGGCACCGTGGGAGCCGTTTCCGGACGGGGCGGGGAGGGGCGGGGCCACCGGCGGCCGGATCTCTAATCTCGGCGGCGGCGGCGGCGGCAGCAGCGGTAGCAGTAGACGCCGCCTGGGGAGCTTTCGCCCAGCGGCCCGCGAGTCGGTTTCGCGGTGAAGAGGAGCAGGGCCGGCGAGACAGTGTCCGAGGGAAGGAGCGCAGAAGCTGCTCCCGGCTGAGGAGGTGGACGGGGCCGCGGCGAACCCGGAGGAAGGAGGAGGGTCCGGGCTGGGGAGGAGGGCTTCGGCTTGGGATAGGGGAGAGTCGGGACTGAATGGGAGGCGGGTCCTGGCCGGGGAGAGGGAGGAGTGTCTGGACTGCGGGGGGTCCTGTTGAGGAGGGGTCCTGTTGCGGAGGGGTGAGGAGAGGAGGAAGGGCCAGGCCGGACCGAGGGGCTAGCAGCTTGGGGCGGGCTCGGGTTCGGGCTGAGGGAAGGGGCGCCGACCACCTGAGGTCTGAGTGAGTGCAGGGTTCGCGAGTGGGTGGGGGAGGGCGCCAGGGCCGAGAAGGAGCGGGGTCCGAAACTCCACTCGCTGGCGGGGTAGGAGTGGTCTTGGGGTGGGCAGGTTTGCTGGTCCTTCGCAGGCGAGGAGAGGGTTGTGGGGAGGGAGGGATGAAGTCAAGAACGAGGCCTACCTGTTTCTAAAGGGAGTCCACCGGAGGCTGGACCCTGGGACTGGACTGCCTGTAGCGTCCGCTCCTTGGCCGGGTTAGTTTGAATGGGCGGGGCTCCGGGCCTTCAGGCCCTGGTCCACTGCAGGCTGGGCGTTTCCCCCGGTAGCTACCTGGGGGGGATTGCTTTGTGGGAGGGTGGCTCTGGAAGCGTTTGGGCAGCTGTGGGAGGGAAGCAGAGTGCCAGCAGGATTCTGATTCGCTGGTTTGGGGTGCTGGGGTGGAGTGTGAAAGCTAGGAGTGAAATCTGAGCTCTTAAAGGAGGGATAGAACCCTTTCTCTGCAGCTCTGGCGAATCTCGGCGGGCCGACGGGAGCGTTTAAAGCGTTAGAAGTAAACAAACGTGATTCCCTTTTGCAGAGGGGAGGCACTGAAAGGACGCCTGGAAGAGGAAGATGCCGAGTACGGACCTTCTGATGTTGGTGAGTCCTTTTTGCATCTATTCTCCTTGTTGTAAGTCACTTGTCGTTTACGTTTTATTTTTAGTCCGAAGGATGAGTGTGTAGATTTCACCTCTGATGCTTGCTTTTGGTAGCTGAGAGTTTCTGCCACCTTTTATTTTGGGTTCAGTGATTAAGATGGATAAGTGACTGATTTAAGTGTATGTGTGTATATATATATATATATATAATGAATATGAAGAATCATTTTCAAAATTCTTGCAGTTGATTTTAATCTCTCCTTTCTTATACTACCAGAACAGTTTTCAAACTTCTATTAAATTTTGTCTGGATCTGCCGTATATTAGTTTATAAGTGTTTGTTTCCCAGACTAGAGTTTTGATTCCCTGGAAGGCAGATATCTTGTCTTATTTGTTTAGAGATGATAAACACCTGTCATGGTGCTTCGTATATGGTGAATTGCTTAATTGCTGAATTGAGCTGGTTTGAATTTACTTTCTTCTGCTGTGCTGAGGAGTATGCCTGTTTTGGTAAAGGCTGTTTTTTTCCCCTCTTCTCTTGAGATCTTTCTGTGCTGTTTTTTCCCTGAGCAGGGAAAATACAATTGCCAAATGAGTGTTTACCAAAATGACGTTTTATTCTTGGGACATTCATGATTCCATGGAGGCTCTTTATTGATTTTTATTTTTTTCATAGAGGCTTGTTACTGTGAGGAGCCCGTGGTTTTCAAATAGCGATGTAGAAGTGTCTGCGTTTAGTTTTGAATAAGTTACTTCTTTGAATCTGATATCTTTTTGTGCAAAAAACACATTGATTTAAAACATTTCCTTTCCCTCTCTTTACAGTTGGTAGTTGGTAGCTGTCACTGGGAAATTGGTGAAAACTAATAGTGAGGTTTTTTTTAATATCCAGTGCTGATGTCCTGTAGTGTCAAAACCTGTAAGGTCTGCAGGAGAGATTAAGAGGGCAACAAAGTTGTGATTGGTTCTGGTTTGAGGTGGGGAACAAAGATGATTTTTAGAGACATAGATCAATACTTGGTTTATCCACAGGTTCAGATGAAGAGTTCACCTAAAATAGTTTTTTTTGCCCCAGATTTCATGGATTGTCAGTAGATAATAAATTGTGTTGTGGAATTTTGAATTCTCATTACGAGAGCAATGTGTTAGAAGAATTGGAAACTATTAATAAGCAAAAGGAAGCGACCCCTGATAGTTCCACTACTCAGAAATAACCACTGTTAGCACCTTGCAGAATGATTTGCAATAATTGGCAACTTCTGTCTTCTGTTTTATGAAGCAGTATGTGTATGTAAATTAAGATTCCTGTATGTCAGTAGGATATAACTGCATGCCCAGCCATGTGCTTATTACTTCTTGGGCCTGTGGGCTCCCTTTAACAGCCTGAGCAGTGAGTGCTTTTATTCAGAATATTAACTCTGGAATCAGTTTGAAGTATTTCTCTAGCTGTCACCACTAGTTTTCACTTCCTTGTTTGAAAATCTAGATGTTTAGGGGTGTTGCTTTGCTCCTTGGTGTAAGGAATAAATTCATATAGATAACAGCTGGCCCTTGAATCATCACTCTCTGAAGACACTGTACATGTTGCTTGAGGTGCTCTCTCTGGAAAAGTTGTCCTTCTTTCTTTGACTGTCCTGTGCTAAATGGTAAAGAACCAATGACCAGGGCTGGGCTTTCAAGGGGGACCCTAAACTGTCATGATCTGAGTTCAAGGTGTTTCTCCGTAGCTGCTTTGTACAGTATGATGCATTAGACATGTTCTTGGTCCTCTAACTGGGAAAAAAGGACCCCAGTTAATAGAAGATAACTTCAGTGTAGGGCAGCATATGGTAGAATCTCAGAATTAGAAACAACCTTACAAGTCATATGATGCAACTTCTTTCTTATATTGTACCTGAATCCTTTTTAGACTATCTCTGCTAAATGAATATCCAGTCATCCATACTTTCTCCTGGGAGAGTAAGATGGCATAAGCTAAGACATAATATGAGGTGGATTCAGGAATAATACTTTAGGTCTGATAGCTAACATTTATTGAGCACATATTATGTGTTGGGTGCAGAAATAGATATTCTACATGCTCATTTAATTTTCCCAAAAACTCTGAAAAATATGCTGGCATTCTCTTTTTATAGGTGAGAAACTAGGCTTAGAGGGTACCATAGCAGTGAAGTGGCGGAGCTGTGTTTTAGCCACAGCTGGTTTGACTTCAAAGCCCTCTTTTTTTTTTTTTTTGGCTGCGTTGGGTCTTCGTTGCTGCGCGTGGGCTTTCTCTGGTTGCAGCGAGCGGGGGCTACTCTTCGTTGCAGTGCGCGGGCTTCTCATTGTAGTGGCTTCTCTTGTTGCAGAGCACGGGCTCTAGGCGCGTGGGCCTCAGTAGTTGTGGCACACGGGCTGAGTAGTTGTGGCTCGTGGGCTCAGTAGTTGTGGCTCATGGGCTGTAGAGCGCAGGCTCAGTAGTTGTGGCACACGGGCTTAGTTGCTCCGTGGCATGTGGGATCTTCCCGGACCAGGGCTCGAACCCGTGTCCCCTGCATTAGCAGGCAGATTCTTAACCACTGCGTCACCAGGGAAGCCCCAAAGCCCTCTTTCTTACCTATTTGTGATGCTGCCTCTGTGTCATATTCATCGAAAGGGATGGAGGTTGCTGAACTGTGTGACTGCTGAGAGCAGGTTTGTGTGGAGCAGGAGTGGGATAGCTCTGCCCTCTAGGGGACACTTCGGAAGAGTGGTGGGGATGCTTTTGTCTTGCAGTCTCGTCTTGTCGGAACATACGTTTTATTATACAAATCTTCTTGTTTTTCTTCCCTTACATTGCAGTTGGGGCGCTATATTGAAATTTTAAAAGTTATGTCTATGGGTATAATGTTATAATCTTTGAATTTCATTTCAGAATAAAGAGCATTACAAAGTATTTGTTACAGAAGGGGACGTTGGGTCTGATAGGGTAGAAAGCCACTTTTGTGGACAGTATGCTATGGCAATAAAACTTGAAGATGGACTGGAGTCCATATATGACAAACTTTGGATTCCAGACAAAGGTTCTTGGGCTGTCAGCCCTCAGTGCTTTGTCCTCATTTGATTAAAGGGTTTTGCCTGCCTATTTCCATTTGTTCATTTATGCCACGGACTGTGATATTTCCACGTAACGTCTCAGAGAGAATAAAGTGAGTGAGTGTATTCATTCATCTGAGAATTGTGATGCTTTCAGAGGGAATTCAAGTCTGGAAATTTTTTAGCAGTCTTTCTCCACTTTAGCAACCATTCTTTTCATCATCTTCTCCTCCTTCCTAGTGCTAGGGGTCTGTATCGCTTTGCGAGTTGCCAAATACTCCTAGCTTTAACAAAAAAAAAAAGGTACTTTATGAAGCTAAGTCTACTCCCATAGACTATCCAGATGGATGACTCAGAGTTACCGTATGCACTGTGGTAGTGCTGGGTGGGGTGTGAGTGATAAAAGTTGATCTAGGGTCGAGGTTCTCAGCCAGGGGCAGTTTTTGCCCCAACCCCCATTCCCCGGACGTTTGGCAGTGTGTAGAGATACTTTTGATTGTCATACTGGAGGAGTGCTAGAGGTCAGAGATGCAACTGATTGCCCTACTCTGCAGTGTAGTCCCTCACAACCTAGAATTACCTGGCCCGAAATGTCAGAAGCGCCCAGGTTGAGAAACCCTGCTCTAGGTTCCTTAACATAAGTAACAGTATCTGTGCAGCCCTGGCATTCATGTGGATGGGGCAGTAGGTCTTTTCTTAGAGTTTAATGGGTCTGTTACAGTGATACTTGGGTTGTTTTGCCCATGGATCAAGCTCTGCTACTTTGGAATATATATTGGAGAGTGTGCAGCATGATATTCTGAAGCACAGTAGAAGTCCTAAGAAGTGCTGTCTTTTGCAACATTTCTGCAGCACTGTTGATTTGAAAACGGTAAGCCTGTCTCAGTTTTGTTTTTCAGGTGCAAAAATCACATCTTTCCAGATATTAGAGCTTTATCTTTGACCCTTGAATCTTTTTCAGGCATGCTTTCTTTATGACTCTCAAATGGGATTTAACCAATAAACTGAAAGATTGACACTAAAAGCTCATTTCTATTATTTGAATCTGGTGTCTTACTTGTAGGCTTGTCTGTAAGAAAGGGAGGATTCATTGGAACTGGTAGGACATTTCAATTTTTGTTGACAATTTGAGTGGCCATTGTAGGATGAGCACTGTTTTTGGCCTTGTTCCATTCTTGTAAATAAAGCAAAATATAATAACAAGTATGATAATTTCTCCAGCTTTTGGTCTAAAGGAAAGGAAAGTTATAAATAGATAAACCCCAAATCCCAGTCTTTGGCTTGGCTTTGCAGTCTGTGTGTCAGGAAGTTTTAGTAACATTTACCTCTTAATTAGGCATTGCCCAATCTAGTATTACATGTAGTTTGTACGCATTGGTGGCAGAAATGGGAATCAGCCTGGGATTAAGACTTTTCCATAGGGAACTGATTTGTAGTGAATCAGTCCATATGTGGAAGCATACAGAATGCAATTACTGAGAGAAAAACAATGCTAGGGGGTAAGGGGAGATGGGAGCCATCAGGGATGACGGAACAGTGCAGGCTGAAAGTAGTTTGTTGGGTCTGTCAGTTATCTCCTGGTGCAGTCCAGCAGTGTGATTGCCCAGAGTTAAGGAACACCAACAGGGGTTGGTGAAACACTTCAGGGCTAAGAGCAATTAGCGCCCTTAGGCCTGACGCAGCAAGAGAGGGAGTAATTTCTGGAACTTGAGAGAGCTTAGCGGAAAGAGAAGGTAACCTCTGGGAATGCAACCACTTCCAACCAGTGGCCTAGCAGCAAGGGAATCAAGGGGAATAAACACCTCACGTGTTTTCTTTTCCCACCCTCTGGTCTACTGGAGCTTTTCATTGGTCAAACCCAACTGGAAACCAGAGGTTACAGGAACCTGGGTGATTTAATTTATAGGACAGCCCCATGAAGCACATAACAGAGTTGAGGAAGGTTCGGTAGAGGAGTATACTGAAGTCAAGGTCAAGTTAGTTTTGAAATGTACAAGTGAGAAGATAGTGTTGGAGCAGTCTTGAAGAATGTAGGTCATGGAACGTTATAGAAAAGGAATGTTCTTGCTGATAACAGAAGGATAGGTTCAGAGGCAGAGTTGCCACAGCTTCAGAGCTAGTTTGTTCCCGTAGTAGCCTTAGAATCTTAATTGCCAGAAGGGCCTTTAGAAATCTTGCAGTGCCACTTCCCTTCCCATGTGGGAATTCCTTCCACAATGCCTGGCCAGGAGTGGGCGCGGTATAGTTTCTCAGGGAGTCCTTTCCATTGTTGGACAGCTTTAAATGTTAGAAAGTTTTTATTTGTCCAAATCACTGAATGTATCAGGATTAGGTTTGGCTGAATATAAGAGAAAAATCTACAGAAATAGAGATTTCTAAAAAGTAGAAAGAAATTTTTCTAAAGTAAGAGAAATCCAGAGTCAACAGTTGGTGCTGATACTGCCATTCCTAGGTCTTTGAGGAGGTTCCACTGCTCAGTGCATCCTCTCCAGGTCAGGATAACTGCTTTGAGCTTGAGCTGTCAGGTTCACGTTTCATTCAGCGGGAAGAGGAAATGGGAAGGAAAAGAGCTTGCCTGCATTCTTAATTTATTGTACATACAGAAGAGTGTATAAAGCACATATCCTCATTTTAAAGAATAACAATGAAGAAAACAATAATATATCTACCACCCAGGTTAAGAAATAGAGCGTTCACCACCAACCCCATGTGCCCCACCCTGGTTACATCTCCTTCCCTTTTCTCTACTGATATCACTCTACTATCCTGATTTTGGGGATAGTTATTCCCTTGCTGTTTAAGAAAAAAAATTGTGTTACCACCTAGTTCTACATCCTGAATTTTAATTTTGTTTGTTTTCAACTTGATACAAATGGATTTATATGTATTTTTTTAACCTTTAAAAAAAATTGAAGTATAGTTAATTTACAATGTTGTGTTTGTTTCTGGTGTAGAGCAAAGTGATTTGGTTATATATATAGATATATATGTGTCTATCTATATTCTTTTTCAGATTCTTGTCCATTATCGGTTATTACAAGATAATAAATATAGTGCTATATAGTAGGGCCTTGTTGTTTATTTTATATATAGTAGTGTGTATATGTTAATCCCAAACTCCAAATTTATCCCCCCTCCTGCCCCTCCACTATCCCCTTTGGTAACTGTTAGTTTGTTCTCTATGTCTGTGAGTCTATTTCTGTTTTGTAGATAAGTTCATTTGTATGATTTTTTTAGATTCCACTTATAAGTGATTTCATATGATATTTGTCTTTTCCTTACTTCACTTAATGTGATCATCTCTGGGTGCCTCCATGTTGCTGCAAATGGCATTATTGCATTCTTTTTTATGGTTGAGTAGTATTCCATTGTATATATGTACCACATCTTCTTTATCCATTCATCTGTTGCTGGATAGCTAGGTTGCTTCCATGTCTTGGCTGTTGTAAATAGTGCTGCTGTGAACATTGGGGTGCATGTATCTTTTTGAATTAGAATTTTCTAGGGATGTATGCCCAGAAGTGGGATGGCAGGATCATATGGTAACTCTATTTTTAGTTTTTTAAGGAACTTCTATACTCTTCTCCATAGTGGCTGCACCAGTTTACATTCCCACCAGTAGTGTAGGAGGGTTCCCTTTTCTCTACACTCTCTCCAGCATTTATTATTTGTAGACTTTTTTTTTTCTTTTGCTGTACATGGGCCTCTCACTGTTGTGGCCTCTCCCGCTGCGGAGCACAGCCTCCGGACGCACAGGCTCAGCGGCCGTGGCTCACGGGCCCAGCCACTCAGCGGCATGTGGGATCTTCCCGGACCGGGGCACGAACCCGTGTCCCCTGCATTGGCAGGCGGACTCTCAACCACTGTGCCACCAGGGAAGCCCCTATTTGTAGACTTTTTAATGATGGCCATTCTGACTGGTGAGAGCTGATACCTCATTGTAGTTTTGATTTTCATCTCTTTAATAATTAGTGATATTGAGCATCTTTTCATGTGTCTGTTGGCCATCTGTGTGTCTTTTTTGGAGAAATGTCTGTTTAGGTCTTCTGCCATTTTTTAATTGGGTTGGTTCTTTCTCTGATATTAAGCTGCATGAGCTGTTTGTGTATTTTGGAAATTAATCCCTTGTCGGTAGCATTGTTTGCAGATATTTTCTCCCAGTCCATAGGCTGTCTTTTCATTTTATGTTTCCTTTGCTGTGCAAAAGCTTTTAAGTTTAATTAGGTCCCATTTGTTTATTTTTGTTTTTATTTCCATTTCTCTAGGAGAGAGGTCCAAAAAAAATAATGCTGCGATTTATGTCAGAAAGTGTTCTGCCTATGTTTTCCTCTAGGAGTTTTATAGTATCCGGTCTTACATTTAGGTCTTTAATCCTTTTAGAGTTTGTTTTTATATATGGTGTTAAAGAATGTTCTAATCTCAATTTTTTACATGTGGCTGTCCAGTTTTCCCAGCATCATGTGTTGAAGAGACTATTTTTTCTCCGTTGTATATTCTTCCCTTCTTTGTTGTAGATTGACCATAAGTGTGTGGGTTTATTTCTGGGCTTTCTATCCTGTTCCATTGATCTGTATGTCTGTTTTTGTGCCGGCACCATACTGTTTTGATTACTGTAGCTTTGTAGTATAGTCTGAAGTCAGGGAGTGTGATTCCTCCAGCTCCATTCTTCTTTCTCAAGGTTGTTTTGGATATTTGGGGTCTTTTGTGTTTCCATACAAATTTAAAATTTTTTGTCCTAGTTCTGTGAAAAATATACCATTGGTAATTTGATAGGGATTGCAGTGAACGATTTATATGTATTTTTGGTGATTTTCCTATATTGCCCAGTATTTGCGAGATTCATCCATGTTGTTGCATGTAGTTTATAGTTTAGTTCATTCATTTTCATTGTTATATAGCATTTCATTATATGATTACTACAATTTATTTAGCCATTCCACTGATGATGGATATTTGGACTGTTTCCATTATTTCTTCTTGTAGTTCTATTAGATTTTATTGTACATAACTTGATATTTTATTACTAGGTGCATCCAGATCTAAAATTGTTACATCTTATCTAGTGAGTTGTGATTTTTATCTAATAATGCTTTTTGACTTAATATAACATAGCTATATGAGCTTTTTGTCATGAGATAGGCAAACTATAAGTGTTTGATGAATGAATGACTTGCCTGTTGTACAGGCAGAAACTGCAGAGCACTCGTCCTAGCCTTTTCTCCTGGCACATTGTTATTTACATGTCCTGTTATCCTACGACGTGAACAAAGCACTTTTAAATTTTAAAAAAAAGTGTGGAATTTTCTTTTTGGAGGGATAATTTGTGTACAGTAAAGGGCACAAATCTTAATTGTACAGGCCAATGAATATTTGTATATGGATACACGTACTCTCTGCCCAGATCAAGATGTGAAAAATGTCCAGCATCCCAGAAAGCTCCTCATATCCCTCCCAGTTGATACCCACCAAAGGCTGTCATTCTTCTCACTGTAGTTTTGCTTATTTTTCAGTTTTATATAAATGGAAGCATACAATATATTTTCTTTTGTGAATGTCTTTTGTTCTGAATGTTGATTGTATCTGTGAGTTTCAGCCATGGTCTGATGTAGCAATATTTTTAAGAATTATTGCTGTGTAGTTTTATGGTATATAAAATATCAAAATTTATTCATTCTGTAGTTGATGAACATTTATGTTTCTAGTTTTTGGCTGTTATGAATGACATTGCTACATTCTTGAACATGTCTTTTAGTAAACGTAAATACAATTGTTGGGTCATGAGGTATACTGCCAAACAGGTTTCTAAAGTGGTTGTACCAGTTTATACTCCTATAGGGTTTTCTTAGTATATAACTTTTGGATTTAGCTTTGGGCAACAAGTTTTAACATTTTGTTACCTGCACAGTGGAGGGAGCTTTAAGAACTCTTTCCTGAAGTAGTGTAGGTACTTCTAAAATGTGAAATGCCCTTTTCTTTGCATTCTCGTTTACCTAGTCTATAACTATTAATAACCATTTGATGGAAAAAAAAACCTTGGTTCTTTTTGAGTATTAAAAGGGCTCTGTTAAGAGCAGAGTTTAGATTTGTAAAACACCGTTTGTAGCAGTTAATTCCAAGGCTGAAAACATAATCCTTTGGAACTCTTTGGAACCTAAGTAGTTGTGGTATATTTACGCCTTGTGCTCAGTAGTGGGAAGACCTTCTTTTTGGAGACTTTTCCTGAGAGGCATTTGAGTTCACTCCTTTGAACTGCATTTTGGTAGATGAGGCTAAAAAGGAATACATTAATCCTGCCTTGAGTTCCAGTCTTAATGGTGCTGAGTCTTTGAGACAGTTGAGGGAAATTGATAATTGTTTCAAATTCTGATGGGGAGGAATTGAGGACAAATATGAGAATGCCATGGTGGACTTGCTCCTTGTTGAGCTGTATTGCAGCCAGGGTGGAAGAAAGCCTAGGATTAGACTATATTACCCAGCCCTTTTTGATAAGCTTAAGGTTTCAGATGCTTTCGCATGAGTCATGCCTGCAGCAATCAACAATAGTCTATCTGGATGACTGAAATCAGGTTTATGATCTGTAAACATAAGTAGGTAACCGGTTTAATCCTGTTCTGTTAGTAGGTAAGGGGACACTTGCAACCTTCTGATTGAATTAGATTGTGGAAAGCTGAGTTGGTTTAACATCTGTCTTACAAAATTGAGGAGCAGCTCACTATTTACCTGCATTTATTACCATCATCTGTAGTAAAATACAGCATAGGCATGGAAATCAAACTACTTAAAGCCTCTCGCAGCTCTACCTTTGTGGCTTTGCCTGGAACATTGCAAAGGTCACTTTTCCTTGCTGCTAATTGAAAAGGAAAGGAAAATGTTTATCAGAGAATTCAGATTCATCAAATAATTTGTGAAGTGTTTATTACCTGCAGTCATTTGCTCATTACCTTGCTGCATTTAATATTCACAACAACCCTGTGAATTGTTTTTTTCTTGTGATTTTTTTTGTTGAACTATAACAATGGCATCTAGTTTTGTTTGCAGATGAGCGAAATCCAGTTGCACAGAGGTTCAATAAGTGCCAAAGGTCACACAGTTTCTAAGTGAGAGCTAAAACTAGAGTAGAAGCCTTTGACACTATCCAGACTTTCTAGGACACCACAGTGGCCTGTAAAACACTATTAACACGACTCTCAAAGAACTCACAGGAGTCGTGATGAGGTGTCAGTTCAGGACAATACTCAGAGGTGTCGGTCCTTTTCAGATATCCTGGGTAGTGGCTGGAGTATGTGTTCATGAAAAAAACACAAAAAGTGTTTTGAAAAAGTTTCGTCATTTTAGCAGTTAGTAATTTTGTTTATAGATTCTTAAAAACTATGCCTCTGGACAATAATGACCCTTTTTGTCTAGTTTACCCATAATTACTCTACAAACTTCTACATTATTTTTAAGATACTTAGGGTTGCTTTCATTTGGAGTCCAAAGCTTTAATCTCTGTTTCTGGAATTGCAAAGTTTCTGCTATCTTTGGCCATATGGAAACTTTTTTTCCAGAAAGACTTTTTTAAAGGAAGTCTTTGAATCCAAACAATCTTAGGTGGTTGGTCTTAGCTAAGAGAACATTTGGTGAGCATAAATGGAATTGCTGAGTCATAATGCTTTTTTTTCTTCAAAGTATACAATCCAGTGGTTTTTAGTGTATTCACAGAGTTGTACAGCTGTCGCTACAATTTAGAACATTTTCAGAAGAAACCCCTTACTCATTAGTAGTCACTTCCTCCCCGTCTCCTACTCCTAGGCAACCAGCAAACTACTTTTCGTCTATAGATTTCCTTATTCAGAACATTTCCTATAAAAGAACCATATAAATACTACGTGGTGTTTTATAATTGACTTTTTTCTCTTAGCATGATGTTTTCAAGGTTCATCTATGTTGTAGCATGGATCAGAACTTCATTCCTTTTTATTATACTCATGAGGCTTTTCCTGAAGAATTGTAAGTGATGGATATATCCAGTGTTTCTATTTTGTTCTCAAAAATGTTGTTTGCTTTATATATAATAGGATATATATAATAGGATATAATTGCTATATATATAATAGGATAATATATATAATAGGATATAATAGCTTTATATATAATAGGATAGTTTGTCATATTAAGGCTACTTCTATGATTCATTTTAGGGAAGGCATTATTAATCTGAGGAATATGGATCCCATATATGACTGGCCTTCAGGATGTCCTGAACCCTTTGTAATTATTTGCAAGATTTTATATTCCCAGGCATTTTTTGGTGGGGGAGGTTAGGGGACTGAGAACATTTAGCTTTTGTTAAAAGATAATTTCCCAAAAAAGGTAAAATCATGACACTCATACAGTTAGGAAATGAATACACACTTTATTTTACTTACAGTGTTCAAAGGAGAAGTCCAAAGAACAGATACATTTATAGATCAGGAATATTAAAATAAGTATGCAAATGGAGGCAAAACTAGTTTCTTCCATAGTGGAGAGGGAGGTCATTTGAACCTTTACTGGACATGGCAGACTTTATATGTTTATAGATTAAGATCAGTTTGCATTGCTATCAGTTATCTACAACTTGCAGACTTGTAAAATAACTGCTATATAATCAGAATCAGAGGGATGTCCTAGACAATGTATGATTTTCCACTGGAAACACACATTTTTTCCTGCACTTTCAACAGATTATCCAAAAAGTCTGAAAGTCTTCCAAGTGTTGATTTTAAATTTAGAGTTTTACTTCAGTTTTAAAAAGCATCTCCTTTGTGACTAGATTTAGAAAAATGTTTGTATCCATTGAGTATCAGTCGGAGACCCAGGGATAGGTCTCTGGTTTATTCTTTTGAACAGGATTATTTGTTAGAAATCTCCAGAGAAGTAGGCTTTGCATCTTAACTTAGGTTACACTTTTGGGCATATATTCAGTATTTCTCATCTCTAATATCAGCATGACTATTGAAGGGAGGGGATTTCTATAACTAGTTTAGAAAAGTCTAGCTTTTCTAGAAAAAAAAAGTCTAGCTATCTTAACTCTGACAAAGGTAGCTAGATAATCCTATTAGTAAAAGAAGTACAGGAAGGGAGAAGCCTAGACAACTTCTTCCCCAGTTGTGGTATGCTCAGGGAAGTCAAGACTTCTCCTTTGTGTGTGAAGAACGTAGGATTATTTCCACTAGACCTTGCTTATTCTCCAGGGGGTTCTCATTTCCAGTCTTCAGAGGATAATGAACCTCTTTTACTTTGAAAGGTAACTTCTGTGCACGTGTACAGTAAGTCATTTAGCTACTGACTTTAAGAGACTCTGGGAGTTCATAGCAAATTTGGCAACATGACATGTTCACGTTTGCAGAGTACTTTTCCCCCACATCTTCCCTACTTCCCTCAGGCTGAGAATGTATTTACCAAGAAAACCCATGATTGCCCTTACCTCTACATCCCTCAGCCTGTTCCTCTGCTTGTTCAGCTTAGTTTTATGCATTTCAGTCTTCTCTGCTAGGTTAAGCTCCCTGTAGTGCCTTTCTTGATAGACATCAGAAGAGAGGTGCTCAGAGTTGTTAGTTGACAGAATCAGCATCTGTCTTCACTTGAAGACAGACTTATGGTCCTGACCATAAGTAAATGAATAAAAAGTTCTCAGCAACCATTTGGCAGTCTTCGGGGCTGCCCACTTTTATGAACCCAGGAGCTTGGATTTTCTGTGAGTTCACTCCTAATGACTGGAGAACATTGCATGGCTGTCTCTCCTTTCTGAGGCCAAGATTGTGTCTCAGTGACGGGGTGCTTTGCCCAAATACTCCAGTGTTAAGTGTAGAGCAATTAGACTTTGTAAGTGCTTGTGAACTAGTACTGAGCATGTATACTTGACTCGAGGCATGGCTGGAAGGGAAATCTGGACAGTTACGCTTTTTGAGATGAGCTTCTCAGATACTGGATCTTTTGACTTACATAGTAGAATTTTGGCGGAAGTATATGGTTTGCTCTTTACCTCCTAAGAAATGATGACTCGGTCCCTTTAAACATTTCTATATCACACAGTCACCGTTGGTTGGTTGGAATGACTGTTTGGTTTATTGCACAATTCTTACTTCTTTAATGACCCAAGGGAGTTTTCCCTTTGAGCTTGTGATCTGTTTTTGCTGATAAACTTTAATGCCTTTTGAGGCTCTAAAGACAATAGTGTTTTCTTACCTGTTTGCTTTGCACTTTGAAGTTCTGCAGAATGTACTATGAAAGAGAATCAGATTCAGTTCATTTTTTTCCCATTTTTAGAGCAGAAGTAGAGTAAGAATAAATACTTAACTTTTAGGCTTTCTTCTGTATTTTAACTTCACTCCCTTACCTGAGTCTTAGTCACTAGAGTACCATTTGATTTGAAGACATTCAGGCGTGGATGAACTGGGTAAAACAGGTTTTTCTTTTCCTCAACAGCCCATTCCTGCTTTAAAGCTCAGATTTCTGACTCTTCTGGAAAAACTCTTTTGAGTGTTGAATTGTGCACTCGTATTAGAGGTGAAGAAAGTGGAAGGAAGAGGAAAACAAAATCCTTTTTTTCTCTGTAGCATTGCAGAGTGGAAGATTTTGATTTTCTTTAGTATCTGGCCAAAGAATAAATATTAGCCATGAGTAATGCATTGATCTGTGGATTGATGTGGCTGGGCCCCAACTTTAACACTTACAGTAAAACTTGGTGGATGTCTTTTTACCCCCGTCTAGTAATATGTTAACTCAATTATTGGGTAATTCTTTTATCAAAGAAGGTGATGGGGAGAGTAGGGGCCATGTTGTGGTGTAGAGAAAGGGTTCTTAACCAAGCAAGGATGTCTGTCACAATCACCTGGGGGAAGTTTTCCAAAATATATATTTCTGGGCTCCACTCTGTACTTACTAAACCTCTGGGGTGGAGTGTTCTGGAGAAAGCTCCTTGGCTGATTTTGATGCGTTCTACTGGTTCGCCCCCATTAAATCATGGTGAAGGGATTGTTATTATTAAGGAAAGAAGCACCATCCAGTGTGGGTCTGGAAATGTCTTCTTTCAGTGATAATCATTTTTAGAATGTTTCTTCTGGTATAAGTTGGTAATTAAGGACATTTAATGGGGGAAAATTATCACTGCCTAATTGACAGTTGGTTAAGTACAGTAATAGTTCTCAAAGAAGTTTTTTTCGGGGGAATGGGGGTGTGGATAGTGCCATTATGGGAAGTCTGCTTACAGAATCTTGTTCTCTTGAAGTGATTTAAGGACTGAAAGAGTTTATTATCATTGGGGAGAACCGTGGCTAGTACTGATAGGAAAGTATCTTGTGATTGGAGAATTCTGAGTTTCCTGGACTGAGTCACTCCATCACGTCATAATCCTGGCCTCACAAAAATGTTAAGAGAATAAATCCTAAGTATAAAAAGCACTGAGATTGCGTTGAGTGGAAAATAACCTTAGTGTTAACTCCCTTCACTGCATTACAGAACCGCATTCTAAATTTAAGGAAGCCAGGAGTGAAACCACTGTAACACACTGGTTTTAAAACTGAAGGTCATGATCCATTTAGAGGGATGCAGAATCAATTTAGTGGGCCAAGCCTTTGAAAAAAGAAGGAAGAAATAGAAAAGAAATGTAAGTGTATTACAAGTAATAAGGTGTTAAGTATTATTTTGGAAATCTTTGTTTTGGTTTTATATCTTTCTGTTGCTGTGCGTGCTAGTTTGTGTTGTAAAATACATTTTTGTGGGACTGTATTGGAAAAGTTTGAAACTCTTTGGTCTAAAAAGTGACATGCCCTGGGACTTCCCCGGTGGCGCAGTGGTTGAGAATCCACCTGCCAATGCAGGGGACACGGGTTGGAGCCCTGGTCCAGGAAGATCCCACATGCCGCGGAGCAACTAAGCCCATGTGCCACAATATGGAGTCTGCACTCTAGAGCCCGTGAGCCACAACTACTGAAGCCCGTGTGCCTAGAGCCCGTGCTCCGCACCAAGAGAAGCCACCACAGTGAGGAGCCCGTGCACCACAACAAAGAGTAGCCCCCCGTTCTCCACAACTAGAGAAAGCCCACGTGCAGCAATGAAGACCCAACACAGCCAAAAAAGCCCAAACCATATGCTTAAAAAAAAAAGTGGCAGGCCCCAAATTTACCAAATTTGTAGACTGCTACTATCATGTTCACGAAAGTGTCTTGCTCCCTTGAAGTGATTTGGGGGGTGAGAGGGTTCAGTATGAGAATAGTAGGCTACCAAGCTCCCATACATTCCAGCAGCTGCCTTTTGTCTAGTAATGATTAGGATTATTGAGTACTATTTTGATGTCTTTTAGGTATCTGCTAAAACCTAAATCTTTAGATTGAAGTGGGATGAATAAAAAGAGAAAGTCTGGTTACTTTATTCATCCTTATTTGACAGTAGCTTCTTCAAAGTAGTTAATATTTTAAATCTTCACACTAAAGTTGATATTTTTTCCTTTAATATTATACTTTTAAAAGATTTATGGTATTCTTACTATCATTTTATATACATTCATTGGGCAAAGTATTTTGTTTTTTTCCTCTAGGGGAATACATTTCCAATTTTATAGAAGTGTGAAGGAAAGAATGCTTTTTTTTGTGGAAGTTTTACCAAAACTACTTTTCTATTAAGCAAATATTGGAGATAAACAGCCACAAACACCCACACATACCCACAGACACACATGTACACAGACACTTTATTTTGTGAATATTCTGTGTCCCTTCTAGATAAAGAAATGAAGGCACAGGTGGGTGAAATAATTTGCCTGGAGTTGCACAATAAGCTAGTGGCCTTCATAGATGACCACTTATGGTTCTTGTATTTCCAGAGACACAATGTAGAGATTAAGTTGAAATAGACAGAAGCCTAAGTATTGTAATTATAAATAAATATGCAAGTGTATATAGACAAAATATATTTCTATAAGAAGAAAGATGCGGTGGGAAATAGTAATTGTAATTATATTAAGTTCTCGTGCCATCTCTGTCTAGATGTTTTTTCTGTAGTCATGACCTAGCAGTACAATTTTGGTTTGTTGTATGTTACCATATATCCAAGGTATATTCTGCCAGGAGCATAAATTGTGGAAAGAAAATTCTTGGGATAGCACTGGATTGTAATGTGTTTAGTGATCCTCTGCCTGTAACACTGAGAATGAAGAATTGAAAGAGTACTAAATACTGGCAGGAGGCGTGGGTTCCTACTCTCCACTCTGACACAAGCCCGTCTGCATGAGCTGAGTGAGGTACGCCGTGCTGCTTCGGGGCCTCTGTAAAATGAAAATGTGGGCTTGATCTCTAAAGTTCTCTTCAACATTTAGATTGTATACTTCCCCAGGGCTGGACTATTGCATCAGAACCCAGCCTGGGGTTGCTGCTGGTTGCAAGGCCCCAAGGAACTGCCTCATCCTTTTTTTCCAAGGAGATAGCACACGTTACCCCACAGAGCCCTATAGTGCAGCGAGTTGTCAGTGTTGTGAGGTGCTTCTTTGTTGGGACTGAGCCTAGGTTGTTTGTAGTAACCTAGAAGAACCTTGGAATGAGGCCAGGAGATACAATTTCTGTGACCCACTGGTTGCCCATTCAAAAAGCTTGCTAGGACCCCTCCAAGTACAGTATCATTCTGTCACTGGAGTAAGAGAATATAGAAATAGATCTCCTTGAGAGGTGTTTCTCTATATCTCCTCTTAAGGAGATATATTCAAGGACTCCCATTATCTTCTCATAGCAATTACAAAGAAAATATACTTTTGCTGAATATAATTTTGTAAATGTTAGCAAGGAATGCCTTCATATCGTAATAGGCTTTTTAAAAATGGAAGTAGTTTGCATGTGCTGATTCTTTGCTCTTTCCCTAATACTAGTTGTGTTACTCGTTTGTTTAGTCAGTGCTGTGATAATATCTACAGTCATCTTTTGCAATTGGTAACCTCTATTTTCTGGGTGAACCAGGAACTAGAATCACCAGAGGAAAAGCTGATCTGTATGATTGTTCTTCCGTCATCCCATTCATACACACCATTCAACCATTTGGTTTGATCACAGCTTTAACACTAGAAGATTCTCTATAATAGTTGAAATTATGACATACCTTCAATGATGGTAGACTCCTCTGGTCTTTCTCTGGTCTCGACCAGCACTGCCACTGCTGTGCAGGATTGAGATTGTTGATAGCAACAGTGGGCTCTAGGGAATGGCCACCAAGAACTATGAGGGGGTTGCAGATAAACTGTGTTTCCATGGATAGCCCTCTGGGAACCCAGTACTTGTCTAATGCTAATTACCTTATACTGCATCCTAATTGCTAAGTGTATAAATGCTTTCAACAAACATTAGTTGAGCACCCGTCCTCCTTCTGAGCTTTCATGCTGCTCCTCGAACATTGCATGTAGATATCCAACAGGAACATAAACCTACGGCATTATCTTGTTCTCAGAATCTCCTCTACCATCTTCAGCTTCCCTTCCTCTTCTAGTCTGCCATGGTTAATGCTGTCACCACTAAGCCAGTCTCTCAAACTTGAAAATCTGGAATTATCTGTATTTTTCCCACTCCATACTTTCTATATCTAATAAGTTATCAAACACTGTTCTAAAAATGTTGTTCAAATCCATACCATGTTTTGGCCCAGATACCATACTGCTTAAGGTGAAACCCAGTTTATTTCTCCCCTGGACATTTTTTAAAATTAATTAATTAATTTAATTTATTTATTATTTTTGGCTGTATTGGGTCTTTGTTGCTGTGCACGGGCTTTGTCTAGTTGCGGTGAGCGGGGGCTACTCTTTGTTGTGGTGCATGGGCTTCTTATTGTAGTGGCTTCTCTTGTTGCGGAGCACAAGCTCTAGGTGCGCGGGCTTCAGTAGTTGTGGCACAGGCGCACGGGCTTAGCTGCTCCGCGGCATGTGGGATCTCCCCGGACCAGGGCTAGAACCCAGGTCCCCTGCATTGGCAGGCGGATTCTTAACTGCGGCACCACCAGGGAAGCCCCTCCCCTGGACTATTTCAACAGTCCTCTTAACTAAAATTTTTGTCTCGAATTTCTGTCCTCCTTCTATTCCTTTCCCATGAAGTTATCTTAAAAAAAAAAAAAATTGCTCTCCTGATTAATACCCATACCTTTCATTTTGTTTTTGTTGTTCTGCTATTTGCTTTCTTCTTCTTTTTTTTTTTTAACTCAACATCGTGTTCTGGTAATTTTTCCATGTGGTTCATTTAAATCTGTCTTTTTTAAAATATATAAATTTATTTATTTATGTATATATTTTTTATTTTTGGCTGCATTGGGTCTTCGTTGCTGCGCACGAGCTTTCTCTAGTTGGGGCGAACGGGGGCTACTCTTTGTTGTGGTGCACAGGCTTCTCACTGCGGTGGCTTCTCTTGTTGTGGAGCATGGGCTCTAGGTGTGCGGGCTTCAGTAGTCGTGGCTCACGGGCTCTAGAGCGCAGGCTCAGTAGTTGTGGCGCACGGGCTTAGTTGCTCTGCGGCATGTGGGATCTTCCCAGACCAGGGTTCGAACCCGTGTCCCCTGCACTGGCAGGCGGATTCTTAACCACTGCGTCACCAGGGAAGTCCATAAATCTGTCTTCTTTTTAATACTGCATAGTATGGGTACATAAAATGTATATATTATAGTTTATTTAACCATTTATCAATGGACAGTCATTTATATTTTTTCTTTTGCTGTTACAAAGAATACTGAAGTGAAAGTCCTTGAACATGTACATAGGTGCAATTATATAGATATCAAAAAGAATTTCTGGGTAAAAATGAATATACATTTAAAATGTTAATAGATACTGACAAAGCACTTTACAAAAAGTACCTATCAATTTATACTTCCAATCTCTATGCGTTTTTTTTCCCAAGACCATTTAAAATCTGGACCTAGTGTATTTCTCCCAGCCTCAGTTCTCTTGTAACTTGATGTGTTCACTCATTTACTTGGTCACTGTCAAGCCACTCTCCAAGCTTTTATTCAGTACAGATTGTTTGCCAGGCACCATGCTATATGTTGAGGATTTAGTGCTGGAGAAGACAGATATGGTCTCTGCCCTCATGTAGCCTGTGCTCTTACTACACAGACCTTTTTGCCATTCTCAGACTCTTTTTATGCATTTGCAGCTATTATTCTGTCTTCCTGGTATGACTTTTTTTTCTTTTAATTTTTCTGCCTAGAGAATTTTTTTTGATCATTGTTAGATTTTATCCTCTGTCATATCTTCCTTATCTCCCCTCAGGTAGAGTTAGATAGGCCTTCCTTAGTGGTCTCTCTTAGCACTTCATTTACAACCTTTTTATAGTGTTTATCCTGAAGAGTTCCAGTTACTTGTTTATATATGTGTGTGCCCATGTGTGTCTGCATGTGTATGTATGAACCTCTCTCATTAGATTGTAAGCTCAGTAAGGGCAAGAACTTAGCATATATACCTTAATGTTCCCCCCAGCTGAATGCCTTAAACACTGGAGAAGCTTCATAAATGTTGAATAAGTGAGTGAATGGCAGACTGAAGATGAACTCATTTTGTACAGGGCACTCGGTGGCTTGTGAATATGACTGGGATCCGGTCAGTCTTCAGGGACCTAATCATGTTGTAAAGGAGATGAGAAACAGATGAGTAGACTGCAAGGCACATTGTGATCAGCTCTGTGTAGAGGCACAAATGAATGTTTGACGAGAATTTAATGGGGGAGATTAATTCTCATGAGTTGGGTATTCTGGTAACTTCAGGGGAGAGGATTTTTTCTTGCTTGTGCTATGTATTGTGAGGGATACACATAGTGATAAGATATGGTTCCTGGCTATAAGAGTTTTTGTCAAATAGGGCCTTAGAGCAGAGATTGGCAGGCTATGGCCTACGGGCCAGATCTGGCCTGCTGCCTGTTTTTGTATAGCCCATGAGCTAAAATGATATTTTAACTTGAAATTGTTTTTATAAAAAGAATATTTTGTGATATGTGAAATTACATGAAATTCAAATTTTAGCATCTGTAATTAAATTTTGTTGGAACACAGCCACGTTCATTTCTTTACCCACTATTTTGTGACTGTGTTTGTGCTACAGCAGCAGAGTTGAGTAGTTGTGACAGAGACTTTCGGCCTGCAGCACCTAAAATACTTACTATCTGGCCTTTTACGGAAACAGTCTGCTGCCTTTTGTGTTAGAGGTGGGGAAAGATTCAAGTAGAGAAGAGAAAGACATATTGAGAAGATTAGTTGAGTGGGACAGTGAATACTGCAGTCATCTAGAAACTTTAGAGCTGAAATGATGATCTAGCTTAACCTTTTATTTATTTATTTTATTTATTTTTGGCTGCGTTGGGTCTTCGTTGCTGTGTGCGGGCTTTCTCTAGTTGTGGTGAGCTGGGGCTACTCTTCATTGCGGTGCGTGGGCTTCTCATTGCGGTGGCTTCTCTTGTCGAGCATGGGCTCTAGGTGCGCAGGCTTCAGTAGTTGTGGCATGCGGGCTCAGTAGTTGTGGCTCCTGGGCTCTAGAGTGCAGGCTAAGTAGTTGTGGTGCATGGGCTCAGTAGTTGTGGCTCGCGGGCTCTAGAACACAGGCTCAGTAGTTGTGGCGCATGGGCTTAGTTGCTCCATGGCATGTGGTATCTTCCCGGACCAGGGCTCGAACCTGTGTCCCCTGCATTGGCAGGTGGATTCTTAACCACTGCACCACCAGGGAAGTCCAATTAACCTTTTATTTTACAGATAGAAGATCAAAAACGCTGTCAAAGTCCACTTGTCTGTTAAGGGGCAGTGTGCACTGGAGTTCCTAGCGCAGAAGCAGGATGATAAGATTATTGCTGGGGTAGGGCCAGATCATGAGTGGCCTTGCCCTTGAAAAATGAGTTGAAGAGCAAACTAAGAATAGACTTCCTTTCTCTCTTTGAATGTAATATTTCTTTTTTCTTTTGTATTTCTAGAAGGCCTTTGAGCCCTACCTCGAGATTTTGGAAGTGTATTCCACAAAGGCCAAGAATTATGTAAACGGGCATTGCAGCAAGTATGAGCCCTGGCAGCTAATTGCATGGAGTGTCGTGTGGACTCTGCTGGTAGTCTGGGTATACGAGTTTATCTTCCAGCCAGAGAGTAAGTATACTGTGCCCCCTGTAAAGATACAGTGGAGTTACACTAGCTTTGGAACTGATGGCTGAGGGACTGTACTAATTTCTTGTCTGGTTGGTTTGGTTGTGATTTTTAAAATCTGTTTAAATAGAAAGGACATTGCCTTCTGACTGGTAAAATTTTAATAGGACTTGTGTAACTGTAACTGTTACATTGATTTTTTCTGGATTTGCAGTTTACATTAAAACCCCTGAGAGATTAGTCCTGGTAAGGATCCACAGAGTATGGCTTAAACTCTCTTCACTTTCAGCTTCTTGCCTAGAACATAATTGTGTCACCTGGAGTTCCCCAAGCATGAGTTTATTGCTTTCATTTTAGGCCATTGTTTCAATAAAGATGATGTGACATTGGAACAGCACTCATGCAGTGACCATTGGAATGTCTGCTGTGTGTCAGGCACTGCCAGGCTCTAGGGATCTATACAAGTAATACAGGGTCCGTGTCCTCTTGGAGTTGAACCTCTGCTGTAAGGGGACAGTACACTTTGAGCTTCCTGGGTAGTGACTCTGGGAGCCAGACTGACATGGGAAGAGGAGGCTGCTTCTCAGGGAGTGTGGAAGATGAGAAGTCTATTAGTGATCAGTTTGAACATCCTCCATCCTTCCTCATATCCTGCCCACACTCCCTGCACCCCTCCCAACCTCCCGACCGCCTGGTTGTGTGGTACCTCCTTACAAATTCTTTTCCCCTGCAGGCTGTGTTTTGTAAGTAAATGGTAGGAGAGGTGGTGGGTGCTCTGTACACTACCCTGCACCCCTTCCTCACCCTTAGTAGGGTATCTGAGTTAATAACATTGATGAGAGTTGCTTGCCATTTCTCTTTTGTTTAAAATTTCCATAACTATTTGCTTCCCCGATAACATCTGTTTGAAGGGGCTCTTTAACAGAATACTGGTTCTGCTTTTCTTCCTCTTCCCCCAGAAAAGTCAACTTAGAGGCCAGATTCTGTTTCCTCTCTTTACCATGCAGACAGCCATCCAGCTGTTCTAGTAACATTGCCGGGTTATGGCGGAGTCAACATTGCACTTAGTTAAAATGGAAATGAGACGTGACTGCCCTGTCTGAAGTTTAGCTCACTCCAGCTTTAAAAACCCTGTCCTCAATTTCTGCTCCTAGTCCGTGCAAGATTTTCTCATAAACTCTGACAAATTAGACAGACTAACCCTTGTGCTTCGTTTGCTCCATGGTTTGGAAACGGACGCAACCCCTGTCTCTTCTGCTCAGGCTTATTCCTTTCCTGGGAAGCATTTGATTCAGTGCTGCCCACCGTCCTGTCCGATTCCAGAGGCCTCTAAGGAGTAGCAGTAAATGGACTTCTCTTTTTTTTATTGTGATAGAATATACATAACATAAAATTGATCATTTTACCCATTTTTAAGTGGACAGTTCAGTGACGTTAAGTACATTCACATTGTTGTGCAGCCATCGCCACCATCCTTCTCTAGAACTCTCTCATCATTGTAAGCTCCGTACCCATTAAACACAAACTTCCCACGACTCCCTCTCCCCGGCTTCTGGCAGCCACCATTCTGTGCACCTTTCCTTTTAAGATGGTGCATTTGTAAATCCAAACTAAGGCCAGAGACCTTGAGGTTTATGTTGTTGAATATTGGCAATTTCATATTGCTTTAATACATATACACAAACAACACATTTTTTATTTTGTAACTTCCAACTTGAATTTTAGACACAGATAGAAATGTCTTCCCGCCAGAGATCGGAGGTAATTTTGATAGAACTGCCGATTTCTTCAGCACCTTGCTCATGTAGAAGTATTCCACGTATTACTGAACATCCAGTCACTTTTAGTATATTGCCTTAGAGGAGTCTAAGGTCCGTTTAGTGATAAATTTTGCTGATCTTCAAATTCCGGGTACCCTTCTGAGGGGGGAGGGTAATTGCGGAACACAGGACAGACACAGGTAGATAAGAAATGGAGGCGGCAGGAGGGTGGGACGGGGCAGGGCTGGAGCCCTCTAAGGTGTGATCTCTCCTTTAATCCTGCTCCATCCTTACTAACTCATGTTGACTTAAACTGTGGGACTGTCTGCAGTTCATCAACAGAAATCTGAGTTCTGTGGTAGGAGGAGGTTGCTAGCCATGGCACCTTGGGCAACACCCTTAAGCCTGGTGGCCTGTTTCCTCACAGTAAAATGAGCATAATAATACTGCTTTACCCAGTCTCAAAGAGTGATGGGAGGATCGAGTGGCATAAGTGGTGTGAAAGGAATTTGTAAACTGTAAAGAGCCAAGCATTGTCGTTCTTACACTGGCATTTCTTATTGTATTACCTTAAAACATTCTCGTTACCTTTTTTTCCTGTACCTCTGGGAAATTTTGCTTTTGAGATTATCTTTTTAGGTCTTGACCACATAATCTTTTCATTCTCAATTTCTCCATCTCTGGTCTGTATTCTGTTCTTTTTACCCTGTACCATATTATCTCACAGCTTCCACAAAATTCGTTTACTCTTTTCTCCTCCACCTGTGGTCACATCAATGTACTTTTGGACACCTGACTCAGCTTGCTGATTTCTAGACCTCTTTCTACCTCATTAATTAATTACTTCATCTGTTAAATAAGGAAGTGGTTCTGAATCTTTACAGCTTTAACATTGTTAGAAATAATCAAATAACAAGCAGCTTAACTATCCAACACTAAGTTATGCTCATTTGATGGACTACTGTGGTAACACTGAAAAATACGTTTAAGAAGAATTTTTAATAATGTAGAAAATGCTGTAAATGAGAAGAGGGTATGACATTGTACATACAGTAAGATCTCAGGACTGAAAGGAGATACTCCAAAATTTAAACAAAAAGTAACAGTGGTTTCAGTCCCTTTGTCTTAGTCAGTCTGTGTCTTAGATAGTGGGTTTTGTCCCAGACATTTACAGAGTGTTGACCTCAGTGCTAGGCACTTAGGGATGCAACCTAAGCAAAAACAACTAGTAAAGATGCAAGGCATCATATAATAAATACCCAAAAAAGGTACAGACACATTCTTTGGCTGTTGAAAGCACCTTCTGGCCAAGGAAATTGGATTTCCCAGATCTCCTAGGAAAGCAGTGAAGTTCATTCAGTTCATGCCTTGTATCTTTGCAGAAAGCCTACGTGTAGATTCCTTAGAAACTCACTTGGGTTAACTGAAAATTCCTGTTGTGCATCTGAAGCAGTGTAGGGGCCTGGGAATCTAGGACTAGAAAAACAAAGACTTCAGTTAAATCCCCGCCCCATCACTGATCTGATCTGTGGCCTTGAGCAAGTTAATGCTTTGATCCTTAGCTGCCCTTGGATAGTAGGTAGTGCCTTCTTTGCCAACCTCAGAATCTTGTTGTCAGTCAGTTGAGATACACTGAAGTGGATTCATTAAAAGGCACGACTGTCTATTTAGATGCCACGTATTTATAACTATTGTAATTGATAGGGTCAGAATTCCACATTTGTCCTGTGTGCTGCCCAACAGAATGGAGTCTGGTTGGTGTCCGTGATATTTGAAGGCCTTTTTAGGTCCAGAAAATGTTGTTGGGATGTGTGTTGGATGAGAGACTGGAGCATAGATCCTGAAGAAAAGCACGGGTTGGGCATTTGTTTTGAGGGAGGGGAGAGAAATGTTGGGCATCCGGAAACCTTGGGAAGGTAAGGAGCTCTGCAATATACTTGACCCAGCAATTCTCTTTCTGGGAATTTATCCTGTAGGTATACTGTCACGTACACGTACGGCGTGTGTTACAAGGTTAGCTATTTCAGCATGGTTTGTGATAGCAAATATTAGAAACAACCTAAGTTTCCATCAGGAAAGGGCAGGTTAAATAAACATCCATCTAATGGAATACTCTACAGGTATAAAAATGAATGAGGAAGCACAGGTCTTTAAGAGAATATTGCTAAGTAGAAGAACAAGGTCTAGTACAGTGCTGGAGTATGCTACCTTTTGTGTAAAAGAGACAAATAAGAACATACCTCTATTCTTACTTGTATATGCATAAAGAAATTCTAGAAGAGTATCTAGAAACTAGTAGTAATATTAACCTGGGGGTAGGATGAGGGTCTGGGGGATAGATGAGAGAGTGTGTGTGTTTATTTTTTTATTTTTGAACCATGTAAATGTATTACTTATTCAAAAATTAAAAGGTTTTTTAAAAAAGGAAAGAAACTACCTTTGCCATCTGAGGGCAGGTGAGATTGCAGAGGACATGTTGAATAGTTCATACATTATGACTGTCAGGTCATATAATATGTGGAAATTTATTTGGATAATAGAACCATTTGTTTCTTTTAGGTTTATGGTCAAGGTTTAAAAAGAGATGTTTTAAGCTTATCCGGAAGATGCCTATTATTGGTCGTAAGGTAAGCAGAATCCTGTAGATTTTCCCTACCGCCTCCTACCCCCATGGTCATCAGACCTCTTCCTGTATAGTCACTGAAACTAGAAGTTCAAGGGGGCTGGGTGAGTTTTGTCCCCCACCTCCAAGAAACATCGACAATGTCTGGAGACATTTTTGGACATCACAAGAGGAGGTGGGTGCTGTCGGCATCTAGTGGATAGGGGCCAGGGACGCTGCTGAACACCCTCCAGTGCACAGGTCAGCCTCCACAGCAGAGGACTGGCTGACTCAAAATAGCAGAAGTGCCAAGAATGAGAAGGCTGACCCAGCCCTTTCTCCAATGTATCTGACTGAAGGAGAAAGATGCTATTCAGGAGAAATTTGAAATTCGACAACCTGACAGAAGTGACATGAAGCTTTGGAGCAACATTTGGCTGAATTTAGATACTTGTCAGGGATTGAGTGCTTACATGGTTTAGATCAGGGTTGGCAAACATTTCCTGTAAAGGGCTAGGTATGAAGCATTTTAGACGTTGCAGGCCCTGCCATGTCTGCCACAGCTCCTCACCCCTGCCCTTGCAGAGGGAAAGCAGTGATAGTACGATGGGTAGAGGAATGAGCTTGGCTGTGTTCCAGTGAGATTCTCTTTACAAAAACAGGCACAGGCCAAATTCAGCCTATAGTTTGATTTGGCCTGTAGTTTGCTGATCCCAGGTTTAGAAACTTAGAGCAGAGCCATTCTCTTGCTCTTTGTTCATGTCTGTAGTCTAGTACATTCCCTTCACTGGATCCTCTCGATCCTCCTCCACGCTCAGGATAAGACACTCACGTCTGTGCCCTTCCTGCAGATTCTTTATCACAGGTGAACATAAATAGGGCAGGCCCCACTGCGGGCTGTAAGGAACGCACATGATCCTTGATGGCTTCATCTTCCTTGCTTCCCTGCCCTGCCCCTCAGCTTTGCTGCAAGCTTTCTTTCACTTTTGGCTCTCAGTTCCTTTTCCCCTTTCCTGGCCAAACCAGGAAAGATGGCAGTTATCTTTTAGCCTTTGAATGAAGTCCGTTCAGACCCCTGTGCTAAGTCTCCCAGGACTTTGTATTTTCAGGTTCATTTCCTGTGGGGAAGTGGAAGGAATAACTGGGGTGGAGAAGGAGCATGAGGGCTTTTATTTGACCTCTAATCATATTAAGTCCTAAAATTAAATCTACTTTAGTCCTTAGAAAATGAAGGGTAGGGGAGAGGGAAGATAGAAAGGATGAACTGATCACAAAGGATAATAGCTTTTCCCCATATTATTCCCTGTATTTTTTCTGCCTTTATTCATCACATTTTTCTCCTTCAGTTTCAGATTTTGAGACAAATAAACGCTGGGGTTCCAGAACCCATTACATGTATATGATAACAGAATTGGAAGGTACTTAGAAACTGTATAATCACCTTTCAATTTTTAGATGCAGATTTTGAGGCACAGAGACAAAAGTTACTTGTTTTGAGTGAGTGTGTGTGTCCCTCTGTCATTCATTGAGCACCTGCTCAGGGTCAGGTACTATTCTGGGTGCTGGGGACACAGTGGTGAACAAGGCCAAGTCCTTCCTCCATAGAATCTATATTTCAGTACTAAGGAAAGACAGAAAATGAGTGAGTAAACAAATACATAAGAATTTCACTTGGAAATAAATGCTGTGAAGAAATTAAAATGCAGTGGAGGTTCTGAGGCAAGAATTGGGGTGAGGATGTGTTTGCTGTGCTTTCTGACCTGCCTCTCTATCATTTCTGTCTGCTTCATTACAGCAGCAGCATCTGTGCATGGAAGCTCAGCTTTCATAGTTCTGGTTACATTTATGCAGCATAATTCTTTATTTACAACTTAAAAAATACCTTCATGTCCATCACATGCCCTGGCATTGCCCAGGAGTGTGGACCCTGCTTCCTGCCAATGTCTGCGTGTTAGACTTTGCAGACGTGTTTTAAAGGAGAGGCTTTCCCTGTGGTTCCGTTGAGGGCCACGTCTGAGAAGACCCTCTTGGGTTCTAATCATCCATGGCACTTTTCATTACCTGACTTTTAGTTTCTGACTGTGATGCTAAAAATAAGCTCAGGAGAACAGGACACACACACACACCCCATTCCCGGCCTAAGTTTGTTTTGTTCACTGTGTATCTCTGGCCCACAGTAGTAGTTCAACAAATATTTATTAAGTAAGTGCATGAATGAAAGAAAATGTCTGATGAGGATGGAAACGAAATAACCATAGCTGATAAGTGATGTAGCAGAAAGGACTTCAGCTCCTCCTAGCACTTAAGAGTCAAGCAGTGCAAAGCTGTCAACCTGAGGAGACAGGTGGCAGCCTCCCTGGCTCTTCCCAGCATGTCTCGGGCTTGTGTGTGGGGATTTGTGTAGGGCCTCCAGATGCCTGGTGTGCTCTGGGCGTGCCTTGGTGAAGGAGCTCATCCTTTGCTCAAGCACCAGAATCTGTTTTACTGCTGCTTGGCCTGTTTTCTGGCTACTGTTCATGGTTCTACCTTAGTTTCTTTGGTGCACACACTGTAGCTGCTGCCAAGGGTCGAACAAGGTCCAAATACTGCCCTCAGAGAAGTGCTGACTTGGTGAGGTCGTCGTGGCAGAGGAAAAGGGTGGGGGTGGAGTAGGGAGTTGAGTGTCTCTTTGACCTTCAGAGAGAAAGCTGACTTTTCAGACTTCTTAGAGGCTATTGCCCAGGCCAGAAAATAGCTGAATGGTCAAAATGTCACCACACCTTTTTAAGAAAAAATACCATCCTTATTCTGAAGCACTTGTGCAGTGCCCAGCGTTGAGCAGTTGGTTTGGTGTTGTAACTTGTTCTTCTACTCTCCGCGCTGTATTCTTCTAGCTCCCTGTTAACTTTATCTTTCTTATCTTTGGAGATCCAAGATAAGTTGAACAAGACCAAGGAAGATATTAGCAAGAATATGTCATTCCTGAAAGTGGACAAAGATTACGTGAAAGCCCTGCCCTCTCAAGGAATGAGCCCGGCTGCAGTTCTGGAGAAGCTCAAAGAATACAGCTCTATGGGTACGATTCTCAGCAAACATATGCTCCCTGCTTCCTTAATGTGGCTGCTTATTTGGTCATCATTTGATGTTGGCAGAGGTTAAGAAGAGTTCATCCCGGGTGCTTCTATATTCAGGAGGGCCCACTCCCTGTCTCAAAGGCTGAATTTCGGATTTTAAAAACTGTATTTATATAGATTCATCCTTCACCCATAAAGCAGACAAATCTCGGAGATGGTGGAACTTGGTTCCATTTTCTTTTCTAAGCCGGAATAAAATAGACCGATTTGTTTTTTGGAAAGAGAAAGTATCTAATAAAATGAAATACAGATTCATTATAGAAATTGTGAAATCTGTAAAGAGGCACAGAAGAAAATAACAAGTCAGTATAATTTCATCCTCAAAAGAAACACAGATGATATACATGTATCATCTCAGAATGTTAATAGTGTCTTGTGTAATAAGCACACACACGTACATATATGCATGAGCACGTGTGGGAAGGATAAAAGAACTAATAAGTAGCTTAATGTTTAAGAGTACAGCCCGGATTCACTCAGCCTGGATTCACATCTGGTTCAGCCACTTAAAATATGGCCTTGGGTTGGTTACTTAACTTCTCTCTGCCTCTGTTTCTGTCTCTCTACAATGAGGATAATAACGATGATACTTATCTGAAAGGATAATTGTAGAGATTAAATGAGATTATGCATGTAAATATATAATACCTGGCTTATAATAAGTGCTCGATAAGTGTTAACTATTATTAACACAAACATGTTTGTTACAAATTAAGATCATATTACAAATACCTTTTAAAAATAGGCTTTTTAGTTTGGCATAATTTTAGATTTATAGAAAATTTGCAAAGATAATAGAGAGATTTCCCACATACCCCTTACCCAGCTTCTCCTGATGTTAACATCTAAGATAACCATGGTACATTTGTCAAAACTAAAAAATTAACATCGGTACAGTGCTATTAACTAAACTACAGATTGTCTTCCTGTTTCACCAGTTTTTCTATAATGTCCTTTTTCCTGTTCTAGGATCTAGTCCAGGATACCATATTACATTTTTAAATTTCTAATTGAAATCTGTTGAATTTTTGACATCAGATGGTACAAAACTCGATACAGTGCAGGATTTATATATGATATAAAGCAAGGATTAGCATTCTCTGAGGCCTGTGTATTAAAGATTTCTATGATTATGAGGGCTGGTTAGCTGCCCCATATTTCCTTCCCTTCCATTTTTAAGTCACTGTCCATTGCCATCCTCTGTAGCCTCAGTAAAATAACAGGAAATAAAACCATATATCCTGCTATTGAAATGCTGGTGACCTCTGGTCTGAAGACATACATGGCACAGACCAGTGTCCTCTAAAGAAAGAGGGAAGGTCAGACTGGCCACAAGCTGGCAGATCACGTGAGAATGAGGGGTTTTTCGGGATATTCACTACTCAGTCTTCTGCTCTCATTGGAACTGCAGATCTTGGCTTTGTAGAGCCCATGGCAACAGTTTTCAGTTAGGGTGCTTCTGTAATTCTCACTACCCATTTTCAATAGGGCACAGCCATGTTGTCCTAAAAGGACCTGAGACACCCACATGAACAGATTTGTTGGTATTGTAGAGTGTCTCTGGTGGGGGGGGCACCTCAGACAGGAAGTGGAAAGTCGGACCTTACATTCTGGTCAGGAACCTGTCCTCTGAGCCTTCTCCCAGTGATGGCTGTGTTCCTGATGCTGAGTGCTGCAGCAGAGGTTGCTGGAAGCAGGTGGCTAATTCTGTATGGGTTTCCAGGCTTGTCTGAAGGAGGGGTCCCTGAGGACAGGATGCCAGTGGTTCATATCTCACCACGATTTGTCTAGTCAGGGATTCAGTTCCCTGGCTCCAGCTCTGGTGATAGATAGTTTACGGAAATTCTGCACCTTCGCCTTACTCTTTTCTGCTAACTCTGCTCATAGCAGTTCCCACACTTCCTTTGACTGGCTAGGAAGGGGGAGAAGAAGGAAGCCACTGCCAAAACAGGTCAAGCTGAGCCATACAGAGAACAGAAAAGGAGTACAGATAAAGGGAAATTGTTCTGCTGCTGGAAGGCAGCTGGGGATGGTGACATTATTATTGGACTGTCTTCACTGCACCTAGATGCTGTTAATACCTTTTTCACACTGTTGTTGATGGTAATTGTTGACCTTTCATCTTTATTTTGCTGTGATAGCTCTTTATTGGAGTTCTTTTTCTTGATTTTATGTAAGAACACCTTTGGGTTTCCACTCCAACTTGTTTTTTCTTTTGTACGCAGAGGAGTTTCTTCCTATTTCTTCTTTATTAGAACCTGTCTTCCCAAAGGCTCGTGCTTACTGATCCAGTGGTCTTCCCTTTCTCTGTAGATGTCTTGTGGCAAGAAGGGAAGGCCTCCGGAGCGGTGTACAGTGGGGAGAAGGAGCTCACTGAACTCCTTGTGAAGGTGAGCGAGTGCCCCGTACTTGCAGGGAGTGTGTGGCCCTGCCACTTTAGATTACCGCATTTTTTTCCTCCTTATTTTTGTAATTAAAAAAAAATTACTTAATGAAAGTTTATTGTTAAAATAAAACTAAAGAGGTTTAGAAAGTGTCTCTTTACCCAGACATAGGCGAATATGCATAATATTAATCAAAGACATCTTCAATCTGTAAAAAAGTAAAATGTGACTTGTGTTTCCAGGCTTCACAGACGCCCTGTGTAGGAGGCAGATACTAGGGAAGGTAGTCCATCATTTGACATTATTAATGACAAGGTATATTTTGTTGGATCAGAAGAGACAAGGGATGGACACTGGGTCATAATTTCCGGTACTGCATGAGTCTCAAATCACATGATCTGAGAATGAGCAGTGGTCTCAATTATAATTCAAATAATTCTCACTTTTCGTTGCCTTTAAAATTGCCTTTAGCTTCTTCCACTTCTAATCAGATTTATTTTTTAAGCCCCACTTTGTCGTATAAAATTGGCATTGGACTGCTGGTCTCTAAGGTCTTTGTGTTTGATTATTGTAACTATGAAACTGTGCATACCTTACTAAATATTATAGGTTTTGCTCAGCTGTATCTTGACAGAATACCCTGACCTTACTTCTACGCTTAAGAATCTTTCAGTGTCTTCCCATTATCTACAGGACAAAAGTCAGGCTGCCCATGCAGCAGAAAATACAAGTCCCTTCGTGAGCCAGCTCCCACCTATTTTTTTCAGCCATTCCTGTTATTTTCCCTCATGAATACTAACCACTGCCTTTTCTCTTTACTGAGTACACCTTGCTCCTATGTTGTTTTCCTTTCCCTCCTGTTCTGAGTGATGAGTTCCTATTCATGTCTCAAGGTTCCACTGAACAGATAACCTCCAGACCACTCAGGATGTTCGCTATTCCCTCTTTAAGGCCCCTAACCCTCATGTACGTATGTACATCTGGTATCGCACTTAAAATAGTTAAAGTGCTTCGCATGCGTTACCTTATTTACTTATGGCTAGAACCCCATCAGGTAGGTACTATGATTATCCCCTTTAGCATATGAGGAAATTGAGCCTCAGAGAGGTTGTCTGACCTAAGAATACACAGCTAGAAGTGACAGGTAAAGCTAAGATTTCAAACTGGGGCTGTTTGGTGTTTTAGTCTGTGCTTTTAACCGCATTTATACTTCCTCTCTTACCACACTGTAAAATAATTTTTATGCCTGCCTGTCTCCCCCAGTATATTTTGATCTTCTTTAGATTGGGGAACATATCTTACCATTTTTCCAGTTTCTAGTGTTGTGTCTGATACCTAGAAACTTTTGTTTGTTGCATGATTCTTTTTTTTTATACAATGTAATCGTCTTCACATCTGCTTGCATTTCTCTGCAGGCTTATGGAGATTTTGCATGGAGTAATCCGCTGCATCCAGATATCTTCCCAGGACTACGTAAGATAGAAGCAGAGATTGTGAGGATGGCTTGTTCCCTATTCAATGGGGGACCAGATTCCTGTGGATGTGTAAGTATATGCAGGTGGCATCCTATAATCTGATTTTTTTAGCTTAAAATGGAAGAGTTTATTCAAAACATTTTATTACACAAGTAATACATGATTATTGTAGGAAGATCGAGGTTAACAGCGATTTTTAAACGTTATGATTTTGTAATTCATGGAGTGTCAACATTTTGGTAAATATCTTCTAGATATTTTTTCTCTTCAGTCTTTTATTTTGAAAAACTTTAAACTTACATTAAGTTGTCAGAATAGTTTAAAGAACATCCTAGATTCACTAAATATAAATATTTTGTCATATCTGCTCTCTCCTCTTTCTCTCCCTCCCTTTCTTCCACCCACCTACCTACCTACCCACTTATCTATATAATTTTTTCAAACCATCCCATAGTTTTTTGATATACTTGTTTTGCTTGAGCTGGATGTTTATTATTTTGCTATAAATTGAATCTCAGTTGGTTTAGGAATAAAGGAAGAGGGTGTCATTGTATTTAAAGATGCACATGAGGATTCCTTCTTTCAACTGTTCTTTCCAGTAGATGTTTGTTAGTTTTCCTAAACTGTGATTGATAAACTTCTGTTGAGGTTTGGTACCACAAACTGATCTTGCCTTCTCTAGAAAAAAGTAAATTTCATCTTATCAGGATAGGTAGATTTAACCCAGAGTGCTGTAATGGTAACCTAGGGGTGCTAATCCTATCATACCAAATACTTTTGTAATCATGAGAAAGTCTGCAAATTTAATTTTGAAGGGCCCATCCCAAGACGAGAACATTTTATACTTTTTTGTTTTTTCCCAATAAGCAGCATTAGGTTTTACTTTTTTTTTTTAACATCTTTATTGGGGTATTAATTGCTTTACAATGGTGTGTTAGTTTCTGCTTTATAACAAAGTGAATCAGTTATACATATACATATGTTCCCATATCTCTTCCCTCTTGCTTCTCCCTCCCTCCCACCCTCCCTATCCCACCCCTCCAGGCGGTCACAGAGCACCAAGCTGATCTCCCTGTGCTATGCAGCTGCTTCTCACTAGCTATCTACCTTACGTTTAGCTTTGTCACAGCTCACCCTTCCCCCTCCCCATATCCTCAAGTCCGTTCTCTAGTAGATTTGTGTCTTTATTCCTGTCTTACCCCTAGGTTCTTCATGACATTTTTTTTCTTAAATTCCATATATATGTGTTAGCATACGGTATTTGTCTTTCTCTTTCTGACTTACTTCACTCTGTATGACAGACTCTAGGTCTATCCACCTCATTACAAATAGCTCAGTTTCCTTTCTTTTTATGGCTGAGTAATATTCCATTGTATATATGTGCCACATCTTCTTTATCCGTTCATCCGATGATGCGCACTTAGGTTGTTTCCATCTCCGGGCTATTGTAAATAGAGCTGCAATGAACATTTTGGTACATGACTCTTTTTGAATTATGGTTTTCTCAGGGTATATGCCCAGTAGTGGGATTGCTGGGTCATATGGTAGTTCTATTTGTAGTTTTTTTTTTTTATTTTTTTATTTTTATTTGTAGTTTTTTAAGGAACCTCCATACTGTTCTCCATAGTGGCTGTACCAATTCACATTCCCACCAGCAGTGCAAGAGTGTTCCCTTTTCTCCACACCCTCTCCAGCATTTATTGTTTCTAGATTTTTTGATGATGGCCATTCTGACCGGTGTGAGATGATATCTCATTGTAGTTTTGATTTGCATTTCTCTAATGATTAATGATGTTGAGCATTCTTTCATGTGTTTGTTGGCAGTCTGTATATCTTCTTTGGAGAAATGTCTATTTGGGTCTTCTGCCCATTTTTGGATTGGGTTGTTTGTTTTTTGTTATTGAGCTGCATGAGCTGCTTGTAAATTTTGGAAATTAATCCTTTGTTAGTTGCTTCAGTTGCAAATATTTTCTCCCATTCTGAGGGTTGTCTTTTGGTCTTGTTTATGGTTTCCTTTGCTGTGCAAAAGCTTTGAAGTTTCATTAGGGCCCATTTGTTTATTTTTGTTTTTATTTCCATTTCTCTAGGAGGTGGGTCAAAAAGGATCTTGCTGTGATTTATGTCATAGAGTGTTCTGCCTATGTTTTCCTCTAAGAGTTTGATAGTTTCTGGCCTTACATTTAGGTCTTTAATCCATTTTGAGTTTATTTTTGTGTATGGTGTTAGGGAGTGATCTAATCTCATACTTTTACATGTACCTGTCCAGTTTTCCCAGCACCACGTATTGAAGAGGCTGTCCTTTCTCCACTGTACATTCCTGCCTCCTTTATCAAAGATAAGGTGACCATATGTGCGTGGGTTTATCTCTGGGCTTTCTATCCTGTTCCACTGATCTATCTTTCTGTTTTTGTGCCAGTACCATACTGTCTTGATTACTGTAGCTTTGTAGTATAGTCTGAAGTCAGGGAGCCTGATTCCTCCAGCTCCGTTTTTCTTTCTCAAGATTGCTTTGGCTATTTGGGGTCTTTTGTGTTTCCATACAAATTGTGAAATTTTTTATTCTAGTTCTGTGAAAAATGCCAGTGGTAGTTTGATAGGGATTGCATTGAATCTGTAGATTGCTTTGGGTAGTATAGTCATTTTCACAATGTTGATTCTTCCAATCCAAGAACATGGTATATCTCTCCATTTACTTTTAAGTTGGCACCATGAAAAATCAACATGTTCAAATACTCAGTAGCTAACAAAACTGGTATTCCTGGCATTCATTTTCCCCCCAAAAGTTCCAAAACTGTTACAAACCAGCCATAATCTAGCAGTGGGTTCCCTTATGGCATTTAGCTGAATGGGATGATGTAGAGGGGAGATGCCAGTATACGTACAGTACGTGGGTATTCTTCTGTGCCATTAGACTCTTTATGAACTTTTTTTTTTTAAGCCTCACTAAATATTTTTTTAAATAATTTCTTCTGAAGATCAGTTGCTCAGTTTACTTTTTTTTTTAATGGAGTATAGTTGCTTTACAGTGTTGTGTTAGTTTCTGCTGTACAACGAAGTGGATCAGCTATATGTATACCTATATCCCCTCCCTCTTGGACCTCCCTTCCACCCCCCCACCCTGCCGAATCCCACCCATCTAGGTCATCACAGAGCACCGAGCTCAGCTCCCTGTGCTATGCAGCAGGTTCCCACCAGCCGTCTGTTTTACGCGTGGTAGTGTATATATATCAATCCTAACCTCCCAATTCGTCCCACCCTCCCCATCCCCCTCTGTGTCTACATGTCCGTTCTCTACATATGCATCTCTATTCCTGCCCTGAAAATAGGTTCATCTGTACCATTTTTCTAGATTCCACATATATGCGTTAATATATGATATTTCTTTTTCTCTTTCTGACTTCACTCTGTATGACAGGCTCTGTGAACTTTTTAAGAGACCACAGTTTAAACAAGCACAAAAACACTTTGGCCTTATCCAGTGAAGTTGAAGGTACCTGTATCTTATGACCCTGATATGCCACTACTTGGGATATATTCTAGAAAAACGTACATGTGTGTATCAGGATAGATGTATATTCATAGCAACATTGTTCATGGTAGCTAAAAACTGGAAATAATTCAAATGCTTATCAACAGTGGGGTGGATGAATCATAGAATAGTGTGTGTGTGTCAGTCTGTTGTAGCTGTCACTCAGAATGATACTCAAATTACTCCATTTTTGGCCAGTGGGAACTTCTTAATTTTGGCTCCTGGGTCTTTTTGCATGATTCAAGTAGTCTTTGCAAACTTCCTTTCTTTCCTTCTTTTTTTTGGGACAATTTTTTTTTTTTTTTGTGGTACACGGGCCTCTCCTTGCTGTGGCCTCTCCTGCTGCGGAGCACAGGCTCCGGACGTGCAGGCCCAGTGGCCATGGCTCACGGGCCCAGCCGCTCCGCGGCACGTGGGATCCTCCCAGACCGGGGCACAAACCCGTGTCCCCTGCATCGGCAGGCGGACTCTCAACCACTGCGCCACCAGGGAAGCCCTGGACAAAATATTTTTATTTGATGAGATATTCCAGGTTTACCTTTTACATTTCCTGCTCCAGACCCAGAATCAGCCATTTATTCAAGGAGCCCTAGTTCATTTATAGCCATGTAAAATATTTACATGGTTCCTAAGTCAAATTTATGGGATAAGACAGTTTTAAAAATTAACCAGAATAAAACCTGGAGAGACAAATAGAAAGTTAAGAGACATGAATGATAGAGTGAGAAAGGCTAACACACCTCTAGTTGGTATTTAAAAGCAGCCAGAAGACGTAGATAACCTGTAAAGGTTTAACTTTTAGAACGACTGATATTCTCAATAGCAACAATGGCTGGGGCAGTTGCGGTTAGAAGAAAGATGGGCTATGAGTTGAGAATTGTTGGAGCTGGGTGATACATGCAGGGGTTTTATTAATTCCCCCTTTAGCTGTGTATAATCCACTCTTTAGTTCTTCCATTGGGTTTTTAAATTTCATTTACTGTGTTTTTCATTCTTGAGAATTCTGTTTGGTTCTTTTTTTAATTTGCTTGGTTGTTCTTTGTAGTCCCTTTCCTTGTCTTATGCTTTGTTTATTTAAATATATTACACATAATTATTTTATAGTCTGTGTCTGATAATTCCATTATTCATGAGTCTTACCTGTCTTTTTCTGCTGGTTTCACTTATGCTGTCTTGTATCCTTATATTTGTGTGTTTTTTTTTTTTTTCTGTGAGTCACTCATTTTCTTGGAAATTTAACTTTGAGGCCTAGATTGAAGTTAAGTTCTTCCAGAGAAGATTTGTATTTTTGTATTTACTCCTGCCAGTTACTGGGGATTTGCTGTGAAGTGCTGCCACACTGGAACCAATTTAAGTCTGATTTTCAGCTCACAGTTTTGTACTATGGAAGTAGTCTGAACTCAGACCACAAACTGGAATAAAAGCTGTCTTGGCATACATTCTGGAGAGATCCTTATTTTTCTTTACCCTGAGCATCTGGGTTGAGAAAAGTAATTTTTCTTGCTGTTCTCTTCTGTACCAGCGGGGTTTATTTCTTGTACCTCTAAGAGTGTGGGTGAAGGCTCTGTTTTCAGCCATCGCCTCTTAGATTCCTTATCTTGAGCAGGCCCTACATTTATTTCCTGTTTATTTGTCAAAGTGGGAGTTTGAGGTCTAGATCTAGGAGTTGGCAGTAACCTTCAAAGTTAAAACCAGCTTTGACATTCACTTATCTTGTAGGATTCTTGATTTTGCTTTGTTTGGGGGTTCAGTGTGTTCCTTTATGTTAACTCAGTGGTGGATGTAAAAATATTTTTTAATGTTTTATCAAGCTTTTTTAGTTGTTCTAGTTAGGACGGTTGCCCAAGGTATATAATGTAGATTGCTGGAAATCGAAGTTCCATGATTGTTTTTTTCCATGTGGGAGACCTTTGTATACTTGAAAGCCTCTTTCCCCCTGAATCTTCTCTTCACCACAGTTTTCCTAGGATTCTCCGCTTTTCTTAGAGAATATGATTTCACAGATTTCCACCCGTGCCCGTCCTTCCTCTCTGCACGCCTTTTGGTTATCTATGACCAGCCAGGTGGACGCAGTTCTGCAAAGGTAGAGCAGCACTGAGCTTTCAATCTCTTTCTTATCTGGGTTCACTAAATTTACCTTAAACCTTTCCTCTAAGTCAATATTTTTACTCTCAGCCGTGTTTAGTCCGTTTCTTGCTGTTCCTAATGTATTCAGTAATTCTGGAATCATGCTACTTGGTACTTTGGGGGTTTTTTCAGGTCTGTGGTCTCATTCTGTTGTTTCAGTGGCCAGTCTTTCAGCTTTTTTCTTGAATTCATGTTCTTATGATATTGTCCTACAGTGAGAAACAGGAGGAATTTCCTTCTGAGTTGGCCTTTACTTTGCAGGCTACCTTTTTTTCTTTTTATATGTTTGCATAGTTACCATGCCATTTCTTTCATCTTGGCTCGTGCTTCAGTGATTGTCTCTAGACATTCTGTTTGTTCTGATGCATGATGGGTCATTTCTTGTCTGAGAGGCAAGGCTTGGGTGAAGCTTTGTTCCACCTGTATTAGAATATCTAGGCCTCTTCTGAGATTTTGTTAAAAGTTACCTACCAGAGTTCACTCTGCCTAGCTGGAAGAGAATAATACTCTTTGGGCTTTATTTCTTTAGCTCATCCTGTATCCCTGGAGTCTTCACTTTTAAAGTGTCAGTCCTGGTGTCCTCTCTCCCCAGGCTGCTTGTTTCTCCCCAGCCGCTATGTCTACCACCCACTCATCTGACAATAAAGAATCCGCCTCCATTTGCTTCTCTGAAGGTTTGGGGGTGTTAATGAGAATTCTCAGGGTTTTGCTGACTTACCCGGACAATTTCCATGTCTTGGAGGAGGGATGAAGAACTGGGTTTTACTCTTTGCTGTGCTTTAGAAACTTGTTTCTTTTTCTCATCATCAGTATTTGAAGTTTATTGTGTTAGATTCCCTCTTTCTTTGTTTGGTTGTTGTTACTGCAGGGTTTTAATGCTTTTTTCCTTTATTCTTGCACATACTGGGGGAGAGAAAATCTGTGAAGTAGTTTCAGTCTTCCATCTTAATCCAGAAATCCAACTCTGGGTGGGGGGGTTGCATTGCTACAGTTTAACCATGCCTCTCCCATTAGGACCCTTTTTAGTGCTGTGTCAGGGGTCAGGAGAAGGAAAGACAGAGTCTAAGATCCGCAGTCTCTTCTGATACTTAGACTTTTATAAGAGAACTAATTACCTCTGGGATTATGTGAGTTTCTCTGTTTCTCTCTTTCGTCTCTGTCTTTCTCTCTGTCTCTCTCTTGATGAGCCACCTCTGGTGAAGACAGTTCAGAGTTCAGAGGTGGGAAACAAGAAGACACGGCCAACTGGCTGGGCAGTCTTTAGCCTGTTCCCAACTAAGGTATTAAGCTCTTCTCATTCTTTCTTCTTCAGCCTTAAACTGTCCTTTTATTAGCTTCATTTGCCCCAGTTAGAACGGGTGAGAGGTGACTTTATTTACTGAAAGAAAGTGTTGCCATGGGAAACAGCCTTGGCTTGCGCAAATGCCATCAGGTCCAAAGAGTATCTGAAAGAAAAATTTCCAAATTTTTCTGTTCTCTTGTTGCTGAGTTAGATGTCATATATTAGAGGGAGAGGTTTTAAAAATGTTGAAAGATGTTGACTAACGTAATAAGTAGTTATTGAGGCCTCTGTCTTCTTACTTCAGAATTAGATTTCCATTTTTGGAGGGGTGGTGCCAGGGGTAGAGGGAAATGGGAGAGTAGCAGCATATTTGAACACAGAATTTAGGGATCAGAAATAAAAATTGGAAGTAAAATTTAGGTGTTCCTGCTTTTACAGTCCAAAGTACACTGGTGTTTGCCTAACAGATAATGATGTTGATTGGATTAGTTATTGGACTGAAAATAGGACATGTGAAGTGAGTGAGTGACTAGGGGTTTGGAAATATTTCTGCTTAGGTCATTACTGGACCTTAGTGAGAGATGAGTGCGCCGAGGACTTGATCCTTTCTCGACTTCCTTCACAACTGGCTTGGCTCCTCATATGATGTTCTGAGGTTTTATGCTGGACCACAGGACATGCCACGATTTGCAGCGCTGACCTCAACTGTAAGCAGAGAAATGCAGAGGCCTACAAACAAGTGTCCTGTGCCTGAGTGCAGTGACTTACTGTGTGGATGACGGTCACGTTTCCTGAAGGCTTCCTCAGTTACAAAATGACTGACTCTGCTCAGCTAATCTTCCATATAATTCCTGACTACTGGGATTTTTAATTTTTATTTTTGTCTTCGTTGGGTCTTTGTTGCTGTGCGCGGGCTTTCTCTAGCTGTGGCAAGCGGGGGCTACTCTTTGTTGCAGCGCGCGGGCTTCTCGTTGCGGTGGCTTCTCGTTGCGGAGCACGGGCTCTAGACGCGTGGGCTTCAGTAGTTGTGGCTCACGGGCCCTAGAGCGCAGGCTTCAGTAGTCGTGGCTCACGGGCTCTAGAGCACAGGCTTCAGTAGTCGTGGCTCACGGGCTCTAGAGTGCAGGCTCAGTAGTTGTGGCGCACAGGCTTAGCTGCTCTGCAGCACGTGGGATCTTCCCGGAGCAGGGCTCGAACCCATGTCCCCTGCACTGGCAGGTGGGCTCTTAACCACTGCCACCAGGGAAGTCCCTCCACTGGGATTTTGTATCCTGTGGTATTTTTGTCTTATATGTGGATATTACTTTAGGAAATTTCAGTCATCGCCTGCTCTCATTTCATCTCATGTTAAGTTACACTAAATATGAAAATATAGAAAGTTTTACTTTTTATCAAAAGATGGATGACACTGGATGAATCACTTAGTCTCTCAGTTTGGGGGCTCAGTTTTCTTACCTGTAAAATGGAAAAGCTTTCTAAGATTATATGAATCTTTGGAGATGATAAATCTAAGGAAATATCCACCTAGCTCAGTGCTATGGCTTTTTTTTTTTTTTCCTGTTTGTTTTGAAATTATTTCATTCTTAGATGTTATCAAAGGATAGCCAGATGGGTATGACATACCTGTATTGGTCATGGTTTACTGAGAGTCAAATCAGGCGTTAAGAAATGTTAACGGAGGGTCTGGTAGGTGTCAGCTACTAGCTAGGTGTCAGGAATATTGTCATGAACAGAACAGTCCCCACCTTCATGAGTTTTGTAGTCCAGTGAGGAAGACAAGATGAATGAAATGACCTCTGAGTATTTTTGTATCAACTCTGGTAAAGAAATTCACCTGTATCAGAGGTGCTAGGCCTAGTAGCTTCAGGAGAACATTTTTCTTCACTCTAAAAACATTAGGATGTTTTTTAAAAATTTCAGATAAGTTAACAAACTTCTAAGTAGAGGCTTCTGCTTTTTTCTGTGTTTCAAACTTGTCAAAACCACAAGTTTACTTTGGAATATCTGAGTGTCTCTTTTTGGTCTTCTAATGTATTGCATAGCTGACTAGAGCTGTAACTTCACAGTTTCACACTCTTCAATGGGCATTAAAATTTAAATCAAAGTCAGCAATCCTGATGCTTTTGGATGGGGTAAAATGCCCTATGCTATCTGCAACTGGACGAACAACAGAAATGTAGGCAGATTGTGCGCAGATGGGATCTGGGCAGATGTACATTTGTTCGCACAGTGTGGAGCTTCTCATCATTTAGTAGTTTTTATTCTTCTCCTGAACCAAGACTGGGCTTAGCCAATAAAGTCAAATTTTCCTTCTGGTGGACAGAAGCATTTCCTCTGCAGCATGCAGAGCTCACCTGTTTCTGCATCAGATACCCTCAAGTCCAAGGCAGGAAGTGCATGCTGATAGCTATCCCAGCTCCCTTCCACAGATGGCCTCTCTTTTTTATTACAGGTGACCTCCGGGGGGACAGAAAGTATTCTGATGGCCTGTAAAGCTTATCGGGAACTGGCCTTCGAGAATGGGATCAAAACTCCAGAAATGTATGTACATTTCCCTTGGTATCCATGGAGGATTGGTTCTAGGACCCCCATGGATACCAAATCCTCGATACTCAGGTCCCTTATATAGAGTGGTATAGTATTTGCATATGGCCTATGCATATCCTCCATATAGTGGTTTGTGTTTTTTTTTTAATTTATTTATTTTTGGCTGCATTGGGTCTTTGTTGCTGCACGCAGGCTTTCTCTAGCTGCGGTGAGCCGGGGTCTACTCTTCATTGCGGTGCACGGGCTTCTCATTGTGGTGGCTTCTCTTGTTGCGGAGCACGGGCTCTAGCGCGCAGGCTCAGTAGTTGTGGCGCACAGGCTTAGTTGCTCTGCGGCATGTGGGATCTTCCTGGACCAGGGCTCAAACCTGTGTCCCCTGCATTGGCAGGCGGATTCTTAACCACTGCGCCACCAGGGAAGCCCCTCCATATGGTTTTAAATCATCTCTAGATTACTTAGAATACTTAATGTGTAAATGCTATATAAATGGTTGCTGGTATGCAGCAAATACAAGTTTTGCTTTTTGGAACTCTTTTCCCCCTGAATATTTTCCTTCCTTGGGTGGCTGAACTCACGGATACGGAGGGTTTGACTGTATGTGTGGCTGGGTTTTTTCCCCTGTTAGGTTTGTCTGTGTGGAATACTGCTGTGTGAAACAGCCTGATAATCTGTTTTCTGATTCTTGTCTTCCTCTGGTAATTCCAGTCCTCTTCTCTCCCATCCTGTGCCCTTGACCATTATCCTTCACATTCAGCAAAATCCTAAGTGGATCTGCTAGTTAATATTGAAGGTCATTCCCTTTCCCAACCACCCAGATTTATACATGGTGTATACTGCAAGAGATCCTTTTTCTAAAAGTTGACAGAGTTATAGGACTACATCTTTGAATTCTGTGATGCTATAAGTTTATCTCGTGCCTAAGGAAAGCTCTCTACTTAGTTCAGTAAAAGTTACTTAAATATAATAGGCTGCCTCGGGGTGCTCCCTAAGAAAATTTCAGCCTGACAGCTGTGTTCTGGGAGGAAAATTTTTAAAAATCTTCTTGAGATGTACCCATATTGCCACCCCATGGACATAATTTTGATATTTGGTTGCATTTTTTTTCTCTAGTTTCCCTCCTTGTACAGTGTGTTTATACCACATCTTTCGGGTTAATTTTTTTCCACAAGTGTCAGTGACTAAGGGTTTTGTTGTACATGATCTCATGCTGTGATTCATACCTAGCCTAAGAGAGTAGGTCAGGCTGCCATCTCTCTCCATGCATGAATCTTTGATGCTTGGTACTTGTTCAGTGATAGCGATTTTTCTGCCTTAAAGGGAACAGATTAATTGTAAGAGAGAAGTGATTGAGGGAAGTCTGAAAGCAAATGACTTGGTTTCCTTTTTCAATACTGTTTGAAATGCTGCTCCCAAATATGTAGGAAAAATGGGGATTGTAGTTTTTCATAGGATCATGGTCTTCCAGAGATGAAGAGCACTGATCTGACGCCTGACTGCTGCTTTAGTATCCCTGCTGAGAAGTCTTATGTTTCGTGCTTGAACATGTGTTGTGTCAGGAAGCTTGCCCCTTACTGAGGTACCCGTCTCTGGGCAGGCAGCCACCTGAGGATTCGACCGCATATTGATCTGATCCAGATTCCCCGTCAGCCTGATTGATGCTTGGGGTCCCTCCATGTGGCATTATTTCCAAGTTCTTCCTGCTACCAAAATGGTTTGGTAGCAGGAAGAAGGAGGGAGAAGGTTTCTCTAGAAAATCAGGTGACCTCTTTTTGTCTGTGCTTAAAAAGAAAAATAAAACAATATAAACAGTTTTGAAAACTGGACTAAAGATAATCAGAAGTTTCTTCCTGGTGATTTAGATTAGCTGCTAACCATGTTATCTCTTGAACCCTGTTTTGATTTGAATTTCACTGTTTTCTTCTTCCCTGTCCTTTAGTGTAGCCCCCCAGAGTGCCCATGCTGCATTTGACAAAGCAGCCAACTATTTTGGGATGAAGATTAAACGGGTTCCACTGAACAAAATGATGGAGGTGGATGTTCAGGTGAGTTCCTCTGAAGGGCTGTTGTCTGTCTTGGGCTGCAAGAAGCAGGAAGTGCTTTTTCCAGTGTCACACACAGATAGGCTCAAAATGCCTTTGATTGTAGTAGCCAGAGTTGCAAAAACTGCCACTGGCAGTGGTGAGTCGCTGCAGCTCCAGTCTCTTCATGAACTCGAATAGGAAGATGAGACTAACTTGAGACTTTAAGGACCTGGGTTTTGCTTCAGCACCATCACTTTCTCTTCTGTCTGTAAAATGAGCCAGGACTAACTTGCCCTAAGACTCTCACTGTCATTTTCGATTGGCCTGAATTAGTACCATTGCCATTATAATAGTAATTTTTTTTCAGAAGTAAACTGTACAATTTATTAGCAGTAGCATTATTCCCCCCACCTTAATTGAGGTATTAACTAATTGATAAGTAAAAATTGTGTATAAGGTATACAACTTGGTGTTTTGATACATGTATACATTGTGAAATAATCACCACAGTCAAGCTATTTAACATCTCCATCACCTCACGTAGTTACCATTTTCTTTTTTCATGGTTAGAATACTTAAGACCACCCTGCAGATCTCTCAGCAGATTTCAGCTATACAGTGCAGTATTGTTCAGCATAGTCACCTGGCTCTACATTAGAGCTCCAGAACTTACTCATCTTGCGGAACTGGAACTTGGTACTCCTTGACTAACATCTCCCTGTTGCCCTCATCCTCCAGCTCCTGGCAACCACAGTTCTGCTCTTTGCGTCTATGAGTTTGTTTTAGATTCCTCATATAAGTGAGATCATGCAGTATTTGTCCTTCTGTGTCTGGCTTATTTTTAGTAATTACTTTTATGCCTTGCATTTACACAGAAGAACTGTAGTTTTCAGTGTTATCAGAATCGCATTTGAGCCTCATGACAACCTGGGGAGGTCGTAGAAGCTGTTAGTGTTATTGCAGCCAAGGAAACACACTGGCTGGTTACGTAGTTTCCTCAAGGCTTCACTGCTAATAGGCGGGGCGAGGACTCACATTTGGCTCTTTTGCCTCTTAGCCGAATATTCTTTTTTACCCTCACAGTGATTCTGCTGTTTTTGTATTGTGCTCTCAGACTGTTCCCCCCAAATGTTTGTATCCAGCCAGCACAGCAGGGCGGTGGTGTTCTTCCAGGTTGGAGAGGTGAAGCAGGGGTGCTAGTGGAACTGGAACTCGAGGCTGGTAGCCTAGATTGCTCCTGGCGGCAGAAGAGAGGAGGAATTGTGATGTGGCTTCTCACTTTCCTTTCAACTTTCAACCCCCAGGCCATGCGAAGAGCCATCTCCAGGAACACTGCCATGCTCGTGTGTTCTGCCCCCCAGTTTCCTCACGGTGTGATAGATCCTGTCCCTGAGGTGGCCAAGGTATGTGTGAGAATGGACGACTAGGCAGGCAGGCTGAGATTTTAAAGTAGCATCTAATGGTGCAGTACTTGGCAGAAAGAAGCGATTTCGAGTTTAGATTCTAGCCCAGTGGTGATGAACAGCTCTCGTCCGCCCTGTGATAAGCTGCACAGCTCTGCCGAAGCCTCTGAAATGACTAGCTTCTGCTATGGGGGAGGGATAACACGGGGAGGAAGGCTTTGTTTAAACTGGACATTCTGAAGCAGTCCTGACGTTTTGATTCAGATCAGGAAATAATCTGCATTTAGGGCTTGCCTGTCAGAGCCCACCGTGCTGCCCCAGAGCACCCCCCTCCTTCCCCGCCCCCAGCCTAAGGCAGAGTGCGTCTCATTTCTTGCTGGCTTTTGCAGGTGAGTTTGAGGCCCCACGTATTTCAATATAAAATAGAAACCACATTCAGATGAATTATTTTGAAGGCTAACTACATTTGAAAGACAAGCTTTATTAAAAATGTCAAAAATAGCCAGGTTTTAATACACGGAAGACAGTACATAATGCCTTGGGCCTGTACCCCACCATTCCACCCGTGTCTTGCAAAGTTTTCGTTGTAGAGCTATAACTGATATTGTCTATGGTCTTTGGTTTATGGAACTAGCTGGCTGTCAAATACAAAATACCTCTTCACGTGGACGCTTGTCTGGGGGGCTTCCTCATCGTCTTTATGGAGAAAGCCGGATACCCACTGGAGCACCCATTTGATTTCCGGGTGAAAGGTGTGACCAGCATTTCAGCTGATACTCATAAGGTGAGTGAGGGACGAGACCACATGTTAATCAAAGTAGACAGCTGATTATTTTGACTACTACTAATAAAATAAATTTATCTTTGCTTCCATCCTGACATACCTTCCTGGGGTACTGTCTTAAATAAGGAAAACTCTATGCTACGTGAGAGATAGGAAGCAAACCGATTAACTGGACAAGACGTTGCTTTTCCTGGGCCTCAGATTCCTCATTCCTAAAATAGAGAATTTAAACCCCATGAACCCCCCTGAAGTTTCTTATACTTTTTAATAAATAAGTTGGAAATCTTAATGTGAGTGGGAACAGAGGGAAACTGACAGACAGGGGGAATCTGCATGAAGAGAGTTCTGGGGCAGGTCTGCCGCATGGAACTGTACACTCACCTGTCTGCTTCTCCCCCTCAGTACGGCTACGCTCCCAAGGGCTCTTCGGTGGTGTTATACTCTGACAAGAAGTACAGGCACTATCAGTTCTTCGTTGACACAGATTGGCAGGGCGGCATCTATGCTTCCCCAACCATTGCGGGCTCACGGCCTGGTGGCATCAGTGCAGCCTGTTGGGCCGCCCTGATGTACTTCGGTGAGAGCGGCTACGTTGAAGCTACCAAGCAGATCATCAAAACCACTCGCTTCCTCAAGTCAGAGTATGTCTGGAAGGTTGGGGGGCTCCGCCGTGTTGCTTGCTTTGTCTGCTGTAGGCTCAAGGCAGCTGCTAGGCCCAGTGCCGTGGCTGCAGCCCGTCTGCAGGCCCGGAGTGTGGTGTTGGCCTGGGGAGATAAGCTCCCTTGCGTGCTGGGACTTGGAGGCCACACCCGGGCTTCATCCGTGGGCCGTGTTGTCTCCCTGACAACTGGCAGCTCTTACCAGGTGCTGGTGTACATCTTAATGGTTAAGCCAGTGCTTCTCAGAACGTGAGGTTGAATCCTCATCAGTCACATGGAGGGCTTGTTAAGACGCAGATTGCCGGGGCCCACTCCTAGAATTCTGACGCAGTAGGTCTGGAACGGGAGTCTGAAGATTGGCGTTTCTGAAAGTTCCCAGTGGACACTAATGCTGCTGGTCTGAGTCACACTTGGAGGATCGCTGGAGTAAGAGAAGAACTGGAGAGGGGGAGGGCGGAAGGGGTGGTGAAATCCGGGGTTAAGGCTAGAACCAGCTTGTGTGCTTTGTCTAACACACCTCTTCGTGTGTCACCTGCCTGGCTCTCCGTGTGTCACCAGGATTGGGGAGGCCTCTTCACGCTCTTGAGGGTGAATGAAAGCAGCCAGTAGGCACAGCTCACTTGAAAAAGGCCTGCATATGGTCCTGATACACCCGTCTGCTGAGAAGTGCTGTACCATTTCTTGCTTTAGGGATTACATGGATGACTTTTTATTTTTTTATTTTGTTGCTGCATGCGGGCTTTCTTTAGTTGCAGTGAGTGGGGGCTACTCTTGGTTGTGGTGCATGGGCTTCTCATTGCAGTGGCTTGTCTTGTTGTGGAGCACGGGCTCTAGGTGTGCAGGCTTCAGGAGTTGTGGCTCGTGGGCTCTAGAGTGCAGGCTCAGTAGTTGTGGCACGTGGGCTTAGCTGCTCCACAGCATGTGGGATCTTCCTGGACCAGGGCTCGAACCCGTGTCCCCTGCATTGGCAGGCGGATTCTTAACCACTGAACCACCAGGGAAGCCCTACATGGATGACTTTTTTAAAGAGAGATGGATTATTTTTCCAGGATTTACAAAAAAGTACATTGTTTATCCCTCAGATACCCCTGGGGGGCATATCATAATTCGGGGGTTGGGCAGACAGGTTAAGAGCCAACAGTCTTGATTCATTGGATCTAGTGGGGTTTGAGCCTTAAAATATTTTTAATATTTAGGAACCACTGATCTCAGTCTAGCCACCTTATGAGAAAACTTAAGCCCCCAAAGGTTAGATTTGTTATAATGGAGACATGAGATGACCAGAAGAATGTACGTGCCTGAATTTCCTTTCTGTTCCTTTTAAGGCTGGAAAATATCAAAGGCATCTTTGTTTTTGGGAATCCTCAATTGTCAGTCATTGCTCTGGGCTCCCATGATTTTGACATCTACCGACTATTCAACCTGATGAATGCCAAGGGCTGGAGCTTGAACCAGTTGCAGTTCCCACCCAGGTGAGCTTGAAGACTTTCCTTTGCTCCATGGCTGAAGGACTTGGGCAGCAAGATGACCTGGGGGATAGAGAGTGGCCGCTAGAGCCCAGCACTTTAGTGGCAGCTGGAGTATCTCAGGATGTCTCTTGCCATTTGGAGTTATTCGACATCAAGAACAAGACTGTTAGCTTTAACGTCTGGCAAATTAGGTGGCAGCCTTGAGACGAGCGGTCGGTCATGAGATCGTCTCCCACCGCCCCACACACAGTTGCTCTCTTTTTGGGCTCTGTTCTGTCCCATCCGCAGGTGCTCTCATGACCTGAGTAACGGAGGGCCTCTAATCCAGGGCCTGTAGTCATTCAGGCCTGCTGCTGTCGCCTTCCATAGGCATTTCTAACCTCATCTTCCAGGATGCCTTTAAACAAACACTCTGCTTCAACAGAGTAGGTCTCCTAGTGTCCTCCACACCCCCGATCCTGTCATGTGTCTGTGCCCCTGCCAGTCCCATCTGGATTCCGTTTTTTCCTCTTCACAATCCCGCTGCACCCCAGTCTCCCTCCAGGGGCAGTCTCTTCTCTGCCCTGAAGACCGTCGAGACCCCAGCCATATGGCCCTAGCCCATGAGGGTTCACCACCTAAGATAAAAGCGTCCTGTGGGTTGTCACATGGTTGAAGGAACAGCAGTGGAGGGGGAGGACAGGACAGCCAGCTGTATTCATCTTGTCAGGGTGGTTCTTGGTCACGCTGAGGGCATGAAGCCCTCTTGACAGCCCGTGTATTTGAGAGCCCTGATGCCCACAGCTGGGAGCACTTTGACTACACTTGTCACGAGCAACATGAAGAAGCAATCAATAAATTCCTGTACTGGGGGCTGCCTGATTTCAGAACTTTCCCCCCGTCTTATTCCAGGATTCATCTCACTTTGTCTTTCTTCTCCCATAGCATTCATTTCTGCATCACACTGGTACACACCCGTAAGCAAGTAGCGACACAGTTCCTAAAGGACATCCGGGAATCCGTCACTCAAATCATGAAGAATCCGAAAGCAAAGACCACAGGAATGGTAGGGACACTTGGGGTTTCTTCTTCCTGTGGAAGTTCAGGTGGTGTTGGTGGGCTTGAAAGAATCAGATGATCTCCAGTCTGTTCCTGCCTCTGTCCCTTATCCACAAACCTCTTTCCTTATTAGTCAGAACTGATGATCTCTGCTCACCCATTCCCAGGGTTTGTTTTAGTCTCAATCGAGGTATGCTAGATATAGTAAGCACCTTGTAAATTTGAAAGTGCTGTACAAAGACAGGTGGTGGTAGTGTCCATTTAAAAAGAAAATTTTGACACAGGAAAGGCAATAAGCCTGTTTCCTCCGGAATTTTCTACACCAAATCCTGTAGGACAGTTCTTTAGGCAGAACGGCAGGCTGGCAAATGCCTGTGAAAAACATCCTATGCCTTTCTGCTCGCATCGTGCCTGGGCTGGGGAGGCGGGCATGTGGGAGGAGGAGTGCACGACCGCAGCGCGGGCTGCTCCGGACCCCTCGTCTCTAATGACACTCTTTGACTGGGTTTGTAGGGTGCGATCTACGGCATGGCCCAGGCTACAGTCGACAGGAACCTGGTGGCAGAATTGTCCTCCGTCTTCTTGGACAGCCTTTTCAGCACAGACACTGTAACTCAGGGCAGCCAGATGAATGGTTCTCCAAAACCCCGCTGAGCTGGGATCCTCCGTGGCCCCGAGGTGCATCTGGCCTTCAGAAGGTTCTCGGGGTGTGGGACGGGCCACGTGGTTTCAACATCTGGTCTTTGCTCCGTAGAGCACAACACGGCAGACCATGAGACAGACTGACCCTCAGGATTCTTGTTCCCATCCCTTTGTGGTTTTTAACGTGAAGACGCTAAAGGATTCCGTGACGTCATTATTTTGCCCTTGTTCTAAATGTTACCCTGGGAATTGTTTTAACCATTTCCTTCTCTAACCTCTCTTGCTTTCAGCTTCACTTAATCACGGTGTGGCAGCTCTGACCTGTCCTGACTCCTTAGGGAAGGTGGGCTACAGTTTACGAGATAGGAAAAGGTTTCCTTTGTTACCTCAGGCAGGTGGGCTAGTCAGACGGGAAGTGTTCCATAACCGATGTTTCCTTCAGTGGGGGTAAGGTCTGCTCTAAGCAGGAGGCTTTTCCAGTCCTCCTCTGTGAGTGGTTAGCTGTCTCAGGGTCCCTTCTATTGCAGCTTGTGTTGTCTCCTGAGGACACAGGTTGACCAGCCATCGTTCTTGCTATGCGGGGCCGGCGCGGTCCAGCAGGTCTGCTCAGTCCACCACGGCAGGGTCTGGAGCAGTCGCTGGTCCTCAGTGGTGCCTGCAGTTCCCACTTGATACTTGGTTGTCGTCATCTTTGAAGACTGTTGTTGGAAATTATGCTCCCACTGGTTTGTTCCTGTTTCCATGGACGAGGAAAAGAATGCGGTTTCAGAGAATCTAGGGCCTTCTGGGGCTGCCTCCCTGAACTGGCAGCGTTGGGGCACACCTTAACTCTCTGCTGGGCCCTTTTCTGTACTTTCCTGAGGATTGGGCTGGGATGGGCACCCAAATTCAAATGTGTCACCAGAGTGGGCAGCAGTCCTCCCCTCCCTGCCGCTCTAAGCCGTCAAGCATGTTTGCTTGCCTGAAGGACAGCTCAAAGCACCTTCACAAATTGCCTCGACTTACCCGAGGTGGGCGTGAGAGAGCCCCCAAGGCAGGGAAAATCTCTCTGCATTCTGTGTTCTTCCTGCCTCTTCCCCCTTTATTCAGCTCCCAAAGGTACGACAGCAGTTAAGCCTCAGGTACTGCAAGCTCCTCGGCCCTGGCTAGGATGAGGTAAACTTTCTGGAATAGGAAGACATGATGGCAAGTGTCAGTTGTGGCCCAGGGCCTGGGATTCCTTCGTCACACTAGTTGCTCAGGGTGGCGCAGGGACAGGACCCAACCCTGCGCCCGCTCCCCACGCTCCGCCTCCCGTGCGGGGCCCTGATCTAGGCTGAGCCGCAGTCCTGCTCTCATGCTGACACCCCACGTGCCTTCTTCCTCAGCGGGGCCGGGCTACTCCTGACCCGGGCCGAGGGCAACTGGATCGGTCCTTGAGGCTTTCACCTGGGTAGGGGTAAGTCAGGAGGAACTTTCCTTTGTCCCCTACCCCTCTCAGGGACTCCTGAATATTCAGCCTCTTCAGGCTGAACTCCTCTAGCCTTCTTCGCTGGGAACGCCGGCTGGGAGAGCCACGACGCCCGGACTTCCCGCCGGCTCCTTGGCACGGTTGTCTGAAGTGTTCTTTAGCTCTGTACTTCCTCCACACTAACTGTGACCAGCTGGCCATGTCGTTGCAAGGCTGGTGTGATGTCTTTCATCCTGTCTTCTGTGGGTTCCAAGGATGGTTGGGTTATGTTTCTCTTAGAGGCTCAGATCCTTCGGACGTGAGAGTCACGTTCCCCCTGGTGGCTGAACTGCTGGGCACCTCCTGAGAGAGAGACTGTGCATGAACCGTCCCTGGATCTCCAGTGTGTGCAGGTTGGATAGAGGAAGTCCAGGGGCCCAGGACCACCCGGCAGGCACCACTGTGGTTTGTCAGCTGCTAAAATGGAGAAGCACATGTCCTGCAGAGTATGCTGTTGCTTCCGGTGTCTCCCAGGACCTTCCTCTGTGCTGTGACATTGCTTGTTGCCACTTTAGGTTATGGTCACGAGCATTAGTCTGACCCAACACTTGTGGGCTTTCTATTCTGTACACCTGTGCACGAGTAACAGTCTGGCAGTGGTGGGTGGAATGTCTTGATGATGTCTTGTTGCTAGCAGGTGTCACATCGGCCTCTGCAAAAACTACTCTTTTCTGGGTTAGAATTAAGTAGTCGCATGAATATACTGCCGTGTCACTTTTAACATGACCAGTTTTATACCTGGAAAACGGTACTGGCCTCTTTTAGATCTTTTCAGTCTTTAACCTCCCCCTTTTCCATCTCAAGGCTCCCTTCCTAATTGCAGCAGTAATCTCTTAAGAAGCAGTTAATAAAATGTCCCCAGTTTTAATCATTGTGGATGACTATATTTGTTTGTCTATTTAGGCACACAGGGAAGACACCTACTGGGGTGGCAGCGGCTGGTGAGAAGCGCCCCTTTGTGTCAAAATGGTTGTGTGTGACCACTGACACCAGAACCAGTTCAGACATGGACGAGCAGCAGTTCTGCTCAGTTCCAAGCACCTTCCTGGTAGCTCCACCAGGAGTGGTGGCCACACCTGTTTAAAGGTCTGGAACTCACATCTTCAGTTCCTCAGGGCCAGGGCCTTCTCGTAAGTTTTCAGTCACCTCCCTCATCCACACCTGCTTACATCTTACTGATGGATTGAGCCATCAGGGGTGGTCTCCACCCAGCTGGGCAGTGTGGATCCATTTCACCAAAGGACACTGATTTCAAGCCCTGCATCTGGTTTGGGAGCTGATGGAACTCCTCAGATATCTGCACACGTAACCACTGGGCCTCTTGTCCCATTATGAATAGGAAGTGAGAAGTCTTTCTGAAGGGTTATTCAGGCTCTGAAGTTCTGTCCTTCAGGTAACCCAGCTTTTCATTCTGGCTGTCAGCCCATTCACACTGCCAGAATCAAGCCAAGGAATACCGCCTTTGCCATATGGTTTCTGCCAAAGGACTTGGTTCCCTGAGCCCCTACTTGCTTTGGGGTAAAGCCTAGAGAAAAAGGGGCCAGGATATGTTTGGTGAGGAGGCGTGGTCCACCCAAGAAGTGGTGTCCTGATGCTCACAGCTGTGGGCCCCTTTGCCTTCTCTGTGGGACTTGACAGCAACAAGCTGCTTTTAGCTAGACCCAGGAGTGACAGAAGTAAGGACAGAGGCCTAACTTGGTAGCCACCAGCTATAGCCTGTAAGCAGAAGGCATGTGTTTGAGAGCCTTTTCTTGAGCTGGAGTTGTAATTGCCTTACTTTTTCTTGTGTTTTCTTTGGTCCATAATAGCTCCTTAACATCCTCCGCTATAATTTCAATTATTTGCATTAATTTTAGAATAAACATGTTTATTTCCAAAAAGTGTTCCTTGTGTCTTTGTACCACATCAAGGTGCTTCATATAACTGTAGTGCCCTCCAGGTTGGCACTTTTCAGTCTTTGATCCATGAGTAAGCAGAGGCAGAAAGGTGACATAACAGTCCATACTGCCATGTCTAGTGGCTTGTCCCCTGATCCAGTCATTAGGTCAAAGCACATTTAGAAGAATTTATGTCAGAAGTGAAGCAGATGGGGGAACCACTGTCTGAACCTTGTTGGTTCAACATTAAGCTTTACTGAGAACTTGTTACTAAAAAAGGTATCAGACAGAGATCAAGATGGCAGAATATAAAAGGACATGGAGCTCACCTCCTCCCATAAATACATCAAAAATACATGTACATGTGGAACAATTCTCACAGAATACCTACAGGAGGCTGGCAGAAGATCTCATACAACCAAAGCTTCAAGAAAGATCACCATATAACTGGGTAGGATGAAAGAAAAAAAAAAAAACGAATCAGGATGGGACCTGCACCCCTTGGAGGGAGCTGTGAAAGAGGAAAGGTCTCCTCACCCCAGGAACCCCCTTCACCAGCTGGGAGATCAGCCGGGACAGGGAGCTTCAGCAGCTCAGAGGAGAGTGCAGCCAGCCAGCTTGCAGCAGGCAGAACAGAGAGAGACCAGCACAGACAGTCCCGGCCACCTCGTTGCACTCCGCAGCCCAGATGCCCATCTGCTGGAGCACGTGGGGCTGGGTGCTGAAACTTGGGCTTCAGCAGATAGACCCAGGGAGAGGACGGGTTGGCTGCACAGAGATAGCCCAAAGGGGCTGGAGTGTGGTCCAGGCTGCAACCAGGCGTGTGTGCAGGACAGAGTATGGGTTGGTCACAGAAGCCCCGTTATTAACGTGCACACCAAGGGAGTGGGGGGACTCGCCATAGCAGCCTCGTTCTCGGGGCTTACAGTGGGCACGGCTCCCCCCCTACAGCTCTGGGGGCCTGCGAGTGCTGGCGGGTTGCCCATGTGCACAGGCAGGGCTGAAATCTGAGGCGTGTGACTTCAGTGGATTTATGTGCTGCAGGCAGCTTTGTACCTTCATTGCCTGTGGGACACCTGAGCAGATTACTGGTGCTCCTGTAGCTATGGCGGGTCCGGCATTAGTAGCTGCAGGCTTTGTGGGCCCCGTGCATGCAGATGCATGGTCAGGGCCTGAGATGACTCCTTAGCTCCCACGGCGGGTCCAGGTGTGCAACTACAGCGGTCCCCATGCCTGACTTTGGCGGATCTGTGCTAGTGGCTTTGTGAGCACAGCACCTGAGGTACACCGGGGAGACTGCCTGCATTCCCATGGCTGACTCGGGGCCGAGGGCAGTGCCAACAACAGGGTACTTTGTGAGCCCGCACAACAGGTGACAGGCAACACCACAGAGTGCATTTCCTAGTGGACAGCTCCGGTGGAAGAATACTCAGTGGCTCCTCTCTCAGCGGGAGTGCTCCAGTCCTGCCTACCTCACACCACAGCTCAGAAATGGATCTGGGGCTTCTTCTCCAACAACTGGGGAGCAGACCCACCCCAAAGAGGGCTGTGACAACCACAGAGCAAAGAGGAGGCCCTGCTGAACATCCAGTGCAGGCTCTGGTCACCACAACACCTATCGTACCTCCTATAACATCCAGCACAACCTGAAGACAGACATGGCAGGCGTCCACACTAAAAAGTCCTCGCACCAAAAATATCAGGCCACACAGGGATGCTCCCACAGAAAAACAGCCCTTCAAGACCACAGTATATAACTTTGTCTTAAATCCATAGAGTCAGGAAATTTAAGTGAAATGAAAAGGCAGAGGAACTACTCCCAATTAAAATAAGAAAATCCCCTGAAAGAGCAAATAATGAAACAGACCTCTACAGACTACCAGACCCCCAGTTCAAGAAGGAGGTGGTAAAGATACAGAAAGAATTAAGAAAGGCTATCAACAAATACAAATCACTGTAAAAAGGACCTAGAAACTATAAAGGGGAGACAATTAAAATTATAAAACTCACTTGCCAAGATGAAAGCCAACCTAAAGGCAATAAATAGCAAACTAAATAATGCAGAAGAATGAATAAGTGATCTGGAAGATAGAGTAATGGAAATCACCCAATCAGAACAGCAGACAGAAAGACAAGAAAAAGCAATATATGAGATCTATGGGATAATATAAAGCATGTCGATCTACGCACAATAGGAATCCCAGTAGAAGAAGAAAAAGGGGATCAAAAATGTATTCGAAGAAATTATAGCTGAAAATTTCCCAAACCTAAAGAAGGAAACATATCCAGGTATAGGAAGCACAGAGGGTCCAAAACAAGATGAACCTGAAGAGAACTACACCAAGACACATTATAATTAGAATGGCAAAAGTGAAAAATAAACGGAGGATTCTAAGGACAGCAAGGAAAAAACAAGGAATTAATTACAAGTGAACCACCATAAGACTATGAGCTGACCGCAATACAGAAACACTGCAGGCCAGAAGGGAGTGGCAAGATATATTCAAAGTCCTGAAATGGAAAAACCTGCCACCTAGGATACTCTAACCAGCAAGATTATCATTTAGAATAGAAGGAGAATTTCTCAGAGAAGAAAAAACTAAAAGAATACAGTAATACTAAAATCTATCCTAAAAGAAATATTGAAAGGTATTCTCTAAATAGAAAAGAAGAATCTATAGGAAAGAGAAAAATCACACAATTGGAAAAAAAAGTCACTTAAATAAACCAGTACAGAGATTGAGGAAAAATAATCAAAAAAATTTTTCTGAAAGTGATGATAGCCACATTGAACAGCAAAAGTATAAATGAGATGTAAAAGAGGACATCAGAGTCATAAAATGTGGGGGAAGAAAGTAAGACAATGTAGATTTTTCTTCTTAGACTATGCTTGAGCCTATATGGCTACCAGTCTAAAGCAAGTAGATACAGTAATGGGTAAACGTACTTGAAAACAGGGTAATCACAAAACAAAAACATATTCACAAAAAACGAAGAGAACAAAAAGCATAATACAAAAGAAAACCATCAAATCACAAAAGGAAAAAAAAGAAAGAAATACAAAATCAATAAGAAAACAAGATTTAAAATGGCAATAAAAAATATCTTTCCATAATTACCTTAAATGGCAATGGACTAAATGCTCCAATCAAAACACACAGACTGGCAGACTGGATAATAAAACAAGAGTCTACAATATGCTGGCTGTAACAGACCCACTTTAGGGTGAAGGACACACATAGATTGAAAGTGAGGTAATCAAAAACAATATTTCTTGCAAATGGAAATGACAATAAAGCAGGGGGTAGCAATATTCATATCAGACAAAATAGACTTTAAAGCCAAGGCCATAAAGAAACAAAGAAAAACACTATATAATAAAGGTATCAATACAAGAAGAGGATATTACACTCATTAACATATATGCACCTATTATAGGAGCACTTAAATACATAAAACAAATGTTAAGAGACATAAAGGGAGAAACTGATGGGAATATAATAATAGTGGGAGATTTTAACAGCCCACTGACATTAATAAAGAGATCTTCTAGATAGAAAATTGATAAGGGAAAAGAGATCCTAAATGACACAGTAGAACAGTTAAACTTAATAGATATTTTCAGCATATTACATCCAAAAAACTAGAATACACATTCAAGTGCACATAGAACATTTTCTAGAACAGGCCACATACTGTCTCACAAAACAAGCCTAAACAAATTTAAGATAGAAATTTGAAGTATCTTTTCTAACCACAATGGCATGAAACTAGAAATCAACCAGAGAGAGAAAGGAAAAGAAAAGACTTATATGGAGACCATACAACATGCTACTAAAAAACCAATGGGTGAACAATGACATAAAAGAGGAAATTTTTAAAAACCATGAGACGAACAACAATGAAAATCTAACCATACCAAATCTCTGGGACGAAGCAAAAGCAGTCCTAAGAGGGAAGTATAGAGCCATACCAGTCTTCCTAAAAAATAAGAAAAATCTCAAATAAACAACCTAACCTACCACCTAAGAAAATCAGAAAAAGAATACACAAAACCTAAAGGTAACATAAGAAATGTAATAATAAAGATCAGAGAGAAAATAAAATAGAGATGAAGAAAAATGTAAAAATTCAAAAAAACCAAGAGCAAGAGTTGGTTTTTTGAAAGAGTAAAACATAATGGACAAACCTCTGGCCAGGAACACCAAGAAGAAAAGAAAGAGGACCTGAGTTAAAAAAATAAGAAATGGAAGAGAAGGAGAAACAAACTTCTGAATTGTTTTGTCTCCTTTGCTGCACGTGCTGTTATCACCAGTCAGTGCACTGTGATGCACAAGGGCTAGGGTGAAATGGAAATTTCTCTTTTAGGAAACAGGAAATAGGTTACGAATAAAAGAATGCTCATCCACTGAAAGGAGATGGTCTCTCTCTGGGCATCAGTGTTGACTGAATGCAGAGAACCTGGAAATTGATTCAGGAGTTTTGGAAACTAAACAAAAAAAAATCACCGAGGGGCTTCCCTGGTGGCGCAGTGGTTAAGAATCCACCTGCCAATGCAGGGGACACGGGTTCAAGCCCTGGCCCGGCAAGATCCCACATGCCGCAGAGCAACTAAGCCCGTGTGCCACAACCACTGAGCCTGCGCTCTAGAGCTCACGTGCCACAACTACTGAAGCCTATGCACCTAGAGCCTGTGCTCCGCAACAAGAGAAGCCACTGCATCACAACGAAGAGTAGCCCCTGCTTGCCGCAACCGGAGAAAGCCCATGCACAGCAACCAAGACCCAACACAGCCAAAAAAAAAATCACTGAACATCATCATGATTGTCAAATTCTAACCAGAACTGAAACCAGCCGTGTGGCTGACAGGGTCTTGGTGCTCCAGCCGGGTGTCAGGCCTGTGCCTCTGAGGTGGGAGAGCCGAGTTCAGGATATTGGTCCACCAGAGCCCTCCCGGCTCCACATAACATCAAACAGCAAAAGCTCTCCCAGAGATCTCCATCTCAACGCTAAGACCCAGCTCCACTCAACAACCAGCAAGCTACAGTGTTGGACAGCCTATGCCAAACAACTAGCGAGACAGGAACACAACCCCACCCATTACAAGAGAGGCTGCCTAAAATCATAATAAGGTCACAGACACCCCAAAACACACCACTGACATGGTCCTGCCCACCAGAAAGACAAGATCCAGCCTCATCCACCAGAACACAGGAACTAGTCCTCTCCACCAGGAAGCCTACACAACCCACTGAACCAACCTTAGGCACTGGGGGCAGACACCAAAAACAACGAGAACTATGAACCTGCAGCCTGTGAAAAGGAAACCCCAAACACAGTAAGTTAAGCAAAATGAGAAGACAGAGAAACACACAGCAGATGAAGAAGCAAACTAAAAACCCACCGGACCAAACAAACGAAGAGGAAATAGGCAGTGTACCTGAATAAGAACTCTGAGTAATGATAGTAAAGATGATCCAAAATCTTGGAAATAGAATGAAGACAATACAAGAAATGTTTAACAAGGACCTAGAAGAACTAAAGAGCAAACAAACACTGATGAACAACACAATAAATGAAATTAAAAATTCTCTAGAAGGAATCAATAGCAATAACTGAGGCAGAAGAACGGATAAGTGACCTGGAAGATAAAATGGTGGAAATAACTACTGCAGAGCAGAATAAAGAAAAAAGAATGAAAAGAATTGAGGCCAGTCTTAGAGACCTCTAGGACAAAACTGAACACACCAACATTCGAATTACAGGGATCTCAGAAGAATAAGAGAAAAAGAAAGGGACTGAGAAAATATTTGAAGCAATTATAGTTGAAAACGTCCCTAATATGGGAAAGGGAATAGTCAATCAAGTCCAGGAAGCACAGAGAGTCCCATACAGGATAAATCCAAGGAGAAACACGCCAAGATACATATTAATCAAACTAACAAAAATTAAATACAAAGAAAAAAATATTAAAAACAGCAAGGGAAAAACAACAAATAACATACAAGGGCATCCCCATAAGGTTAACAGCTGATCTTTCAGCAGAAACTCTGCAAGCCAGAAGGGAGAGGCAGGACATATTTAAAGTGATGAAAGGGAAAAACCTACAACCAAGATTATGCTATCCAGCACGGATCTCATTCAGATTCGACAGAGAAATTAAAAGCTTTACAGACAAGCAAAAGCTAAGAGAATTCAGCACCACCAAACCAGCTTTACAACAAATGCTAAAGGAACTCCTCTAGGCAGGAAACACAAGAGAAGGAAAAGACCTACGATAACAAACCCAAAACAATTAAGAAAATGGTAATAGGAACATATCAATAACTGCCTTAGATGTAAATGGATTAAATGCTCCAACCAAAAGACACAGACTGACTGAATGGATACAAAAACAAGACCCATATATATGCTGTCTAGAAGAGACCCAACTTCAGACCTAGGGACACATACAGACTGAAAGTGAGGAGATGGAAAAGATATTCCATGCAAATGGAAATCAAAAGAAAGCTGGAGTAGCAATTCTCATATCAGACAAAATAGACTTTAAAATAAAGACTATTACAAGAGACAAAGAAGGACACTACATAATGATCAAGGGATCTATCCAAGAAGATATAACACTTGTAAATATTTATGCACCCAACATAGGAGCACCTCAATACATAAGGCAAATGCTAACAGCCATAAAAGGGGAAATCAACAGTAAAACAATCATAGTAGGGGACTTTAACTCCCCACTTTCACCAATGGACAGATCATCCAAAATGAAAATAAATAAGGAAACACAAGCTTTAAACGATACATTAAACAAGATGGACTTAATTGATATTTATAGGACATTCCATCCAAAAACAACAGATTACACTTTCTTCTCAAGCATGCACAGAACATTCTCCAGGATAGATCACATCTTGGGTCACAAATCAAGCCTCAGTAAATTTAAGAAAACTGAAATCGTATCAAGCATCTTTTCTGACCACAATGCTATGAGATTAGAAATCAATTACAGGGCAAAAACGTAAAAAACATAAACACATGGAGGCTAAACAATATGTTACTAAATAACCAGGAGATCACTGAAGAAATCAAAGAGGAAATCAAAAAATACCTAGAGACAAATGACAATGAAAACACGATGATCCAAAACCTATGGGATGCAGCAAAGCAGTTCTAAGAGGAAAGTTTATACCTATACAAGCCTACCTCAAGAAACAAGAAAAATCTCAAATAATCTAAACTTACACATAAAGGAACTAGAGAAAGAAGAACAAACAAACCCAAAGTCAGCAGAAGGAAAGAAATCATAAAGATCAGATCAGAAATAAATGAAAAAGAAATGAGGGAAACAATAGTAAAGATCATTAAAACTAAAAGCTGGTTCTTTGAGAAGATACAATTGATAAACCATTAGCCAGACTCATCAAGAAAAAAAGGGAGAAGACTCAAATCAACAGAATTAGAAATGAAAAAGGAGAAGTAACAACTGACACTGAAAAAATACAAAGGATCAGGAGAGATTACTACAAGCAACTATATGCCAATAAAATGGACAACCTGGAAGAAATGGACAAATTCTTAGAAAAGTGCAACCTTCCGAACTGAACCAGGAAGAAAGAAAATATAAACAGACCAATCACAAGCACTGAAATTGAGACTGTGATTAAAAATCTTCTAACAGGGCTTCCCTGGTGGCGCAGTGGTTAAGAATCTGCCTGCCAATGCGGAAGACATGGGTTTGAGCCCTGGACCGGGAAGATCCCACATGACACGGAGCAACTAACTCCGTGTGCCACAACTACTAAGCCTGTGCCCTAGAGCCTTCGAGCCACAGCTACTGAAGCCCGCGTGCCTAGAGCCCGTGCTCCGCAACAGAAGCCACCTCAATGAGAAGCCTGCGCACAGCAACGAAGACCCAATGCAGCCATAAATAAATTAATTAAAAAAAAATCTTCCAACAAAGAAAAGTCCAGGACCAGATGGCTTCACAGATGAATTCTATCAAACATTTAGGGAAGAGCTAACACCCATCCTTCTCAAACTTCCAAAAAACTGTAGAGGAAGGAACATTCCCAAACTCATTCTATGAGGCCACCATCACCCTGATACCAAACCAGACAAAAATACTACAAAAAAAGAAAATTACAGACCAATATCACTGATGAACAGAGATGCAAAAATTGGCAACAAAATACTAGCACACAGAATCCAACAACACATTAAAAGGATCATACACCATGATCAAGTGGGATTTATCCCAGAGATGCAAGGATTCTTCAATATACTCAAATCAATCAATGTGATACACCATATTAACAAATTGAAGGAGAAAAACCATATGATCATCTCAATAGATGCAGAGAAAGCTTTCAACAAAATTCAACACCCATTTATGAAAAAAACCCTCCAGAAAGTAGGCAAAGAGATAACTTGCCTCAACATAATAAAGGCCATATATGACAAACCCACGGCCAACATCATTCTCAATGGTGAAAAACTGAATTCATTTCCACTAAGATCAGGAACAAGACAAGGCTGTCCACTCCCACTGCTGCTATTCAACATAGTTTTGGAAGTTTTAGCCACAATAAGCAGAGAAGAAAAAGAAATAAAAAGAATCCAAATCGGAAAAGAAGAAGTAAAGCTGTCACTGTTTGCAGATGACATGATACTATACACAGAGAATCCTAAAGATGCTACCAGAAAACTACTAGAACTAATCAATGAAGTTGTAAAGTTGCAGGATATAAAATTAATGCACAGAAATCTCTTGCATTCCTATACACTAATGATGAAAAATCTGAAAGAGAAATTAAGGAAACACTCCCATTTACCATTGCAACAAAAAGGATAAAATACCTAGGAATAAACCTAAGGAGACAAAAGACCTGTATGCAGAAAACTATAACACACTGATGAAAGAAATTAAAGATGATAGAAACAGATGGAGAGACATACCATGTTCTTGGACTGGAAGTATCACCATTGTGAAAATGACTCTACTACCCAAAGCAATCTACAGATTCAATGCAATCCCTATCAAACTACCAGCAGCATTTTTCACAGAACTAGAACAAAAACTTTCACAAGTTGTATGGAAACATAAAGACCCCGAATAGCCAAAGCAATCCTGAGAATGAAATAACAGAGCTGGAGGAATCAGGCTCACCGACTTCAGACTCTACTACAAAGCTACAGTAAGCAAGACAGTATGGTACTGGCACAAAAACAGAAATACCAATTAATGGAACAGGATAGAAAGCCCAGAGATAAACCCACACATATATGGTCAACCTTATCTTTGATAAAGGAGGCAAGAATATACAATGGAGAAAAGAGAGCCTCATCATTAAGTGATGCTGGGAAAACTGGACTGCTACATATAAAAGAATGAAATTAGAACACTCCCTAACACCATACAAAAAAATAAACTCAAGGGGGGACCTTGAAGATGGCAGAAGAGTAAGACGTGGAGGTCACCTTCCTCCCCACAGATACACCAGAAATACATCTACACGTGGAACAACTCCTACAGAACACCTACTGAACGCTGGCAGAAGACCTCAGACCTCCCAAAAGGCAAGAAACTCCCCACGTACCTGGGTAGGGCAAAAGAAAAAAAGGAAAAACAGAGACAAAAGAATAGGGACGGCACCTGCACCAGTGGGAGGGAGCTGTGAAGGAGGAAAAGTTTCCACACACTAGGAAGCCCCTTCGCGGGCGGAGACTGCGGGGGGGCGGAGGGGGGAGCTTCGGAGCCGCGGAGGAGAGCACAGCAACGGGTGCGGAGGGCAAAGCGGGGAGATTCCCGCACAGAGGATCGGTGCCGACCGGCACTCACCAGCCCGAGAGGCTTGTCTGCTCACCCGCCGGGGCGGGCGGGGCTGCGAGCTGAGGCTCTGAGGCTCGGGTTTCGGTTTCGGACGGAGCGCAGGGAGAGGACTGGGGTTGGCGGCTTGAACATAGCCTGAAGGGGTTAGTGCACCACGGCTAGCCGGGAGGGAGTCCGGGGAAAAGTCTGCACCTGCCGAAGAGGCAAGAGACTTTTTCTTCCCTCTTTGTTTCCTGGTGCGTGAGGAGAGGGGTTTAAGAACGCTGCTTGAGGGAACTCCGGAGACGGGCGCGAGCCGCGGCTAAAAGCGCGAACCCCAGAGACGGGCGCGAGCCGCGGCTAAAAGCGTGGACCCCAGAGACGGGCGCGAGCCGCGGCTAAAAGCGTGGACCCGAGACGGGCGCGAGCCGCGGCTAAAAGCGCGGACCCCAGAGACGGGCGGGAGACGATAAGGCTGCTGCTGCCGCCACCGAGGGGCCTGTGTGCGAGCACAGGTCACTCTCCACACCCCTCTTCCGCAGAGCCTGTGCAGCCCGCCACTGCCAAGGTCCCGGGATCCAGGGACAACTTCCCCCGGAGAACGCACGGCGCGCCTCAGGCTGGTGCAAAGTCACGCCGGCCTTTGCCGCCGCAGGCCCGCCCCGCACTCCGTGCCCCTCCCTCCCCGCCGGCCTGAGTGCGCCAGAGCCCCCGAATCAGCGCCAGAGCCCCCGAATCAGCGGCTCTTTTAACCCCGCCCTGTCTGAGCAAAAAACAGACGCCCTCCAGCGACCTACACGCAGTGGCAGGGCCAAATCCAAAGCTGAGCCCCTGGGAGCTGTGAGAACAAAGAGGAGAAAGGGAAATCTCTCCCAGCAGCCTCAGAAGCAGCGGATTAAAAGCTCCACAATCAACTTGATGTGCCTGCATCTGTGGAATACCTGAATAGACAACCAATCATCCCAAATTAAGGAAGTGGACTTTAGGAGCAAGATCTACGATTTTTTCCCCTTTTCCTCTTTTTGTGAATGTGTATGTGTATGCTTCTGTGTGAGATCTTGTCTGTATATTCTTGCTTCCACCATTTGTCCTAGGGTTCTATCTGTCCATGGTTTTTTTAAAAAATTTTTTTAATAATCAATTTTAATTTTAATAACGTTATTATACTTTACTTTCGTTCTTTCTTTCTTTCCTTCCTTCCTTCCCTCCTTTAGACAACGAATCATCCCAAATTGAGGAGGTGGTCTCTGACAGCAAGATTTATGATTTTTCCCCATTTACCTCTTTTAGTGAGGGTGTATGTGTATGCTTCTGTGTAAGATTTTGTCTGTATAGCTTTGCTTCCAACATTTGTCCTAAGGTTCTATCCGTCCCTTCTTTTTTTTTTCTAAATAAGAATTTTTAAATTCAATAACTTTATTATATTTATTTTATTTTTACTGTATCTTCTTTCTTTCTGTCTTTTTTCCTTCTTTTCCTCCTTCCTTCCTTCCTCCCTCCCTCCCTCCCTCCTTTCTTTCCTTCTTGCCTTCTTTCCTTCTTTGCTTCTTTCTTCCTTCCTTCCTTCCTTCCCTCCTTTCCTTCTTTCTTTCCTCATACTTCTACTAATTCCCTCTACTTTTTCTCCCTTTTATTCTGAGCCGTGTGGATGAAAAGCTCTTGGTGCTCCAGCCAGGAGTCAGGGCTCTGCCACTGAGGTAGGAGAGCCAACTTCAGGACACTGGTCAACAAGAGACCTCCCAGTTCCACATAATATCAAACGGCAAAAATCTCCCAGAGACCTCCATCTTAACACCAGCACCCAGCTTCACTCAACGACCAGCAAGCCACAGTGCTGGACAACCTATGCCAAACAACTAGCAATACAGGAACACAACCCCACCCATTAGCAGAGAGGCTGCCTAAAATCATAATAAGGCCACAGACACCCCAAAACACACCACCAGACGTGAACCTGCCCACTAGAGAGACAAGATCCAGCCTCATCCACCACAACACAGGCACTAGTCCCCTCCACCAGAAAGCCTACACAACCCACTGAACCAACCTTAGCCACTGGAGACAGACATCAAAAATAGCAGGAACTAGGAACCTGCAGCCTGCAAAAAGGAGACCCCAAACACAGTAAGATAAGCAAAATGAGAAGACAGAAAAACACACAGCAGACAAAGGAGCAAGATAAAAATGCACCAGACCTAACAAATGAAGAGGAAATAGGCAGTCTACCTGAAAAAGAATTCAGAATAATGATAGTAAGGTTGATCCGAAATCTTGGAGATAGAATGGACAATAGAATGGACAAAATGCAAGAATCAGTTAACAAGGACCTAGAAGAACTAAAGATGAAACAAGCAACGATGAACAACACAATAAATGAAATTAAAAGTACTCTAGATGGGATCAATAGCAGAATAACTGAGGCAGAAGAACGGATAAGTGACCTGGAAGATAAAATAGTGGAAATAACTACTGCAGAGCAGAATAAAGAAAAAAGAATGAAAAGAACTGAGGACAGTCTCAGAGACCTCTGGGACAACATTAAACGCACCAACATTCGAATTATAGGGGTTCCAGAAGAAGAAGAGAAAAAGAAAGGGACTGAGAAAATATTTGAAGAGATTATAGTTGAAAACTTCCCTAATATGGGAAAGGAAATAGTTAATCAAGTCCAGGAAGCACAGAGAGTCCCATACAGGATAAATCCAAGGAGAAATACGCCAAGACACATATTAATCAAACTGTCAAAAATTAAATACAAAGAAAGCATATTAAAAGCAGCAAGGGAAAAACAACAAATAACACATAAGGGAATCCCCATAAGGTTAACAGCTGATCTTTCAGCAGAAACTCTGCAAGCCAGAAGGGAGTGGCAGGACATATTGAAAGTGTTGAAGGAGAAAAACCTGCAACCAAGATTACTCTACCCAGCAAGGATCTCATTCAGATTTGATGGAGAAATTAAAACCTTTACAGACAAGCAAAAGCTGAGAGAGTTCAGCACCACCAAACCAGCTTTACAACAAATGCTAAAGGATCTTCTCTAGGCAAGAAACACAAGAGAAGGAAAAGACCTATAATAACGAATACAAAACAATTTAGAAAATGGGAATAGGAACATACATATCGATAATTACCTTAAATGTAAATGGACTAAATGCTCCCACCAAAAGACACAGATTAGCTGAATGGATACAAAAACAAGACCCTTATATATGCTGTCTACAAGAGACCCACTTCAGACCTAGAGACACATACAGACTGAAAGTAAGGGGATGGAAAAAGATATTCCATGCAAATGGAAACCAAAAGAAAGCTGGAGTAGCAATTCTCATATCAGACAAAATAGACTTTAAAATAAGGACTATTAAAAGAGATAAAGAAGGACACTACATAATGATCAAGGGATCAATCCAAGAAGAAGATATAACACTTGTAAATATTTATGCACCCAACATAGGAGCACCTCAATACATAAGGCAAATGCTAACAGCCATAAAAGGGGAAATCGACAGTAACACATTCATAGTAGGGGACTTTAACACCCCACTTTCACCCATGGACAGATCATCCAAAATGAAAATAAATAAGGAAACACAAGCTTTAAATGATACATTAAATAAGATGGACTTAATTGATATTTATAGGACACTCCATCCAAAAACAACAGAATACACATTTTTCTCAAGTGCTCATGGAACATTCTCCAGGATAGATCACATCTTGGGTCACAAATCAAGCCTTGGTAAATTTAAGAAAATTGAAATTGTATCAAGTATCTTTTCTGACCACAACGCCATGAGACTAGATATCAATTACAGGAAAAGATCTGTAAAAAATACAAACACATGGAGGCTAAACAATACACTACTTAATAATGAAGTGATCACTGAAGAAATCAAAGAGGAAATCAAAAAATACCTAGAAACAAATGACAATGGAGACACAACGACCCAAAACTTGTGGGATGCAGCAAAAGCAGTTCTAAGGGGGAAGTTTATAGCAATACAAGCCCACCTTAAGAAGCAGGAAACATCTCGAATAAGCAACCTAACCTTGCACCTAAAGCAATTAGAGAAAGAAGAACAAAAAAACCCCAAAGCTGGCAGAAGGAAAGAAATCATAAAAATCAGATCAGAAATAAATGAAAAAGAAATGAAGGAAACAATAGCAAAGATCAATAAAACTAAAAGCTGGTTCTTTGAGAAGATAAACAAAATAGATAAACCACTAGCCAGACTCATCAAGAAAAAAAGGGAGAAGACTCAAATCAATAGAATTAGAAATGAAAAAGGAGAGGTAACAACTGACACTGCAGAAATAAAAGAGATCATGAGAGATTACTACAAGCAACTCTATGCCAATAAAATGGACAACCTGGAAGAAATGGACAAATTCTTAGAAATGCACAACCTTCTGAGACTGAACCAGGAAGAAATAGAAAATATGAACAGACCAATCACAAGCACTGAAATTGAAACTGTGATTAAAAATCTTCCAACAAAGAAAAGCCCGGGACCAGATGGCTTCACAGGAGAATTCTATCAAACATTTAGAGAAGAGCTAAAACCTATCCTTCTCAAACTCTTCCAAAATATAGCAGAGGGATGAACACTCCCAAACTCCTTCTACGAGGCCACCATCACCTTGATACCAAAACCAGACAAGGATGTCACAAAGAAAGAAAACTACAGGCCAATATCACTGATGAACATAGATGCAAAAATCCTCAACAAAATACTAGCAAACAGAATCCAACAGCACATTAAAAGGATCATACACCATAATCAAGTGGGGTTTATCCCAGGAATGCAAGGATTCTTCAATATACTCAAATCAATCAATGTGATACACCATATTAACAAATTGAAGGAGAAAAACCATATGATCATCTCAATAGATGCAGAGAAAGCTTTTGACAAAATTCAACACCCATTTATGATAAAAACCCTGCAGAAAGTAGGCATAGAGGGAACTTTCCTCAACATAATAAAGGCCATATATGACAAGCCCACAGCGAACATCATCCTCAATGGTGAAAAACTGAAAACATTTCCACTAAGATCAGGAACAAGACAAGGTTGCCCACTCTCACCACTCTTATTCAACATAGTTTTGGAAGTTTTAGCCACAGCAATCAGAGAAGAAAAGGAAATAAAAGGAATCCAAATCGGAAAAGAAGAAGTAAAGCTGTCACTGTTTGCAGATGACATGATCCTATACATAGAGAATCCTAAAGATGCTACCAGAAAACTACTAGAGCTAATCAATGAATTTGGTAAAGTGGCAGGATACAAAATTAATGCACAGAAATCTCTGGCATTCCTATATACTAATGATGAAAAATCTGAAAGTGAAATCAAGAAAACACTCCCATTTACCATTGCAACAAAAAGAATAAAATATCTAGGAATAAACCTACCTAAGGAGACAAAAGACCTGTATGCAGAAAATTATAAGACACTGATGAAAGAAATTAAATATGATACAAATAGATGGAGAGATATACCATGTTCTTGGATTGGAAGAATCAACATTGTGAAAATGACTCTACTACCCAAAGCAATCTATAGATTCAATGCAATCCCTATCAAACTACCACTGGCATTTTTCACAGAACTAGAACAAAAAATTTTGCAATTTGTATGGAAACACAAAAGATCCCAAATAGCCAAAGCAATCTTGAGAACGAAAAAAGGAACTGGAGGAATCAGGCTCCCTGACTTCAGACTATACTACAAAGCTACAGTAATCAAGACAGTATGGTACTGGCACAAAAACAGAAAGACAGATCAATGGAACAGGATAGAAAGCCCAGAGATAAACCCATGCACATATGGACATCTTATCTTTGATAAAGGTGGCAGGAATGTACAGTGGAGAAAGGACAGCCTCTTCAATAAGTGGTGCTGGGAAAACTGGACAGGTACATGTAAAAGTATGAGATTAGATCACTCCCTAACACCATACACAAAAATAAGCTCAAAATGGATTAAAGACCTAAATATAAGGCCAGACACTATCAAACTCTTAGAGGAAAACATAGGCAGAACACTCTATGACATAAATCACAGCAAGATCCTTTCTGACCCACCTCCTAGAGTAATGGAAATAAACCCAAAAATAAACAAATGGGACCTAATGAAACTTCAAAGCTTTTGCACAGCAAAGGAAACCATAAACAAGACCAAAAGACAACCCTCAGAATGGGAGAAAATATTTGCAAATGAAGCAACTGACAAAGGATTAATCTCCAAAATTTACAAGCAGCTTATGCAGCTCAATAACAAAAAAACAAACAACTCAATCCAAAAATGGGCAGAAGACCTAAATAGACATTTCTCCAAAGAAGATATACAGACTGCCAACAAACACATGAAAGAATGCTCAACATCATTAATCATTAGAGAAATGCAAATCAAAACTACAATGAGATATCATCTCACGCCAGTCAGAATGGCCATCATCAAAAAATCTAGAAACAATAAATGCTGGAGAGGGTGTGGAGAAAAGGGAACACTCTTGCACTGCTGGTGGGAATGTGAATTGGTTCAGCCACTATGGAGAACAGTATGGAGGTCCCTTAAAAAGCTACAAATAGAACTACCATATGACCCAGCAATCCCACTACTGGGCATATACCCTGAGAAAACCGAAATTCAAAAAGAGTCGTGTACCAAAATGTTCATTGCAGCTCTATTTACAATAGCCCGGAGATGGAAACAACCTAAGTGCGCATCATCGGATGAACGGATAAAGAAGATGTGGCACATATATACAATGGAATATTACTCAGCCATAAAAAGAAAGGAAACTGAGCTATTTGTAATGAGGTGGATAGACCTAGAGTCTGTTATACAGAGTGAAGTAAGTCAGAAAGAAAAAGACAAATACCGTATGCTAACACATATATATGGAATTTAAGAAAAAAAATGTCATGAAGAACCTAGGGGTAAGGCAGGAATAAAGACGCAGACCTCCTAGAGAACGGACTTGAGGTTATGGGGAGGGGGAAGGGTGAGCTGCGACAGGGTGAGAGAGAGTCATGGACATATACACACTAACAAACGTAGTAAGGTAGATAGCTAGTGGGAAGCAGCCGCATGGCACAGGGATATTGGCTCGGTGCTTTGTGACAGCCTGGAGGGGTGGGATAGGGAGGGTGGGAGGGAGGGAGACGCAAGAGGGAAGAGATATGGGAACATATGTATATGTATAACTGATTCACTTTGTTATAAAGCAGAAACTAACACACCATTGTAAAGCAATTATACCCCAATAAAGATGTTAAAAAAAATAAAAAAAAATAAAGCATATAAGAGACTAAGAAAAAAAATTAAGTTTAAGATGATTGTTCAGTGAGAGATGTAAAATTAATTTGTAAAAAATAAAAGAATCTGAAATATGAAAAAAAATAAAAAATAAAAATAAACTCAAAATGGATTAAAGACCTAAATGTAAAGCCAGACACTATAAAACTCTTAGCAGAATACATAGGCAGAATATTCTATGACATAAATCACAGCAAGATCCTTTTTGACCCACCTCCTACAGAAATGGAAATAAAAACTAAAATAAACAAATGGGACCTAATGAAACTTCAAAGCTATTGCACAGGAAAGGTAACCATAAACAAGACGAAAAGACAACCCTCAGAATGGGAGAAAATATTTGCAAATGAAGCAACTGACAAAGGATTAATCTCCAAAATTTACAAGCAGCTCATGCAGCTCAATAACAAAAAAACAAACAACCCAATCCAAAAATGGGCAGAAGACCTAAATAGACATTTCTCCAAAGAAGATATACAGACTGCCAACAAACACATGAAAGAATGCTCAACATCATTAATCATTAGAGAAATGCAAATCAAAACTACAATGAGATATCATCTCACGCCAGTCAGAATGGCTATCATCAAAAAATCTAGAAACAATAAATGCTGGAGAGGGTGTGGAGAAAAGGGAACACTCTTGCACTGCTGGTGGGAATGTGAATTGGTTCAGCCACTATGGAGAACAGTATGGAGGTCCCTTAAAAAGCTACAAATAGAACTACCATATGACCCAGCAATCCCACTACTGGGCATATACCCTGAGAAAACCGAAATTCAAAAAGAGTCGTGTACCAAAATGTTCATTGCAGCTCTATTTACAATAGCCCGGAGATGGAAACAACCTAAGTGCGCATCATCGGATGAACGGATAAAGAAGATGTGGCACATATATACAATGGAATATTACTCAGCCATAAAAAGAAAGGAAACTGAGCTATTTGTAATGAGGTGGATAGACCTAGAGTCTGTTATACAGAGTGAAGTAAGTCAGAAAGAAAAAGACAAATACCGTATGCTAACACATATATATGGAATTTAAGAAAAAAAATGTCATGAAGAACCTAGGGGTAAGGCAGGAATAAAGACGCAGACCTCCTAGAGAACGGACTTGAGGTTATGGGGAGGGGGAAGGGTGAGCTGTGACAGGGTGAGAGAGAGTCATGGACATATACACACTAACAAACGTAGTAAGGTAGATAGCTAGTGGGAAGCAGCCGCATGGCACAGGGATATTGGCTCGGTGCTTTGTGACAGCCTGGAGGGGTGGGATAGGGAGGGTGGGAGGGAGGGAGACGCAAGAGGGAAGAGATATGGGAACATATGTATATGTATAACTGATTCACTTTGTTATAAAGCAGAAACTAACACACCATTGTAAAGCAATTATACCCCAATAAAGATGTTAAAAAAAAATAGAAAAAATAAAGCATATAAGAGACTAAGAAAAAAAATTAAGTTTAAGATGATTGTTCAGTGAGAGATGTAAAATTAATTTGTAAAAAATAAAAGAATCTGAAATATAAAAAAAAATAAAAAATAAACTCAAAATGGATTAAAGACCTAAATGTAAAGCCAGACACTATAAAACTCTTAGCAGAATACATAGGCAGAATATTCTATGACATAAATCACAGCAAGATCCTTTTTGACCCACCTCCTACAGAAATGGAAATAAAAACTAAAATAAACAAATGGGACCTAATGAAACTTCAAAGCTATTGCACAGGAAAGGTAACCATAAACAAGACGAAAAGACAACCCTCAGAATGGGAGAAAATATTTGCAAATGAAGCAACTGACAAAGGATAAATCTCCAAAATTTACAAGCAGCTCATGCAGCTCAATATCAAAAAAACAAACAACCCACTCCAAAAATGGGCAGAAGACGTAAACAGATATTTCTCCAAAGAAGATATACAGATTGCCAACAAACGCATGAAAGGATGCTCAACATCACTAATCATTAGAGAAATGCAAATCAAAACTACAGTGAGGTATCACCTCACACCAGTCAGAATGGCCAGCATCAAAAAATCTAAAAACAATAAATGCTGGAGAGGGCGTGGAGAAAAGGGAACCCTCTTGCACTGTTGGTGTGAATGTAAACTGATACAGCCACTATGGAGAACAGTATGGAGGTTCCTTAAAAAACTACAAATAGAACTACCATACGACCCAGCAATCCCACTACTGGGCATATACCCTGAGAAAACCATAATTCAAAGAGAGTCATGTACCACAATGTTCACTGCAGCTCTATTTACAATAGCCAGGACATGGAAGCAACCTAGGTGTCCACTGACAGATGAATGGATAAAGAAGATGTGGCACATATATACAATGGAATATTACTCAGCCATAAAAAGAAACGAAATTGAGTTATTTGTAGTGAGGCGGATGGACCTAGAGTCTGTCATACAGAGTGAAGTTAGAAAGAGAAAAACAAATACTGTATGCTAACACATATATATGGAATCCAAAAAAAAAAACGTTCTGAAGAACCTAGGGGCAGGACAGGAATAAAGATGCAGACATAGAGAATGGACTTGAGGACACGGGGAAGGGGAAGGGTTAGCTGGGACGAAGTGAGAGAGTGGCATGGACTTACATACACTACCAAATGTAAAAAGATAGCTAGTGGGCAAGTAGCCGCATAGCACAGGGAGATCAGTTTGGTGCTTTGTGTCCACCTAGAGGGGTGGCATAGGGAGGGTGGGAGGGAGACCCAAGAGGGAGGAGATATGGGGAGATATATACATATATATATATGTATAGCTGATTCACTTTTTTATAATGCAGAAACATACCATTGTAAAGCAATTTTACTCCAATAAAGATGTTAAAAAAAAAAGAGGAGATATAATAACCGGTAACTGCAGAAATACAAACAACCATAACACAATACTGTGAACAATTATATCCCAACAAACTGCACAACCTAGAAGAAATGGAAAAGTTCGTAGAAAATTACTGTCCACCACAATTCAATCAGTAAGAAATATATAATTTAAACACACTGACCACCAGAAGTGAAATTAATATCTAATAAAAAAAGCTTACTGTGAACAAAAGAGCAATACAAGATGTCTTCACTGGGAAAGTACACCAAACATACAAAGAACTTACACGAATCCTTCTGAAACTCTTACAAAAGACTGAAGAGGACATAACACTCCCAAAATCATTTGGTGAAGTGACCATCACCATGATATTAAAAAAAGACAAAGACACTAGCAAAAAGAAAATTATAGGCCAATATGTCTAATGAATATACATGTAAAAATTCTCAACAGAATATTAGCAAAACAAATCCAACAACACATTAGAAAGACCATAGACCAAGTTAAAGGTGGATTCATCCCAGGCTCAGAAGGATGGTACAACATATGCAAATCAATCAGATGGCATGATAGTAAACATAGAAAATCCTAAAGATGCTACCAGAAAACTATTAGAGCTAATCAATGAAATTAGTAAAGTTGCAGGATACAAAATTAATACACGGGAATCTGTTAGGTTCCTATACACTAACAATGAAAAATCAGAAATTCAAGAAACAACCCCATTAACCACTGCATCAGAAAGAATAAAATACCTAGGAATAAATCTACCTAAGGAGGTGAAAGACCTGTATGCAGAAAACTATAAAATACTGATGAAAGAAACCAAAGATGACACAAACAGATGGAGAGATACACCATGTTTTTGGATTGGAAGAATCAACATTGTGAAAATGACTGTACTACCCAAAGCAATCTACAGATTCAATGCAATCCCTATCAAACTACCACTGGCATTTTTCACTAGAACAAAAAATTTTACAATTTGTATGGAAATACAAAAGACCCCGAATAGCCAAAGTAATCTTGAGAAAGAATAAAGGAGCTGGAGGAATCAGGCTACACTGACTGATTTCAGACTGACTTCAGACTATACTACAAAGCTACAGTAATCAGGACAGTATGGGATGGTACAAAAACAGTAATACAAATCAATGGAACAGGATAGAAAGCCCAGAAACAATCAATTAATGTCAATTAATTACACACTTATGGTCAATTAATCTACAACAAAGGAGGCAAGAATATACAATGGAGAAAGGACAACCTCTTCAATAAGTGGTTCTGGGAAAACTGGACAGCTACATGTAAAAGAATGAAATTAGAACACTCCCTAACACCATACACAAATATAAACTCAAAATGGATTAAAGACCTAACTGTAAGGCCAGACACTATAAAACTCTTAGAGGAAAAAACAGGCGGGGGCTTCCCTGGTGGTGCAGTGGTTGAGCATCTGCCTGCCAATGCAGGGGACATGGGTTCGAGCCTTGGTCTGGGAGGATCCCACATGCTGCAGAGCAACTAGGCCCATGAGCCACAACTACTGTGCCTGCATGTCTGGGGCCTGTGCTCCTCAACAAGAGAGGCCGCGATAGTGAGAGGCCTGCACACTACGATGAAGCGTGCCCCCTGCTTGCCGCAACCAGAGAAAGCCCTTGCACAGAAACGAAGACCCAACACAGCCAAAAATTAATTAATTAATTAATTAATTTAAAAAAAAAACAAAAAAACAGGCGGGGGCTTCCCTGGTGGTGCAGTGGTTGAGAGTCCGCCTGCCGATGCCGGGGACACGGGTTTGTGGCCTGGTCTGGGAAGATCCCACATGCCGTGGAGCAACTAGGCCCGTGAGCCATAGCCACTGAGCCTGCGCGTCCGGAGCACAGGCAACGGGAGAGGCCACAACAGTGAGAGGCCTACGTACCGCAAAAAAAAAAACAAAACCAGCAGAACACTCCTTGATATAAATTGCAGCAAGATCTTTTTTGACCCACCTCCTAGAGTAATGAAGATAAAAACAAAAGTAAACAAATGGGATCTAATTAAATTTAAAAGCATTTGCACAGCAAAGGAAACCATAAACAAGATGAAAAGACAACCCTCAGAATGGGAGAAAATATTTGCAAATGAAGCAACTGACAAAGGATTAATCTCCAAAATATAAAAACAGCTCATGCAGCTCAATATCAAAATAACAAACAACCCAATGCAAAAATGGGCAGAAGACCTAAATAGACATTTCTCCAAAGACGACATACAGATGGGCAACAAACACATGAAAACATGCTCATCACTAATTATGAGAAAAATGCAAATCAAAACTACAATGAGTTATCACCTCACATTGGTCAGAATGGCCGTCATCAAAAAAATCTACAAACAAATGAGGAAAGGGTGTGGAGAAAAGGGAACCCTCTTGCACTATTGGTGGGAATGTAAATTGATACAGCCACTGTGGAGAACAGTATGTGGGTTCCTTAAAAAACTAAAGATAGAACTACCATATGACCCAGCAATCCCACTACTGGGCACACACCCAGAGAAAAGTATAATTCAAAAAGACACATGGACCCCAATGTTCACTGCAGCACTATTTACAATAGCCAGGACATGGTGGCAACCTAAATGTCCATCAGCAGAAGAATGGATAAAGAAGATGTGGTACATATATACAATGGAATATTACTCAGCCATAAAAGGAATGAAACTGGGTCATTTGTAGAGATGTGGATGGACCTAGAGATTGTCATACAGACTGAAGAAATGCAGAAAGAGAAAAACACATATCGTACATTGACGAATATATGTGGAATCTAGGAAGATGGTACAGATGATCGTATTTGCAAACCAGAAACAGAGACAAAGAGGTAGAGTTCAAATGTAAGGATACCAAGGGGGAAAGGGGGAGTGGGATGAATCGGGAGATCGAGATTGACATATATACACTACTGCTACTCCGTATAAAAGATAACTAATGAGAACCTACTGTATAGCACAGCAAAATCTACTCATTGCACTGTGGTGACCTAAAGGGGAACAAAATCCAAAATAGATGTGAGTGAGTGTGTGTGTGTGTGTACACATATATGTATATGTATAGTGATGCATTTTGCTGTCCAGTAGAAACTAACACAACATTGTAAATCAACTATACTCCAATAAAAAGTAATTTAAAAAAACTAAAAATAGAGTTACCATATGATCCAACAAAACCACTCCTGGGCATATAGCTGGAGAAAACTCTAAATCAAAAAGATACATACACCCCAATGTTCACGGAAGCACTATTTACAATAGCCAAGACATGGAAGCTATCTACATGTCCATCAACAGATGAATTCATAAAGATGTGCTATATATATAGACATATGTATAAAGAGATGTGTGTATGTATATCTATATATGCATAATGAAATACTACTCAGCCATAAAAAAGAAATTATGCCATTTGCAGAAGAGATGATCATACGATATCACACAAAGACAAATATCATATGGTACCACTTATACGTGGAATGTGAAATATGACACAGATGAACTTATTTGCAAACCAGAAACAGACTCACACACATAGAACACAAACTCATGGTTCCTGCAGGGCAAAGGGCGGAGGAGGGATAAATTATGAGTTTGGGATTAGCAGATACAGACTACTATATATAAAACAGATAAACAACAAGGTCCTCCTGTATAGCACAGGGAACTCTATTCAATATCTTATAAGGAACGATAATGGAAAAAGTTCGACAAGGAATGGAGATACATAAATGTTTAACTGAATCACTTGGCTGTACACCAGAAACTAACACAACATTGTAAATTAACCATACTTCAATCAAAAAAACAAACAAACAAACAAAAATAGCTCATACACCACGATCAAGTTGGATTCATTCCAGGCTCACAAGGAGGGTTCAACATACACAAATCAACCAGTGCAACACAGCACATCAACCAAAGAAAAGACAAAAACCACACAATCATCGCCATCGATGCAGGAAAAGCATTTCATAAAATTCCACATACATTCATCCTAAAAACTCTTACCGGAGCGGGTATGGAGGGAACACAACTCAACATAATAAAAGCTATTCATGACCAACCCACAGCCAACATAATACTCAATGAGGACAAGCTGACGGTCTTCCCACTAAAATCTGGAACAAGTCAAGGATGCCCACTCTCACTGCTTTTATTCAACATGGTATTGCAAGTCCTCACCACAACACTCAGACAAGAAAAAGATATAAAAGGTATCCAAATTGGAAGGAAAGAGGTACAATTCTCTTGGTATGCAGATGACCTGATACTATACACAGAAAACCGTAAAGACTCCACACAAAAACTACGAGCAATGATAAACAAATTCAGCAAGGTAGCACGATGCAAGACTGACATGGAAATCTGTTACATTTCTTCACACTAACAATGAAGTATCAGAAAGGGAAAGTAAACAAAACAATCCCATTTAAAATCGTATCGAAAAATAAAATACAGAGGAATAAACCTGACCAAGGAGGTGAGAGACTTATATGCTGACAACTGCAACACACTGACAAAGGCCACTGAAGATGATTCAGAGAAGTGCACAGCTATCCCATACTCCTGGAGCGGAAGAACTAGCATCATTTAAATGGCCACACTACCCAAAGCAAACTGCAGATTTCATGCGATCCCTACCACACTACCCAGGACATTTCTCACAGAACTCGAACAAATAATCCTAAATGTACATGGAACCATAAAAGCCCGAGAATTACCAAAGCGCTCCTGAGGAAAAAGAACAAAGCTGCGGCCGTAACCCGCCCAGACTTCAGACAACGCTACAAAGTTACAGTAACCAAAACAGCATAGTACTCCACAAACACAGCCATAGGGATAAAGCGAACAAAATACAGAGAGCCAGAGATACACTCACACACCTACAGTCGATTAGTCTTTGACAAAGGAGGCGAAAATATACAATGGAGAAAAGACAGTCCCTTCAGCAAGTGGTATTGGGAAAGCTGGACAGCCTCACGTAAACCAGTGAAGTTGGAACACTCCCTCATTCCACACACAAACATACACTCAAAATGGCTTAACAACTTAAATGCAAGACATGACACCACCAAACACCTAGGAGAGAACCTTAGGTAAAACATACTCTAGCATAAATCCTAGAAATGTTTTCTAAGGTCGGCCTCCCAAGGCAATGGAAACAAAAGCAAAACTACACAAATAGGACCTCATCAAACTTCTCATCTTTTGCACAGCAAAGGGAACCATAATCAAAACCAAAAGACAACCTACGAACTGGGAGAAAATATCTGCAACGGGGTGACCGACAAGGGCTTCATTTCCAAAATATACCAACAGCTCATACCACTCAATACCAAAACCACAAATAACCCAATTTTAAAAATGGGCAGAAGACCTCAACAGACACTTCTCCAAAGGAGACATACGCATGGCAATAGGCACATGAACAGATGGCCAACATCACTAATTACTCGAGAAATGCAAGTCAAAACTCAAGTGAGCTGCCACCTCACAATCAGGCAGAGCAGCCATCATCAAAAAGGCTACAAATAATAAATGCAGGAGGGGATGTGGAGAAAAAGGAACCCTCCTACCCTCTTGGTGGGCACATAAACTGGTGCAGGCACTATGGAGAAGAGTATGGAGGTGCCGTAAAAAACTAAACATAGAGTTACCATATGATCCAGCAATCCCACTCCTGGCCATATAGCTGGAGAAAACTCTAATTTGAAAATATACATGCACCCCAATATTTAAGCAGTACTATTTACAATAGCCAAAACTTGTAAGGAATCTTTATGTCCATTGATAGCTGTATGCATAAGGAAGATGTGATACACACACACACACACACACACACACACACACACACACACAATGGAATATTACTCAGCCATAAAAAAGAATTAAATAATGCCATTTGCAGCATCATGGATGGACTTAGAGATTATTTTGCTACTTGAAATCAGACAGATACAAATATCATGATATCAATCACATATGGAATATAAAAAATAGTACAAATGAACTTATTAGAAAACAGAAACACTTACAGTAATAGAAAACATACTTATCGTTACCAAAGGGTAAAGTGGGGTAGGGATAAATTAGGAGTATGTGATTAACAGATACACACTACCATATATAAAATACATAAACAACAGGGATGTATGTACAGCACAGTGAACTATCTTCAACATTTTGTAATAACCTTTAATGGAGAAGTATAAAAAAGATATCTATACTGTATATATGTGTGTGTGTATACATATGTACTCATACACATATATGTAACCAAATCACTTTGATCTACACCTGACATTTACACAGTATGGCAAATTGGCAAATGAACTATGCTTCAAGTAAAAAATAAATAAATAAGAGAGAGATCTCCATGTGTTGGATCCTGCAGGCTGGGAAGAAGATCTAGTCGTAGGTCCCACCATGCATATAGATGTCCGGCTAACCTTTATCTTTTCAAGATGCTCCCTCAGTCACCTCTGCCTCCAGAATCCTACTCAGGTCTTGGAGGCAGAGCTGAAATGAAGCCTTCTCATTCACCCTTGTGAATCACTTTGTGTTCGTTAACTCAATTTCTTATCTTTGCATCTGGCGTTAACTTCATTCATGCTGCCTAGTAATAGTTAACTATTTTTCTAGTTATTTCCCTGAGGCAATAAGGAGCTTAAAAGGTAGGGTGCTCTGGTCCCCTTTCCCCCAAGTGGCCTGAACTCTGTCTTGCACAGAGTAGGTGACTGAGATGCCTGTTGACTCCGATTTGGATTGACTTGTGGAAAAGAAGATTCTAGAGCCTGAGGCCAAGTGAAATAGTGTTTTTATTTGAGGCATAAAAGCACATGGGTTTCTGTCACACAGGATGAGGACGGCTTTAGTTACTGGTTTTAAGATAAGACTTTGTTTATGTTAAACACAGCTTCTCTCACAGCTTCTTGGGAAATGAATCAGAGAACAAGACGCAGCCAGGAAAGAAAGTCATTACTGTTGCTGGGAAGTTGTAAAGAAAGAGAAGAACTTATTCAAATCAATGCACATGTCACAGGGCCCCAAGGAGGACGAGAGTGGTGTGGGGAAAAACGGTCTAAGTCCCTCGTCTTGGCCGTGATGTTGGCCTCTCCTTCCAAGGCAAGGACTTGCCCCTAAATGGAAGCAGCGGGGTCAACTTGGCCCTTCTGACTGCACCAACGTCTCAGGGCTCCCCAGTTCCCTCTCTGGATCCCCAGTTCAGTCCCCCCCTTTCCCCTGAAGAACTCAGAGAGGAAGGGCAGGGTCTACGTCATGGACACTGCTACTTGCTCGATGAAGCTGGCCAGGTTTATGTCCCGTTCTGAAAGGCCCGCACACTCATGAGTGCTCAGGGTGATGTGGACCTGAAACAAAACCAGAGATTCGGGGCCAGCTGATTCCACCGACTGCACCTAAGAGCAGGAGAGAGTCACCAGCTCCCGGGCTCAGCCACACCAAGAAGTGTAACCAGACACTAACCCCTCTCCTGGGGGCTGCCTTCCTGACGAGTCTCTAACATCAGTGCAAAACTGTCTTCTATTACACCTCCATAAACACTGGTAACCACAGCATAGGATAAAAAAAGAAAGATCCAGATATCAAGAGCAACCTCAAGGCCAGAGACAAGACCCCAAACCAACTCCTCAACACGGTCGGTCCATTTACAGAACATCACTTCCAGCCTTAATGCCTTTAGAAAGAGTCCAGCATAGCTCTTGGTTCACGACAGGCATTTAATGACTGTTTCCATTCATTCAGCGGACAGGCTGATCTCCTTGGTGTGCATGGGTATTCTTAGTTCAAGTTTATTGCCTTTTCATTCTTCCATATCTCCAGAAAATGTCAGCCCTTTAGAGTTATTAACAGTGAATATGCCTGGTCCCCACAGCCTTTCCTTCTCTAGGATTTGCCTTCTTAATGTCTCCTTAACCCACATGTTGTCTCACTAGTGTTTCAAGTTGCTTTTCTTTAATCTGTAGTAAACTGAATATTTTCTAGGGGTGTTTATGTCAATCCTAGGAAGGAGATGAAAGGAACAGGAGCGGACAGTCGACCTATGGGTGAGGAGAGCCCACAGGCAAGTCCAAGGAAGTGGCCTTCAGAATGAGGTGGAGTTCTAGGCACGTATCACTCACCTTGTTGTACACGTTAAACCATTCAGGATGGTGGTCCAATTTCTCAGCCTGAAGAGCCACTCTTGTCATGAAGCCAAAAGCCTGTTTAATGAAGTGAGACCCAGGTTAGTGTCCTGAAGGAGAGGACTGCTGGGCCCCCTTTTATGGCCAGCGTAAGGCCCAGATGCAGGAGGACTGCCTCACTCCCTACAAGGTGATCCTTCCAGCTTTCAGCATTCCGCCTAGCACCCTGCCACTGGTTCTGAGGCTGCAGTTTGAGGTGGTCCTTCTGCAGTAGGAAGTCTTGTTACCAGGACCACCAACAAGGTGGAAACCCCAGAGAGCTTCTGAGTCTTCGCCAATCTTTTGGTTATCTACTAAAATGTCTTCAAATGTGCATCCGCTTCCCACTTGAACTGTCTTCTCTAAGGATCGTTTCGAAAAGTTCCAGGTGTGGAGAGCCCAAGACCCATCTCCGCCCTCTCCAATCCCCAAGGAGAACACGTTCCAAGTAAAAGGGATTAGCGGAGCATCTGACAATCCTGGCTAACAGAACTTTAAGGGAAGGAGCACGTTCTGGAGCGTGACCCCATCAGCCCCAGTCTCAGGACGCTCTGTCCCACCTGACGTCATACCCGATTGAAGTCTTTGAAGTGGAACTGCTTGAAGATGGCATCCCGGCCTTCCAGCTCGTTCCACCCCACGGCCCGCAGGTTTGGCAGCAGCTGGTCCCTCTCCTCAGCACTTAGCCTGTGCGCTTTGCCAGCCTAGGAGAGGGAAAACACAGAAGACCAAGGACATTCGTTTTTTTTTCACAGGACAACAGAGAGGGCTCTGGACCTTTGGGGAAATTTAGCCAGCCTCCACTGGCAGTTCTGGTGGCGCAGTCAAAGGGCAGCTGGTCTAAATCAACAGACTGGGAGGAGGGGCTCTGTCTGGTGCACTGATAGGTTCTTAGGCAACAGAGAGTCCTGAGGTGTAATGCAAATCGCTGGGGCAGAGAAACACTCCTTCCCCACCCCTGCCCCCAAAGCCTTACAGAGGGCACCCCTCCGTAGAAACCTATGTCTCTTCTGTTCACGGGGGAGCAAAGGTAAATCAAGCCCACTCTTGCTGTGTATTGAAGAGGAAACTGCGGCCTAGAGAGGGGAAATGACCTCTCTTCCTTCACCCCCCACCCTCAGTCAGCAAAAGCACAGGAATCCTTCTCAAGGTGGGTCCATGCGTCTGCATCCCTGGGGCTGGGCAAAGGAACCAGCACTTAAAGCATGGTCCAGGCGATCCCTAGCCACACCGCGGTCAACAACCACTGGCACTACCTCCTAGTGGGTATCCCACCACGCTCCCAGGCAGCCTCTGGTTCCCAGCTGCCAGGCCTACGTTTCTCAGTTTTCCACCTTCTTTTCTATTCTGTCAGCTTGGGAAGCTGGAGCCGCAAAGCTCAGTCCCCAAAGCAGAAGTAACTTGGCCAAGGGCAAATGGCAAAGCCACTGCCTCGGCCTATTTTCCTATTGTGCAAAATGCCCTCGAGGCAGCCCAAACTGGCGTTAATTCAGGCCGTGAGTGGAACCCTCTCTTGGAGAACAGAAGAAAGCAAAGGTCAGTTCCAGCCTCTAAGAAGATCCAGGTGGAGGAGCTTAAGGGATCCCAGAATTTAGGCCCCTGAAGTAGAACTACCCAAGGCAGGAAAGTTAAAATTAAATCAGTTAGGTCTGGGAAGAGAATGCAAGGGAGGTTAATTTAGCTTTTATGAGGCAGCCTGCAAACTGGAAGCCAGGTGGCCTTGGGGCACTCATCTCCCCTGGCCTGATGGGTATAAAGGCCCAAGAACTTCCACTTAAGGAATCAGCCAGAGGAGCCAGGAGACACTTTAATAAACTCCATTGTTATTAAGGGAATATCATCTGCATTTTTAAAAAGAGACTTGCTGGGGCAAGTAAGCTTATGACAGGCCTTCAGGTTTGGGGCAGAACTGGAAAAACATTTCAGGGCTCTGATAACCGTTTTCTCCCTTGTGAAAGTGTGGTTTCTCTCTGGACCAATCTGGCTGGCTCTGTCTCCTCTACTGGGCTCTGGAAGGCCAGTGAGGGCAGTCGAGATCTGCATCAACGCCCAACCCCCAGACAGCTGACCCTGTCTCAGTGGCTGGTAAGCCTGGTCCGTGTATCCAGGCAACCGGGTGACCACATGGCAGCCAAGGCATCAGAACCCACCATTTAGTTCTCTGGCTCTGAAAGGAGTGCGTAGGTACTAGCGGGCTCCTAGGAGGCTCCTTTTTAGAGTCTTCTGGAATCCCCTACATTTCACAGCCTGGGGCTGAACTGACAAGTCCCTGTGAAATCTGGGATCAGAGACGGGGCAGGGGTGGTGTTTGCTTAGTAAATCACAGGTCAGGCCTGGACTCAGCCTGGGCCTCTGGGAGTGTGCAGAGGGGTTACTGATTACCCACGCCCTGCGGCTTTGGGCCTCAGTGTACCTCACAATCAGCTCACCCACCACCTCCCCTGCATCTGACCCGTAGCCTTCAAGGTGCTCTCCCAGGTGGCACTGCAGTCCCGACTGCTCCGAACGCTTTGAGGCCCAACACTCTGCTGTTTAGTAAAGCTTCCTGGGTCTAGAAGCTTCTCCGCAGGCTCACCTTCACCTCCCTAGCTGAGCACAGGGCCTGAGACTCCTGGGAAAGCTCAGCCTGGAGGGCGGGTGACCCTGAGCAGCCAGGTCCCCATTGCTGGGCAGAGGCCTCAAACTAGGAGCCAGGGGCCGGCTCTGAGGTCGGGGGACAGCACAGAGGGCTTAGCAGAAGAGCAAGCGAGAAGGGCAGTAAACAGGCAGACAGAGGGACACGCAAATTCAGTCGCCCCAATACAGGACAGAACCTCGCCACCGAGGGAAACTATGCCCTGGGCTCACTATGCCGCCCCTCCCCACCCCCGCCCAGAAAGGTCTCTAAACCCCACCCGCGGCACTGAGGGCCCGCGCGGGCTCTGGCGGGGGGCTCCCGCCTAGCTGTAACCCGGACCTATCACCGCCCCTCTCCCGGCTTCAGTTTCCCAGGGGGCACCACTCGGGGGCGGGGGTGGGACAGAGACCCCGACTCTCCCAGCCGGGCGCGCGGCTGCTCTGCGAAGGCCTCGGAGGAACCCCCCGCCCCATACCTCCCGGCGCCGTCCTCTGGCCTGGGCGGGGACCCAGCGCGGCCCCTGGCTCTCCTCCGCCCCTCCCGCGCGCCCCCTCCTAACCCGGTCGCCCCTATGGGTGATCTCCCCCCACTCGCTCACCATGCCGGGCGCGGACGCGGGCAGCAGCTCGTGGCGGCGGAGCAGACGAGCGAGACGCCCGGCGCACTGGGAAGCCGTCGCGCGGGGCGGCGCTTGGGCCGCCCCGGGGCTGGAGCTCAGCCGGGAAGGGGCCGCCCACTGGTAATCATTAACAACAGCTGGGGCTGCCTTCCAGCATTTTCCTCCGTGCCGACGTTGCAGGGAGCTCGGGGATTAAGGACCCAGGCTCCAAACGCGGACTCCAATTGCATCGCGCTCTGCTACTTACCAGCTGTGTGACCCTGGGCGCAAGATTACTTTTTCTTTTTTAAAAACACCTTATTGAGAAATTGACCCACACAGTAAACTGCACATGTTTAAAGTGTACAGTTTGATGCGTTTTGACATGTATGCATCTGTGCAACCATCGCTACGATAAAGATCAAGAACATAGCCATAACCCTTAAGTTGCGTCCTCCCAACTCAAGACAACTGTTGACCTGCTTCCTCACTATAGATTAGGTTGCATTTTCTAGAATGCTATGTAAATGCAAATCATACAAATTATACTCTTTTTATATCTGCCTTCTTTCACTCAGCAGGATTGCCCATGTCGTTGCACATATCAATAGTTTCTTCCTTTTTATGGCTAAGTAGACGTTATTTTATAGTATTATATTGTAATGGATATGCTACAATTTGTTGGACGTTTGGGTTGTTTCCAGTTTCTGACTATTACAAATAAAGCTGCTGTGAACTTTGGCATACAAGTGTTTGTATGGATATATGTTTTCACTTGTCTTGCGTGAATACCTAGGAGTGGAATGGCTAGGCCATATGGCAAGTATATACTTATAACTTGTTAGAAATCTGCCAAACTGCTTCTGAAAGCGGTCAGACCATCTTACATCCCCACCAGCAGTGTATGAGACTTCCAGTTCCCTTGCACCGCACCCCCCCCAGCTGCACGAATACTTGCTATGTCAGTCTTTTTAATTTTAGCCAGTCTAATTGGTGCGCAGTGGTATCTCACTGTGGTTTTGAGTTTCCTAAATGACTAATGATATTAAATACCTTTTCATGTGCTTATTTGCCAATGGTCAGTCTTTGGTGAATTGCCTGTTCAAATTTCCTGCCCGTTTAAAAAAAAAAAATTGAGTTTTTTGTTTTCTTACTGGGTTTTCAGAGTTCTTCATTTTGGATACAAGCACTTTATCAGATATATGATTTGCAAATATTTTGTTTGCTTTCTCACAATGTCTTTCAAAGAGCGAATGTTCTTAATTTTGATGAAATCCAACTTATCAAAAGTTTCTTTTATGAATTGGTATTTTGATGTTGTAACTAAGAAATCTTTGCCTAACCCAAGGTCACAAAGATTTTTCTCCTATGTTTTCTTCTATATTTTATGGTTTTTAGTTTTACTTTTTAGAATTTACAGTGCTTTTTTAAAGTTGGTTTTCGGAACTCTATATATCTCAACTTTAATTGCTTGTCAGTTTTAGATATTGCAAATATCTCCTCCCGTTCAGCCATCTGTACACTAACTTCTTGTATGATGTCGTTTGTTGGCAGAAATCTTATATTTTGGTATAATAAGACTTATGCATTAGCTTGGCAACGCTGGTGGGTAGAGGGCAGATGAGAGTTTTCAAAGACAGAAAGGAGGATTTGGGCTCTGCTACGGTGTAGACAGCTGGAAAGAGTGTTCCACAGTAGCAACGAGAAAAGCCTGGAGATAATATACAATCATCACTTTTCTTCAGCTGGCCGGGGAGCTGAGGTCACAGGGCAACCAAGTAGTCTGAATTCCATGGGAGGCAGGATGCACCTGTGCCAGGCGTGCCTGCCAGGCGTGGGGCGGGGAGGGGAGGGGGAAGACACACAGCCTCCATAAAAGTGGGTGAGAAGAAATCAGCTGCAATGTTAACACATTGTTGGAAGCCAGGTGTGTGCTGGCATACAGTCTGGAATAGCTGGGGCCCCGAGACACCACGGGGAGAGTTTGCACACACGAACAGCCTTTATTTATGGACCTCCACTGAGAGCTCAGGAGAAAGAGTGGAGGAAGGGCAAAAGATGGGAGCAAACCCCCCTTCCCCCTCCCTCCCCCCCAGCCAAGCAGGGGATTGGCTGCTGCTGTGAGAAAAGGGCCAAACTTGAAGTCCTCTCCAGACCCTTGTCTTAAAGGAGCAAAAGCTGTAAATTGCTAGGAGAGGGCCAACAAATCCTGTCTCTCCCAGAACCCAGATAAATATGCATTGTGGCTTCATTTCCATATATATATGGATATATATGAAAGCATATATCCATACAAACACTCAGAGGAAAAAAGAAAATCCCTCTGCCCTGGGGTAGGGGCAGGAAACAGTTCTGGGCCTGGGATCCTATACCAATACAACTGGAGGTCGGCTACCTCTGGGGAGAAGCAGGAAACTTGCACACAAGTCCAGCCACAGATATAAGGCAGTCTGGCTGCCATGGGGCCGAGGGAGGGCGGGGATGGGCAGGAACACTGAGAAAGCTCCAGGACCCAGGGCCACAGAGAGCCCACTTCCAGCCCCCTACCATGAACCTAGCACTAGTAGCGTACCACTGGGATAAGGGCAAGAATGTGGAAAGTATGTGGAGAGACGCCTTCTTCCTGTGGGATCGTTAGGGAAATGCCAACTGGTACTACAATGAGATCCCACTACACACCTCTTAGAAGGACTAGGAAAAAATGCCACCTGATAATACCATGTGTGTGGATGAAGATGTGAGGTCACTGGAACTCTCATGCGTTGCTGGTGGACATGCAAAACGGTTCAGCCCTTTGGAAAACAACTTGGCAATTCCTTGTGAAGTTAAACATACACTTACCTTATGAATCAGCAATCCCACCCCAAGAGAAATGAAAACAGGTCCACGGGGAAAAAAATCCCATATGCAAATGTGTATAACAGCTGTATTTGGAAATAATCCAAATGTCCATCAACAGAGAAATGAATAAACAAATGTGGTCCATTCATGAACTGGAATACTACTCAGCAATACAAATGAATGACTGCTGACCCCTGCAACAATATGCATGAATCTGAAAAGCATGCTAGGTGACAGAAGCCACACTGAAAGTTAAAAAAAAAAAAAGAAATCATCTGCTTACAAATATTGCACATCTGATGATAGGAAGAAATTCCCACACATTAGATGCTGTTTCTGTACACATCGAGCCTTGTGTGCAGAACCCACCCAGCTCCTCCGTTAACCACATGCTTCTCTGCCAGGGGCTGTGGGATGCATTCCCATCACAACTTCTGGCCCTGCACCTCTATGTCACCACACAACGCTGGATGACTCGGCACAGCAGGAGTTGGGGATATTTCTGGAAGGAATTCTTATAACCAGAACAGCTAGCAATAACTAGACATGGATGTAACTTAGAATCATTCATTCATGTATCCATCTAAACCCAAAATAACTCTATCCCCAATACAACTTGCCCTTAGTATGATCCCCAAACATGCCCAATGTTTAACACAACCCAACATGAGGGGTGTGACATAGGGAAAGTTGGAGTGACAAAAGACAAGGGGCTTAATCTATTGCGCTTAAAATATCTAAATTTTGCAAATTTTGCAAAACCATGTGACCATGTTGGCCCTTCAAAAGAAGGGCCATGAGGCTCAGGTTTTATCTGCTTCCCCATAAACCCACCCCTGCCAGGGGGCCTTCCCTGAGGAACCCACCCAGCTCCTGACCATCATTTATTTGGCCTCTTTCCTCAATACTTCCTGTTCTTCCTTTCCTTTGCTCCTGAAAGATGAAAATTGGCATCTCTGAATCTCCTACAGTGTCTGGCACTCTGCTCTGTACATAATACTCTCACAACAGATGGTTCCCAAATCCATGTTGTGTATTGGTTTTTGGTAGCTGAGATGGCTACCGAACAACACATACACCATATTCAACTATCTAAAATGACAATTTGGAGGCGCTAACATTAATGTAGAACTCATTTTGTTGCCAGTTCCTAGGCTAAGGATCTCAAAAGTAAAAAACAAAAACAAACAAAAAAACTTTTTTAGAAAGAAAACATGCTAATAGTAAAAAACAACAACAATAAGAACGAGAATAATATGGTTGGGCATAAAGAGGAAGATAAAAGCCACCCTTCTCGGGCTTCCCTGGTGGCGCAGTGGTTGAGAGTCTGCCTGCCGATGCAGGGGACATGGGTTCGTGCCCCGGTCCGGGAAGATCCCACATGCCGCGGAGCAGCTGGGCCCGTGAGCCATGGCTGCTGAGCCTGCATGTCCGGAGCCTGTGCTCTGCAACGGGAGAGGCCACAACAGTGAGAGGCCCGCGTAACGCAAAAAAAAAAAAAAAAAAAAAAAAAAAGCCACCTTTCTCATCCCCTTCTGCACCCGCTCAGGGCACCACACAGAGGCAACCATGGGAACTAGGGCAGTGTCTGTGCTGAGGTCAGCCTCCTCCATTTGACTGATTATGGGATCTTGAGCAATATGCCTAACCATTTGGAACCTCAGTTTCCCCAACGGTAAAATGGGGATGAGGGTGATAGCCACCTTGTAGGGCTTTTGTAACGGTTAAATGAGATACTCGATGACAAGTGCCTGGCATTGCTACCTGTGTCCTCCCAACTGCATGCTGGAGGTCACCTGCATACAGTTTCTCTTCCCACCGATGCCTTTCTGCCTCCCTCTACCTGAGGACATTCTCTGCCCAAGATGGCACTCTGTTCTGCAAGTGAGAGGTGTTGATACTCTCCTCTCAACCAGTGGGAGCCGGGCTCAGTGAGTAAATATCCACGTACTCACTCACCCCTTGGTGGAACCATTCTGTGCATGCCAGTCTCTCAGGGGTCCCCAGCGGGATCAGGCCCAAAGCCCTAAGTGATATCCTGTTCACTACTGCACATGTTCTTGGCTTTCCTTCCTCTCCATTAACCTGCCTGCTGCCTCCTTTGATTTTTCTTCATTCAAGGTTGTCCTTTTCTTGTTGAGTCGTAAGATGATAACCCATCACTTATAACATATGTAATTATTTTCTCTGAATCCCACTTGCTTTTCTTCTCAGTGATGTAGAAAAATGTTTAATTTTTAGGTGAATCCTCCTGATTTTTCCTTTATGGTTTCCGAGTTTCGGGCCTTGCTTAGAAAGGACATTTTTCAACCCAAGATGAACAAATATTTGTCTCTACTGCCTTCTAATGCTTTGACAGTCAGTAAAAAGTGTTTAGATTATTAATCTCTCTGGAATTCACTTTTGGGCATCATGTGAAATAATAAGAACTTATTACTTTATTTCTCAAGCAGATAAACAACCATCCCATACTATTTTAAAAATACATTAACTAGTCCATCTTTTCCCCACTAATCTGACTGCTACTTTTGTATTATGCTAAATTCCCATAATCCCTGTGGCTTGGTTCTTGGATTGTTTGTTCTGTTCCTTTGATCCATCACTCCACCCTGGTTTTTTTTTTTGTTTTTTTTTTTTGCCGTTCGCGGGCCTCTCACCGTTGTGGCCTCTCCCGTTGCGGAGCACAGGCTCCGGACGCGCAGGCCCAGCGGCCATGGCTCACGGGCCCAGCCACTCCGCGGCATGTGGGATCTTCCCGGACCGGGGCACGAACCCATGTCCCCTGCATCGGCAGGCGGACTCTCAACCGCTGCACCACCAGGGAAGCCCTCCACCCTGTTTTAATTACTCTAGCTTTATAGCATGTTTTGATATCTCGTAGGTCAAGTCTCATCTCATTTTTCTTCTTTTTCAAAATGTTCTTGGCTATTCTTGCATGTTTACTCTTTCAGATGAGCTTTAAAATCAGCTGGTCAGGTTCTATAAAAATCCCTTTAGGATTCTGATTGGGAATGCACTGAACTTATAGATTTAATTTGGGAAGAATTGACATCTTTGTATTACTGAGTCTTCCCATCCTGGAGCATGATATATCACTCCATTTATTCAGGCCTTCTTTATGTCCTTCAGTAAAGTTTTATTGTGTTTCTCATATAGGACCTAGACATTTCTCATTAAGTTTATTCTTAGGAATTTTATAGTCTGGGTTAGCCATTGTGCATGGGATAGTTTTCCCATTACATTTCTTCTTCTTTTTTTTTTTTTTAATAGATCTTTATTGGAGTATACTTGCTTCACAATACTGTTAGTTTCTGTTGTACAAGGTGAATCAGCCATACGCATACATATATCCCCATATCCCCTTCCTCTTGAGCTTCCCTCCCAACCTCCCTATCCCACCGCTCTAGGTCATTGCAAAGCACCGAGCCGATCTCCCTGTGCTATGTTGCTGATTCCCACTGGCTAACTATTTACATTCGGTAGTGTATATATGTCGATGCTACTCTCACTTCGCCCCAGCTTCCCCCTCCCACCCCAAGTCCTCAAGTCCACTCTCTACGTCTACCTGTATTCCTGCCTGGCCACTAGGTTCATCAGTACCATTAAAAAAATTTTTTTTTTAGATTCCATGTATATGTGTTAGCATATGGCATTTGTTTTTCTCTTTCTGATTTACTTCACTCTGTATGACAGACTCTAGGTCCATCCACCTCACTACAAATAACTCAATTTCGTTTCTTTTTATGGCTGAGTAATATTCCATTGTGTATATGTGCCACATCTTCTTTATCCATTCATCTGTCGATGGACACTTAGGGTGCTTCCATGTCCTGGCTATTGTAAACAGAGCTGCAATGAACATTGTGGTAAATGTCTCTTTTTGAATTATGGTTTTCTCAGGGTATATGTCCAGTAGTGGTATTGCTGGGTCATATGGTAGTTCTATTTTTGGGTTTTTAAGGAACCTTCATACTGTTCTCCATAGTGGTTGTATCAATCTACATTCCTACCAACAGCACAGGAGGATTCCTTTTTTTCACCACACCCTTTCCAGCATTTATTGTTTCTTGATTTTTTGATAATGGCCATTCTGATCAGTGTGAGGTGATACCTCATTGTAGTTTTGATTTGCTTTTCTCTAATAATTAATGATGTTGAGCATCTTTTCATGTGTCTCTTGGCCATCTGTATGTCTTCTTTGGTGAAATGTCTATTTAGGTCTTCCGCCCATTTTTTAATTCAATTGTTTGTTGTTTTGATAGTGAGCTCCATGAGCTGTTTGTATATTTTGGAGATTAATCCTTTGCCCGTTGTTTCATTTGCAAATATTATCTCCTATTCTGAGGGTTGTCTTTTCATCTTGTTTATGGTTTCCTTTGCTGTGCAAAAGCTTTTAAGTTTCATTAGGTCCCATTTGTTTATTTTTGTTTTTAGTTCCATTACTCTAGGAGGTGGGTCAAAAAAGATCTTGCTGTGGTTTATGTCAAAGAGTGTTCTGCCTATGTTTTCCTCTAAGAGTTTGAAAGTGTCTGGCCTTACATTTAGGTCTGTAATCCATTTTGAGTTTATTTTTGTGTACGGTGTTAGGGAGTGTTCTAATTTCATTCTTTTACATGTAGCTGCCCAGTTTTCCCAGCACCACTTATTGAAGAGGCTGTCTATTCTCCATTGTATGTTCTTGCTTCCTTTGTTGTAAATTAGGTGACCATATGTGTGTGGGTTTGCCTCTGGGCTTTCTATACTGTACCATTGCTCTATATTTCTGTTTTTGTGCCAGTATCATACTGTCTTGATTACCGTAGCTTTCTAGTATAGTTCTAAGTCAGGGAGCCTGATTCCTCTAGCTCCGTTTTTCTTTCTCAAGATTGCTTTGACTATTCAGGGTCTTTTGTGTTTCCATATGAATTGTAAAAATTTTTGTTCTAATTCTGTGAAGAATGCCATTGGTAGTTTGATAGGGATTGAATTGAATCTGTAGATTGCTTTGGGTAGTATAGTCATTTTCACAATGTTGATTCTTCCAATCCAAGAACATGGTATATTTCTCCATCTGTTTATGTCATCTTTGATTTCTTTCATCAGTGTTTTATAGTTTTCTGAGTACAAGTCTTTCGCCTCCTTAAGTAGGTTTATTCCTAGGTATTTTATTCTTTTTATTGCAATGGTAAGTGGGATTGTTTCCTTAATTTCTCTTTCTGATTTTTTGCTGTTAGTGTATAGGAATGTCAGAGACTTCTGTGTATTACTTTTGTATCCGACAATGTTACCAAATTCACTGATTTGTTCTAGTAGTTTTCTGATGGCATCTTTAGGATTTTCTATGTATAGTATCATGTCAGCTGCAAACAGTGATAGTTTTACTTCTCTTTTCCTATTTGTATTCCTTTTATTTCTTTTTCTTCTCTGATTGCCGTGGCTAGGACTTCCAAAACTATGTTGAATAAGAATGGCAAGAGTGGAAATCCTTGTCTTGTTCCTGATCTTAGTGGAAATGCTTTCAGTTTTTCACCATTGAGTATGATGTTTGCTGTGGGTTTGTCATATATGGCCTTTATTATGTTGAGGTAGGTTCCCTCTTTGCCAATTTTCTGGGGAGTTTGTATCATAAATGGGTGTTGAATTTTGTCAAAAGCTTTTCCTGCATCTATTGAGATGATCATATGATTTTTATTCCTTAATTTGTTAATATGGTGTATCACATTGATTGGAGTATATTGAAGAATCCTTGCATCTCTGGGATAAATCCCACTTGAGCATGGTGTATGATCCTTTTAATATGTTGTTGGATTCTGTTTGCTAGTATTTTGTTCTGGATTTTTGCATCTATGTTCATCAGTGATACTGGTCTATAATTTTCTTTTTTGTAATATCTTTTTCTGCTTTTGGTATCAGGTTGATGGTTGCTTCGTAGCATGAATTTGGGAGTGTTCCTCTCTCTGAGATTTTTTGGAAGTTTGAGAAGGATCGGTGTTAGTGCTTCTCTAAATGTTTGATAGAATTCACCTGTGAAGCCATCTGGTCCTGGACTTTTGTTTGTTGGAAGATTTTTAATTGCAGTTTCAATTTCATTAGTTGTGATAGGTCTGTTTATATATTCTAATCCTTCCTGGTTCAGTCTTGGAAAATTGTACCTTTCCAAGAATTTGTCCATTTCTTCGTGGTTGTCCATTTTATTGGCATATAGTTGTTTTGTAGTAGTGTCTTAAAATCCTTTGTATTTCTGTGGTGTCAGTTGTGATTTCTCCTTTTTCATTTCTAATTTTATTGGTTGGCGTCCTCTCCCATTTTTTCCTGATGAGTCTGGCCAAGGGTTTATCAATTTTGTTTATCTTCTCAAAGAACCAGCTTTTAGTTTTATTGATCTTTGCTATTGTTTCCTTTGTTTCTATCTCATTTATTTCTGCTCTGACCTTTATGATTTCTTTCCTTCTACTGACTTCGGGTTTTCTTTGTTCTTCTTTCTCTAGTTGCTTTAAGTGTAGGGTTAGATTGTTTATTTGAGATTTTTCTTGTTTTTTGAGGTGAGATTGAAATGCTATAAACTTCCCTCTTAGAACTGTTTTTGCTGTGTCCTATAGATTTTGGGTCATTGTGTTTTCATTGTCATTTGTTTCTATGTATTTTTAAAATTTGTTCTTTGATTTCTTCAGTGATCTCTTGGTTATTTAGTAGCGCACTGTTTAGCCTCCATGTATTTGTGGTTTTTACAATTTTTTTCCTGTAATTGATTTCCAATCTCATAGCATTGTGGACAGAAAAGATGTTTGATATGACTTCAATTTTCTTAAATTTTCTGAGGCTTGATTTGTGACCCAAGATGTGGTCTATCCTGGAGAATGTTCTGTGTGCTTTTGAGAAGAAAGTGCATTCTGCCACTTTTGGGTGGAATGTTCTGTAAATAATTAAATCTATCTGGTCTATTGTGTCATTTAAAGCTTGTGTTTCCTTATTTATTTTCTGTTTGGATGATCTGTCCATTGGTGTAAGTGGGGTGTCAAAGTCCCCTACTATTATTGTATTACTGTCAATTTCCCCTTTCATGGTTATTAGCATTTGCCTTATGTATTGAGGTGCTCCTATGTCAGGTGCATAAACATTTATAATTGTTATATCATCTTCTTGGATTGATCCCTTGATCATTATGTAGTGTCCTTCCTTATCTCTTGCAACAGTCTTTATTTTAAAGTCTATTTTATCTGATACGAGTATTGCTACTCCAGCTTTCTTTTGATTTCCATTTGCATGGAATATCTTTTTCCATCCCCTCACTTTCAGTCTGTATGTGTCCCTAGGTCTGAAGTGGGTCTCTTGTAGACAGCATATATTTGGGTCTTGTTTTTGTATCCAGCCAGTCTGTGTCTTTTGGTTGGGACATTTAATCCGTTTACATTCAAGGTTATTATCAATATGTATATTCCTATTTCCATTTTCTTAAGTGTTTTGAGTTTGTTTTTGTGGGTCTTTTTCTTCTCTTGTGTTTCCCACCTAGAGAAGTTTCTTTAGCATTTGTTGTAAAGCTGGTTTGGTGGTGCTGAATACTCTTAGCTTTTGCTTGTCTGAAAATGTTTTGATTTCTCTGTGGAATCTGAATGAGATCCTTGCTGGGTAATCTTGGTTGTAGGTTTTTCTCTTTCATCACTTTAAGTATATCTTGTCACTCCCTTCTGGCCTGCAGAGTTTCTATTGAAAAATCAGCTGATAACCTTATGGGGATTCCTTTGTATGTTATTTTTTGTTCTTCCCTTGCTGCTTTTAATATTTTTTCTTTGAATTTAATTTTTGTTAGTCTGATTAATATGTGTCTTGGTGGGTTTCTCCTAGGGTTTATCCTGTATGGGACTCCCTGTGTTTTTTGGACTTGGGTGACTATTTCCTTTCCCATGTTAGGGAAGTTTTCCACTATAATCTCTTCAAATATTTTCTCGGACCCTTTCTTTTTCTCTTCTTCCTCTGGAACCCCTGTAATTCGAATGTTGGTGCCTTTAGTGTTGTCCCAGAGGTCTCTGAGATTGTCTTCAATTCCTTTCACTCTTTTGATCTTTATTTTCCTCCTTGGCAGTTATTTCCATCATTCTGTCTTCCAGCTCACTTATTCGTTCTTCTGCCTCAGTTATTCTGTTATTGATTCCTTCTAGAGTATTTTTCATTTCAGTTATTGTGTTGTTCATCTGTTTCTTTGGTCTTTAGTTCTTCTAGATCTTTGTTAAACATTTCTTGTATTTTCTCAATCCGTGCCTCCATTCTATTTCTGAGATTCTGGATCATCTTTACTATCATTACTCTGAAATCTTTTTCAGGTAGACTGCCTATTTCCTCTTCATTTATTTGGTCTTGTAGGTTTTTACATTTCTCTTTCATCTGTGACGTATTTTTTTGCCGTCTCTTTTTTTTTCCTTTTTTTTATGAGTGGGATTTTGTTCCTGTCTTGCTGGTTGTTTGGCCTGAGGCCTCCAACACTGGAGTTTGTAGGCTGTTGCGTAGAGCTAGGTCTTGGTGCTGAGATGAGGACCTCTGGGAGACCTCACTCTAATGAATATTCTCTGGGGTCTGAGGTTCTCTGTTAGTGCAGTGGTTTGGACTTGGAGGTCCCACCAAAGGAACTTCGGCTGGACCCCCAGCTTGTGAACCACGATGCCGCAAGCCGTGTGGGGTGGCAAAAAATAAAAAAGGAGAACAATAGCAAAGTAAAAAATAAAAATAGACTAGGAAACTAACAAATATGTTAGAAAAAACATAAAAATAAAAATATAGATGAAATAACAACTGGAAGGTAAAACAGAACCACAATAGTAAAAAAGAGGAGGAGAAAAAAAAAGGTGGAAAAGGCCTTGGCTGTGGAGGGCGGGACCTAAGCAGGGACAAAGTTTGGGTGGTGGGCGGGGCCTATGCTGAGGACCCACAGGGCTGGAAAAGGCCCTGGGGGGTGGAGGGAGTGGGGCTTAGGCTCAACAGAACAGAAGGGGCCCAGGTGTGCCTCCCACCTCTGGTCTCAGAGGGTGGAGGACCCCACCTGGGAGCCCAGCAGGCTTCCTGAGTTCGAGTGGGCGGGGCAAAGCCCTCTGCTCCCCTCTGGCTCCTCCGGTTCCGGAGAGCCCCTCCCACCTGCCTCTCTGTTTTCTCCTGGCCTCCCTCCTACATCCCCAGGACCAACCCGGCCCAGAGGGGACCTCTGAGGGCTAGGACCAGGCCGACTTCCCCTGCCGACTGGGCAGGGGAAATGCTGGGCCTGCTCCCCCTTGATCCGAGCCCCTGAGGGTCCCTCCAGGCATGGGAACACTTCCCCCATCTCAGCCACCCCTCAGCGGCGCAGGTCCTCTCTGGCCTCCACTTCTCCTCCCCCCCTCAGTCCCTCCACGTCCTACCGGTTCGCTTGGGGGTTCTTTCCATTTCCTTGGACGTCGGAGTCCCCCACCTGCGTCCCCAGGCGCCCTAGTTGCGGGGAGACACGAACTCTGCGTCTTCCCACACCGCTGTCTTGACTCCTCCCACCCCCATTACATTTCTAATTGGCTATTGCTGGGTGTATAGGAGAGGTGTGAATTTCGATGCTATCTTGCCTCCAGCCATGCTGGTGAACTCTCTATTTAGTTCTAATATTTTTCTGTGGCTTAGAAGAACTTTGAAGCAGTCACGCCTGTCCCATATGGGACAGGATGGGCCTTCCTTAAGAGCCGAAGGCTCTGTGTACCTGGATGGCAGTAGTTGAATGCACTGACCCTGTAGGGCTGCTGTGGGGACTGCTGCGTGAGCAGAGCTTTTGAGCAGATGGCCCTTAGCTCCCTTCCAAATCTAAGCTTTTACGAATCCATAATTCTGGTCCCTGTGTCTGTTTTCATGCACTGTCTCTCCAGTTGCATGCTAATTGAGGGCAAATTCCCCTCCCTCCCTCCCTCCTTTCCTTCCTCCCTGTATTTGTTTGATTTCCACATACCAAGCACTGTGCCAAGTGCCAGGAAGGCAGGGAAGGAGATGTTGAGGGGATGGGTGCAGGTATCAAATGCTTCACATCCTTGGGAAGCAAGCAGTGTCACTTAAAATATTCTCAAATGAATTTAGAATGTGGTAGAGGCTCTTCACGCCCAAATGACTGGAAGGGCAGTATATACTCTGGGAGCTCCTCCCCCAGTCTGTCCCCTTAGGGGTTCTCAGTTGGGATGGTGGTGACAACAGCAGTTTTGTCCCCCAGGGGATAGTTGGTCTTTTGCCATCACATCCCAGGCTCAGCTGAGCACCTGGCTCAGACGGGCACTTAGTAAATGTTATCAAATAAAATGAGGCATGAAAGACAGGTTAGGAGCAACCCAGGGGTCCTGGGCACTCTCGGAAGTGGCCGCTGGTTTTCAGGATGAGGTGTCCCCCAGGGTGTGCTGGCCAGTGAGCCACAGGGCGCTCACTCCCTTAAGTCCACTCCATTCTGGGATGGCTCCAGCCATCTGAGAAGTTCTCAATGATGGGCGAGGGCTTAGACACGTTCAATTGTCTAAGGGCCACTTGTGACCAATGGCTACCATATTGGATAGCACAGGTTTAGACATTAGATATAGAAAGTCCTAGTTTCTTCTTTATGGGGACAAAACCTGTCATCTAGATAAGATGAGTCCTTCCCAAGGACAGAAGGGAGTTTTTGGCTACAGCAGTAGAAACCAAACAGTTCAGTTCTTAACGAGTCTCTGCCATACTGAGACCCAGTGTCTTCTTTCAAAGACCCCTTGGTCTAGAGAAGGATATGGTCACACCACTAATGCAGGTGACAAGTGCTACCTTAGAGGGATGTGGCCGGGCTGCAATAGAGTGACTCAGAGTAACTCCACATGTGGGTGATGGTGAAGTGGATGCCTTGAAGATTCACTAGGAATTGGCCAGGCAGAGACAGGGTGTGTGTGTGTGTGTGTGTGTGTGTGTGTGTGTGTGTGTGTGTGTGTGTGTGTGTGTGTGTGTGTGTGTGTGGCGGGGTTGGGGGGGTATGGACCCTTCAGGCAGAGAAGGCAGCCTGAGCAAAGGTCAGGTGGCCTGAGTCCAGGTGTGGCCTGTTCCTAAGAGTCCTCAAAGAGGCTGCCATGGGAGCCCTGTAAGAGCTGGGCTTGGAGGGGTTGGGAGAGGCTGATGGCGACAGGCTCTGCATGTTTCTGTGGTGGGCTTCCCTCTTACAGCCTAGTTCAGAGCTCTGCTCAATAATGCGGGGGAGGGCAAGTGGGATGCTGAACTTGGACTGGGGTGGTGGGGAGGGGATCAGTTTTGCTTCCAGCCATCCCTGCAATGTTTCTTTCTAACAACAGGGGGCAGGACGACCTCAGGAAACGATACCCATTCTTGGGGTTTTAGGCAGCCAGGTGAAGTCCTATATTAGATGAGACCTTTCAAATGTCAGTGGACATTTACTGAGCCTCAGGCTTCGTGCTGGGCTCTGAGGGCACTAAGACAAACCCCACCCGTTGCAGTGTCCCAGGCCACATGGACTGTGGGGACTGCAAGACAGCCATGGTCAGTTCCGCCAGGGTGGAGGCCGGAGAAGTAGCCCAGCTTCCTGAAGGAGGCGACTCTTGAGCTGAACCAAGATGAGAAGTTGCCCTCTTGGCTGCCAGGGTTGGGAGACATGCCATCCCAAGGGGACAGAGCACGACGCATGAGGTGTGGCAGAGATGGCAGTGTCTGGTTGCTGACGGCAGTCCCAGGTCCTGGAGCGTCAGGTACAAGGGGCAGGGGTGCTGGGACCAGCAAGGCGTGGTGCAGCTGTGGGAAGCACTCTTGCAGGGCCCTGGAGCTGTACTAAGAAGCTCCTTCCTGGTGCAACAGGGAGGATGAGACAGAATTTTCTTAAAAAAAAAAAGTTTTCATTATGAAAATTTTCAAATATATACCAAAGTAACGTCATATAATGAACCCCCATGTGCCTTCCAACAATGATCACATTCTTCCATTTTTTCATCTTTTCTCCCTCCAGATTAAATAAAAACCTTTTTATGAGAGAAAATTTCAAACACACACAAAAGCAGGGAGCTAGGATAATGACCCTCACAGACTCACCACCCAGCTCAACAGTGAACAATTTGCCGAGCTCATGTCCGCTCTGGCCCGACCCCCCTCCCCCACTCAGATTACTTTGAAGCAAATCACATATCATTTCATATATAACTATTTTGGGATACATGTCTAAAAGTTAGGGACGCTTTAAGAATATGTAATTGCACTACCACGTTCACATCTGAACAAAGTTAATAGTCATTCTTTGATTTCATCCCATACCCAGGTCACTGATGCTGCCACAGTCACTTCTGGTTGACCTTGTAACACATCCTTAGGTAAAGGTCACTCTTCCCCCATACTTCCCTCCCCACCCGCCACCCCACAGAGCCCCTGTCTGTTATCAGGGTGGGTGACAGAGGGCACTGGGGCGTCCGTGGAGCATCCCTCTTTCTGGGCGGCAGCCATCAGGAGGGCTTGCCGTTGGGAGCAACGGGCACACAGAGCTCTTGCCTACCTCAGATTGCAGATCGGAAAGCCAGGTGTGTGGGGAGCCTCCGGGGCTGGAGGTTAGTGAGCCCATGGTCAGGCCCACTCTGGCTGACACGGTGTGAGTCTCGGGCCCTTTCTGGGCCCCGGTTTCTCCAGCTATGAAATGAGGCGTGGTGCCTGCCTCATGGAGTGGCTGTGAGGCTCCAGGGAGGTCACCTCTGGAAACTCACAGGCAAACTCTGAAGTAATCTGCCTGGTGATGAAGAGGGCGTGGCTAGCTTTATTCCTCCGTTGCCTCTGGATTCTGGGGCCGAGATCTGCTGTTCCTTCCCACCCCGAGGTCAGGTGGGTAGAGGGGGCTGGGTGCGTCCACCCAGAGACCCTGCACGGCCGCCCTCTGGGGCTGCAGCCCCACCTACTCCATGGACAGGTTTCTCAGGGGGAGGCCTGAGGATCGTCTTCCCCACGTTAGTTCCCTTTCCTCATGATAATCACCCTTCCGTGCAGCTCCTGCCCATTTAACAGTTCCACTAGTCCCAGCCCTCCTACCTCCTACCTGCCCTGCATCCCAGGGAAGCCCACCTGTCTTCATTAACCAGAGATTTTGGCTGCCAGTGTGGTCCAGAGCTGGGGCCTGCGAGGAGCGAGCCCTCCTGACCTATAAGCCGCCCAAGGCCCGTGCACCCTGGGCTGGAGCTCTGGGGCCAGTGGCTTGAAGGAAGATGAACACAGCCTAACTGGTGTCTCTCTGTAGCCCGGTGGCCCAGGGAGACCAGGCAATCCATGTTTATCGATGTCCGAATCAGACTCCTGTACACCCAAACCAGCCCGAATCGTCAGGGCTGCTCCCCCAGAAGCCTCAGTCATGGCTGCCCCAGGGCCACAGGGACATTAGGGTGCTGCCTTATTTGTTCAGTAGATGAAGAGATAGATGACATAGATGACCACAGGTGAGGGACTTGCCCAAGGTCACTGCCTGCTGGTGGTACAGTGGGCCAGGGCCCAGGTCTTCTGCTTTACTGCTTGGGTTCTTCCCTTTACAGTGGGCCACCCAGACATGGGAGGAGCTGGGCAGGCTTGCCCCCCACCCAAAGATCCTGGTGGGGCTCTGCGGGGCTGGACCCTGCTGGCAGACCTGGGGCTCTTAGAAGACCCTGCAACTTCAGAACCTGGGGATCCTTAGGGCTCACCTAGCCCAGCCCCATCCTCATATAGCAATTGTGGAATAGGGCACAGAGAGGGGAGCCATCTGCCTGGTCACCAGGGCACTGAGGATCTCCCCCTCTCTGTCCTCCTTCAGAAGCACCTGTAGGTCGAGGGAGGGAGACAGCCGCCCCCGCTGCCTCTGGCTCAGCCCCCTCCCCCTCCTCCTGCAGGAAGGACTAACAGGATAGCATCTTTCTCCCCCTCTAGGTATCGGACCCACTTCAGTGCTCCCCCTGGACCCTCCCAGCTCAGCTTTGGGGTGGATGTGGGCAGCTGCTGCCCTGGTTAGAGTACTGGATGGGGAGTCCAGAGACCTGGATTCAAGTTCTCTCTCTGCCCATTGCTGTGTGATCCTGAGTAAGTCACTTCACTTCTCTAAGCCTTCGTGTTTTCACCTGAACGATGGTAATAATTCTACCAGCCCTGCCTTGATCAAGGGGGTCAAATCTGAAAGAAAACACTAGACAAATGTAAGGGGTGGGCCTGTTCTGAGCTGGCCAGAGAGAGGCTGAGAGTATCAGTGAGTGTCCAGAACATGGTTCCTTCCTGGGCCTCTGAAGACTGTGAATACTGACTCCAGCTCTGTTGCTGATTTGCTGTGTGGCCCTGGGAAAGGGGCCTAACCTCTCTGTGCCTCATAAAAACATGGAGATCAATGTTTCTCCATGCTGTGGTATTGACTTCCTGGCAGCAAGGGGAAGCTAAATACAGAAGAGCTTTAAGATCCTTGGAAGAAAGGCCATCTATAAACGTAAGAGATTATTAACAGCATCCAATAATCATGCTGTCTGCTAACAAAAGTAATGCCGCCCTAAAGTCAGGCAGGGAAACCAGCCCAGTCAGCATGGAGGCAGCTCCTAGCTGGTCTTCCTCTCGGGCTCTGAGGGCTAATAACCCTCTGTGTTTATGTGGTGCTTTGCCTCCTCAAACCAACGACTAATTAGTCCCTCCATGGGCGTGCCCAGGAGGCAGGCAGGAGGGGCATGGGGTGATGAGAGCTGAAGCTCTGGGAAGGGGGGTATAGCCTGGCCACCCAGCTGGTTAGGGAAGGGCTGGGTTGGGAACAGAAGGATCTTCCGGTTCTCAGCACCTACTTCTGCCGCTGGTGAAGTGAGCAGCTGGGCAGAGAGCTTGCCCTCTCTGGGCCTCAGTTTCCTCACCAGAGCTGCCAGGGCAGGAAGGGGTGAGGTATCATGGGGTACGTGGCCAGATCGCCTGCTGGCTTGCCCACCGCCCTTTCCTCTCTGCCCACCTTGATGCCAGGTGCCAGCACCAGGAGGGCACCCAGGGCCCCTGCAGCTGTAATTCTGAACCCGGGGTCCCACCGAACATCCTCTCTATGGCCAAGTTCTCTTGGTGGAGCCCAGGAGCCAGTAGGCCTGCCGGGAGACTCTCTGAGCCTCAGTTGCCTCATCTGCCACGTGGGGTTGTAATTCCCATCCTGCCAGCTGTGGATGTCCAGACCCTGGGCTCAGTGAGCAGGGCGGGCATTATGACCGGGCAGCCCTCCCGCAGGGCTCAGCCCCTCCAACCTGGACCGAATGTGTGAACGTGAGGCTCGGGTCTCTGCCTGTGGGGAGATGTAGCCGCCTCCGTCTTCCCTGCCGCTGTCTTCCTCTCATCCTCGCTGAGGCCTGCGGGGACTTTCCTGGGGTCCCCAGCTCCTTTACCTCCTCTCTCTTTAGATGACTGCTCTCATTCTGTCTGCCTTTCACCACACAGCCTATTTTTAACTTTCAGCATTGTGGGAGGGGAGGAAGGGCGCAGGCAGGGTGTTTTTTTCCTCTCCTTTTTCTTTGTCTCATTTCTTCTCCGGCCCTCCTCCCGGGGTCCCCGCCTGTTCTGCCCTCCCCGCAGCCCTCCTGTCCTATCCTCTCGGCCTCTGACTCCCAGCGCTCTGTCCTTCTCCCCCCAACCAACTGCTCCCCCCTCCTAGGGCCCCCCTTCCCCCAAGGCTTCTCCTGGGTGGGAGCAGTTCTCGGGTAGTGCCCCGTCTTGTCACCGTCACACTTGACTGCTGGTGGCTAATCTAGAGGCCCCTTTGTGGCAGCAGCTGACACAGTGATCGCTCCCTCCTTCTGGAAACCTGGTCTTTTCTTGGTGTTTAAGACTTTGAATGCTTCTAGGTCTCCTCCCCCTCTTCTAGACAAGCTTTGTGGGTGCCACTCCATCCCTGCCGTTAGCTGCTGGTGGTGGTGGTGAAGCAGGCAGCTGTGGAGGTCTCTGCCCAGTGCCCACCCACCTTCTTTGGCCACCAACACGCGGATTTTCCTTGGACCCCTCCCACCCCTTACCTCGTCTCAGTCCCTGTCGTTTGAGTAGGTCTGATCCAGCTCTGGGCTTCAGAGACACATGTGTGACCAGGCCTGGCCAGTGGGAGCCCATCCTGGGTTTTACCTGGACCGGGAAGGAGGGTCTTTCCTCGTGGCAGGAATGTGGGATGTCGAGTGGGAGCTGCCAGGGTGCCTTGGCCGCCACAGGAAGAGGCTGCCTGAGGAAGACGTCAAGGGGGAGGAAGACATCAAGGGGGAGGAAAACAGAAGCACATGATGGAAGGAGAAGAGAGTCCCAAGCCCTCAACTGAGCACCTGGACCCAACTGTTTCTGATGTTTCCATCACATGAGCCAATGTATATTTTTTTCCTAAAGCCATTCGGAGTTTTGTTTTGTTTTGTTTTGTTTTGTTTTTTGAGGTACGCGGGCCTCTCACCACCATGGCCTCTCCTGTGCGGAGCACAGGCTCTGGACGCGCAGGCTCAGCGGCCATGGCTCACGGGCCCAGCCGCTCCGTGTCATGTGGGATCCTCCCGGACCGGGGCACGAACCCGCGTCCCCTGCGTCGGCAGGCGGACTCTCAACCCCTGCGCCACCAGGGAAGCCCCGGAGTTTGTTTTTTGGCACTTGTAACTGCAAGGGTCCTGACTGGCCCGCTACCCTGGCTTCTTGTCCCAGTTCACCCCGTCCCACTCCCTGACCCTTTCCTAGGCTCCCTCCCGCCCTATGGCTGAGAATCCCCACACCCTCGGCCCACACCACACTGCTGGGCTTCAGCATGTATCTTCAGCTGCCCTGACGCTTTGGATGCGAAGCCTTGCAGAGGCACTTGAAATGCAGCCTGTCCCAAACTGGACTCATGCTCTGTCCATCTTCTAGGACTTTCTGACTTGGGGATTCATGCTGCCTTCATTCCATCCATCCACCCATCCATCCTTCCTTCCTTCTTCCCTCTCTCCCTCCCTTCATTCTTTCATCCATCCATCCATCCATCCACCTCCTCCTCATAGCTACAACAATGATGATGACAACAGCCCATGTTTAGGGAGGGCTTACTTGGTGCCAGGTACTGTTCTCATCAAGGTACAGGTACTCATTTAATCCTTAAAACAAGCTTATGACACGTTAGTATTCTTATCACCGTCTAGAGATGAGGAAACTGAGGCAGAGGGGTTAAGTGATTGACAGTGAGGAAGTGGAGAGCCAGGTTTCCCTGTTGCTCAGGACCGTCCTGGGAGCTGTCTTGCATGTCCTGGGCACTCTGGGAGTGGCCGCTGGTTTTCAGGATGGGGTGTCCCCGGGGGTGCTGAATGCCTCTGCCCACAAGGCGCTCACTCCCTTAAGTCCACTCCATTCTGGGACGGCTCCTGCCATTCTGGATGATGGGTGGGGGGCGTGTCACACACATTCGGCCGCGTGAGAGCCTTTGTTTAGCTCAACACCTCTGCCCACTTACCCTCGACAGTCTGAAGGCCCCCACACTGCTCCCTCCCCGACGATTCAGGGCAAAGAGCCTGGCCCTGGGGGAGCTGGGGGGCTCCCGGTGCCTGCTGCCACCCCTCACGCCAGGTGGTTGCCCCCACGTAGAGACCCATCTGCGCATGCACCACGGGAAACCATGGCTGGGGATAACTTGAGGGGGACCAGGGACCTGGAGCCCACCTTGTGGTCCACAGTGATGAGTCTCTGGGCATCTGGTGACTCCGGGCTCCTGTGGGACCTGGGCGAGCACGGGCCTGAGGCACAGGGCAGGCCTGGGAGCCGGGGTCCTGCTCTGAGTCAGGCCATCCCGCCCCGGCCGGCAACACTGCCTTTGGGCCAACACCACTGTCCCATTTTGGGGAGGAGATAAGGATGCTGAGTACGTGCTGGGGCTGCCCAGGAGGGGCTGAGGCAGAGGAGGAGACCCCTTCCTCTGTGTGTGGGGGATCTGCCAACACCCGGAAGGGCTCTGCCCCAAGAGGCCAGCGTAGTGGCCACAGAGGTGCACCAGTCACATGTCCCTGTGAGGGACACGGTTGGCGCACCACTCCCGGCACTGCATCTTCAGGACCTGCTGCGGCATCTCACCCAGCCTTCCTCTCCCAGGCTGCCTACCTGGCTAATGGCTGAGCACGTCGAGGGTACTAGACCTGGACCTCGTTTTCCCAGTGCAGGACCCCTCCATTGGGTGGTCTTTGCTTGGAGATCCCCTCATCCCGGCCAAGATGGTCCCTGGGCTATGCTGAGTCTGGGGCTCAGTTTCCTTGTACATAAAATGGGAAAATTAAAACCCACCTTGGATATTTGAGGATGACCCAGGAAAACATATGGAAAGTGCCTGGGACAGCGTCCGGCTCAGCGTGGCTTTCCCCAGCCATCTGAGCTGCCTCTCCCCTCCCCTCCCCGACTGAGGGTCTGGCTCAGGGCTGAGCACCCAGGAGATGTTTAAAATCCAGGTGTTGAAATGTGGGGAAATAGCAGGAGGGGGCTGCCCAGGTGGGCTCTGCCTCGGAGCCAGTGATAGTTATGTCAGCTCTCAACGGCACTCAGCACACACTTCTGAGTGCAAAGCTCTGCGGGGCTGGGCGGCTGGGGTGCAGCCAGGGAGAGGGGAGCAGGGAGGCGGTGGGGGAACGAGGGAAAGAAGACACACAGACGCAGAGGGATAGAGGATGAGAGAGAGAGGAGATGAGAGATACAGAAAGAGACCCGGAGGGAGAGACTGGCAGAGAATGAAACAAAGACAGAGCGATGGAGAGAAATTCAGAGTTTAGAGAAGCAGAGAGCCAGGAGAGAGGGCTGCACGCTCAGGAAATGGAGAGAGAGAGAGAGAGAGAGACAGAGACAGAGACAGAGACAGAGACAGAGAGAGAGAGAAAGAGAGAGAGAGAGGAGAGAGAGAGAGAGAGAGAACGAAGAGAGAGAGAGAGAGAGAGAGAGAGAGAGAGAAAGAGAGAGAAAGAGAGAGAGGAGAGAGACAGAGAGAGAGAGAGACAGAGAGAGAGAGAGACAGAGAGAGAGAGAGACAGAGAAAGCGAGAAAGAGAGAGAGAGAGGTGCCGGCCAGGTCCCCTGGCCCCTGACAGAGTGAATCTCCAGAGGGCCAGTGGGAGACTTCCTTTTGAGTGAAGGCCTTTTGAGGCTGTCGTTTTCCTGGTCAAAGGCCATACCCATTCATGATCCTAACAAGGGCTGGCGAGGGAGCCTGCAACCCAGGGCTAGCAGCCGAGCAGTGGGCTGTGACCTGATGGATGGGGGCTCTGTGGGCCCTGGAGCTTCGTGGCAAGCGGGGCTACCAGCCCCTGAGAGGGGCCACCCCTGCCACATCCCGTGTCCTCTGGCCATTCAGAGAACACCGCTGAGTGCTGGAGCCCTGGTGGGAGGGCTGAGGTGGCGCACAGAAGGGACATTTGTGAACGTACACAGCCAGCTAGCCCCGCGGTGAAGGGAGAAGGAGGGGGTGAGTGACCAAATGTCTGAGTCTCTCTGGGATGGGAAAGTCCCCTCTCATCATTCTACCGCCTCGGCTTGGGTGCCTCCAGGGTCAGGCAGCCTCCCCCACCCCCAAACAAGAAAGCCTGCTCTGATGCTGAGAAGGGCTTTTCTAGGCTGACGCTTTCCCTCTGGTCTTGGCCGTGGTGTGTGTGTGTGTGTGTGTGCGTGCACACGTGTGCTGGGGTAAGCTGTAAGCTAGCACATGAGGTCACAGGGTTGCCTGTGGGGAGAGAATTCTAGGAACTTTTCTCCACGCCCCAAAGGGAAGCAGGAGTGTGTCTCTTTGGATCCCTTATTTGATCTCAGCCCTCTATCGCCCCAGAGAGACTTCTGACAGATTTGTTTATACTGAGATGCTAGGAAATTACATTGTAACTTCCTCTAAAGAGGGCAGTTTTTAACCCAAAGGGACACTTCACTTATGGTGGAATGACAGGCAGTGGGAAGCTGGTGGGGAGAGATTTAGATGGGAGGTGCTCTCTCTGGCTCCCATTTCCCACTGGAATCTCTTCCTCTTTATCTTAACTGGAGGTTCTTGGCAGGTGGGGGCCATTTCTTCTGTTTCTTCGTTGTCCCCCATCAGGGTCAGTGAGCCCCTCCGCCCTCACCCAGGGGCCTCCCTGTGAGTGGCAGCGATGGAACAGTAAGCACAGCCTTTGTACCCATGAACCACATCACCAAGCAAGACCCCAACCAAGGTATGAGTCCTGGCTGTGGGTGGCTTGCTGTGTGATCTTGGGCAAGTCATTGCCCTCTCTGGGCCTCTACTGCCCACCTGGGTAAGGCAGGGTTTGGACCAATGGTCTTTGAAGGCCCCTCCAGCTGTGGTGATCAAAAGTTCTGGGTCTCTGACCCTCCTTGGGTTGCCAGTCAGCACCTGGGCTAGGCTCTGAGTGCGGCAGGACAAGGTGGATGGACTCCAGATGACCCAGTGGCCCTAGGCCAGCCAGGCAACCAGACTCCTCCATTCAGAAATAATGGGCCAGATCTTAGAGCTGGAGGCCTATAGATTCTCTTGTCTGCCTCCCTTGGTGACAGACAGAGAAACCAAGGCCTGGGTACAGGGGTGGCTTGCCCAAGTCCCTCTGCATATTAGCCTTGGGTAGGAACTAAAAATAGGCCTCCTGCAGCTCTGTGCAGTCAGTTGGGTCTTAGGGGTAAATCCTAGTGGGTTCCCTGATAGAGGTGAAAGCTAAGGTAGGCTCCAAAGGAAAGTGTGAGTGGAGAGTTGTCTTCTAGGGAGAGGCTCCAGGGGAAGGGAAAGGGGTTGGATTGTTTACCTGTCCTTGGCCTGTGCGCCTCCTGCATCCTGGGGTTCTAGAAGCCCGGGAAATGGCTGATGTCTGAGTTGGCCATTCTGCACCTGGTCCCTGGTGTGCAGTGACGGAAGACACCTCTCCCTGTGCTGTGGGCTGCCCCTGGGCCAGCGGCTGGACTGGGCTGGACGCGGCTGTAAATCACCCATGGAGCCGGGCTGGTGGAGATGGTTTATGCATCTCAGGCATCTACCCTGCAACTCAGAACGGGCAGTAACACGTCATTTTAACGAGGTTGCAAATTTCCTTGTCACCCGGGAGTTTGACAGACATGGCCACCACCATCTGGCTTATCCCAGGCCCCTCCAGGGAGTGGATGCAAAAGGCAACGGGGCCACGGGCCCAACTAACCAGACCTGGGAGAGAGGTGGACCTGGCTTGACTTTGGGCATGCCACCCACTTCCCACTTTGCCTCACTCTGCTCTCCAGGCAGCTCTCCCCTTTGGCAGCTGACCCCACTGTCCTTGAATATGCTGTGTGGATTTTCCTCTCCAGATCTCCACTCACAGTGCTCCTGCCACCCGGAGCACCTCTCCTTTCCTTTCAACTATCCAGATTCCTCTTTCAAGGCCTAGGTGAAGACCTCTGCCTTCAGGAAACCTCCTGTGGCCAGCCCAGCCATAACCCTTAGACCTCTGGGGAGGTGATCCCCATTTGCTTGCTAACGCCAGTGGCCAGGCTGGGGGCTGTCTGGAGCATGAGGACACAAGGACTGGGGAGGCTACATCCAGGCGCAGCTGGAAAGAGGTGTGTGATTGATTAGTGATGTCTGCCAGGGTCAGGGAAGAGAAGACTGGGCCCTCAAGTTTGCTTCCCTGCAGATGCACCTGGGCCATGTGGCCATTTATCTTAACAATTGCGCACGTGTTGACGCTAAACTTCTCTCATTTCTTTACCCTCTGTCTACCCAAGGGAGACACGAGTTCTTGATAGCAGGCACCCTGCCCATGCTTTCTCTGTGTCCCTCATAGTGCTAGGCACACGTGAAGACTCAACAAACCCTAGACAGATGGAGGGGCAGTGAGTAAAATGCTGTCATTTTCCCTGGAGCTGGGAAATAAGTCATAGGGCATCAGAGCCATTTACAGAGGAGAGACCTGGGGGGCCCAAAGTGGGAAAGCATTTTCTCAAGATCCCAGAGGGAGTGAGTTCTGGAAAGGTCTTTGCTGGGCACTAGACGTTGCTGTATTGCTGAGGGGTGTTTCTTAGACCGGTGGGGCAGGGCCCAGCACCCAGCCAGGCTTCGGGACCCCTAGGCTGCCTCCCTGGCCCCTGTAGATGCTCCTCTTTTTCTCATCTGAGACTCTGGGAACATTCATTAGTGCAACATCCTCCCACATGTGGGAGCCACACCTGTCATTATCCCCATTTTACTGATGGGAAAATGGAAGGAGCGTGGGGTTCATGGCTGGACCCCAGGGCCCAGCCCACCCAGCAGGTTGGTGGTGGCTGGAGTGGCTCTGGTTCCAAACATAGGTGGTCTCAGCTCAGGCCTGTCCCCAGGCTGGTCAAAGAGGCAGGTCTCCTCTTATGGACGCTGATGCAGAGGGTGAGTTAGAAAGCCACTTACAGGCCATTAGTTCTGAGCCCCTTGTGATCCAGATGGAGAAAATGACGCCCAGAGAAGGTCAGGGGTTGACCCCAGGCCACACAGCCTGTCCATTCCTGACAACCAGGTCTCACAAGGAATGCAGAATAGAGGGTGAGCCGAGCTGTGTGCCTGGGCCCTTGCTGGGGTCTCACTCTGCCCAGACCCTAAGACACTGAAGAGAGGGACCCGCAGAACTGCTCTGGCAGCCTGCGCTGGCCTGCGTGGCACTAGTACACGCCTTGCTTTCCTACCAAGTCAGATACTTTGACATCCTTCCCATCCTGTGAGGGTAAGGAGAGCAAGCCCTAGGCCTGGGGAGGCCAAGCAGCACGCAGACCAGGCTACAGGCCTGGGGCTCAGAAGGGATGCCTGGGGCACCCGGTCTCTGAGCCTTGCTACCTCATCCCCAAAATGAAGCGGGATCAGGGCACCTCTGCAGGTTAGTCCAGCTTCAAGTTCTCACTATGGTACAAATGACTGAGAGTAGAACCTTTCCTGAAGCCATGTTGGCAGGAAGGGGGAGGGAGAGGCTGAAGGCGGGAACAGGGTGCTGGGGTTCTGAGATATGGGTCATGATGTGGTCCAGAGAACAGGTCTGGGGGCCAGACACTTCCCTGCTTCTGAGCTCCTCCCAGGCTGGCCTTCCTCTTCTCCCTCCTCTCCCTCCGTCTCTCCTCGCCTCCTCTGTTCTCCTGCCGCAGCTGTTAATTCAGTCCTCCCCTCAGCGTGGAGCACCATGAAGAGCTGGCCTTCAGCCAGATTTGCATTGGTAGTTTATTGATTTAATTAAACAGGGGCTGTAAGCAGCGCCCCCCTCCGTGGAGTGAGCCGGGCAGGGGCTGGGCCGGGCACCTGCGGGGCGGCTGACGGGCACTAGAGACCCAGGGAGGCTGCTGATATCAGGGCAGCCTGATTCAGGGACCTGTGCTTCTTGTGACCTTTGTCCCTTTTGGACTCTATCAGAAGTGACAACGCAAGTGGCAGTGACAGCTTAATCAAGCCCAGAGCCTCTGCCAGAGAGACGGGGCCTCACTGGACAGCGGGCAGAGTGAGCCCCGGCCCCAGCTCAGCAGCACCTCCTCCTGCAGATGCCCCGCCCAGCGCCCCGGGAAGGCTGTTCTTTTGTCCTCTAAATGGAGCCGTGGTTCCGGAGGCCTGTGGCGTGCTCCCCGTGCCCAGTCTTGCCTGGCATCTCCAGATGCCATCGTGGAGCAGGCATTTGCTGTGTCTGCAGAAGAGGCAGGAGTGACTTTAAATGACCTCCACGCTCCCCACCCCTCCCTGACCAGGGAGCTCTGGCCAGGGGGACCGTGTGGCCTTCCTCCCAGCTGCCTTCTCCCGGCCTCCATCTTTCGGGATGTAAGTAAAGTTTGGAGTCAGCATTATCTGAGGTCACTTCTAACTCCTTGGTCGTCCTTCCTCTTGTGCCCAGGGAGCTGTTCTTATGCCACGAGTGCTAGGCACTGGGCTGGGGGATTCTCACACTTCCAGGGTCAGCCAGTCCTCATTCCAGCTTTGGAAAGTGGGCAGCCTCATCCCTACCTTAGAGATGAGCAACTCAGGAAAGGTTGAGTTACCTGCCGCAGGCCACACGGCTCCTAAGTGGCAGACCTTCTTGGCTTGAGCCCAGCCAGTTTTAGGAGGGGTGACCATGATGTTGATGATGAACAACAATGATGTTGTTCCCGTGGCATCCTCCCCCCCCATTGCCACATCAGCCCCTCCAGTCAGTCACAAGACACCTCCCTCCTCCCCAGAGCTGGAAGAAAAGGTCTGCGTCAGGGGAACAGGAAGGACCCTGGGGGACAGAGATGCTGCAGGCAGGCAGCCTTTGGTCCTGTCCTTTGGAGAGGAAGATGGAGACCCTTGTGGCCCAAGTTGGCCACATTTCCCACAGGGAGCCAGGAGGCTGGGCAAGGGGTGGGGCTCTGCAGAGTGGCATCTTTGCAGGAGTGGGACTGTGTGCAGGGGACAAGCCTTGGTAGCTCAGAGCCTGATGGACCTGGCAGGGTCCTTGAGGCCCATTGCCCAGATAAGAACACTGAGGCCCGAGGTCACACAGTCTGGGTGGCAGGCTCCCAGGAAGAGTCCAGCCTGGACTCTGCTGACCCTCCCCCCATGTATAGCCCTAGCCACCAAGAACAAGGTGGGCACCAAGCGGGTGCAGGAGGGCAGGCGGGCACAGGCACCTGCCCCACAAGCCTGTGTCAGCAGCATCTGTCTCATGAGTTCACAGCCACTGGCGAATACCTGTTCCGTCTCCCACCCTGACACCTTCTGCCACCCCACCTGCTCTGCCTCTCTCTATAGCTTTCTCAGTTTCTCTGTGTCTCTGATTCTTTCTCTCTCCTCCCTTGCTCATTCTCTGAGTCCCTCAGAATTGGTCATCTCTGCCCCATCCACTGGGCAATGCCAAACTCTCCAGGGCCCAGGACCCCGGGGGAGGTGTAGAGTCGAGCGTGACAGGCCAGGCTTGGGGACTGCAGGGCTGGCGGCTTTGCCATTCCCTGGCTGACCACCCTGAGCTTCCATCTCCTCATCTGTAAAATGGGAATAATAGTTCTCACCTCAGAGGGCCATTGTGGGGCTGAGGACAGTGCCCGGCACCTTCCAAGGCTCCCTCTTCTTCCCAGCTGGGTTCAGGGTTACTGCCACAGTCATCCAACCTGCCCATTCCCCAACTTGGACGTGCCCAGGACTCCTGGGCAGCCCTGAGAAGGTACAAATTCCCAAGCCCCATTCTCCCAGCTCACTTGTGCCCAATTGGTTCCACCATGCTGTAACCCTGCCAAGTTGTCCCTGAAAAGCTGTCATCTACCTCTGGTGTGTCATGATGGTTAACAGGGTTAGGCTAACAGACTGGGGTCCTGGGGCCACGACTCAATTCTCCCAGCCTCAGTGCACGTCTGTAAAATAGGAAGAACAAAGCACCCTTCACAGACTTGATGAGAGAGCTCCTGTAAAGCCCTCGGCATAGGGCCTTCTGCGGACATCAGAAAGCTCAACAAATGGGGCTGCTTATTCTTGCTGAACTCCGCCAGGGGCAGGGAGCTCAAATCACCCCCCCCCGCCCGAGACTGCTCAGAGAGCTGGGATGGGATAGGAGGGGGAGCCCATTCTAGATGACGCCTTGGTGTGTTGAAATGTTTCAGGGCCCCAAGGAATCCTTGCCTCTGCCTACTTGTCCTTTTTCTCCTTCCAGAAGCCTCCCCCACCTGCCCACGTCGCTGACTTCTTCCTCTGGCCTCTTGCAGCGTGACTGCCTAAGCCCACACCTGGCATCTGTTTCCTGCTGGTTTGCTCATATGCTCTCTCACCTGGGATGTCGCAAAAGCCTCCCAAGTGGCTGTCCTGGCTCTCCCCTGCCCTCTCCACTCCATTCTCCACCTTCATCTGGAAAGATTAAAAAAGAGCATTTTATTGGAGCATTTCTTTTTTTTTTATTTTTATTTTTTTAATTCATTTATTTATGGCTGTGTTGGGTCTTCGTTTCTGTGTGAGGGCTTTCCCTAGTTGTGGCAAGCGGGGGCCACTCTTCATCGCGGTGAGCAGGCCTCTCACTATCGCTGCCTCTCTTGTTCTCTGCGGAGCACAGGCTCCAGACGCGCAGGCTCAGCAACTGTGGCTCACGGGCCCAGTTGCTCCGCGGCGTGTGGGATCTTCCCAGACCAGGGCTCGAACCCGTGTGCCCTGCATTAGCAGGCAGATTCTCAACCACTGCGCCACCAGGGAAGCCCTGGAGCGTTTCTTAGTATAAAGTGCTCAAATCTTATATGTGTAGTTCGGTGGATTTCTGCATGTGTATACGCCATGTAAATGTCCCATCGACTGACATACAGCCCAGCAGGTTCCCTGTGTCCCTTTTCCAGTCAATAATCTCCCTGGAGGTAACCAGTATTCAGACTTTAATTCCCAAAGTTAATTTCATCTATCCTCGAGCTTCGTTTAAATGGGAGCACATAGCATACAGTCCTTCTGTCTGCCTTTCATTGAGCGTCATCCGTGAGGTCCAGGCACACAGTTGCCCGTATCAGGAGTTAGTTCTTTGTCATTGCTGTGTAGCACTTCACTGAATGGGCGTGTCATTTCACATTATTTCTCCGCTCTCCAGTAGATGGACATTAGAGTTGTTTTCAGTTTTTGGCTGTGATGTCCATTTTTGTACACATCCATGGCGGTCATTGGCTTTCATTTCTCTTGGGTAAATAAATACCTGTGAGTGGAAGTTAGATCATCACACAGGCATGTGTTTCGTTTCAGTAAATACTGCCAAACAGTTTCCCAAGGGGCTGAACCAATTAACACTCCCACCAGCAGTGTATGAGCCTTCTGGTAGTTCCACATCCCTGTCAACCCTGGGAGTTATCATTCCTTTTTCATTTTAGCCATTTTGGTGGGAGAATGATGGCATCTAAATGCAGCTTTAATTTGCATTTCCCTAATGATTGATGAGGTTGAAAACTTTTCACATGCTTATTGGGTAGCCAGAGATCGTCTTTTGTACACTAAGTCTTTTGCCAGTGTTTTGTTTATTGGGTTGTCTGTGTTTTTCTTGATGTGGAGATTTTTTTCTTTCTTCCTTTTAAAATTCTGTATTTGATTAATCTATTGGTTATATGCACAGGAAATGTGCTTTTCTATCTTCATCACCCACTTCCCATCCTCTCAGAACCCCTCGCCTTGCCACCACTGAGCCTTTGAATGTGGGGTGCCCTCTGACAGGTGGAATCTCCCCCTCTTCTCCGCCTCACTGGGGCTTGCTTTTCAAGACCTAAATCAAACTCCACCTCCTCTAGGAAGTTGGCCCCTCTTGCTCCCTGCTCCATAGTTAATATCCCCTGTGTTTTGTATACATCAGAGCCCGTAGCCCATTGGAGGCAATAGATGTATGCTGAGGGGCACCTGGCTTCTGTGTGCATCTCTGGGGCAGGATGGTGTCTTCTTTGTCACAGCTGCCCTATACCTCACACGATGCTGGTTCTCAATCAACTCTTGTAGTAGGTTTTCAAAGGTAGGATGGAGGCATAGCCCAGTTTGCCTGCAACGGTCCCAGTTTATACCTATTGACACAGCATGGTTATGATAGCCCCTCCTGGAAGCCCTGAGGGGAGGGGAACAGGAGGGGGCGCTAAGGGAATGATGGGGAAGAGAACATTTGTTTCAGGGACAGACCTAGTCTAGTGCTGACCTGCTGCCAATATGTTATGTGCTCTCAGGTAAATCTCTTAACCTCTATGCCTCAGCTTCCTCTTCTGTGAAATGGGGAGAATGAGTCTTTCATCCCGTGTCTCACCGGGTGGTTATAAGGATAGACGAGATGCCAGATGAGCGTGTGATTGGAGCACAATGCAGATGCGCCGAGAAGCCACTCCTGCCCTCGGGGAGCCTCTACCTGGGAGGGGAGATGTCAGGCACCCCAGCCCCGCTGCAGTCGTGTGAGAAGGGCGGGGCCCTGGGAGAGGGGCACTGAGCACGCTCAGAGGCAGCAGAGGCATGTCGCAGTGGGGGCAACCTGGCGGGATATTAACATCAGTTAGATCCAGGTGGTGGCTAAATGTCCTTTTTTGATTGTTCAAAACATTTCATAATCATAAAACATTTTAATTAAAATATGAAGGCATAGGTCGGGCCCCTCCAGTCCTGCGGGTGCGTGTGAGGAGCCCCCCTCTGTCGCTCCTTGGAGCAACACCTGTCGATGGGGCCGGGCACCGTGAGGGGCTGCCACCTGCACCACGTGTAGGACTCAGCTCTGACAAAGGAGGACCCACGCCCTGTGTGATTAGTCCGCACGCTCCCTCTGATGCCGCCTGGCTGAGGACAGGTGTGCTTGGGGTTGAGGGACAGCGACTCCATGCCCGGGCGCTGCTGCCAAGAGCCAGGTGCCAGGCCTGGGGAGGGGACGGAGGTGGGAAGTGGCAGAGGCGAGCTCGGCTGACTTCCAGGGTCAGAGTCAGGGTGGGGCCCCTTAGAGGTCCCAGTCTCATTGCACAGATGGGGAGACCGAGACCCAGAGGGCAGACAGGACTTGATCCACGTCACATGGGAAATTCTAGGGGCCAGATTTCCCCACTGACTCCAATTCCCACCTGCCCCACGCTTGCCGGGGCCAGGAGGCATTTTTCCGAGTTCTGCTCAGGTTTCAGAAGCCTGACGCTACCTAGTAAACCCACACACGTGGGGCGACCTCTGTGTCTTGGCGCTGGGCGTCCCTGAACGGAGAGCCTCGGGGTCATGGGGAGTCTGGGAGGCCGAGCGGGCCGCTGCGGTGCTGGCGCTGGTCACCTGGCTTCCGGATACGATGATCAGCATCTCTCCCCAGCTCCCCAGTCAGGGCCTAGAGGTTGGTGCCCTGAAATCGGCCACAACGGTAATCCTGACACCAGGGAAATCGACGAGTGGTCCAAGGCAGAGTGGTTCCCTGCATGCTGAGCTGCACGTTTACCAGCACACCACTGCCTGGGCCCCATCCCCCTCCAACACGCAGCTCCACTTTATCTGTTCTTTACGCTGGGTTCTGGGTGAGATTTCATTTGGAGGAAGGTTTAAAATTTTTTTTGAAAATCATTGTTTTGAACCATTCTGTTCGTTTTCATCTGTCCTGGGTGTGCCAAGGAAACCTACATGTTATGGACTAACCTGGGCTAATGTGTGTGTCCTGAACTGACCCTGATTCTGGGCTATCCTGGGCTAGCGGGTGTTCCAAGCCAGCCCAAGTACTCTGGGCTACCAAGTGTCTCTGGGCTAAGCCTGGCTAGTGTGTGCTCTGGGTTAATAGGTGAGCCTGGGCTAAGCTGTGAGCGAGCTCCAGGCTAGCCTGGGCGGACACATGTATTCCGGCATAACCTGTGGGTTCTGGGCTACCCTGGGGACTTGTTCCAGACTCACCTGCAGGGCCTGAGGGGGTCCTCATTCCTCTCCTGGAGACAAGCACAGGATAAGAGCTCTGGTCCCAGTTTTCAGTGGTGGGAAAGAGGCCCTCAGTTTTCCTTCTGATAAATGAGAACGACCAGAGGTCAACAATGAACTTGGAGCTCGGTGGGGAGCAGTCACCTCAAAGGGCCTCAGGAGGACCAGAGCCAGCCTCCTCCTGGGCTCGTGGGTGAGGGGGAGGCCCGGCCACCTCCTGTGGGGGGCAGGCAGGACTGGGCTGGGCGGCTGAGGGACAGCGGGGCCGTGGTGGGCTCTGCGGAGGAGGACAGGCAAGAGGAGGGCTCCCTGCCCTTCCCGACTCTTCCTGCAGAAGGAAGGCGGGGACCTCATTTAAGACTTGACTCCATCCGCAGCCTCACCAGGAACCATACCCTCAAGGAGACCTGGCATTCATGCACAGCTCTGTGCCAGCCAACGTCACCCCGGGCCACCCATGGTTTTGGGGCATGGAGGATCATCTCTCCAGTTGACAGATGAGGCAACTGAGGCTCTGAGAGGAGAAGAGTCAGGACAGAGTCCCAGGTGCCCCTAGCTTTGATGCCAGTTCTTCCTAGACTCTGTGGCACCTCTCAGAATGCCTGTCCACGTGACCTCCCTCTGCCCTTGGTCCAACTTCCTCTGCCTCCCCCGGGGCACCAAGGCCAGAGCTACTGTGTCCCCTCTCTTGGTAACTTCCTTTCTGCCCCAGACTGAGGGCCTGCTTTCTTGGGGCTCTGCTGGGCCTGCTGGGAGAGAATTCCCTCCAGCATGTGTGCCCTGTGGGTGCCGCCACATCGTGTTGGCCAGATACAGTGACAGCAGCATCATTGCCCCCAACACCACTGAGAAGGCCAGTGCTGACCTCAAAGTGCTACCCATACCTTGAGTTAGGGACACCCCTCAGCCATCTTCCCCATTGGGCACATCTGTCCTTCCCACCTTCCTCCAATCAAATCCACTCATTCCATCCGTCCTTTAGTACCTAGTTCCTGAGCCCCTCCTGAGGGTGGGTGCTGTGTACGCCAGGCAGATGCCGCCCCTGTCCGCCTGCAACTTGCAATTCCTGAACCCACTCCAGCCTTGCTTCTGCCACTCCCTCTACGTGCAAGACTCTCTCCTCATCCCCTCTTCCAGGAAGCCTTGCCTCACATGGCCCCCTTGAAAACAGCTCCCTCACTCACTGGGTGCCCTCCTGGCAACCCCAGATCACTTCCTAGGATGGATGGGTCTGGAAACAGTCTGGTCCATGTGAGAGTTGGGTCCACTCCAGGCTGAGATCCTTCAATCCATCCCCTCTTCTGGGAAGGCCAGCACTGCTATCGAGGCCACAACAAAGGCCCTTCTCCCATGTTGTCTGGGCCGGCCAGGGCTGGCACAGGGGTCTCTACACCCACCAGTTGTGCAGGACAGAGCAGCACCTGGGGACCGTGGAGAGACAGGCCATCTGAGCCTTGTCTTTATGGGTGGGACTTTTTGCACCCAAATCACCAGCCTGACCTAGTGTTTCTGTTTCTGGTGTCTCATTCACCCCTCATTCCCCCTGTTTGGCCAGAGCTAGGGATGGGTGGGCAATCCTTTATGGAGGAGTCCAGGGTCCTGGAGGGTGGGCCTGCCCACCCTCACCCCCAGCTCCCACAGAAGAGAGGCTCCTGGTAGCCCTCAGGATAAAATCCTGACCGCCTCCAGAGGCCTGTGAGGTCAACAGGGTCTTACCCCTGCCTGACCCTTCAGTCTCGGCTCATAGCACGCACCCCACCTCTGGGCCCGCTCCCCCGTCCTCAGGCTGCCTCCCCAAGCTCCCCCCACCAAGGCTTTCCCTTCACCTCTCCCTATCTTCTCTTCCTCCGGAAAACACAGCCTCAGCCTTGAAGGGGAGGCGGCACAATGACTTCTGAGCTCGAGGTCGTAGGCCCCCCGGGGGGAAGGAGGGAGAGGAGGGCTGCGGGGAGGCAGAGCCGGGGAGGGTTTGGAAAGGCAGAGAGAAGGTCCGGGAAATGAAGTTTGGGCTGCGTGGTAGAGGGCTCTGGATGTCAGCACAGACAGGGGTTGCTTCATTCCACTGGGAGCCATTTAGGGTTGATGAGCAGGAGACGGACATGACAGGGCAGGCCTTGGGGGTCACTTAGTGGCTACGAGTAGGAGAGGGGCGGACCCGGAGGTGCAGACTAGGTTATGTCCACGCTGGGGTCTGAACATGGATTTAGGTTTGGGGGTGACCTTGGGCTTCAGTTTCCTTTTCTGTCAGGTGAGTAATCATCCTAACCTTGTGGAAACAGACCGTTTTACGTGGGCCTCGACCGGCCTCATCTTCTCTGGACACCATGGCCTGCAATTCTGACACTTGCCGCTAGGTGGCAGCCAGCTTCCAGGAGCCCCACCTGCAGCCCCAAGCCTGGGCTGGGGGGCTTTCCCCCTAAGGGGACTGGGCTCAGAGCTGCCTCATCCCAGCCCGCTGTTTTTTGGTGGAATCGTCTCTCCTTACCCACCCACCATCTCCAGTCCAGACGGAGGCCTCGGGGGCCTTGGGGCCCAGAGGGGAGGCCATGAATGAGAAACTTGCTGTCCACACTGCCCATGTGGGAGCCTCTCTCTGGGACGGCTCTGTGCCAGGCACAGAGAGCAGGGGACAACTTGTGTAGGGTTGCCAGATGTAGCAAATAAATACACTATTTGGGACATAATTATGCTAAAAATTATTCATCATTAATCTGAAATTCAAATTTGTCTGGCAACCCTGGCCCTGTGGCACCGGCCATCCTGGGGGACAAGCCTAGTCATTTCACACATCCGCACTGAGCACAGGGCTGAGGGCTGTCAGAGAGGGAGCTGACACAAGGTGGGCCAGACCCAGCTTAGGTCACAGTCACCTTCCCCCGGATGCTTCTCCATCTATTTGTCCACCCATCCATCCAGCCATCCATCTATCCGCCCACATCTCTGAGTCACTCCTTGAGGACTGGCTAGGCTCTGAGGACATAGAGACTACCAGCCACCGTCCTCACATTCTCATGGGCTCTAATTCCGTCTTCCTAGTTCCAGCCCACCTAGCTTCTTTCTGGAGCCTTTGCAGAGCCTGGTGGTGGAGCCAGATGGCATCCACCATTCCTGCCTGCGCTGAGGGCTGTGCCCACCATTCTGGCTGGACACATACACTCCACTTGCCCCCTCGCTGGACTGGGGTGTTCAGAGGGCTGGGGTGGCTCGGAGTGTTGGCAACTGCACCTTCACCGGGTAGTCGTGCGCATGAGTGGCGCCATAACGATCAGGGAAGGGAAGGGGGAAACAAGGGCTGAGGGAAGCCCATTCTGTGGGCAGGTCCAGAGGAGGGGCCGTCCATGTGGAGACACCGTCTGTCTCTCCTCACCTCCCCGGGGAACAGGGGGCTCAGGACTCAGAAGGCCAGCTCAGGGATGCTTCCTGGAGACCAGCCTCATCTCCTGCTCCCACGATGAAAGATGTGGAAACTGAGTCCCAGAGAGGGGCAGTGAGTGACCCAAGGCCACACAGTGTCCTGCTCCCGACTGAGCGTGTTGCCCTGTGTCCTCCAGTCTCTGATCTGCTCTAGCTCTCGGGCTCCATGAGGCACCTTGTGTCCCCAGGAGTCCCCAGCAGGCCCTAGACTAGGCCATCTGCAGTGATGCAGCCTGGTGCCTGAAGAGCTGTCCTCATCAGCCCTCCTCACCGGGAAGAAGATTCATGAGGCAGGTGAGTTAGTTTAAAGGAACCTGCAGTCTTTTTATCACCTTGATGGCTACAATGGATTTTGTTTCAGGGAGTAGCTGTAAGACTTTAATTAAATCAGGAACTCAGGCCCCGCCAGCTTCCTTGCTGCTTATCAGCTTCTTAAGGCCGTGATTCATTACCCGGGATTATTTTTTTTCATCCCTGAAATAATCTTTAAAGGCCTTCTATCAGGGAGATTAAAGCCCTAAGTCATACACGCATGCGTGGATGCTTTCTTTTCGTCGGCACACGGTGGCGTAGAGCCCCCCAGAGGACTGGACCACGTGCTGCCCTGGCTTCCTCGGTGCCTGGGGACCCTCTGCTGTCCAGGCCGGGGAGAGGAGCAAGTGGGTGTGGCCCCCTGGCTGGGTGGGGTTTTGGCTGGGGGTGTGAGTGCTGGGGTAGCCTGGGTGGGTGGGAAGTAGGAGAGAAAGGAACTCAGCATCGGGCTTCCCCTTTCACCAGGGACACCTGACGTCCTGGGTTAGAAAGGCCAGGCCTGTCACACATCACCCGCTACCCTCACCAACAAAATACAAAGGAAAGCAAGGGACAGAGAGACTGACTGAGCTGCTCTCTCGACCTGCGGCTTACCTTTTCCTCGTACTCTTCATCCTTTGCTTGGTGATTTTCTCCTTCTTTCATTTAACAAACATTCACTGGCCCTGCAGTGGGTCGCTGTCTCTTCTGGGTGCCGTGCAGGGCAAGATGGATGAGAGACCTTTTAGGGATACAGACAAGTAGTGAGTGATGACACTACATTTATTTCTCTCTTCGTCTCTTTGCCTCCAGGTCCCCCCTTCCCTGTCTTTCTCTGTCTCTGTCTCTCAAACCAGAGAAGCAAGGCTCTCTTTTCTAGTGAGAGGCAGGATTGTTACCGGAGGTAGTGGCCCTGGACTCATCTCGAATTGCTCACCGTGACTCTCCCTGGGCCAGCTTCCCTGGGGCAGAGTGGTCTAAGCCCAGGTTCCCAGGCCCTTGAGGATGAATGAGGTCCTTGGTTCAGCCTCTAATGGGGATAAGGGCAACCAGGGGCATGGAGAGAAGAGGGCAGCCTGCCTGGAGGATGGGGCGATGGGGCCTCGGGTCAGGCTGCAAAGAGTTTGGGCCTGGAGCATAACCTGCCTTGCCCTGGCCCCCAGGCTCTAACTCCTAGGCCTCAAGTGCCTGTCTCATCTCTTTTGGGGGTGAACTATGAGGTGCTGAGACTCAGCTCTCGACAGACTCTTCCCATCATAGCCCTTGTCCACTGCCAAGTTCAGTGAGTTGCTGGTCACACCACAAGTGTCATGGCTTTGGAGATGCCACAGTTTGTGCAAAGTTGCTTCGAGTCACAGGTGCTGGCACGGATGGCAGGCTCCCTTGGCCTGTGGCTTTTGTGTGCGTGGGGGCAGGTGGGAGCCCAGGAAGTCTCACGTGGAGCTTCCGGGTAGGTCTAAACCGGGACTCGAAATCACACCACACCTGCTGCTTGCTGGCCTGGGAGCAGCCCCAGGCACCAGTGGCAGGAGTTGATCTGCAAGGGGGTGCACGTGTGAAGAAGAAGTTCCATGTGTGGATGTGGTGGACAGGGATATGGGGTGAGGGGACCCAGGGAGCTGGGAACCTGGGGTGGGTTGCCGCCCCTGCCCCTAGCACATGACTTTCCTTCCGTACTCTTCCACCTCCAGGCCTTGGCACAGGCTGTTTCTGCACATCTCCACCCCCATGTCTACTGGGGTCATCCACCCACCTCATGCCGCAGATCACCCAGATGAGGCCGCGTTTACCCCCCCGTGCACTGTGCGCACCCCCAGAGGCCTGAGCGGCACTGGAGTTGATTTGGGCAGGGACCTGGTGGGGCTGTTGGCCTCACAGGGAGGACCGAAGCGATCGGTTCGCTCCTGGGCCCCTCTGCCTGGCACAGCGCAGACCCGTGATGAAAGTTTGCCAAAGGAGAAGACGCGTCGAGGGAAGGGTGCGGGTTCCCTGAAGGGATCTGGAGACACAGAGTTCCCAAGAGGGGCTGCTTTGGGTCCCTGGTGATGCAGCATGGCCCAGACCTGGGGCCAGAAGCGTCCCTAGTCCACGTCTGCCCAGAACACAGAGGTCTCTGTGATGCTGAGAACCAGCCAGGCTGGCCCCAAGAAGGGATCAGATCTGACACCCCAGCTCCTTTCTCGTGGGGCCACAGGTGTGGCTGGGGCATGAGCACACGGGAGAACCCCCTTCCCTTCCCAGCCTCCCCAGCTCTTCTTGGGGTGAGGTGGGGCTGCAGGTGGAGCTGGTGAGCTGGCACGCTCCGGGGGCTGCCACCGCTGTGACCTGCTTCACAGTCACGCTGGCCAGGCTGCTGGACATTTATATTTATATTGATTAGTGTCACACATGAGGCCTTCATTTTCTGAAACGAAACTCAGAAATGTATGCCGAATTTTTCAAATCCAGGCCATCCTGGTTTTCTGTAACATCAGCTCCCAATAGTGTGTGTGTGTGTGTGTGTGTGTGTGTGTGTGTTGTGTATGTGCACAAAGCCCCTGGATTTTATTAGAGAGTGATTGAGTTTCAGGGGCTCTGGGCTGACCTGTGGTTCATTCAAAAGTTGGGGGTGAAGGCTGACCATGGAGAGGCAATTAGCTCGTAATCTCTGGGAGGGCAAAGGGCTCTCCTTGTAACGATAGCTTCTGCTTATCGGGCACTCAGCGAGCCCTCTGTGGGGAGTGTTATATGTGCATCGTTTCTGGACTGTATAACAACCTTGTGGCATAGTTGTTGCTGCCCCATTTTATAGATGAAGGAACAGAGAGGCCAGGGTGCTTCATTCGCTCATTCACCCATTCATGCACGCACGCATTCATCAGAATCCTTATGGCGGGCGCACTGTGTGCTGGGTCCTTGCCGGGAAGTGAGGGAACTGGCCTGGAACCCAGCCCAGCTGGGACTAGACCTGGTCGTTTGCTCTATTGCAGGCCTTTCCCTGCGTCACTCCTGCTCAGAAGGAGGTGCTGCAAAGGTGCTTGATAGAAGCCTGAGGATTGGCTGGGTTCACAAACCAAGGAGATGACAGTGCAGGGAGATGGGGTCCTGGGGGTGCTGGTCTGGTCACAGCTCAGAGACAGGGCCACTTGGGACTGCCCGGAGATGCTTGGAATCCAGCCCTGGTCTGGTCCCAGCCCCGAGCCACCCTCGCCTGCTTCACTCCCACAAAATCCTGCCTAAAAATGGAAAAACTCAACAGTCCCTTATCTTTCTGCCTCTCCTGAGCCCTGATTCTCCCCAGTCCTCTCGGTAGCTGCCCAGGCCCCTTGGTTCCTGCCTTGGATACAGCACGGTTGAGGTTCTCAAGACCTTTTTGTCGTCTTGTGTTATATCAACACAGCAGAAGCAGCGGCAGCAAGGCCGATACAATAACAAAGCTGCTTATTTGTGTCAGGTTCGGTTTCATATCCCTGATCCCATTTTGTTCAATGACCCAAGGAGGGAGGTGCTTTTATCATCACGCCCATTGTCAGCTGAGGAAACTGAGCAAGGACTTTCTTTTCCCCGTGGGTGTTTCTGTGCCAAAATTTGGCCAGAATTCACTTGATACGGGGTGGAGGGCAGGAAAGCTGAAGGCGGCAGAGGCTTGTAGCTGGAAGAGCAAACTTTTGCAGTCACAGTCTTGGCATTGAAGCCTCAAGTGCTCTGGGGCTAATGAGAGCGTACCCCCCCCCAACCCCACGTGGCTCTTGTGGGATGAAGTGAGATGCTGTGTGTGTAACGCCGCCGCTGGTACAGTGCCCGCACAGAGTAGGTCAGGATAAAAGAGGATGAGGAGAGAGGAAAGGGGGCGAGACAGTGACTCCCTTGCTGCAGAAGCTAAGCTAAGAAGCGTGGGAAAATGTCCCCGGAAATTCCTGGTCCCAGCTTTCCCAGCCAGAGGGAGGAGGCCAATGGCACCATGTGCTAGGCCTGGAGCTAGGGATGTGGGGTCAGATACCCTCCCTGAGGTGTCTTTCTGCCTTTATGAAATGGGACAGGCTGAGCCACCATCGTCCGCCTTTCCAGGGCCTGTCAGCAGCTTGAACTATGTCACAGATGTGAAAGCTCTCAGAAAAGTTCCCAGCATTGCTCAAATCAGAGGACGATTGGTGTTTCCAGTACTACCAATAATTTACTCTGTTTCACCTCTCAAATGATAGAGACTCCTGCCAGAGGAAGCTTCCACCCCGAGATGATTCATCCCCACACTGTGAGCTCCCGCAGCCTGCTGCGGCACCATTCCACCCGCACCCCGCACCTCCAGCCCTCTCTGCTCCGAGGATCCGATCCTGGTTGTATCTTTGGGACCCTGGGATCTGGTACGATGGCTCCTGGAAGCCATGACACCACCAGCTTGCTGGGCGACTGCTGTAACCTCAGGGCTTTTGTCAAACGGCTGGGGTTGCTGGGAGGGTCCAGTGTGGTGGTGTATGGACATAGAGGCTGGCATGTAGCACACAGCGGGTGCTTAAGAAATAGTACGCCCCCCTTTCTCGACTCCCCAGCCCTAAGTCTTCCCCTTCTGGAATATCAGCTTCTTCATCTACAGGATAAGGTGGTTGGAACTTGAAAGGATGGCAAGGCATGAGGCCATTCTCGGGGCTACCCCACACTCTCCAAGGGGCAAGGCAGACATCACTAATCAACTGGAAGCAGCCACAGAATCCTTCTTAACCTAGGATCCAGGAAACCTCAACCAATCAGTTCATGCAGGGTTTGAACTTCTGAGGGCTAGAACAGTCTTGATATGGGAAGGCTCAACGATTCTACAGGGGAGAGGACCTAAAGCTTGCAGTGTGACAAGAGAAGAAAGAAGAGGTGGAGGGGAAGGGGGGGAGGAAGATGATAATCCCTCTGTAAGCATAAGACCTGTTGCTTCCAGAGGGTGCCCTGAGATATAAGAGGGCCTGCCTGGCGGGCAGGTACAGGTTGGGGGCAGGGAACCCCAGGCCTTGGGCTCTGCACCCATGGCCCTTTCCCAACCCTGGGCTCCAAACAGGCTCCAATGCAGGTCATCACCACCATTCTTTACTGAGCGCTCACTCTTGCCACGCCTTGAGCTGGGCATGTGGGTCGCGATCTCACTAATCCTCACAGCCCTCTGCATCCCCATTTTACAGAGAGGCAGAGGCTAAAACACAGTGACTCGGTCGCCAAGAGTTGCACAGCCAGACAGGAGCAGTACTGGGAGGGCCCCCGTCTGCTCCTGCTGGATTTGCTCAGGCCATTAGCCAGGTCCCTGACATCAAATGAATTCTATAATTTGTAAACGCAGCTGAGTGGCTTTTACAGAGGAATGTCGGGAAGTGATAAAAAAAATATCTTCGATAGATTTACGGAGCCGCTGAGTGCCAGCATCTTGCCCCCTCCCGCTTTCTCCAGGACCCACATGTGACCGGAGAGGAGGCCCAAGAAGTCTTTTGTGGCCGGGCCTTCCATCGATTTCTACAAGACAGGTTTACGGCAGCCTGGAGACCAGGAATGCAACGCAGGAGGGAGAGGGCTGTCTCGGTCTAGGGCTCAGGCAGGAGTGTGACAGGCTGGCAGGTGAAGTCTGGTGGGGTGCTAGAAAGTTCTCTGGATAGGAGGCCAACAGGTGCCTTTCTGTGGCTGTTTCTCCCCCTCCCCTTCCCCTGCCTCAACCCCATCCCCAAAGCACTGAGCTTGCCTTTGCACAGGCTGCCCCTGTGCCTGCCCCTGCAGTGCCTGCCCCTTTTTCCTAGGTCACCACCCTTCAGACCCTTGAGGCTGAGCTCACCCCCACCCCGGGGGGCATCTGGGTCATGTTTTCTCCAGCCAGTGCCTTCTAGGCCCCTCTGTTTTCTCCAGCACATCAGGGGTGCTCCATAACAAACAAGCTGCCTGATGTGGTGAGCTCCCCAGAGCTGGGGGCATTCAAGCAGAGGCTGCAAGAATGAGCTGAGGGGCAAGGCGATTAAGCTGGATGGCCTCTAAGACTCTTCCTCATCCTCTTTGGTTCCAGCCTGGCGCCGGCATACACGGAAGCCACTGAAAGAGTCTGCCAGGAAGCTAGACGGGGGTTATCAACTTGGTTTGCCCAAGACTAAGGGATTTCCAAGGATGTGGGACTCTCAGGGCTAAAATCAGGAAAGACTCTCTCTGTTCCTCTTTCTCTGGCAGGTGGGCAGAGAGACGAGGGACCTGCCCTCCACCAGTTTCCTGGGTGTTGTCTGCCCCAGCTGTCTGTCAGGCTGTCCCCAGCCAGGCCCCTGGACACTGTCTGTCACCTGCCGGCTTCCTCCTGCCCCGGCTTGCCTGCTCCCTGCAAGGCGGAGGTGGAGAGGGTGCAGACTGGGGTGGGCTGAGGTGGGAGACTCCCCCTGTTCAAGTCTGCTCTTTACAGCTGGAGGGCAGACCTAGAGTGTGGAGGCCCCCAGGCCCCTTTGGAGAAACGGAGCTGCCATTCAGGTGTCAGTCCTCAGTGTGGCTGGGCTGGGGCCCCGAAGCTCACCATAGCTGGGCTTCAGCCCTCCGTGTGGCCTGGCGCTCAGCAGAGGCGGGGTGGCAGCAGATGGCCCCGGGAAGGAGCCAGGAAGCTCAGACCCTGTGGACCTCACCACTGAACTTGCATAAACCACCGCCTCTCCCTGAGCCTTGGTGTCCTCATGGGGGTGGGAGCAAGTCCTCCCTTCCTGCCATTTGCTGTGTGGCCCGGCTGGCAGGATCTGTAGCTCTGACACCTCAGGGGATGCAGGGGCTGATTCTTAACACGAACACCCTATCACAGGCCTGATTCTTACGCAACTTAGCGGGGGGTGGACCCACAGTCTTGTTCATCACACACACACTGAGCGATATGCAAATTCCCTCATGGCTTCCACATCCGGCTCTGCACCCACCCACACCCACCTCCAGGCGCCCACATCCCCTTCAGCCACACAGCCACCCCTTCAGACACTCCCGTGCACCTTTATAGCCCTCCATGCCTTCACACCCTCATGCACACACACATCCACCCCACCCCCGTCCCCAGAGCTACCTTCCCAGGGAAGGTGGGGAAGCAACAGAGAGAGATGACAGGTCAGGACGAAGAACTGCTGGAGACGCTTTGCTCTGCAGCACGGGTGGGACTCAGAGATTTTGGGGAGCAGCAGGGTGGGGAGGTGGGTCAGCAGGGCACCCACGCCCTGTCCCCTCCGACCGAGCCCTGCGGTGGTGCCAGGGGGCCCTGCTCCCCACCTCACAGCCTGGTTCCCGGCAGCGGCTGGGCGCTCTCAGCTCCACATCCCTGACCCCAAACTTTAAGCCTCTTTAAAATGCAGGAGGAAACAAGGTGGGAGAGTGGAGGTGACTGGTCCAAGGTTGCGCAGAAACCAGGAAGGAAACCAGATCTCCCCTCAGAGGCTACGAGATGCACTAGAAATGTGACACGCAAAGGTTGTGTAGGAGACTGCAGGAGGGCGGGCTTTCACCTGCTGGGGGCACCAGAACATTTTACTCACAAAGGCCAGAGGCTCCTCCAAGGGGCCATAGATCCAGGGGCCCACTGGGAGGAAGGTCAGGCGGAGCCGGGGGCCCGCAGCTCCGGCTGCTTCTCCCTCGGTGGTCTCTCCATCTTCCTCCCCTCTCCCACCTCCCGGTCCTGCTTACCTGTTCATCTGTCTTGCTCTAGACTCTTGCTCTAGCTCTGGCCACAGCCTCAATCCAAATCCCAAAGAGCCTTGTCTGGGGCTACCGCCCCACTGGGCCGCCCTTGATGATAGACCACGTGATCTGCCCCAGGCTGCCACGTGTTCACTCCCGGTCCAATCAGTGCCATCTGGTGGGTGTGGGCAGGACCATTACAGCTTGACGGGGACATTGGGTAAGGCTTCCTGGAACAGGGAGTCAGGGCCCTATCTCGAAGGAGAAGCAGGATTCCAAAGAGTGGTGGAAGTTCTGTTCGTAGTTCAGGGGATGCTAGAAATGTCGGCTGGGGAATGGCCCGCCTAGAGGCCCTCCGCAGCCATGGAATGAGTCAGAGCGAGTGCAGGGTGAGAAAGGCGGGTTGAGGGTGCAGATCACGGAGGATCTGCACTGAAGGAGTGGAGAGGGAGCCAGAGTGGCTGACAGGGACAAGGGTTGCTTGGGAGGTGGTGGAGGATTAGAAGAGGGCTGTGCCTCCCCAAAGCAATGAGGAGGGGTAGCAACGTCAGTTGCTGTAAAGGGGCCCAGGGTGACAATTGGGAAGCTGCTGGTGACCCTGGTCAGAGAAGCTCCGTGTGTGTGTGGGCACGGCCTGACTGCAGGGGTGAGGAGTGAGGGGAAAGTGAGGGGTGGAGACAGCAGGCATAGATGCCTTTGGAGGTTCATGGGTGAGAGAGGGCCCTGAGTCCTGCCTGCTATGCACCCCTGAGATGAACAGTGGGCTTGCTGCTCAGTGCCTGGCTCTTCTGCGGGAGGAAGGGGGGGCACAGGAGACAACAGTGCCAACAGCAGCCGTCAAAGCTCTAGGGCTCATGCTGCATTAACAGGTGGCATCGGTCCGCTCTGCTCAGACCACGGCCCGGGGACTTCTTCCTTGGACGGGCATGAACAAACTGCTATATGTCCCCTGGAGGGCAGTGGTGGTGCCCGGGCCACAAACACTGAGCTGGGGGCAGGATGACTGAAGGAATTCTGGAGTTGGAGGGGAACATGATGATTGCTTTCAAATGTCTGAAAGTCTGTCCCTTCAAGCAAGAGGAATTCTACCTGCCCAGGGCGACTCCTGAAGGCAGAGCTAGCTCCAGAGCTGGGGAGAGTCAAGAGGTAATTTTCAGCTCAAATGTGGAAGTCTCTAGGTCAGCAGTGTCCTCCATTGGCTGCTGGGGGCACAGGGACAGCTGTGAGAGTCCTGTCACTGGCAGTAATGCAAGCAAAGGATGCTGCTTTGTCATACTTCTTGCACATCCGAGGTACCCAAAGAATATGTGGTCCAAGGGACACCCAAGAAATTCATGACATGATCTCTGCTCTTGGGGGCTGATGGCATCATCTGGGAAACTTGACTGGGACAAAATACCCGAAAGGAATTAGGGGAACGTCAAGGAGTGTCAGGTCCATTCCATGTTTCAGGAAGAACTTGGGCCCAGTTAGAGCTGTCCTGCACTGGCACAGGCTGTCTCGTAGACAGTAAGCAGCCTGTCCCTGGAGGAATGCAACTGGGATGGGGTAACCTTGGGCAGGGGGTGCAGGAAAGGGATTCCAGTTTGGGGCATGAGGAGGGAGTTGGATGACCTCTGTGGCTCCTTGAGTCCAGAGCTCCTTGGCAGAAAAAAACATCCACAGAACTCTGAGAGGCGCGCAAGGTTACCGAGGACAGAGCAGAGATCCCAATATAGCTGGCGGGAGGAAGGCGGCGGCGGGCGAGGGGAAAGTAGGTCCCCTGAACAAATGAGGTGGGGCATGAAATTAACGAGGCTGGAAAGGGCTGAGCTCAGGGACTCATTTTTAAAAACTGCCTTTTAGCAAGAAAAATGAGGGAGAGAAGTTTGGGCAATGGAGATGTAATGGAGGTTGTGAATGCATCTATCGGCTGCCAGCCAATTGGCCAGAGAGAGGGTCCTCCTGGAGAGCAAGGAAGAGGTGCAGACCAGTGGGTCTGGGGTGACTCCTACATGCCATGCAGGGCAGAGAGGAGCTGGTGATGGAATGCGGGTGACAGCAATGTGGGCGACCACCTCCTACCCGCACTCACAAGGCTCTATAGCCGGGCCATTGTGTCCCCTGCCTGCCCTCAGGCACCATGCACTGACATACTTCTCCTATCCCCGACCTCCGCTCAAGCTATCTCTTCACTTGGCCGCTTTCCTTCTGTCCAGTGGGGGGGTTTGTCCTGAATGACCTCCAAGGATCCTTCTGCTTGGCCTCTTGAATGGTGGGTAGAGGGGCTGCCCGAGTCACTCCCTGGGTGACTAAGTTGCCTTCACCCTTGTCTCTTTGGGAAGAGTAGATGCTGGTGCTTTGGGGCCTTGCCTACCCTGCTCTGTCCCAGGGCAGTTGGCCTGTGGCTCCCTGGAGACAGAGGCTCTGTTGGATTCTTTCTGGTATGCCTGGACCCTGGTCTGGCCCCAAGGGCAGAGGGTGTGCTGAATGGATAGATGGATGGATGGGTGTGGAGGATTGGGGGGAGGGTGGCTGGCTGGCTGGATAGATGGAAGGAGCAATTCAATCGGACCACCTGTATGCCATCTGGCAGAGGGCACAGTTAGCTGTGTTAGAAGGATTCTATCCTTCACTGGGTGGGGCGCGTGGAGGGAGAGGAGGAGGGGGAAGCAGGGAGGAGGTAAGGAAGGAGGAATTGGATAATCGAGCTCAAATCTGAACTATGGGCCCCGAAGAAGAGGAAGGCTCCCTTCCTGTCTCTCCCCAGGTCAAGGCACCACGGCTGCTGCCACTGGCCTCTGCCAGAAGGGGGCTAAACTCTAGGAGCAGGGGCCAGGAGGGGAAACTAATTAAGAATTGGCAGGCTTGGAGGCCCAGGGAGGGGAGGAGAATCACACAGCACAGGAGAGGGGCAGAGGGGAAACAAAGCCCCCATTGTCCTGAGCTTTCTTAAGGCACTGCCATGGCTCTCCTGGGACAGCGCCACTTCTCTGAAATCCCACACCTTCTTCTTTTAGGCAGTTCCCATGAACCACTCTCTTCTCCAGGTGTGGGAGGGCTGGAGTGGAGGCTGGTTCGGGGGACGCTGAGCTAAATCATCCCGACTGCCAGAGTCCCTCAGGCTTGGTCGGCAGAGCGGGCGGAGTATGTGGGACAGCTCTCTGTTCCCACTGTACTGGCCCTCAGGAAACTCAGGGTCCCTGGACGCCCCTGCTACATTCTCCTCCCTACCGAGGTGTGGAGATAGAGGTGGTGGGGCTGGAAAGGGCCCCTAGAGGCTGCCCTTTATCTGGCCAGGGGGATGCCCAGGAGCCCAGGCTGCCCCCATGCTGTGCTGTGGGCCTGGGGAGGATCCTTCTGCTCCCTGGCCCAGCCCTGCTGGCCGGGCTCCCTCCTGTGGCCCTGCAGAGGTGACAAGGCCCTGAAAGAGGTACAGCCAGCTGGACTCCTCAGAAGCTGTCGCCAGGACCCCACGAGGCAGGGGGCGGAGGTAGCACAGAGGCAGCAGAGGCCCTCCTCCAGGAAAGGAGATGATCCTGGGAGGTATGGGGGAGCCTGGAATCCAGCAGCCACTTCACACCTTGCCTGTTAATTGCCAGATTGATTTCAGATCCCAGTCTCCAGAAAGACCCCCAAATCCATCCCTCCACTCCTCCCTTCTCTGGGCTCAGGAGTTATCCTTAAAACCACAGCTGTCCCAGCTGCTTTGGTTAAGCCCCCTGTTGAAGAGCAGGCTTCGGGTTCCAAAGCAGGTCCAGGGTTCTGTGTAGGAAAAGTTTTACCCTGAAGGGAAGCATGGTAGCCCATAGGGTGTGATTGGAAGGGTGTTAAGAAGGCCCTTTTGAAAGAAACTGGGTCATTTGTTGAGACGTGGATGGACCTAGAGACTGTCATACAGAGTGAAGTAAGTCAGAAAGAGGAAAACAAATATCGTATATTAACACATATGTGTGGAATCTAGAAAAATGGTACAGATGAACTGGTCTTCAGGTAAGAAATAGAGACACAGATGTAGAGAACAAACGTATGGACACCAAGGGGGGAAAGTGGGGGTGGTGGTGGTGGTGGTATGAATTGGGAGATTGGGATTGACATGTATACACTAATATGTCTAAAATAGATAACTAAAAAGAACATGCTGTATTAAAAAAAAAAAAAGAGAGAAGTCCCTTTTACCCAAATCCCCATCTTACAGAGATGCCCTGATGTCCATAATTCCACCATTAGGAAGTCATTCCTTTGGATGAATTAGGCCAACATCATGTCCATAATTCCACCATTAGGAAGTCATTCCTTTGGATGAATTAGGCCAACATGATGTCCATAATTCCACCATTAGGAAATCATTCCTTTGGATGAATTAGGCCAACAGTCCAGGAGTCCAAAATGTGGAGGCACAGGAGAAGGAACAGAGAAGGCTGAACTCAGGCCCAGACCCTGGTGATGGTTGCAGGCGAAGGGGCCACCAGGAGCCGGGTAGGGTCAGTCTATGCAGGGCATGTTATTGTTCCCCAAGGAGGTACATACCAACTTAGTAGGTACATCGAATGGCTGGGCAGCCACTGTGTCCCAGTCCTGAGCCAAGCACAGTGACATTCTCTAATGTCAGCACAGCCTTGTGAGAGGGCACTATTAGCCCCATCTCCTAGTTTGGGACACTGTCGTGCCCAAGGTCAGGTGACTCATCCAAGGTCACATGGCTCTCACACACAACTGGGACTCAAGCTTGGGTCTGCTGCATTCCAGGAACTACTTCAAGTCTGAGGAGGCTTCTAGGAAGTCAGGAGAGCTGGACTGAGGTGGACGTGCTGAAAGGCGGACCTGAGCTCAAGCACTCCGCAATGCCAAGAAGCCAAGACAGTGAGGCTCTTCAATCCGTTGATGTTACAAGCCAGGCACACCCAGCCTTGGGCTTCTGGCCTCAGCCTCTGTGACATCCTGCGGGGGCTCAGAGCCCCACGGGTGGGAGGGGCTGGAGGCAGCTCTGCAGCCTCAGCCCAGCTTCGGCTCACAGCTATTCTTTCATGGCCTTAGAGATGCGGGCTCTGGGCAGGGCCACTCTAGGTCAGCTCTCGTACTTGGGGAAATGACATCATTGCTCATCCCCTCTTTGCGTGGACCTGATTACTAATACAGCACTCTGTGTTCCCACAGCCATCAACAAGGGCCTCTTCCTGGTAGCATCACAGATGGACAGAGACATCCTCCCCCAGCCCCTGTGCCCAGTAAGTCGCTGGGGGAGCTCCCTGAGGTCAGCATGTTCCTTTCAAGGTGTGTCCTTACTTTGCCAGCCTGCTCTGTGTGTGTGTGTGTATGTGTGTGTACGTGTGTGTACGTGTAAGTGAAGCAGCAACTGTGAAAAGTTTGGTGCAGTTCCCAAGGGTCTTTGTTCAGCCTGTTAGCCTCATGAGAGCAGGGCCATGTCTGTTTGGACCCCTCTCTCCCACAGTGTGCCTGACATGTGGTAGGTACTCAGTAAATATTTGCTGAGTGAATAAAGGGCTGAGTGAATGAATTAGAACTCTGATCCCCCAGCTCAGGAAGGCGAGGACAGTGAACTCTTCCTCCCTCTCAGAGGGAAATCTCTGGGTGACGACCTCAGTGCTTGCTCGGTCATGGCTGTGCTGTATGGCCCTAGGTGAACAGCTTGATATCTCTGTGCTCAGATCCCTGGGAATGGTGCTCACTGGGGAGAATGGCTAATGACATACAAGTGTTGGGGGGATAGAGTGGACAAGAGGATTCTGCCTTTTGTAGAAGGTGCCTGCAGTGGGAACCACAGGGGAATTGGGGGCCTCTCTCCCTCCCCCAGGGCAAGGCTGACACAGGTTAGAACACAGCAAGATCCTGAGGGGTTGGGGAGGAGGAAATCCCGGGCCTGGCACAGTGCCAGCACATGGACAGGCACTGGGACTAGGGGGTCCAGAGCAGGCTGGATTGGGGGCTTGGCCAGGGCTTGGAGTCAGGGGCTGGCTCTAGCAATGGCTGAGGGCTCACACTGGATCCTCAGTGAAGAACTTGGTCAGGGCCTGGGCTGAGTTCTCAGACAGAGTCAGAGTAGAGGTCGGGCCTGGGGCTGATTTTAGGACTTCAGCCCAAGGCTGGATCAGAGGCTCCCTCAAGTAGGGACAGGGTCAGCCTGGGGCCACAGCATATTTTCTCTTTGATGGGAGTTGCTAGGAGCAGCTCTGCTGCCCTGGCCTCATTTTCTCTAAGCAGCAGTCAGCTGAGTGGGTGGATACAGGAGGTTTTCTGAGGGCATTGGCCTTCGAGGTGTCTTCCCTGTCCCAAAGGTGTTCTCAGGGAACCTCAAGGCTGCCCAGGGACCCAGGACCATTTCTTCCTGTGTATGCATTGTGACGGGAAGTGCAGGAGAACTGCCCCGCTAGCACTGACTCTCCAGCAGCTGAAGGGGATGGCATCATGATTTCCACATGTGCACAGCACCTTACAGTTTATAAAACTCCTTCCTTTCCAGCACCCTTTAATCATCTTCACAGAGACGTGAAGAAACAGGCATGCCAAGAGATGATGCTCATTTTACAGATAAGGAAAATAGAGGCCCAGAGAAGCTAAGAAGCTTGCCCAAGGCCACTCAGGAGGTAGAGGCAAAGAGGCAAAACAGCAAAAGTCTCTAACTTCCCATCTGGCGCGCTACGGCACAATTGCCTGATTGCTGCCTGGTCCTGCGTTCCCTGCACGGGATACCATCCCCAGGCACTCACATCCATGGCCCTGCTGCTCACTGATGCCCTGCAGAGTTTAACAAGGCGTGCCTGCCCTGCAGCCCTTGCCACGTCTGTCCAAGTTGCCTCAGTCATCAGCAAGTCATATCGCTGACATCATGACCGCATAAAATTAATTTATTTAGTTAAGGAAGGTGTTAATTAAGATTTCTCCTTTATTGTGTCTTTGCAGACAGCTCTCGGGGGCTTCTGAGTTGTCAGTGCTGGTGACAGCAAAAGCTAATGGTATCACAAGTTATTAATAGAACAATTAAAGAGGGGGAGGGGGCAGGAGCTGGGGCGGTGGAGGATGGGAGGGAGGGAGAAGGTTGGGGGAGGGGAGAGCACGGTCCCCTACTTCCTTCTCCATAAGTGGGCTTCCCTCTGCAAGTCCATCCCATTGCAGACATTCCCTGGAAGATCTGGGGTTCCCTGCTGGGCCCTGTGGTGTTCAGATGTGTTGGTGGAGATAAGACTATTCTGAGATGGTAAGTGGACTGCGGTCCTAAAGGGAGGCACGCCTGCAAGAGCTCAGCCCCAGCCCATTGCTGCCCACGCTACCTCATTCCTGGTGTTTGCCTTGAGGAGTGTTTGCTCTCACACAAAGAGGTCTTTCTTTGCTTGCTTGCCCCCCTTATCCCATCCCTGAGCATCTTGGGGTGCAGATAGTGACTGGGTTGGCTCTGGATCCCCAAAGCTTAGCACTGAGCTCAGGGCGTCATGGGAGGTCGGCAGACGTTTACTTCTTGCTGAGAGACCCTGAGGTCTGGGGAGGGAACTGTGGCAGAGAGACTCCCCCAGCCCTCCATCCCCTCTCAGACCCCTCAGCCTTGCAGCCCCGGAGTTCAACACCTGGGGAGTGGATAGATCTTTGCTGATGAAGGTGTGGGCAGCCAGGTGTGGGGAAGGCTTGCCAGGGTTAGGGTAGTGGGGTGGTTGGGGAAACTTCAGTAAACTCTGTGCAAGGACCTCCCTCCCCCACCCATGGGAACAGGTGGGAAAAGAAGAGATTTTTTAATTTTTAAAATTGTTTTTAATTGTTTGGCCATGCCGTGCAGCATGTGTGATCTCAGTTCCCTGACCAGGGAGCGAACCCATGCCCCCTGCAGTGGAAGCGTGGAGTTTTAACCACTGGACTGCCAGGGAAGTCCCAAAAAGAGGTTTAAAAAAATTTTTTTTTTGGCCACGCCATGCAGTTTGTGGGATCTTAGTTCCCTGATCAGGGATCGAACCTGGGCCCTCGGCCATGAAAGCACTGAGTTCTAACCACTGGACCACCAGGGAATTCCCGATTTTAAACTATTTTAGGTAAACAGCGATGGCTGTAAGGAAGCCATTTGGTGCAATGGGAAGAACACAGCCCAGGAGCTCAGACCCCCAGGTCTGTCCCTGACAGGCTCTGTGACCGCTCTCTGGGCCTGAGTTTGCTTGTCTGTGAAACAGAGTGACTGGGCTAAAATTGGCAGAAGTCCCTTCTGATGCCCGATGCATCCCACAGCTCCCGTATCCCATACAGTCACTTCTGGAGAGCACCAGCCGCCTTCTAAGAGGTGTGCCAGGCCCTTCTGTGGTTATCATCTTGAATGCTTATAGCGCCCTGGGAGGGAGATACTTGTATTGTCCCCCATCACAGTTGGGAAAATTGAGTTTAAGATGGGAAAACAGAGGCTAAGTGACTTGCTCAAGCTCCCAGGTGGTCTTCAGTTTAGGTCAGTGCTCTTTCCAGAATATCAGACCATCTCCATTGATCACCTGGGGTGGGATGGGTACAGAGGAGACCACAGTTTAGATGTTGGCTGACTGGCCAGGGCAGGTAGGGTTGAGGGAAAGGAAGACAGAGCACCCTATGTGACTCACTAGGCCCAGTTGTCAGGCTACTGGAGCCTGGCAGAGACAGGCCTGAGACCATCGTGGAACCAGACACAGCCTGCCCTGTAAGGTCCAGCAGCCAACCACCTGAGCTGCCTTCTCTCTGTCCTTCCTCCTCTCATCTCACAGACAGACTGTCATTCATTCAACATACATTTATTTGGGGGCTGGTCTGACAACTAAAGTTGAGTTCGGACTGGTTGCTGCCCTCAAGGAGCTCAACACTTAGTGGGGAGAAGCCCCCATAGACAGATAATTCCACGATGGATCACGGGGGTTGGGATAGAGGCAGGCTCAGGTCTGTTGGAGGCTCCCTGACAGGATGGGTCACTTTCCTGAGGGAGGTGGTCAGGGATGACTTCCTTAGAGGAAGTTACCCTTGAGTGAAGTCTTGAAAAATGAATTGATGTTCACCAGGTAGAGGGGTAGGGACTGTGAGATGGGCCAGACATGTGGAGGGAGCTGTGTGGGTAGAATTCTGCAAGTATGAAACTACTAGATTGAAGCCTAGTAGGAAGAAGGGGGCCCAACATTTAGGTGACTGGGCTCAGAGCACACAGGGCATCGCGTGCCAGCTTATGGACTCTGGACCTCATCTGGAGGGCACTGGGGAGCCACTGAGGGATTTGAGTAGGAAAATGGCTTCTGCACCCTGATCAGATCACCCTGCCACTTTCCTGTTCTGGGTACCAAGGACACTGTTGAGAGTGGGGATGAGGGGGGTTAGTTTGGGTTCCTCCAGAAGCCAAGCCTGAAGCAAGTATTTAAATGCAGGAATGCTAGTAGGAAAAGAAAGGCAGTGAGACCACTTTTGAGCCAGTTACCATGTAGGTGAGTGGAGCTGGGGAGCTCTCAGAGCTGGAACAGATCACGCTCCAGTGTTGGACCACCCAAGGAGGGAGGGAGCTGGGGTGTTTATCCACCAGCTCCCATCAGTCATTGGCTGAGAGCTGCTCCCAGGAGACATCAATTCCCTGGCATATCTGGTCTTCCCTACACAGTCAACAAAGAGGACCCCAGCTGTGAGAGAAATCCTCAGGCAAAGAAATGAAGATGCTGGCAGTTGGCAGTTGGGCCAATGTGCTCTGAAATGGTAAGGATGACAGCACATGGATGGGGCACCAACAGCATCTGCTGCCGGGGCTGAGCAGGAAGAACTTCCTAGAAAGGAGGGCAGAGGTTAGTTTCCACTAAACCTCAGTCATCAACTGCCTGGTTGAACAGATCCCAGGGTCAGCCGCTGATGGAAGAACTGCCTCCATGTTCACCTTCACCAAGACATCAGCCTGGGGGCTTGCTCTCAGGACAGGAGGGAGGGGAAAATTTGGTCCTAAGCTCCAGCTTTGGAGAAGTTGATCTGAGTTCAAGAGCTGATTGCCATTTATAAGTTGTGTCCTTGGGCAAATTACTTAACCCCCTTGAACTTCAGTCTTCTCTGAAAAAGGGGAGATAATAGTACCTATACATGGGATTGTTGTTATCAGTAAACAATGAATGGGATATATTTAGCCCAGTGCCTTGAGTACATGACGTGCCAGATAAATGTTTATTATCATTATTATATTATTATTATTCCAGTGATACATAAATAAGGGAGGGACAAGATAAAGCCTTGCAGAAAACACTGCCATCTTACCAGGCCAGAGCAAGCTTTAGTGGCCCATGTTCTTCTTGGGAGTGAAAGAGCAGATTCCCATAGCACTTCTGGACTTTGGGAGCTCAAATTGAGCCATCGGCAAGTGACCTTATATATCTGTTAATGTAGATACTGGCTGTGACAATCACTTCTTTGTCCATGACACCTGTTGTCTCCTCAAAAACTCAAAGATCAGCTTCAGACATTATCTTGTCATCATTTTATTATCTTTAGACTGTCCCTGAAGCTGACTTTGAAGATGTGGAGCAGAGGAAGGAACACTGGACAAGGAGCCTGGATTCTAATACAGGCTCCAGAATGAATGTCAGATTCCTCACCTGGAATGCGGGACTAAAACCAAATTGTCTCTGTCTCCAACTAGCGTTGTTTAAGAATTAAATAAGATTATGAGGGGAAAAAAGGTCATGAATATGGAACTGTTTTGAAAACTACAAATCACCATCCAAAGTCTTTACCAGTGGCAGAGAACTGGGACTACAGCCAGGTGACTTGACTCCTGACCCTAGGCTTTTTCAAAGGGTCTTAGTAATCACAGACACTGGAGAAGCCACAGATGTCATCAATGCCACACCGAGGATGGTTCAGCCGGACCTCTGGGGCAGGCAGCTAGGGAAGAAGAAGGGTACCTAGGAAACCCTGGGCCTTGGAAGAGAGGCTTGAATTTCTTGCTCAGGGACATCAGTGGGGGATCCTCTCAGCTGGCTCTCAGAGGATGGGGAAGGAGGAAGATGGGATTGGCAGTTATTAAACCAAGAGGTGGTGTGGTTATCTAGGAAGAGTTATAGCCAACTGGGGATAGGTTTCCTCATTTCCCTATGGATGCAGGGACCTCTCAGGATGTGGCTAAAGGGCCTCCTGTCCACACCCCGTCAGTGAGGCCCAGGGAAGCTGGCTCTGGCCAGGTAGGCAACACTAGTGGTCTGCTGGAAGCCATGCGGCTCCCCCATCTCCCTGACCATAGATTGACCCACCCTGGGATTGGCTGGGATCTAGCCTTTGATCCCAGCCAGAGTGAACCCAGCTCTAGCCCCAGGTCAGTCTTGGTGTTCTGCAATGGGAGATCACAGTGGGCTGGAGAGGACATAGGGCTGGGGATGGTGGCCTAGAAAGAGGGTTCTCTGCTTACACAAGTAGCTCTAGACCCATTTCCAGAGAACCATTCAGGGAACCATTTTCACTTTTGCTCAGAGAAGGAAGGTTACAGCCCTAGTGGGGGCAGAGACAGGAAAGAGCTCATGCCCCAGCTTGGGATGTCTGGGTGGGACGTATTCTCTAGAAGAGGCCAACAGTTTTCCACAATGCCAGGGGGTGGAGAATACCAGGCTGATGCATCATCACTCTCTCTGAGCTCCCTTGGTCCCATAAAAAGTACCAAAGTGGACAAATTTGCCATCCTTCCTGGACCCCACTTAGAATACCATAGCCCTTGCAGGGCTGGTTTGCACCCTGGGGGTATTTCTCTGTGACTTCTTAATTGAAGAGATCCAAGATATAGAAGGAGGATTCTTAGTGCCATTTAGAGCCCCTCAGCCTCCTGAGAAAGTCCTGTATCATGGAATCCCAGGTCTCAGACATGACTGGTTCAGGGCCAGGGAATACAGTATTGAGAAGATTTTGCTTAGGTGTGGGTACTAGTTTTCAGTTTTAATCTGTATTCAGGGACCCAGTCAAACTGATTCCCTGATATTTTATTTTATTATTTTTCAATGCATAAACCTCTATAAGGTTGGCTCATTTGTAGTTTAGGTAAAAACCTTCAGATCTGTGGCTTTTCCCCTTTTTCTCCTATGGCTTACATCCACTTAACACTCTGAATCCAGAATATGCTTTGTGAACTGAGATTAGGAAGGAGGCCAGTTTGGAAGGACGAGGGCCGCAGCAGCCAGAGGCTCAGGGGAGGGGGACCTGGGAGAGGAGATTCAGGAATGTAGTGGAGGAGGCAAAGAGAAGGTATCGGTAAGCAAAAGAGTAACAGTGAAAGGTGAATCATCCAGTGGGCTGGGAGAGGGAGGGGTGACAATTGAGAGGAGAAGGGAAAAAGAGAGAGGAGAGAAGAAAAGAGGAAAAGGGAGAAAAAAGGTGCAGTAAAATGTGGGGAAAAAACATGGGGGAAAGAGAGAGGCAGAAGAGAGGGGGATGAAGAAGGTGAGGCAGGGGAGGGGAGGTGGAAGGGAAGTGAAAGCAGGGTAGGGGCAGGGACATGGAGGCCCCAGATCTGGAGTCCTTTTCTCTGCCAAGCATCTGCACAGCAGATAAATACCATACAGCTGGGCTTTTTTCTCTTCTTAATTGACTTATTTGAATCTGTCCTCACTTGACAAATCAGGCCATTTATTATTAGCGATGACAGGGATAAATATCACAGGCATTCACTTTACATCTGGGCCCCCTGATAATAGAAGTCAACACAACAGCCTCTCTCCCCGCTGCCTCCTCACCTCTTCTCTAGGGCTTCTTGGCAGGGAAACTGAATGGCCAGGAGCTGTCTGAAGCTGAAAGCACCTACAAACAACCTAGTGGGAAGCTCACGGGTGGGAACTGTCCACGATCAGAGTGGTGCTGAAAGCCCACTGCACCCTGTGGCTCCAGGGGAAGGCTGGGTGGCTGGGAGCTGTACCTGACCTGTATACTGCTGAAAGCATCCACTAGTGCCAGAGGGGTCAGAGATCTCAGGGCTGGAGTGGCAGGAGTGCTCCTTCTTGGCATAGAACACATACTTCCAGCACAGAGTGAACAGTGGCTTAAATTTACCATGCCTGGCCCTGGTTCTAAACACCTTGGATGATTTGAAGCACGTCCTTCCCTTCTCTGGGTCTCAGGCTTCCCACCTGTAACATGAAGAGCTGGATTAAGTGTCCCCTTAGGGCCCTCCAAGCTCTAGCCCTTTCTGCTACTAAAAGCCTTTAACAGATTCCCTCTGCTTATAGGATCAAGTTGTAAATTCCTTGACCAGGCCCTGAAGGCCCTCTCTGATCCCTTTCTACTTCCTCACACTATCCTCATTCCAGCCAGAAGAGGCTTCTTTCTATGCCCAGACACAATCTTCTTTTTCTCCCCTGAGCCTTGGCCATCTCCACAGCTCGACCCTCTCCTCTGGCTCTCTCCTTTCTTAATCTCTGAAAGAGCTGACTCTCTGGGCCCCTCATTAAGCAACCATAGCCTTACACTTAGTGTGATTCCAGCTTTTTGTGTCAGAGACTTGAGAGCAGGCCTATGTCTCATATGGCTCTACAGGGCCATATGCTGACTCAGACTTACGCTCTGAGTCAGCGATCAGCGGCTCACTGGAGTTTCTCATGACTGTGTGAATGGGTCATGGGTGACTACTTGTGGTACTTTGACCCACCAAGCACTTTTAATAAAACCACTATTGGTCTTTCAAGATTATCAATGAAGGAAGAGTTAGCTGAGGCTTGTGTCCCCTTCTCTGAGAGAGAATCCTTCTGGGGCTCTCACTCCATGTCGGCCTCAGTGGGCAAGGTTGCGTTCATGTAGACACAGGACCCTGCCTCCTTTCCCCCTGAGGTGGCGGAGACATGCCAGATCATGTACACAAGTCTTCATCTCCCTGTTTGCTCAGAGCCTTTGGGAGTTGACCCAACATCCTCACAGTTATCATGGCTGCATCAGTTTTAATCTTAGGAACATTTCAGGGAGCTTCCTATTCACCCACCCCACTGGGACAGCCCAGACTGTTCCATGGAGAGAGGCTCTTTCTTTGGAACTCAACCTTGGAGGGTCCACCGTGATTTTGTTTGTGGAGATAGGAATGTGCTTGTACACTGTTGCAATACAGATGAGTTGCCTCTCCCCCTGCCCTCTGAAAACCAAAGGGCTTCCATCTGTTGAGGTGAACAAGCAGGTGGAAAGGTGGGAAGAAAAGAGAGGTGACTCTCTTTGCTCCATGAAACCCACGAGGAACTCAAGATGGCCCAAAAGTGGGCATTTTGCATCCCTTCTCCATTTCAGTAGGGAAGGCAGAATCATTTCCCGTGGGTCTAGGAGACCCTTTGGAAGAAATCACTCTCCTTCCTGCGTCTATTATCAGCCCAGACACCAAGGCACTGGTGTGTGACACTCTGCCCACTGCTTGGTAGAGTCCCTGAGGCCATGATTGGTAACTGGAAGTGCTATTTGGGGACCACCTGGCAAGAAGTGGCTTAGAGGGGAGAGCCATGCTCGTTAACTGATATGATTTTGTCTCACTGACCTGAGCCATATGTTTTGTGGCCTCAGTTCCTACAGAAGGAGTGGGCTAGAGCACTGCCTTTCCCCCAGAAATACTGGCATCTTTTCAGGACCCCAGGGTTCCCCCATGTCACCTCATAATATCGGATGTGAAGAGGCTTGGAGATGATCTAGATTCTAGATCAACTCCTTCACTTAAAGATGGGAAAACTGATGCCCAGGAGATGGAAACCAGTTGCCCAGGTCACCTAGCAGAGAAAGGAGCCCCTTCAATGCTTGGCTCCGGTCCTGCACTCTTCCTCCTCGTGCGGGAGGTGTTTGCATCGTAATAGACTTGTGGAGGCGGAAGTGCCTCTGTGACCCCTCTAAATGGTGGGACTCCAGGCATGGTGACCGGTGGTGAGACAGCTGCTGGGGATACATCCTGAGGGGCTGGTGCCTCCTGCCTTGTGGAAAATGCCCATGACCTCAGGCAGGAGAACTATACAGGGAGCAGGGACAGCAGGATGGCCCTTTAGAAACTGCTCTTAGGGCTCCGAGCCCTCCCAGCCTGATGTGGGTGGGAGGGCTTCACTGTCTCTGCACCAGGGGATGGGCGGCTCTGGAGAAGCTAATGAAGCTGTCTTCCCACCGACGCGCAGAGACAGCGACGGATGGCTCATGGGGAGAAGGCAGGTGTTGGCACATGGCCCATTGGGCAGGGTAGAGAGCAGCATGTCCCTCAGTGTCATTGTGGGTCACAGTGACTGCTGGGTCCCCAGGGAGGAGATGTGTGGGCTCTGGGGTGCAGTGACAGGGATCCCCGGGAGAGCCAGTGCCTCCCATAGCCCCCTTTGTGTGACAGGTAGATGAATGTCAAAGTTAGAAGGGACAGAGCAACAATATAGTCCAGACTGCTTATTGTCTAAGTGGAGATGTACAGACCCAGGGAAGAGTAGTGAATTGACCAAATTCACACAGCAAGCCAGGTGTCCCAGGTGGTCCGGGAGAGGGAGAAGAGAAAAAGATGATTCTGTCCTCACCTGCTGAGGGTGGGTGGGAGGGTATGGTCCCAACTTCTTGCCCAGAACTGGAGGCCCTGATGATCTGTCTGCCCCTTCTCTTCCTCCTCACGCTGCAGCCGAAGCCATCGGCCTACACCCCACGAGGGCAGGTTGTCTTCCAAGCCCGCTCCTGTCTGTCTAATAACCTATGGGAAGCATTAACCCAAATGCCTTTTATAGTAGCACTTTCTACTTGGCATGTGGAACTAAACCCTGCACAAGCCCCCACTGGAACAGCATCACCCCCTCCATTATTATTCAGGGAGAACCTCCTCAGAGAACTGTCTCTTCCATGGCAGCCATTCCTGAAATTATTGGAAGCGTGACTACTCGAGATGCCAGAGGCCCGCTTTCCTGATGTGTGGGGGACAAGACAGGCCCAAGAAGGAGAGAGAGATTGAAGGAGAAAAGGGCAAGTGAGTCCTTGGCCTCTCTAAGCTCAGAGCAGTTTTACCACAGTCTTAGTCACTGGGAACTTCACTTTCCACTGGTCCAGGTGGTCAGTCTGGCCTGAGATGGGCCTGTGGGGTTTGGCTGAAGAGACGGGAGAGAGAGCAGTCCCCAGCTGTGGTGGCTTCCTTCACCTCTGTTAGGGGCTCCCTCTCATTCAAAGTGCTCTGGTGGTCATTAGCTCACCTGGCCGGTGCCACTGGAGCCCCAGGAGGTGATCTGGGAATCATTAGCTCTATTTCCTTGATGAGGACACTGGGGTCCAGCCAGGGAAATGACTAGCCCAAGGAGACAAGTGGGTGAGTGGCATTCGGTCACTTATTCATGATGACATATATTTCTTAAGCACTTACTATGGCCAGGCCCTGTGCTAGGTGCTGGGAATATGAAGGTGAGCAAAGCAGACATGGTCCCTGCTTTCAAGGACCTTTCAGAGACCCCAGGTTCCTGCCTCACTGGGTCTCTGGCCTCTGGAAGGACACACATTGACCTCTGTCCTGAGAGTGTGCCCTTGAAGCTCAGGGTCCAGATTTGTATTTTAGAGCTTGTCTTCCTGCCCCTGGGGCTTTCTTTCAGACTCATCTACAGCATCCTTGAGGGTACCACTTCCACTCTCTCTGAAGCGTCCATTGACCCCCTGCCAGTACTCTGTCTTCAGCTCTCCTCCTGCCAGTGACCCTTACAGCTCTTGAATGAAGGATAGGAAGTAAAGACGCCTCCCATCCCTCCAAATTCCTGCTGCCTCAGGCAGATGAATGGAGACATCCAGCCAATCTAGGGTCAACATTTCCTAGGGTTTGGGGAATGAAGGGGCCCTCGTTTCGATGCCACTGCAGCCTCTTCCCTCCCACCCTCACTCCGTCCTCCTCATCTTCAGCTCGCTAAGACCAGATTTGTCTTGCAAAGTGGCATCATTATAAACACATCAGCCTCCTCTGGACGTCTGCACCCGTTCCTGCCAGCCCATCCAGGCTCGATTACTTCTGAGGCTGTCTGGGGTAATTAAGTGACATTAGGACTCATCCCCCGCTGTAATGCAGTGCTCAAAGCCCTGGGCTCCTGTGACCTGGGAGTCACAACTGCACCAAGGCCTTGTCTGCCTAATGCACTGCGCTGTGATTGTGGCTAATTACTCCAAAGACAGGCCTCATTAGTGGCGGGTTTGTGCTGGAAGGTGGGGAGCAGGCTGCCACTCTCACCTCCCGCAGCCCACCAGGTCACAGCCTGGTCTCCCCTCTTCCCCTGCAGGTCTGGCTTGCTTTGCTCTGCTGTTGGGTGAGATTAGAATAAGGCAAGGGCATTCCCAAAACAGGGTGTACAAGGTCATAGACTGAGCTCCAGGGCCTTCAAGAACTTTCTGACTGCCTTATTCAGCTGAGGCCCAGAGGGGGTTACTGACTTACCCAAGGTCACACAACACAAGTGAAATGTGCCACCTTTCTTAACCTGCCTGGCTTAGAGGTGAGGATGGACTAAATGAAAGTATGCATAGCCAGGACCTATCTGGGTCCATAGTAGTGGGAAGAAGGGCTCAAGAATGCCCAGGAGAAGGGCTTCCCTGGTGGCGCAGTGGTTAAGAATCTGCCTGCCAATGCAGGAGACATGGGTTTGAGCCCTAGTAAGGGAAGATCTCACATGCCACAGAGCAACTAAGCCTGTGCACCACAACTACTGAGCCAGTGTGTCACAACTACTGAAGCCTGTGTGCCTAGAGCCCATGCTCCACAACAAGGGAAGCCACCACAATGAGAAGCCCATGCACCGCAACGAAGAGTAGCCCTTGCTCGCTGCAACTAGAGAAAATCTAAGTGCAGCAACAAAGACCCAACACAGTCAAAATAAATAAATAAATAAATATTTAAAAATCTACAAACAATAAATGCTGGAGAGGGTGTGGAGAAAAGGGAGCCCTTTTGTACTGTTGGTGGGAATGTAAATTGATACAGCCACTATGGAAAACAGTGTGGAGGTTCCTTAAAAAACAAAAAGTAGAACTACTATATGACCCAGCACTCCCAATATTGCTCATACACCCTGAGAAAACCATAATTCAAAAGGACACATGTATCCCAATGTTCATTGCAGCATTATTTCCAATAGTCAGGATGTGGAAACACCCTAAATATCCAATGATAGATGAAAGGATAAAGAAGATGTGGTACATACATACAATGGAGGATTACTCAGTCATAAAAAGGAACAAACAAAATTGGGTCATTTGTAGAGATGTGGATGGACCTAGAGTCTGTCATACAGAGTGAAGTAAGCCAGAAAGAGAAAAACAAATATCGTATATTAACACATATGTGTGGAATCTAGAAAAATGGTACAGATGAACCTATTTGCAGGGCAGGAATAAAGACGTAGATGTAGAGAACAGACATGTGGACACAGGGGGGGAAGAGGAGGGTGGGACAAATTGGGAGATTAGGTTTGACATAAATACACTACCACGTGTAAAATAGATAGCTAGTGGGAACCTGCTGTATAGCACAGCTTGGTGCTCTGTGACGACCTATATGGGTAGGAGCAGGGGGAGGGAGGGAGGTCCCTGAGGGAGGGGATATAGGTATATATATAGCTGATTCACTTCATTGTACAGCAGAAACTAACACAACACTGTAAAGCAATTTTACTCCAACTAAAAAAAAAAGCATGGACAGCTCCTACCTTGATTTCTTGGAGCCATGAGCTGCCATGTAAGAAATGTGAGTATGCCGAGACTGCCATGTTGTGAGGAAGCCCAAGCTAACCATGTGGAGAGGCCACATTGTACATAGAGGTAAATGGGTTCTAGAGATAACCCTTCCCTGAGGTAACTTCTCATAACCATGGCATGATGTTGGGGGCACATCCCCAAACTTGAGGCTGGCTTTGACTTAGAGGGCGTGAGCAGTTCCCTTCACTTTGTGACTTGATGGGGACGAAAAGTCCTTGAATTTTCAAAATGTCTCACCCCTTCCTAGACTACCAAGGAGACAGAGACCCCCAAAGAGCTCATATCTTGGCATTAGAGCATCACATCCAGAAGGCTCCTCTGGAAAGGCAACATCGTCATGAGGGGGACTACATGTAGCAGGAACTAAGGATTGGATTAGATAGACTTCCCCAAGTTTCTAAATACTGGGCCCCCAGGACAGGTATGTGTTGAAACGTGCAGAAGAGAGAATACCCCAGCCCACAGTGGTCTTCACTCATCTGTCTTACCGTTGTTCTGACCTGGCCCCAAAGTCCTGCCACTAGTCCCCGTGATACCTAGTACCCTCCATCCTTGGCAAACCGTTTCCCATCGGTCCCTCAGCTGCCAGGTGTGATCGTTTAAGGGGGACCCTCAGGAAGCAGAGGGGACATGACTGGATAGACAGAGGAGCCAAGCCCTGTGCAGTTTGAGGGGGCTTCACGGGGAGGATTACCAAGAGGTTTCCCAAGGCAGTTGAAGCAACACACATTTAATCACGTCTTACTTTCCCTGGGGTTGAGCCTAGTTCTGTTGTAATAGGCACTGAGTAAGGAGCAGGGAACCAGACACATGAGGTCCCCAGGGCTGCTATGGCTCCATAAACATAAGTTGAGCTCCCAAGACTTCTCACTCAGGGGCAACTCTCCTGTCCAATTCAGTCCAAACTCAACCCAACTCAACAAGCTCACCACCCTCCATTGGCATTCATTGTAGCTTAAATCCATCTTTTACGCTCAAACCCACCCAGCTCTACCCGAACCAACCCAACACCAAACCTGAGGGGCTTAACTCACTTTACTGATGAAGGGATAGGGGCTCACTTGCCCAAAGTTCCACAGTGGGCAGAGCTGGGGCTAGGGCACAGCCCTGCTGCCTTCAAAGCCTAAGCAGACTTTAGGCTTTGAGGCATCGTCCCCTCCCCCTGCCCTGGGCATGGAGAGCTGCTCTGAGTGTCTATCGATGTTGTGGATTATAATTATTAATTGCCTTGGGTGACAGTGGCTGTGGGCAGTCAGCGTCACCAGGGAAACCAAGCTGAACATTCTCTTTCTTCTCCCCATCCCTTTTCATACCTGCTCTGCAGCTCCCTGGCTTCCAGGCACCCTGGGCCCTGTGCCAGGCTTGCTGACGCTGAGGAGTCCTTTCCCTCTCTGGGCCTCAGTTTCCTCACCTGTTAATGGGGTGGTGCTGAAGCCTAAGAGGAATGACAGGTGGGAGATGGCTGGCACACAGTAGATGCTCAATAAATGTTGGTTTGTTAAAAGAGCACAAGGCTCCTTCCCTGCCAGCAGGGGCGAGGCCAGGATGGGGGAAGTAGCTCCTCCACCATGCAGCTCTTTTCACTGCTTCTCCCGAGGACCACAAATCATCTGGAAAACCATCTTCAACTCTGCTATTTCCTAGCCAGTTCACTTGCTGCTTCCACTTCTGACTCGTAGCATCCTCTGACTGTACAGCACCTGAGAGTCATCCTGTCCAGCCTCCAGATTCTAGTGAGACCCACTCCTGATTTAGCAAGGTGCCATCCTGGTACTTCCCTGGTGGCGCAGTGGTTAAGAATCTGCCTACCAATGCAGGGGACACGGGCTCGAGCCCTGGTCCAGGAAGATCCCATATTCCGTGGAGCAACTAAGCCCGTGCGCCACAACTACTGAGCCTGCACTCTAGAGCCCATGAGTCACAACTACTGAAGCCCGCATGCCTAGAGCCTGTGCTCCGCAACAAGAGAAGCCACTGCAATGAGAAGCCCGTGCACCACAACAAAGAGTAGACCCCTCTCGCCACAACTAGAGAAAGCCCGCATGTAGCAACGAAGACCCAATGCAGCCAAAAATAAATAAATTAATTAATTAAAAGAAAATTCCTGGTGGCACTGTGCCACCAGAAAGGTTAGGGACGTGCCATCCTCGGGGGTATGGAATCCCTAGGGAATCCCCATCTTCCTTTGCTGGGCAGTCTTGGTCAATTCTCTCTCTCTCTGGGACTCAGTTTCCCCCTCTGTAAAGTGATGGGGAAACCCCAAGGGTTTCAAACTGTGCTCTGCAGAGCTTGGGAACTATAACCAGGGAGAGTCGGGGGCAGAGCCAAGGGGCTCTGGGCCCCAGCCTATGTGTCTCGGATGCTGGATTCTGTTTACTGTTATATTGAAGAAACTCTGCAGTTACGAGAGGTTTGAGAAATACCGCTCAAGTCCAAACCTCCTGGTGTGCAGACAGGAGACTTGAGACTCCGAGGACTTGCCCAGAGCCACCCCAGTCCTGGTCAAGTGCTCTTTCCACACCATACCCAGGCCCTCCTTTCAGGCCTGTGACCTCCAACCCCAGCCTGTGAGTCTAGCCCCAGGTCAGCCTGAGCATCCCAGACCGTAATGGACACCTCTCCCAGGCAGTCCCACACTGTCAACTGATTAATAACGACATATTTGAGATGGTAGTACAAATTAATTTTTGAATCACGCCATTAATGTGTAATTAATTTCTTTGCCCTGGGAAATGAAGATATCCCTGACGAGCATGTTATCTCAATCTATAAAAGGGGAGAAACGCTGAACAGGCAACTCCATTAATGCAAACATTGATTTTTTTCCCCCACTTCTCCCTCTCTTGTGTGAGGACTCTTCCTCCTTTATCATCCTGCCCACTTTTTGGGGGGCAGCATCCATTTTCCCAAGGAGGGGTGGGGCCCCTTGGAAAGGGCTGCCTCTTGATACCTTCAGCGGTAATCAAAAGATCATGTGTGCTCACTGCAGCCAAATAATGTCCTTATTGGATGCTGTTAAGGATACGGTTGCTGTGGAAACACAAGATCTCGACCCTCCAGGTTTGGATGCCAAACCTGGAACATGCATTTTTCTGCAAGCTGCTGGGGGCCTGGGAGTACTGGGAGGAGAGAGGCAGCTGAGCTTGGAGGTTGTGCTGTGGTCTTCCACACCGGCTCCTCCTTTAGAAGGTGGCTGCCTATTTTAGGAAGTCCTCCAAGATTAACACTTTTCCTTGTGTCACCCACTCTTCCCCTACCTCCACCACACCTCACAGTGGCATGTTTCCCAGGTGGCCTGGCTCTGGGTCTCCCACATCAGCCTCCTTCATGCACTTCCTGGACTGTCTGGGTTTGTCCTCCCTGCTCTAACATTCTGAGCTGTGTGACTGTAGGCAAATTACTTAGCCCTCCTGTGCCCCATTTCCTCATCTTTAAAGGGGGTGCTAGTTGTCCCATTTCTTAAGCTGATTATGAGAATTTAATGAGTTAATGACTGTAAAGTGCTCACACAGTGTCTGGCCTGGGGTGAGTGGTGATCAATGAGAGATATTACTATGCAAGCGAGGGCTGAGGGTCTACCAGGGGCAGGAACAAAACTGGAGTTGGATCTGACTTGGGTCTGTGTCCCGCCTCTGGCCCCCTCGGCCTCTGGGCAAGTTGCAATCTCTCTGACCCTTGGTTTGTCTTTTAAATGGGGACAAAGCCGATTGTACAGGCGGGTGACTGTGCCTCTTGTTTCGTTGGAACAGTCCTGGTTTGCACCTGTCACCCTGGCATACTATTAACAGTGGACTGGCCTGGCCCAGAAGTTGCCTCATTAGCTCAGATTCCAGGCCCCCAGGGGCAACCTCATGCAAGTCTCTGCTCTGAGGTCAGAGACAACAGGCCTAAAGGCGAGACAAAGGCTGCTCACCCCATGCCTGGCTCCACACATCAGCTCTGGTGGGGCCCCGTGGCCCCTCTGACCCAGCTCAGCTCCAATTAGTGTGCTGGGAGAGAGGCCTGGCGGTGGCCTCCCGGCCGCAGCTTCCTGGGGTTCCCTGCACACCTCAGCTCATTCACATCCTGGCGTCAGCCCTGACCCAGAGAACTTGGCCGTGCCCAAGTGCCTGCCCTGCCCCCCAGCTCATTAGTGCCTTTTGGACCAAGGGCATTCAGATGCACATGGCCCTGTGACAGTTGTCATCAGGCTGCCTGCAAACACGCCTCTTCTTAGGGCTGCATATGGGATATTTGTTGTTCAGAGGACCACATACCACCATTCAGAGCCTCAGGCTCCTTATCTGTAAAATGGGTAAAAAAATCCCTGCCTGGCTTGGATCAAACTTTACAACGCATGAGCAAGGGCTCTGTGCTTGACATCCCCATGTCCCTGAGAAAGGTGGCTGCGCTGAGTGACTCCCAAAGCACTTGTCTGTGAAGCCAGCACAATGCTGGTTCCCTTTTAAACCGTTGGCTTCTGTAATGAAGGTCCAGCCTCTCCAGGAACAACAAAACCCCATCCACTCCTACGTGTGGGCAGAGAGGTCACTCTCGGGGGCCAGGAAGCCGAGGTAGCCGTTTTGGCTCTGCTCCTGACCTGCCAGGAGAGCTTGGGCCGGTGCCTCAGTCTCCCCGATGCCAGCTCTGCCCCTCTCATGGTTCTTGTGAGTAGCTAGACAAAGGCCGAGGTTGCCTGAGGGCACAGCGGAGACCAGAAAGGAACACAGGCGGTGCACTTTCCCCGAGGCTGGGGACCTCACCCTCTTTGCCTCAGGCTCCTCTTTGGCCAAATGGCACTGAATACCCATCCTGTAGTCTGTGAGGATTAGCAGGGATGATTAGAAGGGTGTGAAGGGCCTGGCTCACAGTAGGACTTGGAAAGTGTGACTACTGCATTGTTATTGTTTTTCACACTGACAAGGTTAGCTACCCAAATGAGGGACATCACTTTTATTTTACAATCAGCTGTGTGCCTCCAGGCTGATTGTTTGGTGCCCTGGATTGGAAGCACAGAACTCCTGGTCCTAAACCTGGCTTTGGCCCTTAAGTACCCTCATCACATCCTGCCTCCCTGGCCCTGGCTGAGGGGGAAGGGGCTGGGGTTCAAGGGGATGAGGCCATGGAGACAGGGTGGGAGGGGGAGCTCGAGGTCAGCCCTTGGCTTCATGTTTCCTTCCCCAACCCAAGAATAGTTTTCTCAAGTGAGAGAGTAGCATGGACATATATACACCACCAAATGTAAAACAGCGAGTGGGAAGCAGTCGCATAGCACAGGGAGATCAGCTCAGTGCTTTGTGACCACCTAGAGGGGTGGGATAGGGAGGGTGGGAGGGAGACGCAAGAGGGAGGACATTTGGGGATATATGTATATGTATAGCTGATTCACTGTGTTATAAAGCAGAAACTAACACACCATTGTAAAGCAATTATACTCCAATAAAGATGTTTAGAAAAATGCTAAAAAAAAAGAATAGTTTTCTCAGGCGACTGGCCCCAGATCCAGGAGTAGGCAGGTAGACTGAGTGAGTTCACTACCCCGGTGAGTGATTATTTTCTTTGTCACTTGCAGCTGGAACCAAGTTTCAGTTTCTGGGGGCAGTGGCTCTCTAGGGATTCTTGAGAGCCTGGGAACTTCCCCAGGGGACGCGTTCAGCTCTCAGCTGTGAGCCCTGATAGTTCTCAGGCTCTCACAAGTCCCCTCCCTGGGGGTCTAGGGTGAGAGGGGAAGGGGGCAGAAAAGGCCTGTGACCTGTGGTCCACCCGAGGTGTGAGTGCAGGGGAATTAACCAGGTTGGTCACAAGGGGATTATGGATGGGCGCGGGCTCCTCAGGGGCACTGGCGCTAGAGGCTAGGCTGCTGGGGGCAGGGCTGGTTCAGAGGGGTCCCAGTCAGAGAATCTCACTGATGGTTCCTCCTTCTCCCCAAGCCCCCCTTCTGGGAGAGCAAAGTCCTAGAACTGGGAGGCTGAGAGTGAGCTGTGGGGAGAACGGCCCTAGAGGAACCAGGCCCCTGGACCCCTGGCAGAGCAGCCTTGGCAAGGAGGCAACTTGGTGAGCCAGCCTGGTGGTGGGGGAGAGCCTAGGCTCCGGGGGTCAGAATCCCTGTACTTCTTAGAAAGTACAGCTGCACTTCTTAGCTGTGGACCTCGGGCAAGTACTCAACCTCTCTGACCGCAGTTTCTGCACCTGTAATGTGGGGCTAGTGGTAACTACGTCATAGGACTGTGGCGAGTATTAGATGGAATCACACATATACGATGTCTCACATGGTGCCCAGCACAGAACCAACTGTGCCTATGTCTTCCTCACACCTGTTCTGTGATGTTATGTTGGCAGCTTGAAATCAGCCATGGTGGGAGTATTTACACCAGGGAAGCTGGCAGACGCTACAAATCAGGGCATTTCCATCCCCTCCCTTCGACTGCAGGTTGTGAAACATCAGTGTTCCTCTGAACCAGAGAGCGGAGGCAGCTGTGAAGTATCTCTGCCACCAGGTCATTTGCCAGCAAACATCTGCCCGTCTGAGGCCAGATGGAGCTGCACCAGCTGCCTGCCCAGAACAAACAATATCAAGGTCGACTGGTTTGTGTTGGGAGCCCTCTGAGGATCTCAGGTCCAGAGAAAGGTGGAGGTTTCCCGGGACCCTTCTCAGGTTTTGGGGCACCCCCCAGAGCATTCTCATACAGCCTTGGGATAGCTGGAGGGAGCTGGGGTGGGCATCATGTCCCTTTAACATTTGGAAAAACAAAAGTCTCAGAGGTCAGGTAATTTGCTTGACATCATTCAATTCAATTTTTAAAAACCAGCACCCAGTTGAAGAAAGTGTATGGTTCCACCACCCCCAAATTTCCCCTTCTGCTTCCTCCCTGACATTTCCTTCCCCACAAAGTGTGCCACTATTCCGGCTTCTGTCATCTTAGTTTAGGCTGATTTAGGACTTTATATAACTGGAATCATATAATGTGTTCTCATCTATGTCTTGCCTCTTTCCCAGCATTCTGACACTCACGTGAGCCTGCTGTGTATGGCAGTATTTCATTCATTTTTCCTGCTGTATACTATTTCACAGTGTATCTACTCTTCATTCATGGACAGGTGACTTGTTTCCAGTTTTAAGCTACTGCATACTGTTGCTTGGAATATACAAGAACAGAGATTTTGGAGACCATATGCACACAGTTCTGCTGGGTGTGTGCCTGAGAGTAACATTGCTGGGTGTGGGGATTGTTGAACGCAGTTTTGATGCAACAGATAGTTGTTGAGTCCCTTTGGTGTATGAGTTCCTGAATGAGACTCCCTGGACTGGATAAAACTCCTCTCTCAAAAAGCTCCCAGCCTGGAAGAGGCGGGTGGTGTGTAAGGAGGGTGGAGTGGGGACTAGACACATTCAGCAAAAACCAGATCTGAAATGGAGGTGCCAGCAGAGAAGAAAGAACAAGAGCCCTGGGGGTTCACAGTGCAGGGGCCACCTGTCTATGTGGGGATCTGTGTGGGGAAATGGGCAAGTCTGGAGGAAGAGGCATTGGGAGGACTTGGGAAAGATTTCAGACCACAGAGATGAGGGGCTGGCTTCCAGGCAGGGGACTGCAAGGGAATGGTGTGGAGGCAGGTAAACCGAGCGAACTTGGAGAAAAGTGAGTGTCGCCTTCTGGCTGGAGAACTGGGTCTGGGTGGGGCAGAGCGTGCTAGTTAGGGTCTGACCGCTGATCACGAAGGCCTAGGAGTTTGGGATCTGGGAGACCACTGCGAGCCTCTGACAGGGGAGTCTACTGGGGAAGACTGTTGGGGGGGGGGTTATGTCTGTGGGGGGATGCTGGATGCAGGGAGGGGTACTAACAAAGTCTGAACCCGGGAATGGACGGAGTGGGGAGGATGGGGGGAGAAACAAGAGTGATCGGAGCGAGGCCTGCAGAGCTGGACAGCACGGCCTCTGTCTCCACCAGAGCCCAGGCTGAAGGTACCGATTCTTCTGGATGAACGGGGGTGGGGCGGGGTGGGAGTGGGGATGGGCAGCTTGCATTCAGAATCAGGAAGCTGGGCCCCAGTCCCAGCTCCTCCTCCCCCTTTCTGGGTGATCCTGGGTGAGTCCCTCCCTCCCTGGCCTCAGCTTTGCATCTATTACAGGGGGTGGCACTGACTGATCCCTGAGGCCTGGCCTCCTGCAGCCCCTACCCCGGGCCTCCCTCAGAGGGTGGAAGGCGGGCTGTGGGATAATTAAAAGGATGATGGATGGGAGAAGCCTGGAGGAGCCCAGAGCGCCAGACAAGTGTAAGGGGAAATTAGTAGTCACCCTTTTACTTAGCACGTGATCTGGCAGCCTCACGATTTACTACAGGCATTATTATTAATGACATTAATAATGACGATGACAACACCATCCACTGCTTGTACCAGGTTTTTGTTTTCATTCGAAACATACTCTCTCCATGATCCTCACCCCTCCTTGTGGGTGCAAGGTTTTACAGCCTAATGTACCAATGAGTAAACTGAGGCAGAGAGCTGCTGTGTGACTGATTAGACAAGGTCAGTGAGTAAGTCAGGGAGGGAGCCCAGCTCTATCCATTCCCAGCCCAGGGTTTTCACCCCCAAACCAGCTGTCAGCTCTCACCCTCTCTCGTTTGATTCGAGTCCTGTAGTCCTTTCCTGTGTGTCCCCATCAGCAGCTGGGCTTAATCTGATGAGCCCTGGACTGGGGGGCTGACAGGCCTGAGTTGAAGCAACCTTCTCTACTTGCTGGCTGTGTGGCCTTGAGCAAGTTGTGTCCCCGCCACCCCAGGCCTCAGTTTCCCCATCTGCCACACTGGGGCACCTAATCCTGCTGGTGTCGTGGTGAGGGTTAAGGACGTTGTTGGAAGTTCAAGCTCGGGAACTGGATGCTGTCCAGGCCCCTGAGCTGCACCCATGTGTCTCTCCCTCAGGTCAGAACTCAGCACATAGGGGTGGAGGACTGTTTCTTCACTTGAGCTGGGCTGAAAAGTCACCCATGGCCTTCAGTGACAATTTTGCAAAAGCTCCCTTTGCATGTGCAAGCAAGGGAAGCAAGCAAGCATGTGTGTGTGTGTGTGTGTGTGTGTGTGTGTGTGTGTGTACTGTCTGGCCAAGGCCAGTGGTAGTCTTATACTACATGAAAGGTCCCCAGGTGACAGCAGTATGACAGCTGGTCCATGTTGGGACCCTGGTCTGTCCCCGACTCCCTGCCACAAGCTGAGTGATGAGTAAAGCGAAGGCTGACCCTTTTCCCTTCAGACCCCTGGTCCCCAGCCCACGTGGTGAAGCAGCTGCTTCCAGCTCCTTGGGGCTCCAGGAAGGAGGAGGAGCTGTGCCCCTATAGTGTCACCTGCGCAGACTCAACCCCCTGGCTGCACACCCGAGCAAGTGAGAATCACGGAATATGTTCCCAGCTTCTACTCCCCTGGTCTCCCCTCCTCCTGTTCTTTCTCCACCGTGAGCTTGGCTGGCTAGGGTACCTGTCCCTGCTCACAGCCCTTCCGTGGCTATCTGCCTGTATGCCCCTGGCAGCCTCTCCACAAACCGGTTCCTCTCTCCCTTTGTGCTCTGTGTGCCAGCCACTGGCTTGGGAAGACCTCAATGGTTCCACGTTCCCTCCTGCCACAGGGCCTTTTACATGCTGTTCCCTCTGCCTGGAATGCCTTTCCCTTTGCCTGGAATGCCTTTCCCTTCTCCCCAGATTTCAACCACTCACCCCTTATTCTTTATATCTCATCATATATGTCACTTCTTCTGGAAAACTTTTTCCAATTCCCTCCAGAGGCTGAATCATTTCATACTCCCCATTTCATATTCTTATAGCTCTTGTACTTCTTTAGAATCCCTGTCCGAATTTGTACGTATCTGTTTATTCATTTAGTGATCATTTCTCTAGTCCCTGTCTCCCGCTAGAGTGTCCACTCACTGTTGAATGCCTGGCATCTAGCGCAGTGCCCAGCACCAAGCAGGGACTCATCTGGCCAGCTGGTGAATGCTTCAGTGAATGAATGTGGTGTGTGTTACTCCAGCTCTTCAGCTTGGAAATTGGGGCATAATGAGGTGATATCGGTTGGCCAAAGTCTCACTTATTAGAGCCAGAAAGTTGCAGTGCTTGGTGCCACCTGGTTCCACCCCCTCCCTGAGGGCAGGATCCCTGCTCACAGGTACTAATCTCTGCTTACCTGCTTCCAAAGACAGGAGTTTTACTCCCTTGAAGGGCAACAGAGGAAGCTGGTGGAGGTCCTGTGTTATTCATGCATCAGTCCGTGAGGTCCGGATGTCCCTAAAATCTCTCCTGTCCTTTGTGCTGGATAACTGGGACCTGCTGCCCGGGAAGACTGTGCAGCAGACATTCTGGCTGGCCCCTGAAATGGACACAAGATTCCACGAGTCCATCTCCAAGCTCAGCAGAGCAGGGGATTCCGGGACCCCACCTGGATTCACTCTTCCTTCCATGCCCTCTTCCTAATATCTATGCATCTCTCAGGGCTGGTTCAGGCCCTGCCTCCTCTAGGAAGCCCTCAGGGCCTGCTCTCTCCTGTGAGCTGAGCAGTCTGGGGCTTTTCCTGTGTCCTATGTGAAGGAGGGAATCAGAAGGAAATGTAGGGACCAGCTTGTCTAACCCCTCATTTCATACATGGATTTGCAGAGGACCAGGGAGGGGAGGTGACCTGCCAAAGTCATACAACTGATTACCTGCTGATTTGGGTCAACGATGCAAATTTTGTGGGTTTTAGAATTTCATTTTGTTAGTTTCTTTTTTTAAAAAAACCATCTTTGAGGATGAGGGAAAATGAACAACCTCAGGAAATGTGGTAATAGACATCAAAACCTTTTTTAAAAGAATGTATCCTTTCTGGCCTAAGGATGCAATTTGAAATGGGTGCAAAGATTTATGTACAAGGATGCTCATCACAGCCTTGTTTATGACGGCAAAAAACTAGAAATAGCTTAAAGGTCCAACAGAAAGATTGGTTAAATAAATTATGGCACATTCATGGGATGGAATACCATACAGCCATTAAAAATGATGGCCCAGTAAAAGAATATTTAACGACATGGGGAAATGTTCACAAGATACTGTTAAGGAATAAAAAAAGCAAGTTGCAAAACAGCATGCTCCATATGCCTCTGACTTTGCTAAAACCATTATTAAAAAAGAAAGCTTAGGGCCCCTGAGGTTATTTATGATACTGTTTCACTGCCTCCAAGACACCAGCCTCATTAATTCCTATTTCAGTGTGGCTCAGCGGAAAGCATGAGCATTTAATGTCTGGAGGTCTGATTCTGAGTCTAGTCTGTGCTACTTATTCACTGGGTGACCTTGAAGCTATGGGCCTCAGTTTTCCTCATCTATAAAATGGGGATAAGAGTCCTCCATTTGAATGATGTGGAAAGGATTTCAAAGATAATGTGTGTATGTGTGAAGGGCCTTGGTAAACCATATGGAGCTGTATAGATATTGAGAATAATGGGTATATTATTCCCTAATTAAACTGAGGACTCCATGAAGGCCACACGAGGTACCATTCCTCCCTGTCACTCTGCAGCCAGCACAGTGCCTTACACACTGATGTGCACAGAAATGTGGGTGGACCCACCTACTGAAACCCCAGGCTCGCCCCTCCACACCTTCTGGACATCTCTGTATGCCCTGGGGCTGGGCTCAGCATCCCCCACGGGGAGTGAGGTTGCAGCTGTGGGTGCGTTGAGTGCTGGGGGTTATCTGGGGGTGTTCCCAGCACCCCCATTCCCCAGCCCTTGCAGGACCAGGGAGTGGTCACTGTCTGGTACAGAGGGTGTATCAGGAGTGGCTTGGAGGCTAGGGCCCAGCCGGGAGACCATGGTCCTCAGCACCCCCGAGTGCTTTAGCCCCCTTCTCCGACTCCTTGGGCTGTGAGCAGTGTGGGTGTTGCTGGGCTACAGGGGTACCTGCCTGCCACCTCTGGGGGCCTTGGGCCAGACCCAGTCTGGGCCTGCCTCGTCCTGACTCCTACAGTGCAGGACGGGTCAGCCACACCTCCCCTCTGAGTTTTGTGAGCCCCAGATACAGGATGTGACCTGCCCTGAATCATGCAGTTGCTGACTGAACACCAGATCCCAGGCCCAGCTCTTCCCACTGGCACTCCCCTCCCAGACCCTCAGCAGAGGAGGGACTTCCAGGCAACTCAGCCAGAAACCAGGGGTTTCTTGTGGGCGCTCAGAGGGCACAGCTGGTGCATTCACATTTTCTTTTTGCATTCGTTCTCTTTCTACACGGAGTTTACATGTTTCCACTCTGTCCTGGCTCCAGACTAGAGGCTGGAATTGTTTTTGTTTTTGTTGTTTTTTGTAGAGGGATGGACAGTTAAAATCTTTCAGGCACATGGGAAGAAAATGATTAAAGGGGCCCGGTGTGGTGACAAGATGCTATAGAAAGTGCTGTTGGGCCCACCCAGGGCCCCTTTGTCCAAAGGCCCACCTCTTTCCCAGCTGCTGTTCAGTGACCAGCGCCTACAACTCCAGAGACTTCCAAGGGCCAGCCAGGACTGCTGATGACAGAGCTGGGAAGGCAACAGCCCCTCCTCCTTCCAGTGCCTCTTTCCAGTGCCTTCCCACGGGAGGACAGGAGCCTGGCCTCTGCCTCAGGCAGGATAACTTTGCTGAGAGATGATTTACTCTCCAGAGCCTCCCAGTCAGGCCAGACCAGTCCTTCCCTGAGACCCTTCCCTCCCCCTCCTATCCTGCTCCAGCCCCTCACGCGGGTTTTCCTGAAGAAGCATCCCCTCTGTAATCTTGTGCTCCTGAATCCCTGCCTCAGGCTGTGCTTGGCGGGAAGCTGACATGAGAAAGATGGGGACAGAGACATGCCGCATCTAAATATATCTAAATATAACCGCGTAAACACTACCCATGGAGGCTCTGCACTTCACTAGAACAATACCAAGGCATGTTGTTTTTGGAAAGAGAAAATAACTCAAATGTACCAGAAAGCCTAGTAAAGACTGGATTGGAAGCAGAGCCTAGAAATTCACTGGTTGAACACACCTGGTGGGAGCTAACACATCTATGGCAGGTGCCCACACGAGGAGGACCAGGTCTGATGGTGTGTGTGCTGCACGCGCAGAGAACACCAACTGAACTCTGGCGTGGCAGGTCCACGTGGCCCTTACTGGACTCTAGCCCGTGGAACAGGAAGTGCTAGGCTAGACTGCATCCAGCCTCTGGTGGTCACTCGCCCAGCCAGCACCCCAGGGGCTCCTTCCAGATTGTGCTCATAGAACCCACAGGGAATCCCCCTGGTGGATCAGGGAGTGCCAAATGGAATCCTTTTGGCCTGGTCACTACCCATTACCTTTCAAATCTCAGCATCCTCCGGGAAGCCCACAGGGAATGCTCCATTCTTTAAGCATGTCCAGCCCCAACTCTCAGCAGGCTTCAGCTGGCTCAGTTATGAGCAGCTAGCAACAGGAGTGCCTGGAGGAGAGGACACTTTTTGAACTCGTCTGTGTGTACACTTTTTGAACTCATCTGTGTGAACTCATCTGTGTGTACAGTAGGAAGTAGTTACTGGAGAAATATATACCTTTCAGGGTGGGCAGACTTGGATGGTTCCCCAAGCTCCTATTCACCCTCCAGGTCACAGTGTAGATGTTACCACATATCAGTCACCATCCTGTGACCACCACACGTGTAGCATCTGTTGCTTTGAGGGCTGGAATTCTGTCGGTCTTGTTCTCTGCTCTGGGGAGCCCCCGTAAGTTGGGGTTCTTGCAGGAAACAGACGGCACATGCCTAGGGGTTATTTGAGGGGAGTTTAGCGGGAGCGGTGTGGGCTGAGGAAAGGCGACAGGGGTGATGTAAGACCTGGCTATCCACCGTGGAAGTATTTCCATGGTGGCCTGAGGGGCAGAAGGAGGAGAGGTTGCACACCTGCAGAGAGAAACTGTGGGCGCAGCAGGCCTGGGAGTTACCACATGGGTAGAGGGCCACCTGGGGCCACCTGTTGCTAACTGGCTGTCCAATCCATTGTGGCCCGGTGGCTGGGGAGAGAGTTCTGCGGTACGAAAATATACCCCCCTGCTCCTGGGGCTGGGGTGGGGCAGGCGACTTGGGCAGCTCAGACTGAATGAACCGAGAGCTCAGAGTGGTGCTGAGTGGGACTAGCTGGAAATTATCTGTTAGGTGGAGGCAGAAGCATCCAGGAGTGGGGAGGAGGCTGTGGCTTGGCCCAAGCCAGTTATGCACATGGAAGGCCTGAGGCTCAGAGGGCAGGAACCGTCCTCGGAGACCTGCCTTTCTCACTCCCAGGCTCGGACAGGGCACCTAGGCCCACAGGCTGTGCCCTCCTCATGGTGGCATCCCCCAGCCTCCCATAGTCTCCCAGTTTCCCCATGTGGCTCTGACACCCCCATCCATCATTGGGTAAAAATCCCTGGCTTTCTTGCATAACCAATAGGTGCTTTGTGGGAAATTACCTAAGTTATAATCCAATTACACAATAATTACATTGGGATGGCTCTGTAACTACAGCATTAATTAACTTTGATGGCTCCCATAAATTATGTGGGAGATTGATAGTGGGGAGAGGGTTGGTGCAGTCTAGTGGGTGGGAAGTGGGCTGGGAGTCCTGGAGGGGATTGGGGGTAACGAGGAGGGGGCAAGAGATACAGAGAGGCGATACCTCAGACTGGGTGGGAGTTAAGGCAGACAGGGGACAGTTTTCTGAGAGCCGAACTGTGAGCTGGGCAGGAAGTTCTGGGCCCTTTGAGAGTGGTAGGGGGTCATGGAACCAGCTCCCTTCTGGACTGCAGAGGTCAGCTCCCTCTTCTGCCTCCACGAGAACACCCTCTGTCTTCCCTCGACGGCCCATTTAGGCTGAGCACGGCATCCCTTTGACTTCCCCCCAAAAAACCCCTTGTCCAAGTGTTGCACTAGTGAGCAACATGGACTTCCCTGGAGATGTTACAGAGGTGACAGAAGTCACTCCCTGGGACCTACCAGCATGACTCTAACCAAAGAGATAGGCAATACCAGTGTGGGCTGGAATGTGGAGCAGCTGGCTCTCTCCCTCCCAGCTGGTGGGCTGTGAACTTGAACAACTACATTAGAAAACTGTTCTGCGGTATCTACTGAAGCTCAACACGGGCACGCACGGGTCCAGCAATTCCACCCCTGGGTGTATACCCCACAGAAATGTGTACATGTGTTCAAACAAAGACTGTTCAGAGTAGCACTAAGCTGTCAAAAATGGAAACTACCCAAATGTCCTTCCATGTAGAATAGTTAAGTGAACTGTGGACTGTCCATCCCATGGAATACTCTACAGCAGGGGTCTCCAACCCCTGGGCCGGGGACCGCTACCGGTCCTGTTAGGAACCAGGCCACACAGCAGGAGGTGAGCGGCGGGAAAGCAAGCGAAGCTTCACCTGCAGCTCCACATCCCCCCCATCGCGCTCGCGTTACCGCGAAAAACTGTCTTCCATGAAACCAGTTCCTGGTGCCAAAAAGGTTGGGGACCGATGCTCTATAGCAATGACGATGATAAAACTGCAGCTACGCGCAACAACAAGGCTGAATCTCTCAGACAGAATGTGGGGTGAAAGAAGCCAGAGATAAGAGCACATTGTACGTTCGCTTATGCAATGGTGAAAACAGGCAGAACCAATCTGGTGCTAGACACCAGGACAGTGGTGTCTCAGAGGGCAGGAGTTAGTTGGGAGGGCCCGGAGGGGCTTCTGGGTGCTTGCCATGCTCTGTATCTTCATCTGGAATTAGCTCTACAGTGTCTTCACCATGTGAAGATCCATCGAGCTATAACCGTGTGATTTGTGGGTTTTCTCTTCATGTGTTACATTTCAATAGAAATTTAAAAGAAAAGTCGCATTACCTAAGTCTTCTCTCCCCAGAGGCCCTCCTCTGTCTTGGCACTACTGGGTCCCACGGTTTGTCTTTATCTCCTCTTTTCCCCATGCAGAGTCAGCCCCTGAGCTTCCTCCCCAAAAGCCTGCCTCGCCCCCTGCATTTCCCCCAAGACCTGGCATTTCCACCCCTAATTATGGAGAGCTTTTAGCCTCACCCAAGCCCTGCCCCGCCCAATTCAGCTCCACCAACAGGCACAACACACCACAGCACGGGAGACTCACAGACGGGGGACTCACGGACAGGACCCAGGCTCCATGGGAAGGCAGTTCTGTGGCCACAGTTTGTACCATTAACCTGTTCCTCGGGGTCTCATTCCTCACCCCAAGGGGCAGACCAACATATTTTTTCCAGCTAAATACAGTGCTGTCTCCAAGAGGAACTGCCGAGAGAGTAAAAGTGTCTCCTCATTCCTCTTGTTTTACAGAAGGGCAGACGCAGTCCCCAAGAAGGTGAGGCCTTGGCAGAGATGGGAACAGAACCAGGGTCTCCTCACCTTCCGCCCAGTGCGCCTTCTCTCCAGGGCCGGGGCCATGCGTGGGGCGGTAGTGGGGTGTGGGCTGCAGCTGTGGCTGCCCAAGCTTTGCATACGGGGAGGAAATGCCCCGGCGCCCACACCCAGGCTCATTCGTTTGAGGGGTTGCATCTGCAGACATGCACTGCAAATCTTGGATAGTGCGGACACATGGGCAGGCAGGAGAGCTGAGGAAAGGTCAGCGAGCCAGACACGGGGCACTCCAGACGCCTGGCCCATTAGTTCGGGACTCCGAGCCCTGGAAAGTTCCCAAACTGCAGGTAGGCATCATGTTTACATCAAACTGCAGTTTCCTTCCTCCTGATCCTACAGCAAAAGGGGATCTCCTGGGCCTCACTGGTCCAGGGCTGGAAAGAAATCAGGAGAGGAAACGAAATGAGGCAGCACACATGTTAGCCTTGGGATTAAAAGGGGACCTTCTTCTTAGCCTCTCCTCACTGATTGCTAAATTTTGTAAGCCTTCGGCAGTGGTGTGCTGCTAAATATTTAACAACTGGCTCTCTAGGAAAAAAATAAAAGAGAGAAAAGGAAAGAAAAAAGAAGAAAAAAAGCCCTGCTTTGCAGTATTTACTGATTTATATGGTGTAAATGTCTCACCATGGCCCATTTCCCGCTATCAGCCTAAGGTCAGTTGGCTCTCAAAATTTCTGAAAATTTAACAGTTGGGGGAGCTGGCTCCAGCAGGAAGCCCTGGTGAGGGGAACTGGGACTTTCACATGCCACATGCTAGTAGGTTTGGGAATCTGTCTGCAAGGCCATTGAAAAACATGCAGCTGTGGCTAGATGACAGCCTCTTAGGTCCTAGGGCACGTGGTGGACCCTTTGCTTCTCGGGCATTTTGTCTAGCTTTGCCTGAAGTATGAAGGAGTTGCCAGTAGGACTGAACACAGAGCATAGAATATTCTTGTGAAGGAAAATGTGCCAGCAGAATTAAAAAGCCAAAGGAAACTTAGTACTCATCCTATTAAAAGCACCCCTTTTCAAGGTATTAAAACAGTGATTTTTAAAAAATACTGATCTTTCATCCCTTACATGACAGAACGTATCACAGCTGACAAAGCACAAAGTACCTTCACATGAATTATCTTGTTGGATCCCCAAGAAGCACTATAGCCTGACTAGTCCCGCTTCCCGGGTAGCACAGGAAGACCCTATACTTTATCATCCAAACCAGGAGAGTTTTGTAACAGGCAGGGGGTACTCGTCAAGCCAGGACAACAGGAGTGAAATGGGTCCTTCCCATACACCCTGTGGGTGAGGTTGGCTGACTTCCTCAAGGTCACACACAGCAAGCCGGATGGGGTGCTACTCTGGGCTTCACAGAGGAGCAGCGACCTTGGGGTGATTAAGGGTGGCTTGTGTGTCTCCCCAGATCTAAAGACTCCTCAGCAGTCACTTACAAGGGGTGTGGGCACTCTGCTCTTTGGAGCCTTTCCTGAGAGCCAGTCCTGAAGGGTGGTGGCACGGAGTGCCTGTGGTGAGGCGGCAGCAACGGGGTGCGAGGACATAGGAAGGGGAAGGCAGACTCCACCAGCTCGTTGTCCTTTCTCTGCACTGAGTGGTTTCAAACGGGAGCCCTGACTTTGGAAAGCTTGCTGTGCAGGCAGAGGTTGGGGCGGGAAGGGGCAGGAAGAGGCTGCTTGTGCCTTTCCTGTCCTCTCTATCTGGCCACATAGACTCTCTGTCTACACCAGCCTGCCGCCTGGTTTGCAATGGGAGAAGCTGCCCCAGGGAGCAGCCTCTCCCAACATGTTTGCCTCCTGCTTTGTGCTGGATGGGGAGGATGGGGCATCCTTACAATGGCCAGGAATAAACAGTCTCTGTCAGGCCACTCTGCACATCCCAGTTTGGAACCCAGTCCTCGTCCTGCAGGGCCACATCAGCCAGGAGCCCCAGCATCTCCCCTAGGAAGTCTTCCCAGAATGCTTCCACTGGAGGAAGAATAAAGCCCCCTTCCCTGAGATCTCAAAGCCATGGTTATGCCTTGTTATTGGGCTGGAATGTGCCCCTGTCTCTCTGTCCTTCTAGAGGGCAAACCCCTATGCAGGCAGCCCCTCTATCTCATTTAGTGCTCTCCCTTCCAAGAGCCCTTTGCAGAGGTGGCTCTCAGCAAATGTGCAGGAGTCAGACTGGTAGAGTGAGCCTAGGACTTGGTGTGACACAGACCTGTTCTGTGCCACTTTTCATAACAGTTAATTTAGTCAACACTTGCTGTATGCCAGACACGGACTTCAGACACGCCATGTATTAACTCAATTAATCCTAGCTACCTAGGGCACTAGGTTATTTTTTCCCCCATTTGTTAGATGGGGAAACTGTGGTTCAAACTTGGGGAAAAATCTAGTGTAAGGGTGTGGGATGCAGAGCCAGATGACTTGCATTTATGGTCTGGCTCTACTGCCATGGGCAATTAACCTCTCTGTGCCTCAGTTTCCCCATGAGTCAAATGGGACTACTAATAATTCCTTTCCCTGCCTCTCCCAGGGTTTCTGGGAGGATCAAAGGGGATAATGGATGTGGACGCTCTCTGTAAAGCCCAGAATGCTGTACAAATATCAGGCATTAATATGTGTTGACTCGAATGCCCTCTCTCACAGTCCCTCTGCACTTCAGAATCATGGTTCTTCCAAAAACCAATCCCCTGGGATCAGAACTGGCATTTCTTAATCCCCTGAAAGCATGGAGGCAATTTGATGTCCACAAAAGACTTCTTAGGAGAATTCGATGACCTGATTAAAAAGGAAGTTTTGGGGGCAGGTGTCTATCTCGTAAAAAACATTGCCAAGGCCCTGTCTTCAGTAAGGCTGTCCAAGAGGGGGTTGCTATTCCTTTTCGGGGGGTGGGGAAAGTATTTTTAAATTACTAAATAATGGAAAGATTAGGAAATGCAGATTAGCTGAAACATGAAAATTAAAATATCCTATAGTCCCACTACCCAGAGAGAATTATTCTGAGTTCCAAGTGAAGTTTCTGGTGTATTATGATACCAGATAGAGCCAGGCATGCAGAAATTCCCAGGTTGTGATCCCCTAACCCACGCTCCACGCTGAGTTCCTGACCAAGAAAGTCATGTCTGAGAAACAACAGCTGGATGGGACTCCAACTGCTACTCTACTCATAAATTTATTAATAGATCTGGGACTCTGATAAGGGTTGGGATGAAGAACCAGGCCTGGAAGACTTAGAGGGGCTTTCTGCTCCTTCCCTCTGAAATCTGAGATAGCTGTCTCTTCAGGGCAGGACCAGCCTATCTTCCGAAGCTGGGACAGGAATGGAGGAAGCAGAACAGTGGATTCACACACTAGCGCTTTTCAGTGCCATGAACTTGCCCTCTAGTGAGGGTGGCCCCTCAAATCCTGGGCTTGGACCATTCCTGGTAGAAACTCCTCTTCCATTATGGGATGTAACAGAGGAAAGGCAGTGGGAGGAAGGGCCAAAGCATGGGAAAGTGTGGGAGTTCCCTTCCCAGCAATTGCCATGGTTATTATTGTGGATAGCTGTCCAAAGTCTATTTTAATTATTTTCCTGACAAAAATATATTTATACATCATTTTGTCTTTTAAACCTTAATTGATTTTATTTTTAATGGTTAATATATGCACATAAATAATTCAAACAACACAAAAGAGGATTGAATGAAAAATAAATTTCCTTCCCATCCCTGTCCCTCCAGTCCTTATTCTCCTTCAAAGGGGCCCCCCATTGTTACCAATTTCTTGAGTCTTTTGAAAGATGGCCTAAAGATGTGAACATCTATACGTCATTCCTCATGGGTCATCGTATTCCAGCGTAGGGAGGTCCCAGGATTCATTTGACTAATCCTTCATTGTCGAAAAACTAGGCATTTATTAATAACTCTTCATCAGCATTTACATAAGCATCCTTAAGGCATTTCTTTGGATAAATACTTAGGAATAGGATCACTGGGTTAAAAAGTGTGCACATTTTAAAGATCTTCAGATCTTCCTGTTCAGTTACTCTCTGGAAGTATGTGGCAGTTTTCACTCATACCCACAATGTTCCATCACGATGATATTTTCCTGACATCCAACCAACACTGGGTTTAGAGACTCTTTGCCAGTTTGCTAGGTGATAAATTGCATCTTATTATTTTTTGAATTTGTGTTTCTTGGATTATTAGTGGAGCTGATGATTTCTTTAAATTTCCTTCTAGTCTATTGGCCATCAGTCTTTGAATTCTTGTTTTTATTTTTTTGTGTGTGGTACGCGGGCCTCTCACTGTTGTGGCCTCTCCCGTTGCGGAGCACAGGCTCCGGACGCACAGCCTCAGCGGCCATGGCCCACGGGCCCAGCCGCTCCGCGGCATGTGGGATCCTCCCGGACCGGGGCACGAACCCGTGTCCCCTGCATTGGCAGGCGGACTCTCAACCACTGCGCCACCAGGGAAGCCCTGAATTCTTGTTTTTTTCCCAGTGATTTGAAGAGCTCTTTCTAGTAAGACTATTAACTCTTTGTTTCTCATATTTGTTGCAAATATTTTTCCCAGTTTGTCTTCTGCCTTATGACTTTGTTACAATGTTCTTGGGAGAATATAATAGGATTTCTGGTTATATAATATCTGATATAAAGTGGAACTTTTTCCTTTCGCTGAGCATTAAACAAGAAAAATGAAATTGAAGGGAAACAAAGAAGATTTAATGCTGACTTAGGACGGACACTTCAGCTGCAGGACTCTCCAAACTCTAAAGGGAGTTACTGTGGGCCATTCACAGTCTCTGTCTGGGTTCATTAGGCTAGGGGTGGTGAGAAGCAGGAGGAAGTAAGGTCGAGGCTCCCAGCGGACCCCCCCCCCCCCAGTTCTCACCCGCTCCAATAGCCTGTCTTCAGATTGTACATGTAAGCATTTAGCCCAGCCTCTGGCTCGTAACATGCACTTAGTAAACAGTAGTCGTTTAGTTGTCCATTCACTGGACAAATATTTCTTAAGTGACAGTTATGTGCCAGGCATTGTTCTAGGCCCTTAGGACCCTGGAATGTCTTGTCCAAGACAGACACAGGTCCCTGTCCCCTGGTGGAGCTGACATTGTAGAGAAGGGAGAGAATTGTTCCTGCTGTTTGTTTTTGAGGGTTCCTGGGTGGGGACAGCTCAACTCTGGAAAGGAATTTAGAGGTTACTTAGTTCAATCTCATGGGCCAGATGGGGAAACTGAGGCCCAGTGACAAAGTGACTTGCCAAGGTCACAGAGCCAGTCAGTAGTACAGATAGAACTAGAGTTGAGGTCAATTTAGGCCAAGAGTAGCTCCCAGGCACCATTTTCCTACAGGAAGGTAAGTGCATTGTTATGAATTAAACCACCTGACACCCACTGACTGTGGCAGGGAGTGATGGATGGTCAGCTGGCAGTGGCTGGAGGTGAGGCAATGGCCCTGTTCTGGAGGGGCTATGAGGCAGGAACGGGAGGTAGGACAGAGACAGACCCTGGCTTCCATGAATTTGGAGAGATGCCCACCCACCATCCTACTTCTGGAGGCTGAGAGACAGAGAGAGAGAGAGAGGCAGGACTAAGCCGGGGGCTGAATTCACTGCCATGACCAGCTCCACCTAAGGTGCTTGAACCAGGGACCATGGAGATATGGGGACCCGCCCAGCTCAGCCACACCTCCCATCGCCAAGCTGGAAGTGGCTGCAGATCTGGCCCTTTACTGCCCGCATCATTCTTCTGTTGGGCCTCTGGCCTTTAGCACCAGAGGAAGCCACTCTGGTGGGGGTCCTTGGCCCGTCACTCTTTAAGGACACTCATGCACCCAGCCTGCCTGGCCTCTATCTGAGGGCACAGGGCTAGGTCCCCTCCCCAGGTAGACGGGGAGTTGGGAGATGCCTGGGCCAAGTTCCCTGACTATACATCCTCAGCGCACCAGATAAAGGGATGGTTCCTAGCAGGGGCTTGATGAATATACTGATTCATTAATAAATAAATGATGATAATGATGTTTGGTGAAGAGTCTTAGCTCATAAGGATAGGAACATGGAATGGTTTAATTTTTTCCCCAATAACTGTGCTCCGTTACACGCCAGCCCGGAGTAGCGAGCTCCATTAACCACATCCTTCTGACTTGACTGTTAAATAGCCTCACTCCTGCTGTTTGAAAGCCAGTTCTGTTCATTTAAAACCTGCAGCTCCCATTTAATTCAATATTAGTCTAGTCCTCTGCATTTTTGGTATCTGGGAGGGAAAACACCCCCTTTCTTTCTAGATCGCCATCTCCTCTGCCGTCGGTGGTGGTAGTGGTGGTGTGTCTGCTGCCCCGGCATGTCATGGAGGGCCCTTCGGGAGCTGGTTCCCCGCTGCAGTTTCTCTGGTGTCAGAATGTGGGCCCTTTCTGACCTCTCTTCTCAGCTGTGGGCCTTGGACATCGTTCTCTGGCCAGCAGGATAGCCCCGTCCTGCTATCTCCATCCATTATCATAGTAATGACCATCATTCACTGAGTGCCTGGCACTGTTCATACCTGAGCTCTCTTTCTGGTGACAACCCTGTGAGACACCTGTGTTCATCCCCATCACAGCTGAGAAGATGGAAACCCAGGGAAGTGCAGCACTGGATCAGGGCCACTCAGAACCCAGATTTGTACACCAGTCTGTCGCCCCCAAGGCCCTTTGCTCCTAGAAGCCTGAATGGCTGAGCACGTGGCTGCTTCTGCACGTCTGAGAGGGCTGGATTTTATCGGGTCCTCCGGGAGCCATGATCTGCCCCCAATGCCCTCATTTCCCAGGAGGGTCAGGAGCGAAGGTTGTGGGCCTGAGACTCATTCTATCCTAAAAACAACAGAACAAAAATCGGACCCTCTGGGTTCTGTGCCAGAGATGCCATGGGCACATTTAGGCTAGAATGAAAAAGAATTTCCCATCCAGTGGTTTATCAGAGCTGAGGCAGGGGTTGCTGGGGGCTTTCTGGGCCATGCCCAAGACGCCCTGGGGTCCTCACTGCTTCCCCTCCCCACCAGGAACTCCCAGTGTGGCCCAGGCCGGGGAGGGGCAATGAATCAGGGGATGCTGGTGTGGGGACAGCAGGGAGTAGCCCAGGCATCCTCCCTGGGCCCCAGCAGTCCCGAGAGCCTGCCTCACAGTGAGCCGTGGGCTCACTCCTTTAGTGCAGCTTAATTATGCCAGTAGGACAGGTCTGCTTCGGCAGACGGGAAAGCCTTTCTAGGGGTCTCCTGGCTTCATGGCTGATGTGTGCAGGCCTCACTAGAAGCTCCTGACCAGGCTCCATTCATTATGGCGAGACAGGTACAAGAAGACCATTTTCCAAGACAGACACAGGTCCCTCCCCATGGGCTTCACTATGGTCCCCCACCCCTACGCCAGGGTGAGCGCAGACCCTCCGGTCAGCCTCTGGCTATCCTCCCCCTACTCATGAGTAACTCCTGGAGCATCTTTGCACGGAGGTGTCATCGTCACAGGGGGTGGATAGCCCCAGGAGGGCCTGGGGTTGCAGGCTGAGGTCGACTGGCAGCTCCCCAGCCTTTGTTCGCACTGAAAATGTCTAGTTTGAGTTCTGCCTTCACACCTTGAAGCAGGCTCCTGTGTACACACCTTGATTCACTCAGCATACCTCTTGCTCCAGCCACTGCTGGGGTGACCTGTTCTGCACAAGTTTGGCCAGCTTCCCCCAGGTGCAACCTGCAATGACCCCCTTACTCCAGGTATGAGCAAGGCCACTCGCCATGCATGGGATACCCGCAAAAACCCATGTGGCACTCCTGCATATGCAACCGCGTGTGTGTGTGCGTGTGTGCATGTGTGTGTTTAAGGGGCAGTTAACACATGTAGGGCAACCTGTGACTGCTGGGAGTTGGGAGCTGATGGATAAATATTCCCTGCGTTTATTGCACTCTGAGACAGTTGTGAACCATCTCATAAGGCTTCTCAGATGGAGCCCCAATCATCTGTAGCAGTTGCCAATCTGATAACACAGCATTTAGCATCTCCCTCCTTCCCTGGTTTGCTCATTCTGTTCCTTCCACCTGCTCCCTGGGACCACCTTCCCCCAAATCACCTCCAAGCAAGACTTGCCCCAGGTTTTGTTTCCAGGAGAACCCAGACTAAGTGGCAGACTGGCCTTAGAAAGCCAGCCAAGCCCGAGGAAGGCACCTGGAACTGGGTCACTCGTCAGTCAGCCACAGGAGCTCATGGCTGCCAAGTGGTGGTGAATCCTCTGGCTTGCAGGAGCATCACACGTCCTAAGATGCCCAAGAAATTACATGACAAGGTGGCCCAAACTTCCATGGCACCAAAAATGCATTTCTCTCAACTCAGACTTACGTTTGCATATAGCAATCTCTAAGAGCAACTGATAGAGCTAGGAAAAACTCGGATCAGTGCAGTAAGTCAGTGCTAGCCCTGCACTACAGCCCCACTCAGCGGGCCTGAAGGACAGTGTTGAGGGCAAATTCTCCCATGGGCAGATCTGCATGCGGTGCACGTGGCCATCCACTCTGTAGGAGGGAGACAGCCTGTCATACACATATACATGGACTCTTGGGCAGTGGCAAATAGCTTAGCTGGTTGATCAAGGTCACAGAAGGTGCAAGATTGGATGACTGGGTACCAGGAAGTCTGGGAAAAAGTTACGGATGGACCTATGGGATGAGCTGTGGCCCTGCCCTTCTTGACAGCCATGGCTCTTCTGGGCCACATCGTTGAGGAGTTGGTGACAGGCACGGCGAGGGGAGCTGATGTTCCTTCAGGAAACCCTCTTTTGTGCAAATGGGGAAACTGAGGCCCCGAGGGGGCAGGCAATGTGGCAGCAGTGCTCAGATGAGGAAAAATCACTGACCTAGGAGTCAGAAGACCCAGGTTTGTATCCCAGCCCCTTCACGTGCTGTCTGGGCCTAAACTTTCCCGGTCTCTGAAATGGAGATCGTTGTCTCTGATCTGCCTAACGTGAGCAGGGTCTGGGGCCTGATGTAGTTTTGTTTGCATGACCTTGGCAAGCTGTCAAATGCTGTGTTGGCTGAAGCCTGACAGAGGGCTGAAATCAAGAACTATGGACGCTCAGCACAGTGTTCTTTCCTCTACCCTGGAGGCCTGGGCCCAGGAGATGAGGAACAGGGTGAGGAAGGAGGAGATAGGAGCTGATGGGAGATGAGCCCCGGGATGCTTGGCCTCCGTGGAAAGGGGCTTAGTTCCCCGGCCAGTTCCCCGAGCCACAGGGACCTCAGGAAGTCGTCCCCCTAGCCCAGGGCAGAGACAGAGGCGGGGGAGGCTGGAGCCCCAGCCATGTGCCAGAGTGAGACTGATGCACAGGCCTGTCCTCAGCCCCCAGACTCCTGCTCACTAAGTAAACACCTGGCATCAGCTCATCACTCACCTCCTCTAATTAGCTCATCGCTCTCCCTGCTCTCCATCTGTCTTCACCTTGCTGCCATGGACTCTGGCGTGCAGTTATTTTTGTACTTCCCAGTAAGCACACCGGCTGGCTGGTCATTGGGGACCAGTGCAGCCTGGGCAGAGCTAGAGTTAGGGCTGGGGCTTGATCACCTCCGCCTGGAAGTCCCCGGCCTGCCTGCAGGCACTTCCGACCACTCCTCTGCCCCACCCTCCAGGGCAGGAACTCCTGCCCCACCCTTGGGAGCTGAAAGGCTGGGAGTGGGGGCATTGCAAAGCACAGTTCAATCTAGTTCAGGTAGTATTTATTAGGCACAGGCACTGCGCTAAGCACTGGGGATACCTCCAAAATACCCTTGGGGGAACGCCCCGTTTCCTGGAACACAGATGTTCAAGAGAAACTTCAGTTCATATGAGATGTGCTCCATCATCCATGCAGGATGGGGCAGAGGGACTTCACCTAGTCTAGGGGCTCAGGAACTCTCCCAAGGACAGGCACATGGGCAGAGCGTACAAGGATGAGGGAACTCTATCAGACAAAGATTCCAGCTGGGGAGTCCTGAGACCTGAGTTTCAGGGCCCAGTGACCGTGGGTGAGCTACTTCTCCCCTCTGGTTTCACTCCTGTGACACTGAGAAGCATGAAATGGGCTTCTTCCAGACAGACAACAGCATCTCACCAGTGCTCAGGTGGGGTGGGCCTGCGAAGTTCACTTCGTCTTCACCCCATCTCACACGTGCAGAAACAGGAGGTCAGAGAGGCTCAGACTCATCCTGAGGCCGCACAGCTTGGGCAGCGCTAGAGCTAGGATGTGGCCATGCTCTTCCTGACTACAGAGTCCCTACTCTCTGTATCCCCTGCCCCGACTCTTCCAGCCTGACACCGGGCAGCAGGCCGTGTGAGCCGGAGAACAGTGGCCCCTCCGGTAGGAGACACTCAGCACCCCGCCTATTAAGGGGAGGGCCAGCCCTCTGCTCTCTCCTGGCCATTGTCCTCCAGAAAATTAAGTCATTCCACTGGGCCCTGTATGCCTTTTTGGAGCTGGCTGTTCCCAAGATCTGAGCCAGACTGCAGCTGGAAGTCTGTTATTATTCATTGAATCTCTCCAGGGCGGCTGGGAACACGCCTTTTAATTGTCTCATCTCTGTCCATCCAAGAAAGAGACTAAGGGGCAAGAATAATCAGTATCTCATTATAGAGCAGAGCCTAGAAAAGGAAGCTCCTTAGCCAGGGCCCTCCACCCCATCAAAGAGGCGCCCTGGTCAGGAGAGGAGCAGGCTTCTTTCTTCAAGCCCTGCAATTCGCATGCCAAACTCTTTCCACCAGCCTCAGCAGGGGGACTGCCCAAGGCATTTGGAGTCCAAATGGTCATGAGACAGGGCTTGACATATTTGGGAATGGAGGCAGTGGTGGGGGGCACCAAAAGGGAGGTCAGAAGACACTGATATATGGGCCCCAAATCTTACTCTCTGTCTTTCACTGCCCCAGAGAGTATAGAGAACCTAGAACTAGAATTTAGAGATTATCTTGTCATCTATCTGTCCATTTATCCATCCACCCACCCATTCCGCATCCATCCATCTGTCTGTTCATCTATCCATCCATCCATCCATCCATCCATCCATCCATCCACCCACCCACCCATCCATCCAACGGGCTAGAGAGACACTGGCATTTGTCAAGCATATCATACTTTGCAAAGCAACTTCCCTTCTCTCATCTCATTAGATCTATCTCCACAACTGTTTGGTCACGTTTGACAAATGCAGAAACTGAGGCCCAGAGATGGGCAGGGGTTTGCTCAAGGGGAGACAGTACAGAGTAGTTTCCAGGATGGTGGCTCAGCCCGAAGTCTCCAGGCAGAGTCAGGTACAAAGACCTGAACCATGGGGCAGGTGGGGGCTGAAATCCAGTCCACGCTCTGCTCACCAAGCGGGAAGGAGCTGTGTCTGCTTGGAGGAAGGGGAGTCTTTTTCTTTGCACAACGGCACCATCATCTTGCCAAACTCAGACCTCAGCTGAGGAGCTTTTTCGAATTTTCATGAAGAAGTTGTGTGGGCTACTGGCAGCCCTGAGCTGATGGGTCCTTAGCTGGAGGGGAGGGAGCAGCAGACTGGCCCATGAGGCGGACCTTCCCTTCTACCAGAGCTCAGGAAGGGGCCGTGCCCCATGGTGCCATGGCTTAGCCCACTCAGAGAGGGAACAGTCTCTCCCTCCCTCTAAGCCAGCCACTAACCTCATGCTAAATGGCAGCTTCTAGCTGGCCATTCTTTGAGGTCACATGCTCTTTGGGGAGTGCCAGCTGTTTGGATTGCTCTGGTTGGTAATTTTTTTTTTTTTTTTGGTGCTTGTGTTTTGATTCGGTTTTCGGTCAACTTTTTGGAAGTAAAATTTATAGACAATAAAACGCACCCACAATAAGATAGAGTTCTATGAGTTTTGACAAATGTGCACACTCACGTAACCACTACTACAGTCCAGATAGAGAATATTTCTATTACCCCAGAAAGTCCCCTTTGCTCTTTGCAGTCAGTCTCCCCACCCTAACCTGGTCCCAGAAAGCAAACTCTGATCTTCTTTCTGTCACTAGTGACTAGACTTCCCTTTTCTAGGATTTCACGTCAATGACATCATGCAGCATGTACTCTTTTGTGTCCGGATTCTTTCACTTGGCATATTATCTCGGAGATCGATCAGTGTTGTTTCATGTATTGGTAGCTTGGTAGTATTCCAATGCATGGATATACTTCCATGTATTGATCCCTTTACCTATCAGTAGACATTTGGGTTGTTTTTAGGCTTTGGCCATTATAAGCAAAGCTATGTACAAGTCTTTGTGTAGACAAGTGTTTTTGTTTCTCTTGGCGAATGTTTAGGGTTGGAATTGCTGGGTCAAGGACAGTTATATGTTTGGACTTAGGAGAAATTGTCACACCTTTTGTGAAGTGGTTATACCATTTTACATTTTCACCAGCAATGTGTGAGTTCCAGGTGACCCACATCCTTGCCAACACAAAAGGTAGGGTTGGCTTTATGGGCTGTGCAAGTATATAGTGATATCTCGTGGTTCTCATTTAGGGGTCTATTTTGAGGACCCACCCTTTGTCTCACCCACCCCTCCCTCCTGACTGTGAGATCCTCTGGGACATAGACTGACACCCTAGTCTCACCTAAGACACCAGCAGGCAGCTGGGCCCAAAGCAGGATGCACACCATCCCTGCCCTGGCTGGTTCACAGGACAGTTTTGAGCTAAGGATTCAGCGAGCTGAATGGAGTACAATCACTCTGGGGACAGTGATGCCAGCACTAGCAGGAGCTCACGATGCACTAGTGCGTGTGAACACCTCACAGCCCTCCTCACTCCCACCCCACCCCCTTATCGTGTCCATTGTGCAAATGCAGAAACCAACCATGGCTCAGCCAGGCAGAGGGGCACCAGGTCTGTGTGCCCCCAAAGCCCGCACTCGTGGCTGTAACATGAACCACTGTGCCGCAGAGTCACCCGGGACCAGCCAGGGGGTTATCGCCGTCACGGTCAGCAGACAGACCGTTGCTGGCATGTGCACACACCCGTGTTCCTGCCACCCCTCCTGCCAGCTCATCCGGCAGCTCTGGTCCCTGGGGCTCGATGCCACGTCGTCTGTCGCTCCATTATCCTAAGCGGCCTCCCCGATCCCATTACTTCACTGCTGTTATTATTTATTCATCAACGGAGCCCTCAGCCTGCGGATGGGCACTTACCTTGATGTGCCTGACAGCGGGTCAGGAGCCCCACTAAGGGCGTATTAATCACCAGCAGCGCCGGCAGGGAGCCTGCTTCCCCGGAGACAGGAGATCATATTGCAGACACAGAGGGGTCTGTCAGCACGTCCATTTTCCCATGGAGGAATCCACCGCCTGGCGTTTTGGAGCTGGATGAGCCCCAGAGAGCATCTGTGGAGGCAGGGAAACTGAGGCTCAGAGACAGGAGGGCATTCCCCAAGACCCTACGTCTCACTGAAATGCTAACTGCAACTCTCTCCATATACAAATGCACAGTTATTATAACTCCATTTACAGGTAAAGGGCTTTACAGTTTCAATCTATTCTCCTATTGGATGCTAATAATAATCCCTCGAGATCAATAAGGGCTTTTAATCAGATAGATAGATCGATAGATAGATAGAGATGATAGATGTAGAGATGACATAGATATAGAAACGGAAGCTCACAGAAATTAAGTGACCTGCTGAATGTCACTGAAAGCTAGGACTGAGACCCAGGTATCCAGGATCTGGCTTCAGCCAGGAAATGCAGGATGTGTACCTTGGTCCTTCTCTTTCCTTCTGATCCTCTGTGAACAAAAGAAGTCTTTGATTGTCTGGAATAGAATCCCCTCGGGAGCTGGGTCTTGCCTCACCCCGGGAGGCTACAAAGGGGTTTCTGCCCAGCCTTGCCCTGCCCACTGCTGGGCTCTTGGCCTGTCATCTCCAAGCTCTCGGGAGGAGGTGGCTCATGGGCCACTGGCTGGACACCTGCTGGACACACTGGTGTGGCTGGAATTGGAGATGACTCTGCCTTTCACCAGGAAGCAGATACAGACGGCATTCGACACTAAAGACAGAGCTGCCTTGGGGCGTGCAGCATCCAGGAGCCATGCCAACATCAGCGAGCTCTGGGTCCCCTCAGACTTTCAAGGAAGTCTCCTCTGAGCCCCTGATCACAGGACTCTTGCCCCATCTGAGCCCCTCTATCCCTGACTGAGAGTCTGGTGAAGTGACAGATGGAGATCGCCTCATGGCAGCCCACGCCCCTGCTCTAAAGCATTCCATGGCTCCCCATTGCCCTCTGAAAAAGGGGTGGCAGGGTCCTGGTAGGTTAAGGCCAGCTTCTGTCACTCCCTCTCACATATAGTGAAGGAAATCTGGTATTGAGGAGCTCCTGAGCCTAGAACATTCTTTGAAGAGTCTTTTTTTTTAAATATGCATTTTGTGGGAGATGAAACTGAGGCTTAGAAAGGAAAGATAACTGACTTAAGGCCATGCTGCTAGGAAGTGTCTGATACAGGAATCACACTCATGCACTCGGGCCCAGACCCCAAGCTCTTTACCCAGCTGAAGGAAGATGTGTGGGAGAAAGGACAGCTACGTCCGGGGTGGCTCCAAGGGCAAAGCTAAGAGCACAGGATGGAAGTGACAAGAAGCTGATTTAGCTTAAGCTAAATAAGACCTCCCATACTGTCTGAGTGTCCAGGATAAAAAGGGCTGCTTGCCAGGGAGGTGAAAAGGAGCTCCCCATCACAGGAGGTATGCAAGTGGGTAATTGCCAGCCATCTGCCGAAGTGTCATGCAAAGCCTCTGCCCAAACATCAGTAGATGGCTTGTCCAAAGCCAGCCAGAGAGTTTATTGGGTGATATTCACTGGGAAGCAGTCCAGCTGACCAGTCTGGTTTCTAGAATCACCCCACCCACCACTGGGCCCAGAGTTCCCACCATCTGCTCGTTCATTTGTGCATTCCTTACTCAACAACCAGAACTCCCTTATCAGACCTGGGGGAGGAGATTGCTGTGGACACGGCTCCCCTCCCACTCCAGCCATTGGCATCCCTCCCTTCCCCCAAAGGCGGCCAGCACCACCCGCCAACTCGATGAATGCCAGCTGAGAAGATTCAACATGGGGCTGGGATGTGGGGGGCACAGCCCTGATGCAAGGAAGTTGCAGTCCAGCTGGGAAGGGGCGGGAAAGGGGAAATGACTGGGGAGTCCCTGGATACCAGTCGCCTTGCTTTAAAGCCAGCTCACCACCATGAGAAGAGTGCCAACAGTAGCAACCAGCACTCACTGTACCCCTCGGTGGCTCTGCAAGTCACCGCACAGCCACATTGCAACAACACAGGAAGTGGGGGGGGGCTTTTATTAGTCCCCTTTTACAGATGAGAAAACTGAGGCTGTCACTGGCCCAAATCAGTTCCTAAGGAGTGGAGCTAGGATCCATCAGCAGGCTGTTGGAGTGCAGAGCCTGAGCCCCTAGCCTAGCAGGCAGAGTGAGTGTGGGGGCAGGCAGGAGATAAAACCAAGGTTGCAGGTGCCCAAGGAGGCCAAGTCTCCGTGAGGCCAGGGCTCAGGCTCTCCTAGAGGAAGGGGGCCTAAGCAGGACTTCCAGAACCTTCGGAGGCACAGTGCAGACCATGAAACCAGCACCCACTCTGGAGACAGCCAGACCAGCATTGTTCTTGCCCTTTACTTGCTGTGTGAGCTCAGTTGAATCACTTCACCTCTCTGGGCCTTAGGTTTGTCCTCAGAAAAACGGGGCCAATAATGCCCACCTCCTGGTTACTGTGAGGGCGAAATGAGACTAAATGACAGTTTCATGGCTCCAGGAGAGACAGGAAAGGTGTGCCTCCCATTTCAGGCCATGGTCCCCACACAGGGGTTTTCGTCCTCTTTGTGCTCCCAGCTCCTACCGAGTTGAGGGCCTGGGCCCAGGCTGGGCTCAGTGGCTGTGCTTAGGGGACAGGGCAGGGAGCCGGTGGTGCATCTGGATGATTTTTCCTGCAGCAAGTTATTTTCTGCTGATCTAGGTCAGCCTAGCCAGGGGGCAGCATGAGCTGCCTTTCAGTCCAGCGGCAAAGAGCAGGTAGGCTGGCCCATCATGGGACTGAGGTCCTGGCTTGAAACTGCATCCTGGCTCCTGGTTGCCCAGAGAGGGGAGGTCCAGCCGGGACCCTGAGATCATGGTCTCAAAGCTAAGGACAGAGCCTTTGGGGCTCCTGACTCCTGGTGGCCCCAATCCCAGGGCTCTGACCCAGGCTTGCTGTGTGGACTTGATGAGTCCCTTCTCCTCCCGGGGCCTTCAGCATCCGATTGCCATCATGGTGAAGGCTGAGGAAGGTGAGGGGTGATGGAGATGTGCAAAGGGTAGACCCCCAGGAACTCAGCCCAACCTGCACGCCCGCCCCCGGCAGCTGTGTGATATTGAGCAAGTCACTTAATCTCCCTGAGAATTAGTTCTACCCACAACATGGGGATAGGATCTGCTTTGTCTTCTTCTCTGAGCTATTGTGGGGCTCAAATAAAGGGAAAAGGTCAGCTTTACTTGGAGCCCCTCAGCTGGATCCAGTCCGGGAGACAGGGGTGAGCTGGATGGGGCTCCTGGTCTCATGGGGTTTGCTCTGGGTATGGATGGTGGAGCCACACTTTCAATGGGGGCTGTGGGGACCCGGGGGGGGATGTTGGTGGGGGAAGATTTATCTAAATGAGAGTATCAGGGAAAGCTTCCTGGAAGAGACATGAACAGGATGGTGGGCAAGGTCATGGTCAGGCATGTGCAGAGCTGGCAGGGAGGCAAATAGGAACAGCAGGATCCACAGAGTATCAGCACTGGGGCTACACAACTGTGACCCCCAAACCAGCAAGCAACCCAACAAAGCAACGCTGTCCCTACCCTCCTGGAGCCTGCATTGTGACAGGGGAGACAGACATGAATGAAATGCTCATCAAACATTGCAGTTTTATCTGAGGGGGCAGCGGGGAGTAACAATGATCTCCGAGAGTTTCCTACATGCCAGGCACTGTGCCAAGCACTCTGTACGTATTACCTTGTTTAGTCTTGACTATGGCAAACACAGTCGGTGTCTATGGAAGAGGAAACCGAAGACCAGAGAGGTGAAGTAACGTGCCTGAGGCAGCACAGCTGGCAGGCAGCAGAGCAGGATTGGAACCCAGGCCGTCTGACTCCAGAACCCCCACTTAATGTAATCACTAAGCTCTTCTGCCTCTATGTGCTTAACATGGCTGATCTCTCCCTTGTGTTTCTGGTTTCCCCCTTCCCTCCCCCTCTTTGACCACCAGGATGATGCAACAGAACAAAGTCAATTCCTGAACGACTTGGGGCAGAAGCAGCACGTTACAGGTGTAGCTGGAGACCTTTGCTAGATGGCGCCCCACCTTCTCCCCAGACTCCAAGAGTCTCCACGCCTGGCAAGGAGGAGGGGAGGAGAGTGAAAGGGCAAGACAGGAATCGCTGGGTCCCCGAGGACAGGTCCTGCTGCTGCTTCCCTGCCTCTCCTACCCCCACTTCGTGTGAGAACTCCCAGGGCAGAGAGGATCTGTGCCTGCCCTTCCCCCTAGCCACCTGGTGGGACCCCCAAATTTCCCTCTGCCTGGCATCACATGGAGCAAAAGAAATGTCTGTGTGGAGTCTCCAGGGCAGCATGGGAAGTGGCAGGGGGCCTGGAAGGGCCGTGGGCTCAGGCTGTTGTGATGCAATGACCATGGTAGGGGTGGCAGAGGCTGAGATGGCACTGGAATGAGGATGTGAGAAGTGGACAGACGACAGTCCTTCCCTGACACTGAAGCACTGGGGGACCCACCCTCCATTCCCCCACACCCAGGCCCTCCCTGGATTGTGACAGAATGCCAGGGCAAGCAGAAGGACCCTGAACTGCCGCATATTACGTTTCAGATTCCTGGCAGAATGGGGGCTTAGAGCAGAAATTAGGCTTAGTTACAGAAAAATACAGTCACATTTTTGTGCCCCGATTTTACTGACTCAGAAGCACTGTGAAAGAGACATATGGGCCACCATAAATTTGACCTCAATGGGGAAGTCAGGCAAGGCTTCCTGGAGGAAATGATTCTTGGGCTGAGTTCTGAAGGAAGAGTAGGAAAAAGGGGTGGAGAGAAGATCATTCCAGGCGGGGGGGAACAGCATGTGCAAAGGCCCTGTGGCAGGTGGGAGCTTGGTGGGAGGGAGGGAATAATGAGATGCAAACTTCCTATTGATCCTACCACAAGCCAGGACTCAGCCAGTGCAGCTCCTGGCAGTTAATGTTGGGATCCAGGGGAGTGGGACTCTCAAAACCCTCCTGTCCATGGTCTTTCATGTACTCAGACTTTGTTTTTGCCAACTCTGGCACTCCTGACACCTGCACCAGACTCAGAACATAAAGCAGCAGGGGAGGAGTCCCAGGGGCATCCTTACTGTCCTGCTCAGGAAGCCGAGACCAGAGAAGGCAAGTCAGTTGCCAAAGGCAACCCAGCCCACCACCGCAGAACAACTCCTCCGCAGAGCTGAAGCTCTGGCCTAGAGGGACAAGCCTCCTGCCACCAGGGAAGAGGACAGGACCTGGCTGTTCCCCAGCCCTTTCCCAGGCCTGAGAAGCTTCTAGTGGTCAGAGTCAGGAGGATATGGTGGCAGTGACCCTGCAGAGATGTGGGCCAGCCAGAGTTCACAGCCACCCAGCTGTGCTGGTCACAGCCCCACAACCACACGATGACCACTTCAATAGTCAAGAGAGCTGAAAGGGAAGGGCAACCCAGCTGAGTCTGATGCTAGCTCCTCCAGCAGAACCCCAGCCTGGCCCTGGACCCCATGGGTCCCAGCAGACTCTGGCCCTCTGGGGTTATGGAGGGCAGTGAAACATTCAAGGTCAGCAGGAGGCTAGAAGCTCAGAAGCCCAGACCACCAGAACGGCTCCACCCGTGTGAGAAGAGCCAGCCCTACCTCCTCCACCAGCGCCTCTGCCCTCCTGGGGCCCCGGGGAGCAGGTGGTCCGTCCCAGGGGAGAGGAGAGAGGGTGGGGACCCAAGCATCAGCCCCCTGGGCTTGCCTGCTAATTATGCATTAGGAGCTAATATTAATAAAGGCTCCAGGAAAGGGAAAAGATCTCATCACCAGATTATTGCACATGAGGGAAATATCAGGCCCCCAAACTGTCTCCATCCCTCGCCCTTCATCTCTAAGCAATCTGCTGCTTTTATTAACTGACTGGATTTTCCCAGGCTGAGGGTAGCGGGGGGCAGGGGGAGGGTTGCAGGGGGAGGAGGTACAGGGAGAGGTAAAGCAGGGAAATTTGGAACAGACTTTGGGAAGATGGAAAAGTACACAGGACAGATGCCTTCCACCACTGCTTCCTTGATGCCATCCACCGGCACAGCCCAAGAGCATCCCTGGGGATGGAGCCCACAGCTCTGCCCAGCCCCGGCTCCATCCTGCTGCCTCCGGAAATGGGCCCCCTCCATCCGCTCTTCCTCTCTCCCTCCTCCCTCCCCTCTCAGCGCCGCCCCCCCCCACTTCTTTCTCATCTCTTCCTCCTCCAAGAACCACAGTCTGAGTTTCCTTCCCACCTGGATCCCACCCCAGTGGCTCCAATTCCTTGAGTTACTTAAAGTGACGCTGAGGTTCAACTTCTAGGAATTTTTCCAAAAAATGAACCGAGTAAAAGCCATATTGGAAGAAATCGAAATCTCCATCAAGAGAGGCTTGTTTGCTAAATTACAGTACAGCCATACACTGGGACTCTCTATATGTAACAAATAAGGAATAATCTACAAGGTACATTGTTGAGAGAAAAAAATCAAGGTGCAGAATGCACGCATAGCATGCCACCTTCTGTGTTCAAATACACACACGTCCCTATACATACATAGAATAGGACTTAATTCAGTTGAAGTTTGTTATGGAGACAATGTTTGGAGGAAATGCTTGATGTGGTATCTGTTACGTGGTAGATGCTCCATTCGTGTTTGCTGTTGCTGACATTGGACAACTGACTCCAAAGTTCCTTCCCATTCCGCCTTGATGCCTTTCTGGAAAGGGCATTTTCACGGACAACCCTTGAGAAGGTCGTGGGTTGTAAGTGAGCGGAGACCAGTAGAGGTTTCAGGGGGGCTGTAGGAGGGCGTAGGCTGGTAGAGCCCCTCAGGGCTCCGCTTGCAGCCCTGGATGGTGCCCAGTGGTCCCAGGGCCTCAGGAGGCAGACACGGGAACCAGCACAGGACCTGGTGCAGAGGAGGTGTTTGCAGCGAAAGGAGGGAATACTGTGCATGCTGCTTCTTACTAACTATTTTTACACCAATGCAAATGGAGGCTTGTCAGGCTGTGTGACTCATCTCAGACCCACCCTGAACCTGGTAGGGGCTGTGGGTTCTAGACTAAAGAGGCCTTCATCTGGCTCTGTCTCCTGGAGTCCTTGCTATATATATATATAAATGAGCCAAAGATGACCTCCGTGGACTGGCCCCTAGGTTATTTATCTCTTCCCTGCAGGCCGAGATCTGCTAGCTCAAAAGACTGCCAGTGCTCATCTCAAATTGCTACACATCCAGCAGTTTAAAAAGTAGCCCAGATGAGCAGATTTTTAACTATTTAGGCCCTGCCTAACTAGCTTTGACTACCCCACAGCGGCTGGCCACTGATAGAACAGAGTTCTCCGACCCAGAGAGTCCCCGTCTTGCTACAGAGTGACAGCACCCAGACACCAGAAGCCCTCCCTCCTGCCCCCCTTTCTCCCCAGGAGTTCCCTCGTCCTCTTCGCCTCTAGATGGCGGTCCCCTTGCCACAAACTTTGGACGGTCTCATGCTGTGAAGGGTTTCCCTTCTCTTGCAACCCCGTTCGAGTACCATTCAATAGAGCCTGTGTTACTGCTCTTCATGGTTATGCAGTTGTGAGGCTTAATTTTATGTGTCAACTTGACTGGGCTAAGAGACGTTCAGATAGCCAGTAAAACAGTGTTTCTGGGGCATCCTTGAGGGTGTTTACAGAGGAGCTTAACATTTGAATCAGGAGACTGCGTAAAGAAGATCACCCTCACCAATGTGGGCAGACATCATCCTATCTTTTGAGGGCCCAAATAGAACAAAAGGTGGAGAAAGTGTGCATTTTGTCTCTTTCTTCTTGAGCTGGGACATCCATCTTTCCTGCCCTTGGACATCAGAGTTCCTGGCTCTCAGGCCTTCGGACTTTCACCAGCAGTCCCCCTTTGCAGGCCTCCGAGCTCTGACTGAATTGTGCCACCAACTCTCCTGGTTTTCTAATTTTCAGGCAGTAGATTGTAGGACTTCTAGGCCTCCATAACCACATGAGCCAATTCCTATAATAACTCTCTTTTTATATCTATATCTATATCCTACTGGTTCTGTTTCTCTGGAGAACCCCGACTAATACAGTCTTTTCCCCTTATCAGCCCCCAAGTCCCTCAAACTCCCATCAGCCCCTCTGCCTGAGGCCAGGCTGGAGCCAGGAAAATCCAGACACTCCTCCTCCATCGGCAGCTGCCTGGGCTGCCAAGACAGAGGAGAAGGGAAGAGAAGAGGCAGAGAGGGTAAATGACACATCCCAGATACCTGTCCTCAGGGAAGCATGGTGGCCCCATTGTGGGAAGCAGCAGCTACTGAAGAGGCTCTGCTATTCTGCTCCCTGGGGAAGACAGAGCGGGGGGCAAAGAGAGGAGGAGAAGGCTGTGGGCACAGGGAGAGGATAAATTGCATGCCACGTGGTGCGGCCAAAAATTTAAAAAAATAAAAAAATTTAAAATAAAATGAAGGGCAAAAAAAAGAAAACATTGCAGGAGAATATGTGCAGAGTGATCTCACTGATATAAAGAACCAAAGCAGACAAATTAAACATGATGGTTCAGGTGAAACCACAAAGAAGGGCAGGAGCAGGCTGGAGACCTCTGGTGGGGGGAGGGGAGAGCAGTTGGGGAGGAGGATGTAGGGACCATGTAAGGCAGGGATTCTCATACACTGATGTGCACACGGGATCCCCCTGGAGTCTTGTTAACAAGAAGATACTCATTCAGAGGGTTTCTGGTGGGGGCTGAGGGGCTGCATTTCCTACAAGCCCCCAGGTGAGGCGGATGCTGCAGGGCCGGACCACACTTCAGGTAGTGAAGCCAAGCCTGGTAACCATGATGGTCTAGCCCAGGGTCACTCGACCCTGTCAAAACATCAGACTCCCTCAGGAGCTTCTCCAAAGCACTGATGTACGTTGGTGCAGCCATTATTGAGAACAGCATGGAGGTTTCTCAAAACACTAAAAATAGAGCTACCGTAGGATTCAGCAATCCCACTTCTGTTTATATATCCAGAGGAAATAATATCAAGATCTCCAAGAGATACCTGCACTCCCATGTTCACTGCAGTATTAGCACAGTAATACTGTGAATATGGAAATATTCCATATGCAGTATGGAAATAACCAAAGTGTCTATTGACAGGTAAATGCATAACGAAGATGTGGTCTCTATCTGTATCTATATGGTGGAATATTATTCAGCCTTAAAAAGAAGAAAATCCTGCCATTTGAGACAACAGGGATGAACCTGAAGGACATTACACTAAGTAAAATAAACCAGACACAGAAAGACAAATAATGCATGATCTCGTTTATATGTGGAATCTAAAAGGGTCCAACTCATAGAAACAGAGAGTGGTTTCTAGTTGGTGGTTTCCAGAGGCGCAGGGGCAGGGAGGGGGGAATGGGGAGATATTTATCAAAGGGTACAAAGTTCAGTCATGCAGGATGGATAAGTTCTGAAGATCTAACGTACTACATGGTGACTATAGTTAGTAATACTGTATTGTATACTTGAAATTTGCTTAGAGAGTGGATCTTAAGTGTTCTTACCACACACACACAAATGGTAACTGTTAGGTGAGAGAGATGTTAATTGGATTGATTATGGCAATATTTCGCAATGTATATGAATCATCGTGTTGTACACCTTAAATATATACAATTCTTATTTGTCAATTATATCAAAATAAAGCTGGGAAAAAAACAGTGATGCCAGGCCAGTTAACTGAGCATCTCTGGGGGTGCAGCTAAGGCATGGACATTTGTCAAAAGCTCCCCTGGTAGTTTTGTTGTGCAGCAGGTGGAGGGCCACTGTTCCAACCCTGGAGCTAAGGGGTGGCACACCGATGTTCATTTCATTTTCATTCTTTCGGTTTTTGTGTATGTTATCTGTATTCCTTTGTATGTACGAAGCATACAGAAAATAAAAAATAAAATTTAAAAAGAGTGTGAGGTGAAAAAGCTGAGCTGGGAGATAAGGGAGGAGAAAGAGCAAAGAACCCAAAAGGATTCCTAAAAATGCTCTCCCCCATCAACCATGAAGCCTGTCAGCCCACTGGGCCTGTCAGTCAGCACAGCAGGCTGTGGCCGTGTTGATGGTTAGCCAGCTGTCAGTTCCAGGGTCAGCCAAGCAGCAGCACAATTGTCAAGCAGTGCGTCAGTCCGTCAAGCTGGCAAGTCGGGCCGACTATTACTGAGTGGGCCGCCTGTCTGCTTTAAAGTCAGCCAGCAAATTGGGCTGTTAGTATGGTGGTCAGTCTGGCAATATTTTAGTCATTGCTGTCAGGCAGTCCATTAATTATGACTAGGTCAACCCTACCGTCAATCAGTGCGTCTGCTGCCTATTGCTGTGAGGGTTAGTGTGAAAGGCCCGCTGGGACGTGGAGTGGCCAGGCATCAGCATGTCGACTGGTAGTCAGTCAGGTAGCTGGTCAATCATAATGTCAATGAGTGAGAGTGTGAGTCAGTCATAGGACAGTCAGTGATAAGACAGTCAGCCCGGCAATCAGTGTGTCAGATGGACATTCTCTGTCAGCCAGTTAGTTGGGGAGACAATGCTTAGTCGGGGAATCCCTGAGTCTGTCAGGCAGAATAGTCAGGTGGTGGGTTTGTTAGTGCAGAGCCAGTGAGATGGGCAGTTAGGCAGCCCATGAGCCTGCCAGATGCTGTATCAGTCGGTGAGTCCACGAGACAGCCTTCCGTCAGTCAATCCATATGTGTGTCATCCATTCACCAGCAGCCAACCCTCGAGTCTGTCCGTCGGACGCTCACTGTGTCTGTCCGTCACTGCCTGTGTCAGTGGGTCAGTGGGCCGGGTGACTGTGGTCAGGCGGTCAGCCAGCCACGCCGCTGCGGGACAGCTGCTCCTCTCCGCCCTGAGCCCGCTCCACTAAAGGCCACACAGGCTTGGGGAGAACGCCGAGGCTCTGCCCAAAGGTGACGTTCTGTTACTATTATTATCTGAGAAAACTCCCAAGGCTCCAGAAAGTGGAAAAGGCCGTCAGTTGACTGCTCTCCCCTTCCCTCTCCCCTCCTCTCTCTCCATTAATGAGGTTCCGGCCACAGAGAAGGGGCGCTTACCCGGAGGCCGGAATTGGAGGAGGGGGCAGGCGGTTGGTGAGGTGTTCCAGTCAGCCCTGGGCCTGCTGCTCAGGCATCCCTGCTTTGACTGCTGGATGGGGGGTGGGAGGTGTGAGAGGGGGTGTCCTGACCAGGAGCTCCTTCCCCTGGGGACTCCACATCCTCCCACCCAGACCCAGGAGTCAGCTGTCCCCTCTGGACAAGGGGGGGGGCAGGGGCAAGTAGCTACACTAGCCCTTAGGAAACACAGATTTCATGTCAGCTCATGCTCTTATCTGCTATGACCCAAAAAGAAAAGAAGAAATATCGTTGCTGAATCTATGTTTCACTTCCATGGAAGTTCCATTTACACTGTCTCAGGTAACCCCCACAACCATCCAGCACGACAGCGTTATCCCTTCATAGATGCGGGCAAGAGGCTGGGAGAAATGAGCACTGACCTGAGGGCAGTTCTGACCAGGTGTGTCTGACTCCAGAGTCCACACTCTTCCCTTTGCCAGGCCGCCTCTCTGGGGCTGGCTGGGGTCTCTCTGCTCCAGGTTTCCCTCTCCCCTTTTTCCCATGGGGCTGGAGGGGAGATTTCTCTGTCTCTCGTGATTTTTTGCTACTAGAAAACAACTCTGCTCTGGATTGGTACTTGGGACCCGCTACGTTTGGGGCCAGACTGGGAGAGACTGTAGAGGCTGGATAGCAGCATTCCTCAGCTGTGGGTCGGCAGTGCTTGGCCCACTCTTTTATATACTTCTAAATTTGTGGAGCTAGAAGGGAGCCTGGAGCTTGCCTGGGCTGCATCTAGTCTCACTGGAGGCAGGATCCCTCCTGCAGCCACGCAGTCAGCATCTGATCCGTGCTTACACATTCCCGGTGACTGGGAGCTCACTACCTAAGGAGGCTTTTCTATTGTGGGACAGCCTTGGTCCTTGGAAAGTCCCTCCATGTCTTAAGCCCAAACCTTTAGGTCTCAGTTCTTCATTCTGGTGCTGCCCAGACCAACCGTCATGCTTCTCAAGAGGGCTGGCCCTGCTACCCAGACTTGGAGAGAGACCACGGGATTCCCTCCTTGTTCAAGGCTTCAATTCTTTGCAAGGGAAAGGGGCAGAATGCTGGAAAACTGTGGAAAGTACAATGTTCTTGGGGCAGTGCAGTAGACTGATGGTGTCAGTGGCCTGAATTTGTCATGCCTTGCTGTAACTATGGCTTTAAGTAGCGCTCTCCAACAGTGACCTGCTCTGGCCAGTGGGGTAGTAACCAACTTGACACAAGCCGAGGCCAGTTAAAATGCTCACTCGGCCCTGCTTCTTCTCTTGGACTCCTGTCACCTCCATGAGAACAAACCCAGGCCAGCCAGCAAGACGGATACAAGAGACACACAGAGCAGAGCCCAGGTGTCTGGGCTGAGGCTGCCCTACAGCAGAAGCCCAAGTGGATCCTCACCACAGACTGAGCCCAGCCATGTTGGTCAAGCTTAGTTCAGATCAGCTAAACTCAGAGACTCAGGACACCTGGAGACTCATGAGAAATAAGTTCTTATTTTAAGCTACTAAATGTTGGGCTGCTTTGTTACATAGCAATAGCTAACTAAGAGAGTCAGCCAGCCAACACTGCTCAAGTTGCAATCCTGCCTCACCCACCCTTTCCTGGCAGCGTGTCCTCAAATAAAGTATATCACCTCTGTCAGTCTCAGTGTTCTCATCTGTTAAGTGGGCTACTAAGCCTGCTCTTCCTCCTTCAAAGGAGACAGCCAAAGAGATCAAAGATATGGAAGTGCATTGCTAACTATGAAGGGCACAGGGAAGGGACTTGGGCTCAGGTGGGCCCCAGGGGCTGGCCTGGATGGGCTGGTGTCCCTGCGGCTGCCTGTCAGAGCTCGGCGAAGCAGAGGGCACTGTGCTATATTAACCCAGCTCATCTCCCTGGTCAGAAGCAAGCCTGGCAGGCTGAGTGATGGGGCCAACTGGAGACTTATTTACAAACACAGCCCTTTCGCCTTCACTTCTTGGGTAAGCCCCGCTGGCGGCAAATAAATGAGAATCAATAGGCCAGTTATTAAACCGTAAATATCCCTCCCCTTGGGGTGTTGGGCCAAGAGCTCTGAGACTCTCAGCTGAAGGCAACAGGGCTGGGAGCCCCTTGCTCTGAGCCTTTCAGCTGAGACAGGGCCAAGTGCCCCTCGCATGGGGCCTGCCTCAGCCCCCAGCCCAGCCAGCCACTGCGAACAGATGAGAGGCTGCTGCTGGCACTGTGGGCAAGAAGGAGGCCTGACCTGTGCAAAGCCACCTTAAAGGACCCTCTACGCACCACACAACACCTATAGTTTAGAAGGGAGGAGGGCCATGTGAGCAAGGACCAAACCCCTCTCCTACCTACGCTGAGACTCAGAAAGGGACAGAGAAATCTTCCATCCCTGCACCTACACAGCCTGTGGATGGAGGGACAACTCAAACTCCCAAAGAGAGAGTGACTCATTCAGGGACACATGCCCAGAAAGTGACAGAATCCTGACTCAAAACCAGAGGCGAGGCCTCCGGCCTGTGCCTTTATCTGGGACAGGATGAATTGCCGTGTGGATTAAACTTGGTAGATGGTGACTTTGGGAAGGGCCTAGATTATGAGGCAGCTAATGGGGTCCAGAGAGGTAGGAGTGGGTAACCCCAGCACTTTCTCAGAAGCCTGAGTGTACCCCATTTGATCATCTGTGCTGGAGGCCAAGTTACCCAGAAAGTGGCTCAGAGAAGTTGGGGGTAGATGAAGGGAAAGACAGTGTGAGAGGGAAGCAGGGGCTGGTGAACTGGAGAGTTTTGTAGTTCGGTGTAAGCGAGAAGAGGACACACACACACACATACACACACACATGCGCGCACGGCAGTTGGGGGCACTGGGAGGCTTCCTGCAGTCCTTGACTGTGGGTATCAGGGAAGCTATATGCAGGAGGCTGCATTTGAGCTGGGCCACGGAGGATGAGTAGGCCTCATGCTCAGTTACACCCCTTCGTAAATGAGAAGGCAGTGAAGGGTGGTCCAGGAGGAAGGGCCAGAATGAACAAAGGCATCAGTGGTGGTAGTGATGATGACGGTGAGGATGGTGGCAGTGATGATGAAGATGATAACCATGACGGTGGTGATGGTGATGATGGTAGTTGGCACTTTTAAAAAGACTTTCTGTGTGCCATGACCCACACTAGGCATTTTACATCCTCCATGTTATTAAATTTGCACAGCAGCCCTACACTCTCTACACCCAAGTCCCTGGCTGCTCAGTGGTTCCAGTCCATTGCCTTGTATTCCATCTGCCTTGTATTCAGCGGTGTGTGCTTCTCCTGCTTCCTGAGGATGGTGGCTGGGTCTCCCTTGTGTGAGACAGAGGGGAAGAGCAGAGAGCGCCAGGAACACAAGCCCAGGAGCCAAACAGTGGAGCTCAAGCCTGGGGTCTGCTTCTCGCTAGTTGCCCAACCACGGGCAACCTCTCTGGTTTTGTTCTCTTGTTGGTGAAACAGTGGGGATGGTTATAATAATAAAAGTACTTTCCTTTTAAGGATACTGAGAGGCCTCAATGAGATGATCCATGACAAGCCCTTAGAAGAGAGGCTGGACCATAGCACGTGCTCAGGGTGAGCTGTTATTTTTATCTGCATCCTGCCCGTGACCTTGCTGCACATCTATGCTTGCCAAAGGTGGGTTGCACTGAATGGGAGTGGCCACTAGCATGCTTTTCCCGGCCCAGATCTGAACCTTCTTTCTGTTTGGAAGATTTCCCACTCCTGGTGGAAGGCAGAGCTTATCTGCTGTTACAGAAGGTGAAAATCCCAGCTTGTCACTTTCCCAGCCTCTCTTGCAGCTCAGGCACAGACCCATTAGCTGAGGTCTGCCAATGAGGTGGGCCACGATGCAATTAAGCAAGACTCTAGGAACACCATTCTGGTGTTAGGTGGGGCCACAGGGCAGCTACGTGAGCGTCTGGGGTGGCTCAGGCAGTAGGCAGCAAGACACAGTCCTGTGGGCCTGGAAGCAGAGCACTGGGTGACCTCCTGTGCTCTGTGGCAGTGCCCTCCTCAAACTGCCTTGGTGGCATGGTGGTTCAGCCTACAGTCTGGCACTGTGTCTTCCAGCCCTTCCCAGAGATTCTGTGATGCCCAGTGTCCATTCAGTAGATCCCATCTCTGCTCAGTAGGTGTGTACTTCTTCTGCCTGAAGGTAGAACCCCGACCGTATAGAGAGGAGGGTGGAGTTTCTGTTGGACCTGCTACGCGGCTCAGACACAGGTGAGATCCTGGGCCAGGCCCGAGGTGCTGCTGCGCAGGGAAGTGCAGCCAGGACTCACGTCACTGTGTGCAACATCCCAGGCCGCTGGCCTTTGCCTCCAGCACTTCTGGTGGAAGACTCCACGGAGGGTCGCTCCAGAGCACAGGCTACAGGCCCAAGGGAGTCAGGTGCAAGTCCCGCAGAGAGGGGGTAACTTATGGTTAAAAATGTCCCATATACAGGGAGGAGGCTGTAGCTCATTCTCACCTGCAGACAGAAAGGCCTCAGGAAAAGTCAGCTGACCTGGAAATGGGATTCCCAGCCAAACTCCGAGCAGGGCCATGTCACCACACTATAATGATTGGAACCTCTTGCATTTACACGAGCTCTGTATTCTCACCTCTTTATCTCATTTTTGCCCATCCTACAGAGGGAGAAACGGGGGCTCAGAGCTCACACTGGCTTTCCCAAAGTCCCCAAGCAATGAGTCGTAGAGACTAGTCTCCAATGCAGGCGTTCTAATATCAAAGATGAAAGGGACCTTTGAGGAAACTGAGACCCAGGAGGGAGTGGTCGAGGGAATCCATCACGGGGAGGCAGATTTTGAACTTGCACTAAAAACAAATGAAAAAACAAACAAAAAAAAAACCCTTTCTTATGACCTTAGAATGAAATGTGCACCATGGGACTAAATGAGCTCCCCGTTAGTGGAGGTGTGCAAGAAGAGGTAGGGACCACTAGGTGGGGATGTGCTGAGAAACAAGGATTCCCACACTGACGAGGGGGGCTGCCATCTCCTGGGGGCATGTGGTTCACTATAAATTGGGGTGGGGGCTCCTGAAAAGATGCTGGTTCTTTTGTGCTCTCCCTCTGCTTTGAGCCAGTTCAGCCCAAGAGGACTGAGACACGCACAGAGGTTGGCTCTGATGTCACAGGCTATGTGGGAGGTCTCGAGCTGCCTCCAAAGGCAGAGCAGAGACCCCAGAGTCATAAGAGGTCAGTCTCCCTACACACACACACTCACATGTACAGATGGAGAAACTGAGACCCCGAGAGGGGAAGTGAGGGACCCCAAGCTAGCCAGAAGTAGAGACAGGGTGAGAACTGAAGCCTTCGGCATTCGGTCTAGAGTACAGCTTCTCAGAGTGGGGTCCCTGACCAGCAGCCTCAACATCCCCTGGAAACTTATTGAAAAGGCAAATTCTCAGGACCCACTGGCTCCGAAACTCTGGGGGAAGGCCATAGTCTGGGTTTCATCGAGGCTTGCAGGGGATTCTGATCCATGCTAAAAGCTTAAAATCACCGGCATAACTGCTTTCTGTGTTACAGCATTCACTGACTTGAGACCCATGAGTGGGACATCCTTCCTGTGATGTGCCTGGCCTTATTCCACTTTCTAAGCCATAAAAGGAAATGTGACTCTCCCTGGCTTATAGGCTACACACACTTTATCCACATGGGGTTAATGTCCCAAGCTCAGAGATGTGGAACAACCTGGCAAAGTCACACAGCAACGTGTTGGCTAACCTGGGATTAGAACTCACAGCTGCCCAATTTTCAGCCTGGGATGGAGTGGACCTCTTGGGCCTGATCCCTCCTGCCCCAACGCACATGACATCATATGGCCCTCACCTCACCTGCACAGAGGACCCTGGGCTTCAGCACTCCCTGGGCTGGGAGCAACAGGCTTTTCTCCAAGAGTCCTGGCTGCTCCGGGCAGTGCAGGCTGGCCTGCTTTATTTATTGCTGTCATTAATTAGTTTTGTTGGGGATGAAAGACAGGTCCCCGGAGAAGACCAGTGCATTAGAGCCCATTATTCCATCATTGCTCTGAACTCGTCGGCAAAAAGCTCAGCCCATCTCTGCTGTCAGCCCACTACAATTAATTAGCCCACAGCGCAAGTGGCGGTCTTCCTGCTCCCCCTAGGCAGGGAGGGCTCTGTTCTGGCATCTAGTATCCTCCAGGGCTTCTCTGCCCCAATTCGAATGGGGGGGTGGGGGCTGGTGACAGCCCTGTGGGTGGGGGATGAGCTACTGCAGTTGCTGGGTGCCGGAGGGAGGTAGGGATTCCCTTACCCAGTGATTCTGTTATGAGTGCATTCCACGATGTGTCAGACACTGGCCTAAGTGCTTTAAACTCATAGTTAATTCTAACAAATGTCCTGTGAGGTATGCTTTAATTTGCCAGATGAAGAAACCGAGGCTCCGCTAAGAGGGACAGACTTGCTTGAGGACCACAGCGCAAAACTGCAGAGCAGGATTTCAACCTGGGTCTGGCTCCTGAGCCCGGATTTGCCCTTTGCTCACTGGGGCTTCTCAGTGTGGCTCATGAAGCCAGGGGCCCAGCCCCTCCAGAGGGAAAGGAGGCTAAGGGCAGGGGAAGTGTGGAATGAAGCAGAGGATGGGCTATGTGGTATGCTTGCAAGGGCTTTCACTGGGCAGAGAATCAGAAGCGATGAGTCCACTTCTGACCTGAGTGACCTTGGGCAGGTTCTCAGCTTCCCCTTCAGTGCAAAGATTCGGTCCAATGACATGGGTTCTTCTCTAGAGAGGCAGTATAGCCTAGGAGTTCAGGCAAGGTGACCTTTGGGTGTTACTTATCTCTCTGAGCCTCAGTTTCCTCATCTGAAAAGTGGGGATAGCCTCCTGGGAGTGTTGTAAGGATTAAATGAGATAATACATGAAAGGGCTTAGCACAGCATCTGACACATCACAAGGGCTTGATCGTTATTTACAAAGACGAGAATGATGATCTGAAAGGACTTAGTCTCAGGCCAACTTGCCTTGAGTCTTGATCAAGTTAAACCAGTAATTACAGAATCACTCTGTGCTGTGTACACATTGCGGCTTAATCACCTTATGATGAGAAGGCATGGGTAAGGCTCCGGAAGGTTAAGCCTCCTCCTGCTTGCTCAGGGCTTGAATGCTAGGCCTGGCTATGCCCCCATCTTACTGTGTAACCGTGAGCAAGCTGCCCAAGTTGCTTTCTCCCCTCAAGGCCTCGGTCCTCCCATCTGTAACATGGGCAGGGAGTCGGGTCAAGCAGGGCACTGGCCCTCGTCTTGTCCCCTCCACTTTGGCAGGAGCTGCCTCTCCTGAAGGCCGTCTCTGGCCCTCAACATGGCTGACTCAGGCTTTGCCCAATGGTGGAGGCCAGGCTGCCTGCCTGAGGGTACCAAGAAGTTAATTAAACCCCCAAGAAGCCATTTGTTAAGAGGGGAGCGATGGTATATTCAATACCAGCCAAAGGGTGGTGCAAAGTAATGAGGCTTTCTTTAGCTGTGAATAATGTGTTCTCTCCTGTCGCAGCCCCTCTCCCCCCATCTCTGAAGGATCGTCCTAGGGAGGCTTATTGCTCATCTTAATAGCCTGGAAACTGAGGAGTCCAGTGGACTGGTCTCTCTCCAGGATTGTCACTTTCTACTTGGGCTTCTGTTTCTGTCCCACTCATGTTCCTCTAACTCTTTTCCAGGAGGGATCTGGGGCCAAGATGATCTCTGTCTCTCTGTCTCTCTCCCCACCTGCTCCGCACTTGTTCCTTCCCTCTCCCCCAGCCTCCGAGGAAAAGCTGAGGGCCACCATGTTGCACAACCCCACCGCACACACTGTATGTGGGAGTCACAGCCCTGCCATGTAGCGCGTTCAGAAACAGTTTGGAAGAGGAAAGAAGAAGAGGAAGGGGAGGTGATGGCCTGGCTGCCCCTGAACCTCGAGGGAAGGTGACTGGCCAGGAGACAGGAGGCAGCTCGAGGTCAGCTTGGGCCAGTGTGCTCCAGCTGCTGCTAAACCCACCCGCTCCCCACATCCATGTGCCCGCCCTGCAGAGGGCAGCCTGCCGTACACTCTAAGACGGGTGTCTGTGGGAGGCGGCCCAGCCAGGCACCGAGGGTCTGGCTTTGGGGACCAGGGCTGGTGTGAATATGGCTGGCTCCCTCAACTACTCTGAGCTTTCTTTCTCCCCAACTTCTATAAAAGATGGGGCTGGTTCTGGTCCTGCTCCCCTAATGGGCTCTGGGGACAAAGGAGATCTTAACAGGGTCCCTGGGGAAGGTGGAGCAGTACCCATCTCTGCGTCTTTGTCTTGTGCACCCTCACCCCCAGGGGCACCTCGTCTGGGCAGCTGTCCGGGATGGGTCCTCTCCTGGTCCTGTTGCTTATCCTGGACTGCCGTCTGCCTGTCAGTCTCTCTGTGGGCCCCCCCTCCCAGCTCATTACAAAATTCTGGCATTCACAGGCAGAGACGGCCACAGCTGAGAAGTGGGAGCCCTGGGGCCTCCCCCTCTCCAGGTGGGGCCTGGCTTTGTCCCCCTTTGTGCTGGTACAAAAGGAAGCCAGGCAGGGGAGGGAAGGGGTCTGGGGTCTAACAGGTGTCTGTCGCTGTCCTGGCAGCCAGCAAGGGGAGTGGTGGGAGGGGCTCGGGCAGCTGTCATTCACCAGTCAAGCTGGGGACAAGGCACCTTGATTAGGCCCCCAAGATAATCGTCGCACACCTGGGCTGGCACCCCAGGGCCCCCCCCTTGCAGTCGCCCCTTTGTCTGTCTGGGGAGTCTCCCGCTTCAAAGCCCAGATTGCGGCTGATAGATTGGGCTGAAGCCAGGTGCTGAAACCCGAGAGCCTGGTAGAGGACAGCAGTGCAGAGGGGCTTTGGGGATGGGGGTTCCTAGAGCCAGGAGAAGGGGGGCAGCCTGGGTGATGGAAGGCCCAGGTCCCCTACTTCTCTGGGCCACATAGTGACCAGGTGCACAGGAGCAGAGAGGACCAAGGTGGGGAGAACCACTAGGATGGGTGCATATGTGTGTGTGAGCGTGTGAGTTTGTGTGTGAGTTTGCGTGTGTGCGCACAGCTTATACATGGATATTCACACAGCCAGGGTGGGACGGGACAGGTGGCTGTTGGATGCCCCCTCACTCCTCCCCAGCAGTCACTACAGCCCTGGCGGGGTTGCCCATGCACAGTGTCTCTTCTGGAAGGAGCTCTTTGGTTGAGGAGCGTGCTTGGCCCTTGAGGGGAGCAGGACAGATATTCGTGGAGCTGATCATCCTCAAGCAATGAGGGATGGGAACCAACGGATAGATACCTTGGCACCCTTACCCCTTGAGAAGGACAGCAGTTCTGAGGTGTGTTCTTCCCAGTCTTCCAGAAGAATCTGGGTGGAATCAGGCTCCCAGCACAAACCCATCATGAACACACACTTCATCCCCTTTCCTCCCTCCCTGCCTCACCCCTCGCTCCCTCACCAAGTCTCCTGGGATCACCTCCCAAATAAACCACTTGTGCCCAAATTCTTAACGCAGGGTTGCTTGCATGAGTACCAAAAGGGCAATGAGGCACGTTAGGTCCTGGTGGTGTGCCCTGCATGGGGTGAGGGGCAGCGCAGAGCCAAGAAACAAGCTGCACACTTTTCCTGAGCACAGAGGGCTCAGAGCCTACGCCAGGCTCCATCTCCCAGCGGTGGGGGGGGGGATGACAGCCTCGTTTCCTGGGCATGTACTCGGGGCCACATGGAGCCGTGCCTGCCTTGACCAGTGACTGGGCCTGCGGGTGGTGGGAACCCACGGTTGGGGGACTTGGTGTATATCCGCATATTAGTGTAGACACCTGTGAATGGGGGTAGATGGGGGTGTGTCTGTATATTGTAAATGTGCGATGTTGCACAGGACCCTGTACTCAGGCACGTGTGTGTGTGTACACATGCACACATGTGTCCATATACACGCAGAATCAAGGGGCTTCTGGCTTTGGGAGTCTTGGCAACTGGCCCTGCCCCACTGGCTACCCACAGACCGCAGTGGTGGCCAGCAGCAGGGTAGGGCGTGACACCTCAAGGTGGAGACTGGACCAGCCTCCTGGGAGGACATGAATATGGGGTGTTGCAGAGTGCCCGTGTTGTCATGTGGCTCCCTACTCCGCCCTCGGTGCCGGCAGGCCAAGCCAGGGTATATTTATCATTGCGTTGACTGGGGACGGCATCTCTCAAGCGCCCCAGCCCAGGAGCTGCAGAGCCAGGGTTGCCAGGAGAAGCACAATATCCATCTCTGTGGCTGCCTTTCATGCCCCCACCATCCACCCCTCGTCTGCATCACTCAGCCACAGCAGACACCCTGATTTCTCTCTAAAAATGAAACAATGACCTTGGCTGTGTGTCATGGCGGGGGTGGGGGAGGAGGACTTTCTACCCAAGTCAGGGGCTGACAAGTGGCCAGCTTTTTCCAGAGTAAGTGGTCATCTCCTAGTGCCAGCCTCAGGGGGGTCCCCAGCATCCCTGGGGTTGACTCCTTTATCCTGGGGAGCATCAGATTTAAAATACAAATTTCCACACTTCGTAAGGGCCTGCAGAGGTCAGCCAGGCCCAGCCCTCGTGTCTCATGTGAGGAAGGTGAGGCTCAGAGAGGGAAAGTCACTTCCCCAGGGTCACACAAAGAAGCAGCTGAGGGCAGGATTAGAACGAGGGCTCCTGGATGCTGTATTTGCCTCTCACCACCCAGCTCTGCAGGCGGAATCTCACACTTTTCTGGCCCAGTTGGCCCATCGCTCAGTTTTTCCTACACTTACCGGAAGTTACACAGACAGGCAAACTACCTGCTAATAGTGGGCCCCAAAGGCCGAATAAAGCTCCAATCCGCCATCCCAGCCATTCCTGCCAAGCCCTGCACTTTTCAAATAGGCTCAGGTCAGCTCCTGCCGGCCCTCCTGTACTGGTGTCTCCTCAAAATTCATGTACACCCGACACCTGGGAATGTGTCCATATTTGGAAACAGAGTGTTTGCAGATAAAATCCATTAAAATGAAGTTATCCTGGATTAGAGTGTGTCGTAATCCAATGACTGATGTCTTAAAGAAGAGGGAAATTTGGGTGAAGCATGGACACACAGGGAGACATCACGTGACAGTGGAGGCAGAGATCGAAGTGATGCGGCTATAAGCCAAGGGATGCCAAGGATTGTAGGCAGCCACCAGCAGCTGGAGGAAGCGAAGAAGGATCCTCCACAGAGGCCTTCAAAAGGAGCACTGCCCTGCTAACACCTGGATTTCGGACTTCTGACTTCTAGAACGGTGAGAGAGTACATTTCTGTTGTTCTAAACCACCAGTCTGCAGTAATTTGTTACGACAGACTCCTCTCTGCACAGCTCCACCCTCTTTCTACCCTGCACACCACGGTCATTCCCACCCTCCAGCAAGATGAGTTTAAGCCACACTGGCTCTCACCCCAGACTTGATCTCAAGTCCCTTGTCTGCTATTCCCTTTGCCTTAAACACCACTTCTGACCCCTCCCAGACTCGCTGCTTGACCCTTTCACCTTGGGATCCAGAACTGCTAGAGGACCCCATCCTGACAGCTACCTGTATGTCCTGGCTGCCCCCTTCTTGTCTGGCTGAGTCACACCAAGGCTCCAAAATGCTGCATCTTCTCCAGCAGCTGCCCTGCTTCATTGGCCTTGCCTGGCCCTGCAGGCTGGGCTGGGAACCACTTGTCTGGACGACCCTGGGTCACACTTGTTCCCAGCTCGTCACATGCGGCATCGTAGCATAATCACAGTCAGTTCATTTGGGATCTCCGCTACCGGATGGAACTCCCTGTGGGCAGAGACCATGCTATGCTCTCCAGGAAGCTTGTCACATAAGAGAATGTGCTAATAATCCAGCCCAGCCCTTTTCTTTAGAGATGAGGAAACGGAGGCCCAGAGAGCAGAGGCAACTTGCCCAGAGTCACACAGCCACCCAGGACCAAGGCTAGGGTTCTTCTTGCTATTGAAACAGCATCCAGGAATAGTCCTTCTGGTCCCCCTGAGGGACGTGGGAGCCACTTCCTGGGTACCAGAGGACTTCCTGCACTTCAGGCCTTTGTTCCTGATGGAGATCCATGGTGTGCTGGTCAAACTGGGGGTGGGTACCATGCCCCAGGCAGGACCAGAGGCTCATGGGGAGAGGAGTCCTCTCTGGGACAGACAGACTCTGGGATGCTCCCTGGAGTCAGCCTGTATAGCTGCAGGGACTGCCTCTGCCACTGCCTCAGTTGTCCCAGGCTCACCCAGACCGGGAGCAGTTTAAGGACACACAAAAAAGAGCCAAACGGTCATAAGTTCGGATTTCAGCTTGGACACATCACAGTCTCTCTGAACTTAGTTTCCCCAGCTATCAATGATGGCGATTAAATGAGGCACCCAGAGAGCCAGAAACCTACAGGTTCATTCACACCCATTTTCTTCCCTTTCTTGTACAGCAGCCCCGCCCTGCCACATGCTCCCGGTGTGCCTTGGGTCCTCCCCTTCCCCTGGGGCAGAGGCGAGAGGCTGGAACTGAAGGTGGATTGGGCCCCTCCTGGGCCATGCACACACCAAGTGGAACGCTTTTCAATTTTTACAACAAATCTGAGGCAGAGACTATAACCCCCATTTTACAGAGAAGGAAACTGAGGCCCAGAGAAGCTCACTCACGTGGCTAATGAAGAGGAGCCGTGTGGCCAGGCAGGGTGGCCACGAGGCATTTACTCCCTGCCTTAGTTTATGTCTTCCCGCCACCTGCCAAGTTTCTCTTGGGCTCAGACTAACGTTGGTGACACCTGAGTCCTGAGATGATCTGTCTGAGAAGTGACTAACTGCCATGTGGTCTGGGACCCCAGTCTGTCACACAGCACTGTCAACCAGACCACACTCAATCTGGCATTTCAGAACAGTTGGAGACCCCAAGTCCCAGGCCCAGCGAATAATCACCAGCCTCTAGCCCTGCTAGACTCTGGACCAGGTGAAAAGTCACAGGGAGGAAGCCCCCCCAGGCCAGCACACAGGCGCTGGAGGAACGTGTCACCCTCCGCCACGTAGATGCCTCATCCAGGAGCCCATGCATTTCACCTGTTCCCTGTGTGGGACGGTTGGGGTGTCCAGGAGATGAAGAGCCTATCCCACCGTCCACCTAGATGGCTCTGCCAGGCCAGGCAATTTTGCTGATGCCACCTCCCAAGAGATATTAAATATTGATGATGCAATAAATTTCCCTGCACCCGCTATGGCTCATGTCTTGGTGTGCCAAGCAGAAGACAGGGAGGCTGAGGTGCCTCCGTTTAGGCTGACGGGCATCCACTCTCCTGGCACTCTGGGAGTCATAGCCTTTTTGTGCTTAAAGGGGCTTACAGAGGTCGTCTGGTCCCTCCCCATGCTGTCAGGCTGTAGCCTGAGATGAGCGCTCTCTGAGGAAGGGAAAATCTTCTGGTTAGCATATTACTGCCTTTTTCTTAGGAAGTTCTTCTTTAAGTCTTACTGGGATTCACAGTGAGCAGGAGGCTGACAGGTAAGCCCCATATACCTTGACAACCAGGTAACTGCTCATTTCTAAGGAGCAGAACACTTGGAGGGGATCAGAGTTCTCACCCTGACCAATTTCTGACTGCTTACTTGCTGTGTAACCTTGGGCGATTACAATGTCTCTGAACCTCAATGTCCTCATCTGTAAAATGGGACCGCAATCTCTGCTCAGGTTGCTTCCCAGGACTGTGGGGAGCAGGGTTTCCATGGCCTGGATGCACACCTTGGTAAGTGGAGAGAGGACTCCTGGACCAGTTGCCCCCTGAAGTAAACAGCCTGATCAAAGAAGACAATAAATGTGGAAATGCTTTACAAATGGAAATTGCTTTGTAAATGTGAAGTGTTGTGTAAATGTTGGGGATAATTATATGCTTCAAAAATCAGGAGCAGCAAACATCCTTAGGAAGGAGAAGGCTCCTAAATTGTTCGTTTATCCCTAGTCCTGGAGGCTCTGCACAAGTTTGTTGGCATGGGTGGGGAGCCCCCCGGAGTGTGAATTGTGCTCCTCCTTTCCCAGCCCTTCTCTCCCCTAGGGCTTTAAGCCAGGCTCAGCTCCTGATTAAAAAGGCTGGGGAGTGAACAGCTTATCAGTTACACAGAATCGATAGGCGTTTTCTTTATATTTTTCAATTAAAAGAGCCGACAGAGAGAAGAGAAAAACTCAAGTGCCCCAGCTGTCAATAGCCATTGGGGCGAGGGAAAGTGCGGGTTGTGGGGAGGCTGGGCCATTTGTCAATGCCAAGTTCTGCCCGCCTGGCCTGCTCTCTGCATCACCTAGATGCACCCAGGAGAGGGACCAGGAGGCACTGCATCTTCCCAGGGCGTCCTCAGACTTTTTGGCTGTGGGAACACTGTCTCCTGGGCCTTAATTTTTCAGGAAATAGCAGGATTGAACTGGTGCTGCAGTAAGAAACTACTGTAGTCGGTGATGGGTAGATGGGATGGCCATCCACTGCTATGACCAAACAGCTTCAGAGATCTACAGATGGGGCGGGGGACTTTGGGGGTTGTTTTGAGGAAAATGCCCACCCACCGTTCTCATAGCCAGTGACAAAACACAAAGAGAAAGTGGACTCAGGAGGCAGCAAGCAGGATGCAGTTCAGTTATAAGGAGGCGTCTGGAGACAGGAATGGGCCATCAGGAGCCTGACTCAGTACTCACGAGGGATTTCTGCTCCCTGAGATATCCTGGCTGAGTGCCTCCATTTAGGCCAATGGGCACCATTCTCCTGGCACTGTGGGACGCGTAGCATTCTTGTGTTAAAGGGGGCTTACAGAGGTCATCTGGTCCATCCCCTTGCTGTCAGACCCTAGCCTGAGAGGAGCGGCCCCTTCAGCCCTGGGGTCTGTGAGCGGCAGGAGGGCAGTCTGTTCCTGCCATGAATGTCTATCAATGGGGATGCAAGTCAATAATCAAATGTCCCAGGCTGCTGTCCTTTGGAGAGACTCTCCTGAGGGTAGGGCTGGCCACGGCGCTCTGCAGTGGCAGCAGCAGCAGGACAACCCTGGATTGGCTTCTCCTCTTTCCTGCCTCATCTCCCACATGAATGACCTGCGTGCACCCAAATCCTTCTCTTGTGCTCTGCTCTTGAGAGAACCCCATAAGACAGGGGAGAGATGATGGTGGCTTGGAGTAAGTAGGTGATGGCAGAGGCAGCAGAGATCTGGAGATGGATCCAGGACGTATTCTGTAAGCTGGGTGACAGGACAAGCTGATGGGCTAGCTGTAGAGGGTGAAGGAAAGGGGGAATCAAGGATAGCTCTGAGGATTTCAGCCGGAGGGTTGATGGTGTACTGAAACGGAGAAGAATGAGAGGACAGGTGTGTGGCAGGGATCAAGGGTTGGCTTGGCCGAATTAAATTTGCAATGCCTGTGATGCCTCTAGGTGTAGATTCCCAGCAGACACTGGAGATATGAATTTGGAGCTCGGGGCAGAGGTTAGGGCTACAGACGTCAATCTGAGAGTGAGTCATCACCTTAGAAATGGTATTTTAAGCCATGGGCCTGAGTGAGATCACCTGAGGAAAGGGAGCAGCTGGAGAAGGAAAACAAGTTGAGCAGAAGAAAAGGAGCACCCTCATCTGTCCTACTGAGCCCAGGCTCAGAATCCCATGGGATCCTCGGCACAGTCCTTAGAGGCAGGACCCAGGAGGCCTGCCATGTAGAGTCGCACAGGTTTGGCACTGCACAGCTCCCAAGGGTGCCGCTTATATAAGCTGCAATGTGAAAGGCGCCCCCTAGAGTTGTTCAGGTTACAATCTTCCCAGCCATGAGTACCTCTTTGCAAGATCAAAGTATGGGCAGAGCCATATGTAAGCCCCACAGAGAAGAGCTTCTGAGAGCTCAGTGGAGGAAGAAATTATGGCAATTGGGATAATCAGAGAAGTCTCCCTGGAGGAAGTGGCGTTCGTTGTCAGGCTCAAAGAATGGAGAAAGTTTCCACCTTTTGAACTGCGAGGGAGGGAGACGCTCCGGCAGAGGCAATTGCAATGGGCACCATGCCAAGGACATGCACAGTTACCTGACTCAGTCAGGGTGACACACTGAGGGAGACTCAGAGCCAGGACTCTGATCTGGGCCAGACCATGTGCCCCAGACTATGCCATCAGGACACAGTGGCCTCTTACCCCCCCAGTTCCCATCATCCCCTTTGGCAGCTTCACAGACCCAGGAAGGGGTGAGAGCTGTCTTCTCTAGCCTCCCTGTGCCCAGAGGCAAAGAGGCTAGCTCTGTCTTCCTTTCCCTGGACAGTGCTTAAAGAGGCTCCAACTGTCTCCACCAAGAGCCCAGGTTATCAAAGGAAGCAGATGCAGCACTGTCACTGGGTGGCAACGGCCTGGGAATCCGGGAATTAGCTGGAGCCAGCTCTCCCCAGGTCAGGGGTCTCCCAGGTGTGGGGTTGGTTTGTCCTCCTTACCTCCGGGCATAGCCTCTGGGTAATGTGGCCTACAGCACAGATGACCAAGCTGGGGACACTCAGGCACCAGAGAAAGTGCTGGGGGCAGGGGATATCTGGTGAGGGAATGAAGGTTCCAAAGAAGGGATGAGACTCATAGGCCCAAGGTGGATCCTCACCCAGGAGGGGTTGCATTGTAGAAAGGGAAAACCAGGATTCCCTTCACCTTTACTGTCTGTAAGACCATGGAGGGGAAGACAAGCCAGTGGATATTTTGCTCCTCCCTCCCTTTCCACAGCATTTATTGAATGCCTGCTGTGTACTGAGTACATGCTGGGCCCTGGAGTTGTGACAGGGATGAGGACAGACAAAACATCTTTCTCTGTGGTGCACACAGGCTGAGACAACAGATGCAAAACAGGAAATTATACTAGAGCAGGACAGAGCCATGATGGGGGCTGGGGACCCCAGAGCAGGGCACCTAAATAGATTCTGGGGAGCAGAGAAGGCCTCCTGAAGAAAGTGACATTCAAAGAGATAGGAAGGAAGAAGTGGGTGGAGTCTCAAGCCCCGGGCAAGAGACTGTCCCATCTCTGAAAACTGCAACATCCGTGGGGACCTGGGCTTTAGCGAAGAGGGAGGACTGAGGCTGTGGCTGGCTCTCATCACTCTGGAGAGAAAGCCTTTTCCACTGAGAAAGCACAACTTGGAGTGCTCAACTCAAAACCTGATGGAAGCTGCTCTGTATAGGGCTCTGTGGACACCTAGTCCTGTCCTCGAGGTGCCGGGGGGTCCCGTGGGGAGACAGGCAGAGCAGACTGTCTCTGGGAGTCGACTGAGCAAAGCCCTCCCAGGGGAGATGGCACGTGGGCCAGACCTGCATAAGTGTGCAGGGGGAGATGGGCGTGTATGGGAAGGGTGCGCTGGGAGGAGGGAATGGCAGGAGGAAGAGCTAGCTTTGGGAAATGCTTTGTCGCTGGAAGCACACTGGCCAACAGGACACTGGGAGGCACGCCTTCATCTACTCTGCACAGGTAGAGTGCCCAGGCCCCTCCTAAGTGCTCGGGCACAGATGGTGTGACATCCTCCCTGCCCTCAAGGGGCTCTCTCCATCCAGTGGAACAGACCATGGGACCCACCATGGCAGGCACATAATAGGTGCTCAGGAAACACTGGTTGCCGGACAAGAACAGAGAAATATGCTGCTGTTAACTTTAGAGGAGCCCAGAGAGGAAGGAGAGGGCCCAGCAGGCTAGTGGGAAGGGGTGAAGTCAGGAGCCTTCCTGGGGAAGGCAAGGCTGCAGCTGGGCTTGGAAGGATTCAGGCAAATGATGAGATCTGGGGAGGGGAATGGGCAGTCGCTTCTGCTTGGACCTTCCCATGTTTGGGAGAACATCACTGATGTTGCAGAACTGGGAGTCCAAGAGCCGTCTGAAGTGTGAGAGTGTGGAAGTGTGTGATTTACGTTAATGTATGAGGATGTGCGCACAAGTGTGAAACTGTGAATGTGTGAACAAGAGCAAGTACAAGTGTGTGTGCAAGATGATGAGTGTGAATGCATGTGAGTGTGAGAAACTACAAGTGAATGTGAATGAATGAGATTATGTGGGTGAGTATGAGCTAGTGTGAGTATGCTTGTGCAGGCAAGACTGGGAGGGTGTGTGTGTGAATTCGTGTATGTATGTGAGTGTGCGAGGCTGTGAGTGTGTGACTGAGTGTGTGTTAGTGTGTGCCACACAGACAACAGAGCCATGGCTATGCTTGTTTCTCTAATTGCTACGATTTGTTGGATTTCAGCCAAGCAGTCAATCCTCCATGACATAAAGAAAATGAATTTCATGCCCTGGGGACACTCTGTCCAACCCAATGGACAAGCACACGATGTGCTCAGTGGTTACAGAGCAGCAGACATGAGGCCTTTGCTCATGCAGAGGATGGCTCCTCTGGAAGGGCCCGCCTGGGCCCTAGGAGCCCACTGTGTCACCTTGGCCGGGTCCCTAGCTCTCTCTGGGCTTGGCCCTTGCCCAGGTGAGAGAACGATGCAGAGAAACATGACTGGCAGGAGGACAGGACCGCAGCAGTAGGCTTCCCATCCTGCTCCTCTCCCAGCTTTCTGCTCTCTCCTGAAAGGTACACACACTCCCACAGGTTGCTCATCTCCCAAGGAAGCCTGGAAGCCCATTTTTAGGACCTGCTCTAGCTGTCTACTGGGGGCCAGGAGTGTGGGTAGAGGAAAGAGCCTGAGCTTCAGAGCCAGATGTTCCTGGTTCAGACCCCAGGGCAGCCACTGCAGTGACAGTAATTCAAGTCACTATTTAACGCAAGCTGCAACCGTGTTCATCTCCATTAACTAATGTATGTCTCGCAGCAGCCCAGTGAGGGAGGTATGATTAGTCCCATTTTACAGGTAAGGAAACTGAGGCTCGAGACGCCTCAATGACATGTTCTGAGCTGACAAGTGGCCCTGTCCACCCTGCTGAATCACCTTCCTGGGCTTCACATCTGTAGAATGAGTGGTGACGCCAGCTCTGTGGGCTTGTTTTGGGATGAAATGAGGCCCCATGGCTGGGAAGGGGCCGGCACTGTGCCCAGCTCGTGGTGGTGAACATGCCATGAGTGAGCCTAGCTCCTCTATACAGGAGACAGGCACTGAAAGGGAGGAGGGAGGCCTGGGTCTCCAGGAGCCATTCTTCCCAGCCCCAAGCCACAGGGTTGGGGGGCAGGCTGGGGTCCCCACCTCATGCTCAGAGGACCAAGACACTGAGCGCTCTGATGGAGAAACATGCACCTGGGCCTCAGGAACAAAGCCCTGAGGTGCTGCCAGCCCACGGTGCTGGCCGGGGGCAGGAGGATGCAGCCCCGTGTCCACAGAACCTGCCTCCTCACCAAACTCTTGAGACCTGCACAGAGCAGAAATCCTCGCCTCCAACCTGCTGATGTGCTGGATGCCCCAAATTAAATCCAGGAGGGGAGGTGGCAATGGGAGAGTTTAATTGATTGGGCCTGGTGTGGTATGATAAGCAGCTATCCAGGTTCCTGGGAAGGTGAGCGTGTGCGAATGTTTGTGCGGGCCTGGTTGTGGAGTCGGCCAGCCCTGGGCTCTGCTCCTAATCTCCATGGAGGCCTGAGGCTGCCATCTCCCCTACCATGAGGCCCCCTTGGTCAGACCTCCTCCTTCCAACCTGGAGACTAGTCACCCCTCAGGAGCCCTGCACTGAGAACCACCTTCCCTCAAACCGGTCTCCTGGCCCAGCAGGTTGCCCCCGTCCCTGACCTTGAGCGGATGCCTAGTTGAAGGGTCCTCCCCAATCAGGGCTCTGGCGGTCAGGCCCAAGGTCTCTCTCCAAAGGGCCTCTCCCTACTGGAATAGTGCCGTGGATGACGGGAGTGTTTGGGGGACGTGGGGGACTCCATGCAGGGGTGTCCTTTGAAAAACTCAAGGTAAAAATACATGTGAATGGAGCAAAGATAGGCTTTTCAACAAACGGAGCTGGAACAACAGGACATTCCCATGCAAAAAATGAGTCTAACCTTACACAGTTCACAAAAATTAACACAACATGGATCACAGACCTAAATGTAAAATGCAAAACTCTAAAACTCCTAAAAAATAACATAAAAACATTCAGGAAATCTGAATGACCTTAGGTATGGTGATGACTTTTTAGATACTACACTAAAGGCATAACCTATGAAAGAAATAATTGATAAGCTGGACTTCATTAAAATTAAAAACTTCAGCTCTATGAAAGACACTGTCAAGAGACTGAGAAGGAAAACCACAGACTGGGAGAAAATATTTGCAAAAGACATATCTGATTTTCCAAAATATACAAATAACTCTTACAACTCAACAATAAGAAAACAAACAGCCTGATTTAAAAAGAGGGCAAAAGACCTGAAAAGACCTTCACCAAGAACATATACAGGGCTTCCCTGGCGGCACAGTGGTTAAGAATCCACGTGCTAATGCAGGGGACATGGGTTCGAGCCCTGGTCCGGGAAGATCCCACATGCCACGGAGCAACAAAAGCCTGTGTGCCACAACTACTGAGCCTGCTCTCTAGAGCCCGTGAGCCACAACTACTGAGCCCGCATGCCACAACTAATGAAGCCCACGTGCCTAGAGTCTGTGCTCCGCAACGAGAGAAGCCACCGCAATGAGAAGCCTGTGCACCGCAATGAAGAGTAACCCCCGCTTGCCGCAACTAGAGAAAGCCCGTGCACAGCAATGAAGACCCAACACAGTCAAAATTTAATTAATTAATTAAAAAAGAAAAAAGAAGATATACAGATGGCAAATAAACACATGAAAAGATTCTCCACATCATATGTCATCAGGGAATTGCAAAGCAGAACAACAGTAAGATATCAGTATACATCTATTACAATGACCAAAATCCAGAACATTGACAACACCAGATGCTGGTGAGGATGTAGAGCAACAGGAACTCTCATTCACTGCGGGTAGGATTGCAAAATGGTACAGCTATTTTGGAAGACTGTTTGGTAGTTTCTTACGAAACTGAATATACTCTTACCATATACCACCCAGCAACTGCACTCTTTGGTATTTACCCAAAGGGGTTGAAAACTAGGTCTGCACAAAAATTTGCACACAGATGTTTATAGCAGCCTTATTCATAATTACCAAAACTTGGAAGCAACCAAGATGTCTTCAGTAAGTATATGGATAAATAAACTGTGGTACATTCAGTTTGGAATGGAATATTATTCAGTGCTAAAAAGAAATCTACCAAGCCATAACAAGACATGGAGGAAACTTAAATGCATATTTCTAAGTGAAGGAAGCCAATCTGACAAGGCTACGGACTGTATGATTCCAACTACATGACATTCTAGAAAAAGCAAAACTATGGAGACAATGAAAGGATCAATGGTTGCCAGGGATTTGGGGGTGGGGAAGGAGAGATGAATAGGCAAAGCACAGAGGATTTTTAGGGCAGTGAAAATATTCTGTATGACACTATAATGGTGGATACATGTCATTATACATTTGTCAAAACTTGTAGAATGCACAACGCCAAGAGTGAGTCCTAATGTAAATTATGAACTTTCGGAGGTGATGTGTCAATGTAGGTTCATCAGTTCTAAAAGATGTGCCACTCTGGTGAGGGATTTTGATAGTGGGGGAGGCTGGGGAGTAGGCAGTGGGTACGTGGGAAGTCACTCTAACCTCTGCTCAATTTTGCTGTTAACTGAAAACTGCTCTAAAAGATAAAGTGCATTTAAAAAATATGAATGACAAATACTTAAATTTCATGCCTGTTTTGATTGTAAATTCATGCAACATGACCCGGGTCACATTCCCACTGACTGGTCACTGGGACTCTGTTCTTACTGTTAAGTGTGGCTGTTACTATTGTTACTAATGGTCATTGAGTATCGGTCAGGATCTGTGCTAATCACTTGACTGTGATGATCTCATTTGATCCCATGACAACCCCCTGAGGTAGGAACTGGTACCCCATTTTACAGACAAAATGACTGAGGCCCAGAGAAGTGAGCCCACTTGCCCATTATACAGGTGGTGGTGATGGAGCCAGGTTTTGAACCCAGGTCTGTCTGGATCCTGAGGCTGAGCTCTTCATGTCGTGCAAACAGTACAGTAATGATTCAGAACGATTTCTATTACATTGTCTCATCACTCTCTCGTTTGTTTTCATTGTTCCCGTTTGATGCGTGGGAAGCTAGCAACAGAGGTGAGGCACTTTGCCTGCCTTAGCTCCTTTGCAATCACACCGTTGTTTCTGGGGCTCTCTCCCCTGTCTCTGGAGTCTCAGAGGTTCCATAGGAATGAAGGAAAATGTCAAGAATATTAAATTTATAATTGAGTAAAACCTGAGAAGAATCATTAAATCGCAATTTAATATTTCCCAGATGGTTCATTGACATTTTGGGAGACGTGTCAAACTCTTTGTCTTGTACATCCTGACCATGTGGATGAAAAGTGAGTGTTTATAGAGAGGCTAGCTGGAGATCAGGCTATATACCATCAAAACAGTGGTATGGATTTGAACCCAGAGTAACATCCTTCACCCTCACAAGGACCTTTCAAGGTTATCCTACAGGTGAGACTCAAGGGAGACATGGCAGTCCAGGCACGTTACATAAGCATATACAATTGCAGTGTGTTAACGACCCCTGAGTTATGCAGGATGCCAATTCATTTCCAGATATCAAGTTCCGGATGCTTTATTCATGAAAAAGTTGACATCAAAAATGTGTGTTTCCTAGAACCCAACTCTTGTTTACTAATAACATTTTCCAGTAAAAGGGACTGGGATCCTTGAAGAAATGGCTGATTCTAGGGCTGGGCCAAGAAAAGTTAAAACGATCCTGGAGCATTTTGTGGTGCCAGAAAGTAAGATAGTGTTAAAAACAACAAACACCACCCCCCCAAAAAATCCAAAAAGTCACAACAGACTTGTATCTTTAAAAAAAAAAATAAATCTGCCAAAAAACGAAACACAAAAACCTGATAGGGCCATGTCAAGAGAAGAGAAGGGTCAAACTGCAAGAGCTTCCAACAGCCAAAGCTGGAACAATTTGAGCAACACGGTAAATAACAACAAAAATATTGAATTCCAGCTATTAGAGTAGAAGGAGTGAGTAAAGCAGAAAATCACCATTAGGACATCAAGGTAGGAACTGCTGCAGGCTGGACCCAGCCATGGATGCTAACATTAGTTGGCAAAACTTTAAGGAGAAATAGGACATGTGCATAGCCTCAAAGTAGCTCCCCACCCCCCCAAAATTTATTAATTACTATGGTGGTTTTAACATATGTCCGCAAATGCATTGATGTTCAGGGGGTGGATCTCAATTCCTCTCTTCTTGAGTGAGGGTTGCACTTAGAGACTTGCTTCTAAGGATAGAATATGGAGAGGGAAAAAATAACACAGCAGTGGAGAAACCTGGCAGACACCACCTGAACCTATGATCAAGGTTAACCTCACCAGTGAGAAGTCCTGTTGATGTCGTGTGTCATGTACCCTGATGTAATGTGATGAAACTCCAGCTTTTACCAATAGAAAAACTGGTGAAATTTGAAGTTAAGCAAGATGTTGACATTGTTAGCATAAGAGAGAGGTGGGTGAAGTGTCGTAGGAACTCTCTGTGCTACCAAAGTTATTTAAAAATTTTTTAAAAACCATATGCCTTGTTCCGGATTCAGGATCCCCCAGACATGGAATGTTAAAACATTGGCCTTAAGTTAGGCTATTCTGAGAGCAGCAAATTCAACCTCTTGTTCCCTCTGCAATATATAGATATATTGCATACATATGCACACATATAACTATATAGTTACTAAAAATAGTGCTGTATCCATTTTTTATAGCCTGCTTTATAGTAATCCATTGTGAGTGGTCCAAAAGGCTTATCACAAATGTGTCCCAGGAACTACAGTTGAGAGGGGTCTCCCAGAACTTCTGGGCTCTTCCTTGTGCCCTGTGGAAGCTCTATGGTCTTCTCTCCATACCCCAGCATTGCTCCGGCCCCCCCGGATCTCAGCACCCCAGAACATAGGACAAAATCCAGGAGAAGCTGTCCTGAGGTCTTCCAGAAAGAACTCTGAACCAGAAGCCAGAGACCTGGGTTCCTGTCCTGGTGCTGGGGCTCTAGGCAAGTCACGTGCCCTCTCTGAGCCTGTTTGTTTATCTGGGCAATGTGGAGGAAATTCCTGGCTTTGCCTCTCTCCCAGGATCATAGGAGCATTCAAAGGAAGCCACCCATGGAAAGTGTGGGTGAGCACTGTACTAGCTCTGCATCTGGGCACCAGAGTTCAAATTCCTAGACTGCCCTTCCTGCCTGAACGACCTTGAGCAAGTGGTTTAACCTCCCTGGGCCTCAGTTTCCTCCACTAAAAATAGGACTGTTGCTAGTACCAACCTCACAGCGCCTTTACTGTGAGGAGTGAAGGAGAGTGTTAGCATTAATGTGTGAAGGACACCGAGCACAGTGCCTGGTACAGAGTCGTAATCAGTGGCAGATGCAGTGATTGCTACCTGGGTGTTAACCAGACACATTCAGAGTGAGCCCGCGGGCTTCCCAGCACAACTGTGTGGTACCCCAGATGCCAGCAGTGGCATGCAGCCCTTCCTCTCCTCCTTGGAAGCAGCCCCAGTTGGCACAGCCTGCAATCTCCTAACTGATGACCAGCTCCCAGATGTCCAGGGTCTCCTAGCCCAGAACCAGCTCCTGCGGGTATTGCAAAGCTGCCTGCCTGGGGCAGAACCTTGGCCGGCCAGAGAACAGGCCTATGGGGGGTGGGGCGGGTGGGGGGGGGGCTGTGCTGCTGATGGTTGGGGAAGGAGCAGAGCCGGGGGAGGAGGGGGAGCGACAGGCCATCCTCAAACGTCCTCCAACCTCCCTGGAGATGTCACAGGCTTAGCAGGGGCTGCTTGACACATGTCGGATAAAATAAGAAAAAATAAATAACAATGTTTATAAGAAGATTAGCGAGAAGGCGGCAAAATTTCTCTAGGGAGCCTCCTTGGCTACATCTCAGAGTGACAGCTCCCACTGCCTTATCAGAGACATAATGAGTTGCCAGGATTTGGGGTCATTAAAAATCCTCTCTGGCTGGGCCCCCTCCCTTGCCTGTCACCTTTGATGGTGGAGTCAGGGGGCCTGGTGGCAGCATGGGCCTCCTGCCCCCACCACGTTGTCTGCCCGTTACTGTCCCTGTTCGCCGGGGGATGGAGGTGAGATGGTGGGGCCCAACTTGGCGGAAGTAATGCAACATGACGGCCCAATTTGTGCCCGCTGCCCCTCGGGCAGAGGACCCATCTCCCTGGTGCGGATTAGGCTCCGTTTTATCTTGGCTGCCTTCAGAGACTAAAGAGGGGGCTCTGTGTAGATGCATGTACATCCACAGCTGCAGACTGCATTGTGAGGGAGGGAGCCCCACTGGCCATCTTATCCAATGCCTTGCTTTGCACATGGGAAACTGAGGTCCCGGGAGGGGCAGAGTTCAGAGGTAGCAGTATATTGGTGGCAGAGAATGTTTTGAACCCAGTTTTCAGATTCCCAGTCCAGTGTTGGGCATGTTTAGTGGGTTACTGCATTTTTGTAGAGGAAGCAGAGTGGAGAAGTGATGATAGGAATATACAGACAATTCAATTCAGTGAGAACAAATGTATATTGATCTCCCACAGCGTGTAAGTCACTGGGAGAGACACAGTGAGCTCAGAAACCAGGGAGGCACAAGGGAGGGATGGCTGCAGAAGCCAGTGTCCACAGGCCAGCATCTGTCACACCCACACCCATCTCAGACATCCTGACCCACTCTGCGAGGATCCATATCAGTGCCACGGAGAAAGCGCTCTTGCCTTTAATCACCTCCCTCTTTGTCAAGAAGCTTATCTCCAAGGAGCTCAAAGCACTTGTAGTGTATTGATTTTCTCAACCACTCACTGACCTCATTTCCCCTGAGAGATGGGGAGCTTGGAAGATGGAGGATTAGCCTTGTGTTTCAATTCAGGAAACTGAGGCTGGGAGCAGCCCACAGTGCAGTCCACTCATGGTGCCACTGGCCCATGTGGTCGCTTTGTGCTCTGGGCAGATACAGCCCCATGTTGGAGAGTGTGGCTTGGTGAGCAGAGTGAGGCTGGATTCCTGCCCCATTATCACCCTTTCAACTGGGCACTTTTGTGCAGTAAACAACCTGCCCAGCTGTATGTGGCAGCCCTGCTGTCATATCTAACTGCCTAGGATGGTCCTGAGGTCTCTTTCAGCTAGACCTCTGGCAAAATGGTAAAGCCAGGAAGGTCCTCCCTATTCTGGGGAATGCACCTAACCTCTTCAAGCATCAGTTTTCTCGCCTGTAAGCAAGGAGTGATAAGAGCCTGTGAAGAAGTTGGATTGATTTAATGAAATACTAGATGTTACTGTGTTTTGTAACTGTGTTTTAAGTGCTGCGTAAATCTTAATTTTGTTTTTTCGTAAGGTTGCTTTTTGGAGCCGGTAACCCACACTCTCCTTCTCAAGCCCGAACCTGCTGCATCCCAGGCTGTGTCTTCCAGGTTTCTCCCCAGAGAGAATCCCAGCCCAGCCGGGGTCTCACCTGTCAGCACCCCAGGGTCACCTAGTACATAGAAGCCAGGGCTGGCAGGGTTCCTGAAGTCCCCATGTCATCCTCTACCTTGGAGCACACCAGAGGAAGGAAGAGAACAGTTCCATTTCACAGGCAGGAAAGCCAGGGCCTGTCAGGCCAGCTGTCTCCACCTCAAATCTGCCGCCCCTCCTCTCTCAGCCTTTGCTGCTACGGCTTTTCAGTTGTTTCATCTGGACGGGATCTTAAATCACGGGGAACTCTAGTCCAGTTCTTCCTTCCAGGGTGGAGGTAACAATAAGCAGAGCAAGGAGGGAGAGTGCCAGTCCCGCCGCAGAGCCCCGACCCCGAGCACTGCTCTTTCTGCAGCTTCAGAAGCTCCTCATGGGCAGTGGCCTGGGAGATGCAACTTTCCTCAGCAGGAATCTGTCTGCTTGAACGTCTCCTGTTCTAAGTCCAGAGCCTCTGAGGTTCTCTGCTTACCTTAACTCAGCCCCGAGCCACTGGGGGCCCAGGCTGTTCCCTGAGACTCAAACTTAGGCAGTAAGTGGGGGGCAGAGGGGGCGCCTCAGGCTCAGAACAGGGAGTGTGGCTGGTGGCCTCCCAGCTGGGGACTGGGGTCTTCCAGCACAGCTTGCTCTGTCACAGGCCCAGCTGGGATGGCCAATACCACACAGGCCCCTGGCGAGGGCACGGCTTTCACAAGACTGAATTCCAGGACTGACAGATGGAGTTTCCTCTCTGCAGCTCATGACCCCTGGGTGTCTGGTGGCCTGGGACAGCTGGTGGGTCCCTCAGCCCCGGTTCTGGACCCCACACCGGGTCTCCATCAGTCAGGGGGGGTCTTAGTGCCACACTCACCAGCAATAACAGACTAGCAGTTTGTACATAATTTACTTTGAAAAATAAGTGAGTCAACTCAAGGCTCCCCTGTAATGCTGCTTCTCTCAATTGCTTGCATCCCAATACTGAAGGAGGAGATTCTGATAATAATGATAATAAATCATAGCTAATATTTTATTTACAGGGTACTTACTGTGTGCCAGGCACTATGCTGAGTGCTGTATCTGCAGGACCTTTGCTATTTCTCTAACAACACTGAGAGACTGGGGCTACTGTTAACTCCATTCTTTAGATGGCAAAACTGAGGCTCAGAGACATTGCCCTGTCCTGTACTGTGCAGCTGGTATGGGTTTGAACCCACGCCTGTCTGACCTCAAGCCCTGTCAGTTGCTGGATGGAGTCAAGCCCACCCTGGGAACCATGCCTGACCTGGTCCCCACGGGCAAGTGCTGTACTTGGAGGGGTCCAGTGGGTCTGGATAGAAGGGAGGGCGACAGCCGAAAGCTTAGCTCACCCCACAATTCTATGGGCAGCATCAGAAGGCCAGGAGCCCCTCCATGGCGGAGCCCCTCTCCTCCCTGCAGCCTCACCCACTGAGAACCCTCCAATACTGTCTCCTTCCTGTTTCTCCCCTCATGACATGACGAGTCATGTCCTGAACCATGGGGTTTCCATATCTGCTGTTCGTGAGAGGCCAGCTGACAAGTTCTGTCCTCCAGTTTGGGGATCCAAAGCTCATTAGCTTCATGAAACAGCACGGCCACGTCCTAGCTGCTGCAGTCTGGTGGGGCAGGGGTTTGCAGAAGGCCTGGCACTTACCACCTTTTCCTTCCCACCCCCACTAGGGCCTCCAAGCACTTTCTTCTTGCAGGGCGCACAGGGAACTGCTTGTTCTGATCTACATGGGGAAACTGAGGCTGCTCTCCCTGCAGGAGTGCTCCCTCCTCTTGGTCCCGGGGAGCCTCAGAAAAGCCCCTGGCCCCCATGCCTCTGCAGCCTGGGAAGCATTCGCCTCTCCTCAACAAAGCAACTCATTTCTTTAGGCAAATGAGCTGGAGAGGGAAGGACATGGCTGGAGACCAGCAGTGATTAATTAGAAAGGAAATGAGTGGTCTGCAGAGAGCACAGCGGGGCTGAGGGGCAAGGGGCCAGGCAGGCGGGAACGAGCAGGCGGAGGGTGGCCTCAGGGCAGGCTTGGCAGGACAAGGAGCCCAGCCCTGAGCAAGCACTGGCTGTGCCCGGCATGGTCCCTGGGGGGAGGAGGAGAGGGCAGGCTGCCTGCCCTCCTGGAGCTTACAGCTCGGCTGAGGAGGCAAGACCAAGCTAGAGGCACAGAGGAGGGAGGTTGAAAAGAGGAGGCAGAAGGCCACACAGGGAGCAAGCGTGTTTGGATGTCTGGCTCCCCCAAGGCACGAGTCAGTGCAGGAGTCCGCCTTCCAGGATGTCCCCTTGCTTCCCACCCAGGTGGGAAGCACTCAGGCTACCCACAGCTCCTCTGGGACTTTCCCTCCCCTTCACATCTAGCTTTGCCCCATTCAATGCCGTCAAACTAGTCTAACCTGTGTCCCAGTCCCTTGTGGCTAGATCTGCTGACAAATTACATTAAGAGAATAGTGTACATAGGGCACATCGGTATGAACTAAGAACCTGGGATAAATGTCCTGTTACAACCATAGGGTTCTAGTGGGCAAGAAAATGACTTGGCTGCCCTCAGGCCCTGTGAGAGGTTTGACCAGAGTCTTGGGTGATGTTCTCAGCTCTGACCCCACTTGGGTTCATGTCACAAAATGCCAGAGTATAGGGATCATTGAGTTGAACGCCTCAGATGTAGTCCAAGGGCCAGAGAAGGGCTGACTTATCCTGAGCCACACATATTTGTGGTAGAGATGGGAATAGGTTTGGTCTCCTGATTCCTGCAGGGCTCTTCACATAATCTCTTAGACTGTCTGCTTCAGAAAACCGTAACAGCGGATGGAATTCTCAGCCCCTCTCCGCTTAGGGCCACCTACCTCACCTGCAAGTTCTCCTTGGGGCCTTGGTTATTGCATCTGTCCAGTGAGTGTCCATCCAGGGTGCCCCTTATGGGATGCTCCTTTGACTCCAACTTAAATTTCCAACCTGCTCCCCTCCCCAGCTACAAGGGGTTTCTCCTCCAGTTCTTTTTTTTTTTTTTTTTTGTAGTACGCGGGCCTCTCACTGTTGTGGCCTCTCCCGTTGCGGAGCACAGGCTCCGGACATGCAGGCTCAGGGGCCATGGCTCACGGGCCCAGCCGCTCCGCGGCATGTGGGATCCTCCCAGACCGTGGCACGAACCCGTGTCCCCTGCATCGGCAGGCGGACTCTCAACCACTGCGCCACCAGGGAAGTCCTCTCCTCCAGTTCTTTGTGGCTCTCTGGCCCTTGCAGGGTTAAATCTGGCAGCTCCTCCCTCCCTCCCCACTAATGACACGCTTCTCTCCACATGATGGGTTGATGGCTAAGAATAGAGTTTGCCGCTCTTGGGCTCTGCTTGGAAAAGCTGCCAAGACACGAGAGTTTTCTGCATCTGCTGGGCCACCGCGCTCCAGGCCTGGGACCCTGGTGCCTCTTCCTGGGCTCCACTAGGCTGGGTGGCTGAGGGCCAGCACCCTGCTAGCCCCTCTCTGTGGCCCAGATGGGGTGCAAGAGGAGGAGCCAAGGGGAACTCACTTCCCCAGAAAATCCTGTGACTCAGACTCTACTTCACAGACACTGTTGAGGGGTCCCCCTCTGCATGTGCCAGGCCCGTCTGATACCTTGTGCATCAGATCTTCACCATTTCACAGCCAGACGACTAAGACAGACAGGGAAAGAGGCTTGCCTGAGGTCCCACGGCTGCTAAGTGCCAGGATTTGATCTCACAGCCTGTTCCTGTCCTGGACACAACATCCCCAGGATGACACAGGTCTCCTCTCCCCACTTCCCCTACCCAGTTGCTGTCTTCTTACTGCCTTTCTCATCCTAGCCCCAGCCTTTGCCTTCTACGATGAAGGATAGGTTTGACTGATGCCAAGAGCAGAGAAATATCGTGTGAGATGGTGATAATGACGATGGTGGTGGTGGTGTGTGTTAAAGGCAGTTAGGAGCACGGATTCTAGTGACAGGCCACCTGGGTTTGTATCCTGGCTCCACTACTTATAGCTGTGTGACCTTGGGCAAGTTATTTTAACCACTCAGTATACTCATCTGTAAAATGGGAGCATCATAGTTTACAAGGATTAAGATTGTTATCCTTAAAATGAGGGCCCCATAACTCTTTATTATTGCATGCCTGGTAGGATGAAAGCACTGGGTATAAGGTCCTTGTGTGGTTGTGATGTGCAGAGAGAGGGCCTTGGCATGAGCAAAATAAGCCTCCTTCCCTGGGCTTCCTGGATACCTGGGCAGTACTAGCCTGCAGTGCATGTATGTGTGCGTGTGCCTGTAAGCACGGTTGGACAGGTAGACTCCTAGAGTGAGAAGGGGCACACAACTCACATCCTATCAACTTCCTCCGCCACACCCAGTTCAGAAACCTCCTCCAGAACATCTCTCACCTGTGTTATCTTAGGCTTTGCCCGCCTGCTTCCCATGACAAGAAATGTGTTCCACCAAAGGCAGTCTGTCACCTTGTAAGAAGTTCTGGCTGTTAGAAGGAACTTCCCTATGCTTTCCCCTCCTCCCTTCACCTAGGAAGCCCCAAGTTAATACAGCTCTCTGGAAAGAATGGAGCGGGCTGGCCGCAGCCCCCCTCCCTCTCCAGGGAACCCGTCCTGGATCGCCCCGGCCCACTGAGCTGTCCCCTCCTCTGTCTGTCTCCTCCACTCACAACATTTCTGTTTATCATCAGACCTCTCATCATACGCGTCCTGTCTCCCCAGCTAGACACGCCTTGGTTCTGAATGAGATGACAAAGAGAAAGTGCTTAGAACAGTGCCCAGCCCGTGATAAGTAAATGTCAGCCATCATAACAAGAAATGCTGTCATTCTTATTATTACCATTGTCATGCTCTCCCTCACCATCACCATCTACCATGATCTCAACTACGACATAAATGAGTCAACCACACAGGGACCTTACATCCTGTTCCCTCATCCTGTCAGCAGGCAGTAATAGAGCAAAGAGTTATGGGGCCCTCACCGTGTGCCAGGTACTTTCCTAAGCATTTTAAGTGTGATAACCCCATTAATCCTTGCAACCCATAATGCTTTCTTTTTGCAGATGAGTAAACTGAGGCACCACGCTGTAAAACAGTTTACCCAAGGTGGCACAGCTATAAGGAGCAGAGCTGGGATTTAAGCCTCAACAGGCTGTCACTAGAGTCAGCGCTCCTAACTGCCTGTGTCCCCACCACCTCAAGACTCAGTGAGAAAGGTGTGACCTTCGGGGGTCCACGTGTAAGCAAGACAGAGGTGCATCCTTGGGACCTGTTCTCTGATACTGAGCCTCTCAGGGCTGGATCAGGATGTCAGCTGCCATCGGCTCATCCCCCTGCCCCTAGCCCTGGTAGAAGTCCTTGAAATTGAAAGCGAGCTTCTTGAACAAGGTGATTTGTCGTGCATTCCCTGTCTTCCTGGGGCAGGATGGGAGGGAGGGGAGTGCCGATGAGTGGGCACCTACGTAAGAGAGATGTAGACGTTCCAGGAAAGCAGAAGCAGCCCAGCTCTGGAAACCTGTCCTCCCATCATGAAGTGTCAGCACACAGAGCGCCCAAAGCCGTGGCTCTGTGGACCACCCATCCTCCCGGAATACACACACACGCACGCACGTGCACACGATATTAAAGTCATATTTTTGGTTGCTGGGAAGGCGTAGTTGCCACTTCCTCTGCCCTAGGCAACCCGCTGGCCCAGCTCCCCTTTTACTTCCCTGCCCCACCGTGAGCGCCATCCGTTTGTGTTTATATAGATAAAGGGGCCTGGCTAATTAAAGTTCTCTTGCTGGAGAGCGAGGGAATTAATAAAAGAACTTGGAAGGGAGCCAACCAAAAGCTGGGCGCTGTGAGCCAGAGCCAGAATCCGCAGCAGCAAAGGAGGACGGAGGGTCCAGCCAATCGCTCTGCCCGTCCAGCAGGCAGGGCCATGGGAGCCTAACCCCACCCTCCTCCAGGGGTTGCTCTGGGACCCCAGGAATGAGGGTGCTGGCAGAAGCTGCTTCACTGTATGTTTCATGCTATGATGCTACAAAGGTGCCTTCTCTTACCCTCAGGGTGTGTGGCTGCAGCACTGAGTCTTGAGGCAGTGGGGAAACAGGGGAGGGACTAGTGACTGGCTCTCTGGGCTCAAATCCTGGCTCTACCACTTACACCTCTGCAACCTTGGACGAGTGATTTTACAGCTCTGTGCCTCAGTTTACTCATCTGTAAAACAGGAGCATCATAGGTTTTGTGAATTAACAGGGTTATCACCTGTAAATTGCTTAGAGTAGTACTTGGCACATGGTGCGGGCCCCATAACTCTTTGCTCTATTATTGCTTGCCTAGCAGAACGAGGGCACTGGATATATGGTCCCTGTCATTGTGGTGTGCAGAGAGGAGTGCTTGCCACGAGCAAAGAGGCCTCCTTCCCTAAGCTTCCCAGATACCTGGGCAGTACCAGCCTATAGGCGGCCCAGTTGGGCCTCCACCCCCAACACACTCCAGGCAGGAGATTCAGGAGCCACCTCGCCTAGGATTCCCCTAGCTGAGCCCCCAGGATGGGCTGTTTTCTCTTGCTAAGAGGCAGCTGCCCCAATCCCTGCCTGAGGTCTGAGGACTTGCCTGAGAGAGAAGTTCTGACTCAGCCCTGCAGCTGGGGCTTGGGGATGGCTGCGGCTCCAGCCTGGGGCTGTTGGACTATGCCCCCATCCCAATCTCCCAGCCTCTTTTCCACCACTCTGGCCTCAAAGACCTCTAATGTCCTCGTTGCCCTTGGGCCGAGCTGGGAGAATAGGCCACCAACTCCTCATGGAGGTGAAGGCAGCCTGGAATTGTATCCCTCACAACCCTTCCCTTTCCATGTTCCTAAGCCTATGTTCGCAGAAGGCAGGGAGCCTGTGGGGCTGGAGACCTGCATGGTCCCCGCTCTGTTACCAACAGGTTGTGTGACCTGGGCCATGTCCAGCCCTGTCCACACAGGCTGGACTTGTCTGCATGCAGCTTTCTAGCTCAGCCCTCCAGGATTCCAAACATGGTCCCCAAAGAGCAAAGAGGGAAGAGCCACCATCACAGGCTGGGATCTGACTGTCCAGGAGTCAGCTGGTTCTGGGAGGACTCGGCTGTGTGAGGTCTTGGACTTGAACTCAGATTCCTCCTAAGGCACCCAGGGCCTCCTCAGGCTCAGAGGGAAGACTGATGGAAGCCAAGTTCCTGATGGCCTGAGCTGGCAGCTGGCCCCTTCCACCAGAGCCCAGCCCCTGGGGGGCCCACGCCCGTTCTCCAGCAGTTAGCAGGGGCCCAATCTTCCTAACGCACCTCCTTCTGTCCAGCAGGCCTCAGCTCAAATGTCCGCATTCTCTGACCACACGGTTAGAAGCAGCCAACCCCTGCCCGTCTCTTATGCCATGCGTTTTTTTTGTTTTTGTTTTTTTTTTTTTTTGCGGTACACGGGCCTCTCACTGTTGTGGCCTCTCCTGTTGCGGAGCACAGGCTCCGGACGCGCAGGCCCAGTGGCCATGGCTCACGGGCCCAGCCACTCCGCGGCATGTGGGATCTTCCCGGACCGGGGCACGAACCCGTGTCCCCTGCATCGGCAGGCGGACTCTCAACCACTGCGCCACCAGGGAAGCCCTGCCATTCGCTTTTTATTTTGTCTTCATGGCACTCAACTTTATCTACAACTTCTCTATTTGGTTACAAGTTTGTGGTCTGCTTCTTCCAACTAGAAAGAAAGTTCCTCATCTTCTCAGGGCACATCTTTAGTGCCTGGCACCCACTGAACATTTTTTAGATAAGTAAGTGACTGAGTGAGTGGAGATCTGGATGAACCCCTGAGGATATGGTCACCGATGCAGCCGGCAGGGGAGGAGAAGGTCAGCCCAGCTGCGCTGTGGCGGGGGCACCTAGAGGAAACAGCTGAGCCTGTTGGAGCCAGAGGCCCTGCGACTGGAGCCTCCTGTTTGTCAGCCTGTGCAGGCAATGGTTTGGTCCCCTGAGCCCTAAACGAACACAGGAGCAGAGAAAGGGCAGCCCGAGGAGGAAGGATGAGCCAGATATAACTGAGGACAATGAGAAAGGAGGGCCACAGGAAGAAACAGAGAGGGAGAGGAAAACTCTGACAATACGCAGGACCATCACTCATTGGCAGGATAGCCCCCGTCCAGGTGTCTCTCTGGGGCTGGCTCATCCTTCCCGTTATCTCTCAGCATAGTGATGCCAGGAAAGCCCCTCCCGGCCAGCCTGGGGCCCTCCGCCCTGGAAACCTCAGGGCCGGTGGAGCTCACCATTGTGCTGGGCCGGAAGGTGAGGCCCAGAGAGGGCCAGGGACTTGCCCAGGGTTACAGAGCAGAAGTAGCCAGAAACAGGTCTCCTGGCTCTCTTCCCACGCCCCAGCCTGTTGCAGGGGTGTGCACATCAACACCTCACACCACCCCCATCACCCCTGCTCACCAGCGGCCCCAGCAGAGCCCCGCTTGGGTCTCAGATACCTATTTCCAGGCACTTGCTGTCCAGGGCCTGGTGTCTGAGCATGAAAGCCTAAAAATAAAAAGACAGATTGTCCACTTCGGCTGTAATTACCACCTAAAAAGACCCAGTGGGGAGAAAGAGAGAGAGAGGAGGAATAAAGGAAAAAAAAATCTCAGAGCTGAGCATCCATCACGGGCAGACAGGCAGGAGGAGGGAGGGTCTATGGGTACCTCAGTGGGCCTGTCAGGCCTCCTGTCCCCCAGCCCTTCCTCTCAGCTCACAGAGCCAGCCACCATCCCCGGTCCCTTCAGACAAGGTGGAGACAGGGCAGGCCCTGGGGATGGGTCCTGGATGGGTCAGCTGCCCCCAGCTCTGTAACCATCACCAAACAGCAGCCCTCTTTGGGGACTCAGTTTTCTCACAATGGTATCTTTCATTCACTTAACAAATACGGACTGAGTGCCTACTGTGTGCTGGAGATATAACTGGAAACAAGATGGGCAAACCCATCCTCATGAAATGTACATCTGTCACGTGGGGAGTAGAGTTATGTCCTTGGGGACGGGAAGCTCCTTTAGACTGGGGCCAGGACAGGCCTGAGGACCTGGGCAGAGCACTCCTGGCAGAGGAAAGCCCTGAACAGGAATGAACGGGACATGTTCAGGGGACATAAGAAGGCCTCTGTGTCTGGAGCCCATAAGCAAGGGGGCAAGGGGGCCAGTTAGCAGAGGCAGGCAGTGCCCAGATCCAGGAGAGCCTAACAGGTCCCTGAGAAGAGTTTGGATTTTGTTCTAGATGCAGTGAGAAGCTAGGGGAGGATGTTAAGGATGGGGTGCCATACCCTGACTCAAGTTTTACAAAGATAATTCTGTCCACCGTCTGAATAGGTAGAAGTGGAGACACCATGAGTAGGTTATTCCAACGGTCAAGAAGGGAGATGGCAATGGCCTGGCCTGGGATGAAGGCAGTGACAATGGAGGTAAGAGGATGGTTTGGGGATAAATTCAAGAGATGAGCCACAGATTGGATGCAGCGGGGAGGGAGAGGGGAGGAACTGCCGATAAGATTTTGGGTGGTTAGGGGTACAAAGAGAGTTCTGTTTCGACCATGATGGACTGAGATGCCTGCGTGGTTATCTATCCGCGTGAATACACTGGGCAGGCATTATGGAACAAGCGTGGAGCCAACTGGCATGGCTAGGCTGCAGGTAGAAATGTGGAAGCCATCAGCAAGTGGTTGGTCTTTAAAACCAACCTGGGTGAGGTGATCTAGGAAGAGAGTGTGGATAGTGAAGAGGAGAGGGCCTGCTGGGACCCTGGATCCTGAGGTCGCAGGGCTAGTGGTGCGCACAGGGCTGGTCCTCTGGGGATAGGGGCACGGGGGATGGTGGGGGCAATCAGGAAGGGCAGAGTCTAGGTGGGAGAGAGCAGGTAGTCCAGAGCCCCATGGGAGTGAGACCGGCCTGGAGCAGAGAGAGCCCCACTTCTTACCCTGCGACTGGTTGGAAGTGCACTGGCCTAATTCGTCCTGAGAACCGTCCCTCAGGCTTTGCTCTGTGTCTCAGGGGGACTGGCTCCTGCGGGCTGTGTCTCCCAGGCCCTGGCTCAGCGGCCTTCGGACCCGAGGGGCCAATGGGAGGCACTGGTGGAGGCTGAGGGCAGGAGGCAGGAAAGCCCAGGGTATTGCTCCCGCCCTCTCTGTGACTCCAGCTCCTGCAGGACATGCCTGTGAGCCCCCAGCCTCTCCCTGTGTCCCCGCAGCCTAGGATGGCAGCAGCCTCGTGCCACCTCTTATCCCTGCATTGCTGCACATCCTGTTTGGCCTCTCAGCTCCTGCATCACCTGTGAAACAGATTCCCTGCACTTACTCTGTTGTAAACACTTGAGGGCCCTTTTCTTTTCCTCGCTGGAGCCTGACTGCTACGGCAAGTGGCTTGGCTTCTCCAAGCTTGTTTCTTCACCTGTAAAGCGCAGAGCTACCATGAGGAATAAATGAGGTAACGACTACAAACATGCAGCACTGGGCCTGACGTATGCAGAGCAGCGCAACTGAGAGCTGGAGGAAGCTCGATGTTCATTTATTCCATACTCACTTCTTCAGCTCCCGCTCTGGGCTATGCGGTGGGGACACTCCAAAACTCATGCCTTTCCCCTGGCTTACAGGCCTCAGCGCCTGGAGGAGCAGGCAGATGCGGAACTACCTCAGTCTGCAGGCTGGGAAGGGTGGCTAAGGTGGGTGGAGGGGACTTTCCGGTGCCTTGGCCCAGCATGATAATGCTAATGACAAGGAACAACACACACGGCCACCCTTCCCCCAGAACTCCCCCTGGACCAGCACAGGTGAAGAGCTTTACGTGCACTCCTTCCAAATCTCACTGCAACTCTAGGATTAAGTGCTATTGCATCGCACCCTTCGTTAGAGGGGATGGGGGAATTAGGTGCTCAGGGATAGGAGACTGCCAGACCGTGGGACTAGGAGGCAGGTGAGAAATCTGAGGGTGGGTGGGCATGTTGCCTCAAGCACAGTAGACTCCTTTGCTCAAACGGCATCAAAGCAAGGTGGGGATCGTGGCCTGCAGGGTGCCAGGTGTGGCCTGCCCTGGACAACCACAGGGTGCTATTACAACCTGCCCAGAGGGAGGTGGGGAGGGGGCTTTGGGGGATGAGATGGGACCACCCCACAGCAGGCAAGATGAACCAGCTCCAGCAGGGGAAGGTGGCAGAGCCACACGGTGACTGGGGAGCTCCAGCACCTGCCCCTTGGTCTTAGGGGTCAGACAGCAGGAAGGCATGTCAACTCACATGGGGCCAGCCCAGCAGGGTGCCCCAACCCCTCATCCCACTGCTGGCTCCTAAACAGGCCCATGCCAGAGCCACTGCAAAGGAGCCACCGAGGCCTGCCCAGGGCCTGACCCTGCGCTGACAAATTCTGGAAACTCCACAACCTTGGAAGGCAGTCAAATACCAATAAAAACAACAACTCCCTCTTTGAGCCCCAGGGCATTTGAGATATTATCTTTGTGGTTTTATATTCTTGATTTTCATTAAAAATAAAGTGTTCAATGAAAGCATTCAGTGCAGTGTGGCCTCTCTCTGGGCCTCAATTTCCTCATCTATAAAACGGGCCTATTAATTCTGTCCTGCCTTCTCCCTAGGGCTGCTAAAAGGGTCAGATGAGAAGAGATGCAGGAAGGTAGAGTGTGTGTGAAACTGTGGGGCACGGGTGCACTTGACTCTGTTCTCAAGGACATGCCTTATTCATCTATATGCTTTTCCCTCCTCAGCTCCACAGAACCACAGTCTATCAGGAGAATGCAAGTCACTCAGCTTTCCTCTGCCTTGGTTTCCCCTTCTGTGTACTGGAGAGAGTGCCTATCTCTATTTCCCCAGATGCAGGCAGCACTCAATGATGGGTGCAGAGGAAGAAGAGGAGATTAGTAAGGGGTTGGTGGGTCCCCTCTATGTTCAGAGCATGAGTTGTTCCTTCTGGAGTTGGGCAAGGCGGCGGGGCTGGGGGCTGGGCTCCCAGAGGGAGAGGTGCTCTTGCTGTAACCCCAACCCAACTGCGGCAAGATAGCACACCCTCCACACCCTCCCCACCTCCCTAGCCAGGCAGCCCCCTTCCAGTGGGTACAGCTGAGGACAAGGCAGGGCCCTCTCTCTGAACTGGTGCCCCTGTCCCCAAACCCCCACTGCTCTGCCTGGGGATGGATGGGCTGGGCACACGGTGTCAGCAGGGGATGTTCTTAGAACCACTGACATCTATCAGCCCAGGCTCAGGCCCACTCTTGTGCAGATATGCTCCTCTGGGCTGTCCCCTTCCTGGGCCTGCTCCCCAGCAGTGCCAGCCCTGCCTGTGTCACACAATAGTCCTTCCCTGGACAGCCATGAGGCTCTGAGAGCCCCAAGTGCCCTCAGAGGTTATTGAGCCCCACCCCCGGCATGTCTAGAGGAGAACCCCAGGCTCAGAAAGTTTGCTATAAGGCTGGTCTGGGTTTTCCATTGGGGTTTTCCCCTGCTCTTTTCCTGCGGCCTCTGCAAGTCCAGCCCTGGGTCACCTTCCGGCAACCACAGCTGCTGTTGTTTAGACCAGTATTCCTGACATCACTCACCGAATAAATGGGTAATGATGAAAGCAAAGGGGACCACCACACCATTTCCAGCACACCTTTGAGCTAAGTACCCTCTACATTCTTCGCACAGGATGTCTCATTTATCCCTCATGATGCTCCATGAACAGGTCCTATTATTATCCCCATTCTATAGATGCGGAAATCAAGGCTCTGGGAGGTTACATAACTTGGCAGACACCACACAGTTAGTGATGCAACCAGCATTCCAGCCCACGTCTGCTGGACTCCATGACCACCACCCCATGTGACCAAGGCACTGGGGAGCCTGGGCTGGGGGTCACAGCTGCCGCTGGGTCCTCATCTTCTTCCTCAATAACCACTTAAAAGCTCCTGCTCTGTGCCAGGCCTAACACCAAATCCTGGAGATACAATGATGAATAAAACCCAGTCCCAAGTCTCAAGGGGCATAAGAGTCCCAGGGGTGAGGCCAGAGAGGCAGGGTTTTGGATAAAGAACCATGTGGTTAACCATTAACACAACACTTTGTCTTTCCTTCCCCTCCCCCATCTGTGAAATGGGCCTCAGAGCCTTCAGCTAATGAGCTAATGGCTGGGACCACTCTGGGAAGCACCTTAAGTGCTCTATGTCTATGGCCCCATTAAAGCCATTATCTGCTGGCTGGGTGTCAATGACCTTAGACAGGCACCCCACCTCCAGAGGCTGTGTGGAAAGGGGCACTCCTCTTTTAAAGTGGCTCTCACCTAGGGGCACACCTCCCTGATGTGTCTCAGGTAAACCTCCCCCAGCCCCAGGCCCAGCCCCAGTGAGCCATCAAGGGAGCTATTGTGCGTCTCTGCTCAGGCCACCATCCTGGCATTTCACTAATGCCCTCTAACGGGCCCATTTAGCAGCCCTGTCTGGCTGTCACCGCAGCAGTTAATTGCTACTCCTCCTCCAGCCCCACTCGGGCCTCTGCAATCAGCCAGCATTAACTACCACAGCGACTCTGCCATTCCACCCAGCCCAGCTCCCAGGCACTCAGCCAGTGACAAGCTTCTCCAAGCCCCCGGCTCCCACGTTCTGCCTGTTATTTCCAGGGGCCCTGAGGCGCCCTACAGGGAGCAAGCTCAAGGAGCAGGAAGGAAAGCAAAAGGGGGAACCGAGGCAATAGGCACAAGGCACCTGGGCAGGCAGGGGTGCGGGCAGGAGCCTCAGAGACCCTGCAGAGGCGCGAAGCTCAGGCTCTGTCCTACTGCAAGGTCTCCCCAGTGTGGACTCTGGGACAAAGATCTGAGTGCAAGTGGTTTGTTTAGGTTACAGCCCCAGGAAACACCATCTGAAAGGACAGAGGGGAGGCAAGAAGGGGTGGGAGAGCCCCGTGAAAGAGCGCGTGGAGAGGCAGGTCACTGCTCTCACAACTGCAGCCGCCTCGCAGGATCCCTCTGAGAGATGGTGTGGAATGGACCTGGAATTTTCCCACAGGGGAGCGAGGGAGCCTGCATGTTTATCCCAGGGCCACCCTTGAGGTGTGGAGACTCCCGCACTCCTGGCTGCTCTGGGCACAGGGGAGGCAGAGCCCTGTCAACAGCATGTGTGGCCCTGAATGCCGGGACCTCCAAGGAAGCCTGGTGGGCAGGCCTGGGCAGTTCTGCTACGGGCTCCCCAAGCAACTGTCCATAAGCTGACTCAGCACCACCTTCTGGGGTGGTCTCCGGGCTTGCAGAAAACAACAGTGAACTAAGGCCACTGGCCCTGCTCTCCAGCTGCAGCAAAAGAATCCTAGCTCCCAAATCCAGGGAGATGTTGGCACCGCCCAGCGCCAGGCTCCTCTTGTTCCTGTTCTTCCCTCAGGCTGACCCCTCTGCTGGACACGTCCTCCCCCTGCCTCTCCCCTGGGGAATTCATGGTGGCCCTGGGCTCAGTTGCACCCTGCGTCCTCATGGGGCCAGTGAGGAGAGTCAGTGGACCCTCTGGAGTCAGAGGGGCTGAGGTTCCATCTGGTGGGGAGGCAGAGGCACATGAACTGCCTCCCACCCTGGTTAGGACAATCCCACCTGCATTAAGAACAACATCCCTGGGACTTCCTTCGTGGTCCAGTGGTTAAGACTCTGTGCTTCCACTGCAGGGTGCATGGGTTCCATCCCTGGTCGGGGAACTAAGGTCTCGCATGCCACGTGGCTTGGCCAAAAAAGGAAAAGAAAAGTCCTGGTCCTCACTCGAGCCCTGGCTGGGGGTTCAGCAGGGTTTTTGCCTGACTGCATGGATGCCCAAGATTTCTCAGCCTCCTTCTATCTGCTCACCCCAAGATTCTTCTCAAGATTCCAGGCCAAACTTTCTCCTCCTCTCTCTCTCGCTTGCCCTCCTCTTTGGCGAAGCCATCTACTAGCAGCTTCGCTATCCATCGTTAGGCTGATGCCTTCTGAGTCTCCATCTGCAGCTCCGGCCTCTCTCTCTTCAGCTTCAGACCCCATATACTGGGTGGCAGGCAGACATCTCTGTCTGGAGGTCCCTCAGGGACTGCAATGCCACCAGTCCCAAAGTGACCACAGCTTCTCCTTTTCTGAAGTCCACTAACTGCATGTACCACCAGTCTGGTACCCAAAGCAGAGTCCTAGGGGTCACCCATGACTTTCCCTCCTGCTCCCCAGCCAAACAAGCATGAAGTGCATATATCACTTACTAAATGTCTGTCCTCACTTGTCACCTCCACGACCACACCCCTAGTGCAGGTCCTTGTCATCTTCACTCAATGAATGCCATCCAGCTCCAGCTTTTCCGCTGTTCCCTCTCTCTTTCAACCCATGCAGCACATGAGAGCTAAAGAGATCTTTCCAAAACATCATCCCAGTTATGTCCCCTTCTTATTTAAAACCCTTCAATGACATCCTAACCACTGAAGATGAAGTTCAAGCTCTTTGCTATGGCCTATGAGTCACTGTAACTTCCTTCTCATCACCTCCTGCTTCTAATTCAAGGCTCCAACCATAGAGGGCACCTTTCTTTTCTCTGAAAGGGCTGTGCATCCTCTCACCTATGGACCTTTGCACATGCTGTTTCCTTTCCTTCGAATGCCTGGGCATCAGGGCTTCCTAACAACCCCAGATTCTAATCTATAGACTTGAGTACACAAATATATGTGGAACAGACATTGAGAAATGGTTATATAATGCATGATCGTATGTTGAATGAGAGTGTGAAAGAGGTAGCCTATCTAGTAGTTAAGAACACAAGCTCTAGAATCAGACAGACAGGGCTTCCCACCGGACAGATCCTGGCCTCTACCTTACCAACCTGGACAAGTTGGCCTCTCAGAGTCTCCATTGCATCACATAAGATGAGAAAGATAATGTTCACCTTTTGGGGTGCTTGTGATTAAACGAGGTGATCCATATCCTCTGGCATCCTGTCAGCACACAGTAGGGCCTAGTTAATGGCAGCCATGATGAGCATCACCTTCCTGGCCCAGGCCACCTGCCTGGCCAGCCAGGGAAACACTACTGCTGGCTGTTGGCCTCCCATCTCCTCTCAGCCTGGCAGACTCCTTCCATCTCCGCCGGGTGGATCTGACTGTCATATGGCCTAACCATGAGGATGGTAGAACTGTCCTGGGTGCCTCACACAGAGGGGCAGCAGGGGCCCTGGGGAGGGCAGGCGGAGCAAGGAGAGGCTCTGCTTGCCGCCACAGGCAGGTTGCACACATTCACAAGGGCAGGTGATGCAACGCAGAGAATGAATGCAGGGCCTCTTCCTGTGTTGTGCTGATTTGTCTGATAGTGACACCTTGGGGCTGGGGCCGATGCGTCCTGACAACCCCTTCACTCCTGGGATCCTGGGAGCAAGGGTGTTGAGCATGTGAGAGCTCACCAGCTCCCAAAGGCTCCCCCAGCCCGCACCAAGGAGGAAGGTGGCTTGAGTGTTGGCTGAGAGGGGACCTTCTGGGATGGGCCAGGCTCTGCTGCTCCCCTGCACCCTCCACCTGCATTTACCTGGGATGGCTGCTGTGAACAAGCCTGAAGAACCTTGTGATCATCTGCTCCACCCCCCACATGCTGCAGGCCCAGAGGGACAAGAGATTAGCCTCGGTCATCTGGCAAGGTCAAGGCTAGCCCAGGACTTCAGACACCCCAGGCCAGGGAGACGGGCAGCCATCCAGGGGCAGCCTGGGCACCCCAGGCCAGCCTTACCCCAAGGATCCCCTGAGCCCATCTGCTTTCCATTGCTCCATGTGCTGGTGACATCAGGCCAGGTTCACCCAACTCTAAGAATCCATGGGGCAGGACCAGGTTTCAACCAGCCCAGGTCCTAACAAAGCAGACACAGCTCCTAACACTCGCCTCCCGCCATCCCCCCGCCGCCATCCCAAGTCAGACCTCCCTAACACCCTCTCCTCATTGACAGCCAAGGCGGGGCTCTGCCCCAGAGCCACATCTTCAGGTCTTACTGGATAGAGCCTGACAAGGGCCCCAGGGAAGCCACCATCCAGGTGTCTGGTCTGTGTCATGTGGCCACAAGAGCCCACTCTGCTCCCAGCCCTGGCCTGAGCAGCAGTGGCCTCCTTCATGTGCCCTGGCCCCTCCTCTTGCTCTCCACCCCCACTTCCTTACATCCCTCTGAGGCAGATCTTGTCTCTTTATGCATCAATTATTAATTTGCTCCAGCTACATTAAGCCTGGGTCGGTCTGTTGGCTCCTTTGTCATTCTCCCTGGGGTGGAGGTAGGTTGGGGGAAGCAGCGGGTGGGGCTAGAGGAAGCTAGATTAGACAGTCCCAGAGGAGTCGGGACTCCTTCTGCCCTGCAGACATCTCAAGTGCACAAAGCCTGACTTAGAGGACCCTTCAAGATCATCAGATCTAACAGGAGGGGAAATTGAGGTCCAGGGAGGGGAATGTACTTGCCAAGGACACAGGGTGGTCTGTGCTCAGCTGATCCCAGGATACTTGATCATAAGTCTGCTATGTGGCTCTGACACTGTCTTCTCTGTTTGGTGTCCTCTGTTCTCTGCTCTATCTGACCCATACACACCCAGGGGATGCCCTACGAGTCACAAGAGGTCAAGTGGGGTTTCCAAAGTCATAAGCAAGTGATGCACAAAGCAGGGATTGCCCAAGAAACAGCTCATCCACCAGGCCAGTGTTTCCCAGTTCTGTTCCTGTTAATATAAACATGTTTTAGCAGCTCCTTCCCCCCAAACACCCCTGGTCAATAGGTTAGGAAACACTTCAAACCATATAACCCTTTTCACAGAGCCACACATGCCTCAGGGTGTATAAAGGCTGGAGCCTTTACAGAGAAGGTCTGCAGGGGAGAAACCTGTGCAGCTGTGACTGACCTAGGGTGCCCCAAGTTATCTGATGGCAGACTGGTCTAGACTCACTGTGTCCTGCAGACCCTAGGCCTCACTGGGTTTTGGGGAACCTGTGCAGGGGCAAGTTGAGATCCCCACCTCCCCCCATACACACACACACACACACACACACACACACACACACACACACACACGTGCATCTGGTAAGAGGCAAGGTGAAAGGGATGCCTGGGTAATGACCCCAAGGGGAGAGAAGCTGGAAGCTTGGGGCTGGACTCCCTGGCGATACCTTCCCTGGCTTGAGTTAGTCACTCAGCTCAACAGGCAGGGTGATGGGGTGAAAGAATTCTGGGGTTTCTGGACCTCACAAACCTGGTTGCAAATCCATTTGCTTTACCAACTATAATAAGCTCAAGAAATACAGGTTTCCCCCGCTATCAGAAAGTAGAGCGTTCCTATGAAAACTTTCATAAGGTGGACCCGCAAAAAGCGAAGAAGCAACTGCCTTAGGACACCTCTTGCTAACAGATGCACAAAATAAATGAAGAGAAAGCACAGATGCTCACACTCACAGTTCAGAGCTCTGGGGCTTGATGCTGAGATGCTGAGTGTGGTCCCTAGGAAGGAGCCTGGCAGGGCCACTCTCTCTGCTCGGGGTGCACTGCCTCCATAACGGCATTGGCAAAAGCAAACACTATTTTCACTTTCCACCTTTTTCCCATAAAACAAAAATCCTCTTTGGACTTCTTTGGTTAACAAAAACAGGTATTAATGTAAGTCCTTTGTAAAAGCAAAGCGGTGTAAAGCAAACTTTTGAAAAGCAGGGGATACCTGCAGTTAGCACGCATTGAATCTTTCTAAATGTCCCTCCCACACATTGTCTTGCATTATCCTGTTTTTTGTTTTTTTTTCCCCCACTTGGAGAAAACTGAGACTCAGCAAGACCTAGTCACTTGCCCAATGTCACACACATTGTTGGAACCTCAGTGGCCTGGCTCCAAACTCCACGCTGTTAACCATTATGCTGTGCTGCCTCTAGAAACAAATAATACATCTCTCTGGGCCTCGACTTCCCCAGCTTTCAGCGGGGGAATACAGATGCTTCCTTCTTAGCCCTGTTAGGAAGAAAGTCCTCCCACACAGTGCCTGGTACATAGGAGGAGGCCAACAAATGGTAGTTTTCTTTTATCCTTCTTTTGCATCTTGCCCTTAAAAATATGATGAAGTCTTTACCCCTGTCTTCTCCAACAAAATGGACTGAGCTTCTTAGGGCCACCGTCAGGGCCACTAGGGTGTGTGAAGGGAGAGGCCAGGGAGAGGGTGTCGATCTGCTCCCAGGTCTGCAGGCCAACCTCCTGCTGCAGCCAAGGGCCCAGCTCTAAAACACGTTTATAATGTGCCTTCCTCCTCCCCATATACGAAACCAAATTTTGAAACGAGAGGGGTCAGATGGCATAAATATTGTTGAAATCCACAGCACAGAATGGTTTATACATTGTGACTCATAATTCAACTGGTGCCTGGGTCGCCGGCTCTCTCCCTGCCACCAGCTCTCCAGTCCCGCAGCCTGCATGAGTCCCTGGTGAAGTAATAAACTGGGAATAAGAGACGCCGTGCTAACTAAATTTCACTTGTCAGCTTTAAGCTTTCATGCTGTGTGTGAAGTTCGCACAAATATCACAAAGTGTGTATATATGTGGTTTATATACACACATACATTCATACATATATTTGTATATGTAAATAAACTATCCTGCTGTTACGCAATTCCCTCAGGACAGAAAAACCTTTCCTGGCAAGAGCCTTGTTTCTCCAGCCTTACTGAGGCTTTGGCAGGTTAAGACCCCTTTCTTCACTCCCCAACAGCCCTCTCCCCAAATTTAGGAACTTCCTGTAGTTTAGTCTAAGAGTCCTCGTGGGGAGGGAGATTTCATGGGTCATCCAGCCCCACCCTTTGTTTCCAGGCACCAAAACGTAGTTGACAGGTCAGAAACAGAAATGAAGACCTCACCGAGCCAGGTGGCCTGGGAAGTGACAATGAAGAGCCCTATAGCTCAGGGGCCCTGCTAGCCCCTGTCTTGGGGAAATCTGAGACTCAGTCCTGTACTGGTGTGACTTGGCCCCTTGTGAGTGGGCCCTCGTGCAGATTCTGAGGGCAGGTCAGCTGTTCCCGAATCAGGTATTTTGGCTTTCCCTTTGCATTTAGTTATAAAACCAGGGGTTCTCAAATTCTTTGATGCAGTGAACTGTGTGTATATATGTGCGTAGGGCTTTGGGGAGGTGAGTGGTGAGGAACCTAGATTTTTTTCACCCACCAGCTTTGTGACCTTAGGAAAGTGTTTTAACTTCTTTGAGCCTCCTCCGTGTGTAAGGAGAGGGCAATAAGAGGCCCGGAGGGTGGCTATGTGGGTTTAGTGCAGAGATGCCAAGCACACTGACCCACCCTGAGAGAGGGAGAGAGCCAGTGCCACGGGCTCTAGCATCTAGAGGCAGGGGCTGTGGGGGGAGGCACCTGTCCCAACCTGGCCCATTAATCCTGCCAACAGGAGGAACAGCCTTGCCTGGGCAGTGGGGAGGGAATAAATGTGCGTTCATTCTAGGTAATGAAAAGCGTCAGCAGTAAATGAAGAAGTTCCTAATTACCCAGACGTCCCTGGGAGGATTTGTGAGGCCACAGGCAGAAGCTGAGGTCCTGGGGCTGAGGGGAAGGCAGGGAGAGTGTGGCAGGCTGGGTTTGTGGGCCAGGGGCCCCCTGTTGCATGGAGCAGGCTCTGACCCCTGCAGACAGAGGCCAGCCCCAGGGAAAGAGCCACAAGCCAGTGGTCCAGGGCTGCAGCTGGCTGCCTGAGGTGCATCCTCTGAAAAATGGGGAAAGGCCTCTATGAACAAGCTGGCCCTAAACATCACCTTTTCTTTTCTGACACTAGTTTCCCTACCTGTCAGTGGCCATAATGATGATGACTACCTGGTCAATTTGAGGGGTGGGGTCCAGGGCCCAAAGAGACATGGACTAGAGATGTACTCACCAGACAACAAAGGGCTCACACCCCTGGGACAGGTGAGTGGCAGCTGGCCCAGGCAGCCCACCTGAGTGACTCAACTCAAACTCAATATATTAACTCTGCAATTGCCAGGGGGACTTCGTTTTTCCCAGGAGGGCTTTGGAATCCTCAGGATCATAACTGAAGTCCCCACTGAACCTCCTGAGCCTCTGCAGAGCCATGCTGGGGCCACCAAAGTCCTGTTTTCTGACTGTGGTTTTTGACTAGCATGTCCCCAAAGGGCCTCTGTAGGGAATGGGGCAGGGAGAGATACTGGAAAGCCTTCTGTGTGAGAGTTCACTTGAAAACACTTAGCTGTGAGGCCATTTTAAGACATTATTATCAAATGACATTTTCTATTATGATGATCATTTTCATTGTCCCCATTTGCCAGGTGAGAAGACTGAAGCACAGGGAGGTCGCTGATTCACCCAAGGTCACACAGCAGTACCCATGTCTCTGACTCTCCTTCTGAACCCTATGGCCTCACCTTCTAGATCTACCATCAGTGCCTTCTCCGTTCTCTCCTGTGTTTGTCAAAGAAGGCTAACTAACACGCCCCTCTCCCATTTTATGGACAGGGAGACTGAGGCACAGAGCAGGACTCTGTTAGGCGAGACCTGGGCTGAAGTGGGGCATGATTCTCTGCAGTCACCCCTCTTCTGTGCACCTGTGCCCATTGATCTCCCATCCAGTTCCGTGCCCTGCTCCCCCAGCTTCATCTCCCCCACTCGGATGGGGTGGTCCAGAAGACCCAGTGCAGAGAAAGGGATGACAAACGACTGCCGGGGAGAGATAATCCACTATTAAAACATGCCTGCTATTCTAATTATAAAGGAGACCAAATTGGGTTTAAATTGGAATTAATTGGATGCTCCCTTATCCACGCCATCTATCTTGCACTCACCAGCCCTTCTGGACGGGCGGGATGGAAGAAAGCGGAATCTCATCTTCTCCGCCACTGAACACACATCTCTGAAGGCAACCTGCGCCCAGCCCCCAGCCCCTAATCCCTTTAAACGTTTCAAGGAGCACAGACAATGGGAGCTGGGGTGCCTGTAGCCCTCTTCTGCCTACCTCGCCAGAGGGTAATGAAAAGGGATTAGGTGACTCTGGGAAGCGGTGGGAGGGGGATCACACCCCAAAGGACCAAGCCTGAAGGAAGCAGGTGGAAGCCGGGCCAGCTCTGAAATGCATGCTGGAGTGTTGTAGTGGGCTGGGAGATGACAGATCTGTACACAAAGCAAGACCAGCTTGGGAGGCAGCTGGGGAGGGGGGCTTTGCTGAGGGTTCCTCAAGCTGGACGGCCTTGATGGGGAGGAAAATTAGGTCATCTAGCAAGCAAAATATGGGTCCAAGGCCAACTCTGCTGAGCCTACAGTAAATCGTTAGCTTCTTGTAGGGGAAAGTTGAGGCATGCCCCATTCAGAAACCACTGTCACCCTGCGATCCTTTGGCAATCTCCTGTTTCTGCATTATTGCAGAATTCCCTTCTTCAGCTTGGCTGGGCACTCAAGGCTTTTGCCATACACCATTGGTCAGTCAAAACACTTGCTGCTCTCCTAGGCTCTCAAACTGGTAGCCTATGGACCTCATTTCTTTTGGCTTGCCCATGTTTTGATTTGTTTTGTTTCTGTCTTGAATGCCCTTGGCTGTTTTGGGTACTCTTTCCATTTATCCATCCCTACTTTTCCTAATTTCATCTTGAAGCTGGCCCGCTTTACTCATTACATCACCTACCTGGCTCTGTCAGTCATGAGTTTGCAATTCCCGCATGCTCATCCAAACCATATGTTGTAGCTGATTTGGCCTCTCCACTGGCCCTAGACCCCATCTCAGCCTCCTCACTCCTCACACCTTTGCTATACTACACCTCCCCCAAAACACACTCCCTCAAATCCCACTGGTCCTTTAAGGTCCATTTCTAGGAGGCCATCATCTCTGGCCTTGGGACCTCAGTGTCTTTGTTCCTCTCAAGCCCCACCCACAATGTTCCTGGGGCACTCCCCCTGGGCTCCCCTGGAGTCACTCCCTTCCTGGGGTCATCTTATTTACTTGGGTTTCTAAAACACATCCTGGGAAGGACTTACTCTTTATCTCAAAAAAGCAAGTTGCCAGAATGGGAACACAGTACAAGCTGAGAGATTGCCTGGTATCCCACTGTTAGAGGTGTGCAGAGCCATGGACAGGGCACAGAGAGCAATGTGGGAAGGGAGCTGCCCCAGGATGATCTCATGTTCTCGGGGCAGCAAACTTCTGCCATGAGCACTACCCTCTGCCCGCTCTTAAACATTTCCCATCTTAGCACTCACCTGTTTCAGTATTCCACACTGGTGGCCAGCCCACTTCCTGGTCGATGTGACCCTCAAGCCACACACACACACACACACACACACACACACACACACACACACACTCATATACATACATTCACATATACAGAGACGCCCAAACACAGGTATACAGACCATTGTACCCCTATCCATCACACCTAGAATTCTGCCCTCTCCACAAATACCCCACATTTAGAATTCTGTTCCCAATACATGTACCCAGAAAGCTCCCCTCTACCCATACCTAAAATTCTGATCCCATGTCTAGGACATTCCATTCTTCCTTATGCAACAGGAACCTTTGCCCCACCTCACTAACTCTCCATTGCTTTGGAAAGCGTCCCCTTTCCTCACTCCTGTAGTGCTGCAACCTACATCTGTAACATCTCCTTCTCCCTTCATTATACGCACATCTGGCCCCTACATCCACAGAGTTCCCATCTCAAATCCCAAACCCATAACATGAGAGGAATACTACCCTCCCACACAGACATATGATAGGAGTCTGGAGAATTCTGAGGTCCCACTATCTTCCTGCCTTCCACCCTTAGCAGTGTCTTGTCCTTCCCCTGCCCTAGGGGAAAAGTGCTTTCAGGCTCATAGTTTTATAGTTTTATAGTCTGAGTGAATGAGACACACCTGCAGGGAGATATCAGGAATCACTTCCAACTGGGGGTGTGGCGGGGGGTGGGATTTTCTTCTCCTTTGTGTATGAGGTAAATATTTTCTTAGTTTCCTAATTCTGAGCTTGGTTCATGGAATATTTTGGGCAGGCTGAGGTTTGGGCAGATGCTCAGAGATCTTAGCTCCTGGATGCCAGGAGAAGGAGAGGTGGGGGGACCAGAGCATTGGCCTGGGAAAGAGTATTTTTAGTCTCTAGGCCTTGTGAACTCTATGGGTATCTTACCCTCTCTGGTCACAGACTCCTATATTAAAACAAAGCATCACTCTTGAATAAAGTAACCTACGAGAAAGCAAAAGGGACTGAAACCCTCTTTTTCAGAGAGAGAAACTGAAGGGGGTTGGGAGGTAATGCAAACATAGGCTTCAGGCTTCTGAAAGCCAGGAGATGAGAGGTGAATGACACCTGCTATGTGATCTTGAGCACATGAATTAAATGAATTAAAGTGAAAGGGAGAGAGGGCAGGAGAAGTTTCCAAAATGGTTGGTGGGTAGAAATGGGAGATGTTGATCTCTGAGGGAGGTTCAGCTGATAAGACAGACAAAAGCCACCAACCAACTATGCATCCAGAAAATTCTCATTGAGCGCCTATCATTTGTTGGGCTTGGTGTGAAGAGTCTGGGATAGAAAGGTGAAGCTGCCAAAATCCTGGCCCTGAGAGAGGAGGATAGAGAAGCTGGGTGGTGTGGGGCTGTGGACCTGTGGGAGCCCAGAGATGCACAGAAGTCAGTAAAGGCTCCAGGGAAGAAGGGCCGTTTGAACTGGGCATGGAAGACTGTGGAGGGGCTTGCCAGCCAGTGGAGTGAAGAGAGTGAAGGTGGGAGGTACCACATTCACAAAGGCACGGAGGAGGGACAGAGTGTGGTGATTTTTGAGAGACCATGCTAAACTGTTTGGACTTGTCGCTTGAGTACAATTGGGAGCCCTCCAACTGGTGTGGAGGGTTGATTAGCAGGCATAATGCGGAGGCAGGAGACCCAGGAGAAGCTGTGATTCAGAAATGAGGGTCTGATCAAAGGCCACAGTGGTAGAAAGAAGGGCATGAACACAGTTCTGAACTAGGCTTGGTGTCTTGCAGGTTGTGGGGGTGAGAATGATGGAGGGGCTGAAGATGACTCAGAGGTCTCTAGCTCAGGCAACCAATAGATGGGATATACTCAGCATTTTGCTCAAGAAAATGAATGAAATCGGTCATGCTTCATACTGGCCAAATGTGCAGTGCCTCCCACACCCAAGTCTCAGCATCTCTCCCAAACACACTGATACTGGTAAACAGGGCACAGATGGGGCAGAGCCTCAACCCTCCCCTAGCATCCCAGAAAGAAAACACACCTATGGCTACCAAAGGGAAAGCATGGGGGAAGGGATAAATTAGGAGTTTGGGGTTAACATATACACACTACTATACATAAAAAAAGGGAACCAACAAGGACCCACTGTATAGCACAGGGAACTCTACTCAATATTTTGTAATAACCTATAAGGGAAAAGAATCTGACAAAGAATAGATAGACATATATATGTATAACTGAATCACTTTGCTGTACACCTGAAACTAACACAACATTGTAAATCAATTGCACTTCAATTTAAAAAAAAATTTAATCTTTGGAAACATGATAGAATTGCCAAAAGTACAAGAATCAGCTACATACATTGGGAAGTAAGAGGCATGATTCTTTTTCTGCTGCAACATTTAAAAAAAAACCTTTCATTAAAATTATCAAGTGATAAAAAGTATGAGTCTTGGGAAAGGTTGGATAGGAATGAAAGAATAGGAGAAATTACCTCACCTTTCATCCTAAGGAGGCTTCAGCACCGCGGACAGCAACATATCAAGGAAGGTGCCAAAAAATGTAGTCATGAAGCACAGTGGGACGTGAAGATATCTGTGAACCACCTACAATTGTGCACAGATGTAACAGGCTGAGTCATTAGGAATTCAATATTGTAGGTGCTTTAATATTATTCTATCCATCCTTAGGAAAGGATAACCTTGAAAGCAGAAAGCTTGCCCACCCCACCCCTACCACAGACCACTGTATTTTTATACCACGCACCAACCCTGAGTAAAGGAAAACAAGCTCCTTTGAGGGTCTAGGTTTTGACTGTGACCTTGGGACTACCAGATCTTTTGATAAGGAAAAGGGGAGCGGGAAGGAAAAAGGTATGTTGGAATTGAGAAGAGCAGAACAACCTGGCACCTGAGTGTTATTGAGCCTCTGTAGCTTGTGAAAAGAACAGCATTTCAGGCTTCTTGGGAAGGGAGGGTGTGTAGACCCAAGCCCGTTCCCAGGAAGTAAGACACCCAATGGGCTGGCTATCTGGGTGGCTGTGAAGACTGTCACTGAATGGCAAGGTGAAGGTCCTTGTGAGCTGGCAGGGAAGGGGTGGTGCCTCTATTAGAGGAATGGATTGTACACTCAGTCAAGGCTGAACATGGAGGAACAGAGGGGAGGTGTGACTCCCTACACCTAGCAAGCATCAGGACCTGTCCAGGACTCTAAGCCTGGGGCATTTGTTCAGACTAAGGCCTAGGAGAAGCCTGGAGAGTTACTGATACTGCTTAGTGGGTGCTGAAGCTGAGTTTACTTTGTTCAGAAAGAATAAAGAAATGTGCACTATGTATACTTTGAGCATTGTGGAATAACTATGCTTTAATTTATTCATTCATTCATTTACTCAACAAATATTGAATGACTATGGTGTGTGCCGTGCACTGGGTGTGGCCTTGAGGAGAACTAGGGAACAAAAATTCACAGTCTCTATCCTCTTGGATATCATCTAAATGAGGGAGACAGACATTAGTCAGATAATAACACAAATAAAAGGAAAACTGCAAGCATAACAAACATTTCCGAGAAGGGAAGTTACCCAAAGGTATGCTAAAAGAATGCACAATTGGGCTTCCCTGGTGGCGCAGTGGTTGAGAGTCCGCCTGCTGATGCAGGGGACATGGTATCGTGCCCGGTCTGGGAGGATCCCACATGCCACACACACACACAAAAAGAATGCACAATGGGGGGTGTTGGCTAGTCTGTAGGTAAGGGAGGTCCCTGAGAAGGTGATATTTGAGCTGAGAGGTGAGGAATAAGCTAGAGTCATCCAGAAGAGGAGCGGGGAGGGAAGAGAGCCCCAAGAAGCACCTGCTTATGAAACAGGCCTGAGGAGGGAGGAATTCCAGAGAGGGAAGGACACTTAAAGGAGGCAAGTGAGGCTGGGGTGGGAGTGGAAAAATGGGACTGAAGAGTCAGGTAGGGACAAACCTTTCAGATTCTTGTCAGTCATAGAGTTTCATCATTAGCACAAGAACACTGAGGAGCTATTGAAAGGTTTTGAGGGGAGTGGGAGAAGGGCCTGGCATCATGGATGATCAAATTTGCTTTCTGTAAAGTTTACTGTTTTTGCCTGGGTTCCACTCAAATGCAGGACCTGAAGTAAGGACTCACGTGCGGGCAGTTTATTTGGAAGGTCCTAGGTATCAAGGATGAAGGACGAGGGAGAGTAAAAAAGGGAAGGAGAAAAAGCCAATACAAGGGTGCATTACTGAGTTATTCCCACCCATATAAAACCAGAGCTTATCCCACTGGGACCTTCTGAGGAGGACACCGAATGCCTCTCGGAATTTTCCACATGATGGTCCACAGGGAGAAGCATTTCTACATTGACTCCTATCCCCCTATTGGCCTAGGGGTGTTGACTCCCCCCTGCCATGCTTCCAGGCTGCACAGGTTCCATGCTATGCAGACCTCTGCTGGTGTCCCACATTGAGGCATCAGAGAAGCCCTGTGTGGCATCAGAGAAGTGCAGAAGCAAAAATCACACAGTGTGAAATTGAGCTAAGACACTCTCATTGGAAACCATGCTAGAAATGTTCACTGCAATCATGCCTGGCAACAGAGAGAGGCTGAGAGGACTGTTCAGTGGGTACTTGGAGCTTCTGGTACATTCCTTTAGCCACATAGTCTGTTTCAGGTGAGGGAGGAGGGTGGTTTGGGCCACAGGGACAGATGGCGGCAGTGCAGACAGAAGTGAGTTAGGGAGAAGTGAAGATGGAAGAATTGGGCTACATTTTAGAGGTTGAGCCAACAGGACTGGCTGATGGGTTGGCTGTGGAAGGGCATAAGGGGAAAGTGGAATCAAGAATGACTCATGGGTTTTCAGCATGAGCAACTGAGCAGATGGTAGAAATTCTGCTTGTAGAGTCTTCAAATAAAGGCAAATGGGAATGAATGGCCAATGAGGGAGAAGTTGCATGGAAACCAAGAGAAGAAAAAGCTTCAAAGACAGGGGCTAACTGTGGAGGAAGATGGTGTGGCAGGCTGAATTATGCTCCCTGCCCCAAGATGTCCACACTTTAATCTCTAGAACCTGTGAATGTGACCTTACATGGTAAAGGATGGGAGCCTTTCCAGGTGTGATTAAATCAAGGATCTTGAGATGGAATGATCACCCTGGATTATCTGGGTGGGCCCCAAATGTATGTGCCCTCATAAAAGGGAAGCGGAGGGAAATCTGACATAGACAGAAGAGAAAGCAACATGACCAGAGAGGCCGAGCTTGGAGGGACGTGTCACAAGCCAGGGAATGCCAGCAGCCACCCCCAGAAGCTGGAAGAGTCAAGGAAGGGGTTCTCCCCTAAGGCCTCCAGAGGGAGTATGGCCCTGCTAACATCCTGATTTTGGCCCAGTGGAATTGATTTTAGATTTCTGACCTCCAGAACTGTAAGAGGATAAATTTCTGTCATTTTAAGTCACCAAGTTGGTGGTCATTTGTCACAGCAGCTACAGGAAGCTAATACAGATTTGGATAGAAAAGTGATCACTGGATTTGGAAACATGGAAGTCATTGGGGATTGAATGTGGGGAATGAAGGAAAAGGAGGAATCAAGGATGATACCTGTGTTTTGGGCTTAAGTAAGTGAATAGATGATGGTGACACTTACTGAGATGGGGTACAGATTTTGGAGACCAGGATCAAAAGTTCTGTTTTAGCCATATTAGGCTTGAGAAGGATGTAAACATCACTGCAGCCAAGAATATGATAGCCAGATGAACTCCAATGCCAACTGCTCCTCAGGACGTTGAAAAAGCCATGGGGACAATGCCTCTCAGTTTCCATGTGGAATGAGAGCTAGAAAAGATACTTCACTCCTTATCCAGTTTATACTGAGTGAGCATGTACGTGCCCAGAGAATGTTTCCCTGTGCCCCTGTGAATGCCAGCTCATGCCAGGGGTGTCTCCAGGCATTCCAGAAATAGCAGTTAGTGCCAGGGGATTGCGATGAATGCAAGGCAAGTTAATTTGATGATGCACATGTAGAAATGCATGCCAGAAGAGAGATAACATAGGCTGGGGGGATTAACAGCATGTTCCAAAGGGGCAGCACTGATACACTGAGGGAGGAAAATGAATTCAGAGAGTGACTGCCTATGCCAGGGGAGTCACATGTCACGTGGTGGAACTGAAGGAGCCAAGGAATAAACATGTAACAGGCCGTATGTTGTTAGATTAACCATTCATGCAGCAGGAATGAGGTCTCGCTGCCAGTGCTAGGTCGGGGCGAGCCAGCACTCAGGCTCCAAGAGTCCAGGGCTATTGTAATCCTGCCTCACACCTGAGTCCTCCCCCTTCAGAGGAAGCTGGAATTGAAAAGACCCCTCTTGTCTCTGGGACCATCACCATGTACCTAAGAAGGACAGGTCCTAGCTCAGAGGGGGTCAACTGTCCCGGGAACAAACTATGGGGGATCCCAGGAGATTCAGGGGTGCCTGATGCCCAAGAGTGTGAGGCCCAGGAATGTGCATTCCAGAGCAGCTTCCCACAAACTATCCTTGTTTGCAACTCTTCCCCTCCACTTAGCACACCTTGGATGGGGTTCCTTGTTCTTATCCACCTTCAGGAACCAGTAAGGAGAGAAATATGAAAGGGAGGCCAGACGACTGTAAAACCACCATCAGGCCACAAGGATCTGCTGAGCACTGACTGTGGATCTGGGCCTGAGCTGAGAGCTCAGGAGGATAGTGTGTGCCAGGAATAGAAATCAGCAGATCATGTGATGGAGAGACAGGGGCAGGCAAGATAGTGGCAGTGTGTGTCAGCAGCCAACAGCTCCCAAATGATTTCACACTCACCTTTTCCTTTTCTCTGTATGTTAGGTATGCTGTGCAGGAACCCTCCTTATCCTCATAGATGAGAACACTAATGCACAGGAAAGGGAAGTGATTTGTCCAAGGTAACCGGATCTTAATCTCTCTTCCCTGGCCGAGCACTCTTCTCTTTAGAGCTTTCTGCCTCTGGAGAAAAAGCAGACATGATCTCAACTTTGTATTCTTGATATAAACTCCACCTAGTCCTGGTGTATTAACTTTTCAATTATTACTAGATTCAGTTCACTAATATTTTTGTTTGCTTTTTGTTGACATGGGATATTGGACTGTAGCTTTTCTCTCTTATAATATCTTTGGTTTTTGGTTTTGGAGTAATGCTTGCCTCGTAAAAGGAATTGAGAAGTGTTCCCGTCTCTTCTATTTTCTGGAAGAACTTCTGTAGAGTTGTTGTTATTTTGTTCTTAAAAGTTTGATATAATTAATCAGTTAAGCCATCAGAGACCTGGAATTTTTTATGGGAATGTTTTTAACTACATAATTAATTTTTAAAATATAGATGTGGGGCTTCCCTGGTGGCGCAGTGGTTGAGAGTCCGCCTGCCGATGCAGGGGACACGGGTTCGTGTCCTGGTCTGGGAAGATCCCGCATGCCGTGGAGTGGCTGGGCCCGTGAGCCATGGCCGCTGAGTCTGCATGTCCGGAGCCTGTGCTCCGCAACGGGAGAGGCCACAACAGTGAGAGGCCCGCATACCGCCAAAAAAAAAAAAATATATATAGATAGATAGATAGATAGATAGATAGATAGATAGATAGATAGATAGATATAGATATAGATAATAGATGTGGTTCCCAAGGAACAAAACAAGGACGTCCACTTTCATTGCTTCTTTTCAACATTTTACTGGAGAGTCTACCCAGGGAAATTAGACCATAAAAGAAATAAAATTCATCCAGATTAAAAAGGGAAACATACAACTATCTCCATTTGCAGATTATATGGTTTTATATACAAAACACCCTAAAGAATCCTCCCCTCACACTGTTAGAGCTAATAAGTGACATTAGCAAAGATGTAGGATACAAGATCCATATACACAAATCAACTGTATTTCTGTATACTAGCAAAGACTAATCAGAAAGTTAAGAAAACAACTCCATTTACAATAGCATCAAAAAGAATAAAGTACTTGGGAATAAATTTAGTCAAAGAAGTACAAGACTTGTACACTGAAAATGACAAAAAAATGCTGAAACAAATTAAAGAAAACCTAAATAAATGAAAAGATATCCCACGTTCATGAATTGGAAGACAATATTGTTAAGATGTCAACGTTCTCCAAACTGATCTACAGATTCAATGCAATTTCTATCAAGATTCAGACTGCCTTTTTTTTTTTTTCAGAAATGAACAAGCTGATCCTAAAATTCACATGGAAATGTAAGGGACTCAGAAAAGTCAACACACAGTTGCTAAAGAAAAACAAAATTGGAGGGCTCACACTTTCTAATTTCAAATCTTACTACAAAGCTACAATAATCAAGACCATGTGGTACTGGCATAGGATATACATATAGATCAATAGAATATAATTGAGGGTCCAGAAATAAACTCACACATCTGTGGTCAATTGATTTTCAAGAAGGGTATGAACATCACTCAACTGGAAAACAACAGTCTTTTCAAATGGTGCTGGGAAAACTGGATATCCACATGGAAAATAATGAATGAACCCCATCTTATGCCATACACAAAAGTTAACTCAAAATGCATCAAAAACTTAAATGTAAGAGCTAAAATTATAGGAATTTTAGAATGAAACATAGGTGTGATTGACCTTGGATTAGGCAACGGTTTCTTAGTTATGACACCAAAAGCACAAACAAAGAAAATAAATTGGAATTTATCAGAATGAGAAACTTTTGTGCATCAAAAGACACTATCAAGAAAGTGAAAAAACAGGCCATAAAATGGGAGGGAGTATTTGCAAATCATACACCTCATAAGGGTGTGGCATCCAGAATACGTAAAGAATTATTACAGCTCAACAATAAAAAGACAATCTAGGGCTTCCCTGGTGGCACAGTGGTTGAGAGTCCGCCTGCAGATGCAGGGGACACGGGTTCATGCCCCGGTCCGGCAAGATCCCACATGCCGCGGAGCGGCTGGGCCCGTGAGCCATGGCCGCTGAGCCTGCGCGTCCGGAGCCTGTGCTCCGCAGCGGGAGAGGCCACAACAGTGAGAGGCCTGCGTACCACAAAAACAAAAACAAAAGACAATCTATTTTGTTAAATGGGCAAAGGATTTGAACAGACACATCTCCAAAGATATATAAATGGCCAATAAGCATATAAAAAGATATTCAACATTACTAGTCATTAGGGAAATGCAAATCAAAACTACAATGAGATATAACTTCACACCCACTAGGATGGCTCGCTTATTTATTTATTTGTTTGTTTGTTTATGGCTGCGTTGGGTCTTTGTTGCTGTGCACGGGCTTTCTCTAGTTGCGGTGAGCAGGGGCTACTCTTCGTTGCGGTGCATGGGCTTCTCATTGCGGTGGCTTTTCTTGTCGTGGAGCATGGGCTCTAGGCCCACGGGCTTCAGCAGTTATGGTTCACGGGCTCTAGAGGGCAGGCTCAGTAGTTGTGGTACAAGAGCTTAGTTGCTCTGCGGCATGTGGGATCTTCCCGGACCAGGGCTCAAACCCGTGTCCCTTGCATTGGCAGGTGGATTCTTAACCACTGCACTACCAGGGAAGTCCCAGATGGCTCTTTTTTTTAAAAAAAGAAAGAACAAAGGAAACAGCAAATCTTGGCAAGAATGTGGAGAAACTGGAACCCTCAGACACTGCTAGTAGAAATGTAGAATACTGCAGCTGCTGTGGAAAACAGTTTGACAGTTCCTGGAAAAGTTAAAAATGGGTTACCATACGACCCAGCAATTCCACTCCTAGGTATGTAACCAAAAGTGAAAATATATGTTCACACAAAAACTTGTAAAAGAATGTTCACTGAAGCACTATTCATAATAGTAAAAAGTGGAAACACCCTAAATGTCCGTCAACAAAATGTGGTATGTCCATAAAATGGAATGTTATTCAGCTATAATCAAGAATGAAGTACTGATACATGGTAAAACATGGATGAATCCTGAACAATTATGCCTAGTGAAAGAAGTCAGTCACAAAAAGTCATATATTGTATGATTTCATTTATATGAAATGTCCAGAACTGGCAACTCCACAGACAGAAAATAGATTAATATTGTCAGGGGTTGAGGGAGAAGGGAATGGAGAGTGACTATGAATGGGTATGGGGTTTCTTTCTGGGGTGATGCAAATAGTCTGGAATTAGATAGAGGTGATGGTTACACAACCTTGTGAATATGCTAAAAATCTCTGAACTGTACACTTTAAGATGGTGAATTTTGTGTTATGTGAAATTTTGTCATATGAATTATAAAGCAATAAAAAATAGGTTAAAGGCTATTCAGAATTTTTATTTCTTCTGGAGTGAGCTTTGGTAGTTTGTGCATTTCAACTATTCCGCTCATTTCACCTAGTTGTCAAATTTACTGGTTGAACTTTGTTTATAATATTCTTATATTTTCCTTTTAATATCTACAGAATCTATTTTAATAGTCCTTCTTTTATTCCTGATTTCAGTTATCTGTGTCTTCTCTCTCTCTCCTTGTTTTTCCCTCATTAATATGGCTGGAGGTTGGACTTCCCTGGTGGCACAGTGGTTGAGAATCTGCCTGCCAACACAGGGGACACGGGTTCAAGCCCTGGTCCGGGAAGATCCCACATGCCAAGGAGCAACTGGGCCTGTGTACCACAATTGCTGAGCCTGCTCTCTAGAGCCCATGAGCCAGAACTGCTGAGCCCGTGTACCACAACTACTGAAGCCCGCATACCTAGAGCCCATGCTCCGCAATGGGAGAGGCCACCACAATGAGCAGCCTACGCACCTCAACAAAGAGTAGCCCCCACTCGCCGCAACTACAAAAAGCCAGTGCGCAACAACGAAGACAAAACGCAGCCAAATAAATTAAATAAATAAATAAATTTTTTAAAATATGGCTGGAGGTTTGCCAACTTTATTGATATTTTCAAAGAACCAGCTTTTGAAGTCAGCCTCTCTCATGGTCTCTCTCTCTCATTCTCTCTCAATCTCCCTTCCACCCCACCCTTTTTCTATTTTTAAAAATTTCTCCTCTTTATTATTTCTCTTTTACTGGTTACTTTTGATTTTAATTTGCTCTTCTTCTACTTTCTTGAGGTATAACTTAAATAATTGATTTAAGAACTTTCTTCATCTTCTAATACAATCATTTAATGCTATAAATTTCTAAGCACTGCTTGAGATGCACCCCACACTCTTAGATATGTTTTGTTTTGATTTTCATCCAATGCAAACATCTTCTGATTTCCCTTGTGATTTCTTCTTTGGTCCATTGTTTATTTAAGAATATGCCATTTAATTAACAAATATTTGGGTATTTTCCAGATATCTTTTTGTTACTGAGTTCAAATTTATTTCTGTTGTATTCAGAGAATATGAATTATTCTGTGGCCCAGAATATGCTCTATCTTGGTAAATGTTCCATGAGCACTTGAAAAGAATGTACATCCTGCTGCTGTTGGATGGAGTGTTCCATAAATGTCAATTAGGTCAAGTTGATTGGTAGTGTTGTTGAATTCTTCTCTATTCTTACCGATTTTTTGTGTACTTGTTCTGCCAACATTCCTCTGAACTGAGAGGAATGTTGAAATCTCCAGCTATAACTGTAAATTTGCCTATTTCTTTTTTTAGTTCTATCAGTTTTTGTTTCATATATTTTGAAGCTCTGATGTTCAGTGCATACACATTTAGGACTGTAATGTCTTTTTGATTAATTGACGCATTTATTGTCATGAAATGTCTCTTTGTCCCTGGTAATATTCCTTGTTCTGAAGTCTACTTTGTATGATATAATCACTTGAAATTTCTTTGAATTAAGCTTTGCACTGTATATATTTGTCCATTTTTTTACTTTTAACCTATCACATATAAAATAGGCTTCTTATAGATGACATATAGTTGGATCTTGCCTTTTTACCCTGTCTTCAAATTTCTGTCTTTTAACTAGAGTATTTAGATGATTTTACATTTAGTGTAATTATTTATATCACTGGTTTAAACTTACCATCTTGCTATTTTTTAAAATCTGTCCTATGTGGGTTTTTATTTGTAATTTCTTTTGTTAGCTTTGCTTTTTTTTTTTTTTTAAACAAAATTCACATTTTATTTAGGTTGAAATAAACTATACAAAATTGATTTTCTTCACCAAAAATAACAGCAATATTTTCTATATTATTCCTAGATAAACCACAAAACACTTATTTTTGTAGGTTTTCTAGGTTTTGTTTGTAAATCAAGATGAGGCAGTAGATATAGTCATGGAAAAAGACAGAAGAAAACAGACAAATCAGTTGTCAGTATCCATGGTCTCTGATCCTGTCTTGACCATGAAACAGAAGTGTTCAACGTATACCTGTCAAAAAGCTTATGAAGATGTAGGCTCAATAAAGGAATGTAAACAGCAACAATCAGATGTGGAACAACAATGGCAGGCTCTTCCATTCAAACTTTAACTATAACTTGTTCCTTCAACTTCATTTGATAAAGGCAAAATCTACACTGAAATCCCTGTTTGGTGAGCTCACACGTTTCTCTTACAGTCTGATCATTTTAACGGTCCCTTACAGATTTTTAACAGCATACTTAAAATTCCTACTATTCAAAGGTCAGTCATGAGCTTCACTGTAATGTTTTATAAAATGTATTCCTTCCTCCCATACCTCCTCAAAATTTATTTTTTCAAAGAAATGATAACTAAGTACCTGACAACTGGATCCACAGTGACAAATGTTATATCTAAAATGACTTAACTAATACAATTTCAAAGTGCCATTAGCAGAGATCACACAGAGTGTAACATGGTACTTTCAATGCTATCTTCTGGAAGAACAGTTAGGTCTCCAAAGCATGGGCCTTCAAACGGGCCATTTAAACAGGCAGATTATCAATGACTAATGTACTCAAAGGGAGGCCTACAGGTCAAGATATTCAGTGATTAAGTGGCCTACGTACACCTTACAACTTTTCTGTAAGATATTTTCAAATTTCTTACAGATTTTTTCAAATATCAAATATAAGAGAAAGCCTATGTTAAAAGTCTCTTAGGTATTTTCAATGGTTTCTGAATTATCTGTAGGAAGTTCTGACTTACTTGTATAGAGTTTGATATATGTATCCACCATTAAATCCAAATCGTGTTTTATATCAAAATTTATGTTAAGCAAAGCCAAGTTACTTGACCTTTGGTCTGTCAAAGTGTTCCTCAGGTATGCTTTGAGACGCTTTCGTCCATTTTCATAGCGTTCATTCTCAACCTTCATCACAGGAAGAATACACAGGACCTTCAGCAATGCATAAACATTAGGAAAAAACTTGATGTCTGGCAGATGAAGGGCTTCATAAATAGTGGATGGAAGTTCTATATCTTTCCCTCTGTGTTTCCACTTGATTCTCCAACAATGCAGCTCAGCAGACAGTGTGTCAGGATTAGGTAAATCACTTCTGTACATGTCAGCATGATGCTCCTCTGATGTATTGAATTTAAGCTGTCCCATGGCTGAGGGTACGAGAGATAAGCATTTAAGAGCTTTGAGGTGTTGTTCTGAGAATATATCTTTCAGTTCCTGAATAATGTGTTCCACTGTTGGAACACTTAGAGTTTCTTTATAGTAACTCTCAGAGGTTAGCTGAGATTCCAGGTTACTGTGCTGAGCTCTGCGAAATTTCCCTGGGAGTTTCATCTGAATATCAAGTTTGGCTGCCAAATTTGTGGCTTCCTCAAACCAAAATTCATGATAAACTTCGATATTTTCCATCACTTCATTTAGTGAATGCAGCACTGCAGTCAAACTACTGGCTGCAAAGAAGACATCAGAAGTTTGCCCCTGAAGATTTTTCCCAAAGGCTCTTGTAAAAGATAGAACATTTTTGAGAACAACAATGGTAACGATGAAATCAAAATCTGTTACTGCACTACAGAGTACAAATGCTCGGCCAGCTATACAGTTATTCCATCTAACATTTGTGTCACTATTTATACCATCTAAACATAAAACAAGTGCTTGTAGGAGGTCCACTAAGATTTCAAAAGCATCGTGCCTGCCTGTCCACTGAGAATGGCAAATTTCCTTCAGTTCTTTGCCCCTTTCTTCATTGTTCTGAAATAGGACAGAAATTACATTGTCAAGTTCTAAAAGCAGTTGTGGTGATCGATGGAAAAAAGAACAAACTTCCTCAATTGTTCCTAACGCGACAGATACTCCCATAACAGGCACTGATTTTGCCAACCACATATTTAAGGCACAGGAAGAGCAGAGTGTGTAGATAGCTTGGGGATATTTCTCTAAAAGTCTAGAAGCAACAACTTTCATTTTGGAAGAAAATCCACTGGACACAATGTAAGCCTGGCCACGACAGTACTCCATGTTTAATCCCCACTTCTCAGTTATCGTAGTGTGAAATTTCACAGCCAAAATTTCTGCATCAGCTTCATAAGGCAGGAAGCCCACAAATTCCTCTCTCAGGTTGTGAGCTTCGTCAACAAACCTCACCAACACAGGCAGGTGCTCTTCCCCTGCTATGTCCACCACGTCGTCAGTGACGATGGAAAAGAAGTGAGAGTCTCTCACTTCCCTGAGGGTTTCTTCCCGAATGCAGCTCTCACAGATCTCTAGCATCTGTTTCTGCTGTGTTTTTGAACAGAACAATGTGTTAACTGCTGTTGTCTCAAAGCGCTTTCTCAGAACCTCTTCACCAGAATTGATCCGGCACTCCAGCAGTGCTTGAAAGTTATCAGGAGTAAAGAGACCTTCTGGGATTTCATCAGCTTCATGTCCATCCAGAGGTATGTTCTGTTTTCCCATAAGAATCAAAATTTCAAATAAAGATTTTAAGTATTCTTTGTTTTCCTTCTCTTCAAGGGTTAAAGGTAAAATGTCTTCATCCTGCTCTTCACCCCCTTCTTCTGCACTGGGGTTCTAAGCATTGCTGTTGTTTATTTCCTTATGTTTTGGTTCCTGTTCAGAAGTTTCATCAATTTTTTTCTGTTTCAGTGTCCTGATTTCATCTTCACTCAATTCTTTTATTCGTTTTCTGTGTCTACTGTGTGGATTATTCAAATGGCTGGTAAGATCAAATATTGTTGGTATTGCATTATCTCGAAGAACTGTCCTATAAGGGCTAGTTCTACAGATCATAGAAGTCTCAAAGTGTTTGGCACACAATCGATAATGTTTATTTAGTTGATCAGGTGTTTTATCTTCTAAGTCTGCTCTCCTACATTTCTCCACCCACTTCTGGCATCTGGCTGGATCCCGCGGGAACCTGAAAAAGGCCAGGTCCGACTGCGTGCTCTTCCGCGTGCAGTTGGGGGCCGCGCAGAAGTTCGGCATCGTTGTCTGCCCGCCGGCCGGCCCAGCCCTCCCCTCCCCGCCTCCTCAGGGCAGCCCGCCCGCCCGTCGGGGCCGGGGAGGGGACAGCTTTGCTTTTTTGTTAATCTTTTTTCTTAGTTGCTCTAGGGTTTACATTACACGTTTAACTTATCAAAGTCTACGTTCAAGTAACACTATGCCACCTCACATATACAGTAAAAACCTTATAACTGTATACTTCCAGTTCTCTCACATCCTTTGTGTATTGTCACCATACATGTTACTTATACATACATTTTAAACCTCAAATACATTATTATTATTTTATCTTGAAATAGTCAATTAAAGGCCCAAGAAGGAGTAACAGGGATCAGATTTACCCTCCCATCCAACACAGTAATTTTTTAAAACAGACACAATGTAAGAAGCAAAACTTTCAAAGACACTAGACATCGGGCAATTAAGGAGAATGGGAAACAGGGAATAAACCAAGTGAGCCCTGCAATTGCTGCAGCTTACTGCCTTGAAAGAGTTTTTAGGCCTCAGTGCAGGGAGGAGGAATCCAGGTGGAGCCTAGTGGATTCCTCAGGTTGAGGGGGTAAAGTTAAGCATCTGGAGAGATACAGGCAGCTCATATTCTCAAGTTAGAATAGCAAAAAGGAAAATGTTGCATAGAGAGAGAACCCTGGAAATCTACAGAGGCACCCTCGTAAAAATTCAGCAGAGTATGAATAAGTGCACGTACGTGAAGAAATTACCCATGGCTGGGGGAATAAAAACTCCATAAAAAGATTAGGAAACAGTGCCCAAAGCTCACACAGAGCCAGAGATAGTGCCTCTTCCCACTGTCAGAATGGAAAAGCTAATAATTCATGGGTTATTGGGTAGAATACACAGGAAGCTCTTGCCTCAATCATGGGAAATAATGAGCCCTAGAGAGTACTTCTCTAGATCTGCCTAACAAGTCATAAAAAAAAGATTCAAAAGGATCAATTCTTTCCAAGTAATTCAGCTTCATCATCCCAAAGAGGGGGGGAAAAAACCAAGAATATTTACAGGAATGTAAAAATAGCCAGGACTGAACAAGGTAAAATTCACAGTGTCTGAGATCCAATTAAAGATTACCAGCCATACAAAAAAGAAGAAAAACATGATCCATATTGAGGAAAATAATCAATGAACTGAACCAAACCCAGAACTGACAACAGATGTTAAAACTGGCAGACAAGGACATTAAAACTGTCATTATAACTATATTCCATATGTCCAAAAAGTTAAGTAGATACATAGATAATAGTTTTTAAAAAAATGAACATCTAGAATTGAAAGCTACAATGTCTGAGATGAAAAATCTCAAGTGTCTGAGATGGAATTAATGACAGACTAGACATGGCAGAAGAAAATATTAGTGAATTTGAAGGCATAGCACTAGAAACTATCCAAAATGAAACACATAGAAAAAAAATTTTTTTATACCAGAGCATCACTGAACTGTGAGACTTCAAGGAGACTGATACAGTATAAGTAATTGGAATCTCCAAAGGAGAGGAGAGTTGGGGGGTGGAGAGAAGAGAAAAAGTACTTGAAGAAATAGTAGCCAAAACTTTTTTTGAATTTGATGAAAACTATTAACCCATGAATCCAAGAAATGCAATGAATTCCAAGCACAAGAAACATGAAGAGAATGACCCCAAGGCATATCATAATCAAATTGCTCAAAATCAGTAATAAGAAGAAAAATCTTATCAGAGGAAAAAAGACACTTTAGAGAAAAAAAAAGGTAAGAATAATATTGCAGATTTCTTGTCAGAATAATTAAAGCAAAAATACAACTTTTTAATTACTGGGAAAAAATTCTCAACCTAAAATTCTATGCTCAGTGAAAATACCATTTAAAAATGAAAACAAGATGAATACATTTACAGATACTCAAAAGCTGAAAGAACTCAATGCCAGCAGATTTGCACTCCAAGAAATGTCAAAGGACATTCTTCAGACAGAAGGAGCATGACACCAGATGGAAATATGGAACTACACAAAGGAAAAAAAGAGCACTGGAACTGGTAACTACATTAATACAAATATTTTAAAGCTTTTAATTATGTGAATATCTTTAAAAGATAATTTATTGTTTGAACAAAATGATAATATATTGTGTAAAATGCATGACTACAATAGCACAAGGGCCAGGAAGAGAGAAATAGACATGTATAATTGTAAGATTCTTGTAATATGTATGTAGTGGTATATTACTTGAAGGTAGACTGTGATAAGTTAAAGAGGTAACTATAAACCCTAAAGCAAACACTACAATAATAAAACAAAGAGTGATATATAACAAACAAGCCAAGGATAAAATGGACTCATAAAAAAATACTCAATAAATCAAAAAAAAAGGAAGAAAAAAGAAAGAATAGATAAAAGGTTTAGTAAATAAATAGCAAAATGATAAATTTGAATATAACCATATCAATAACTACATTAAATGTACATGGTCAAAACACCCCAATTAAAAGGCAGAGTTCATCAGAGTGGATAAAAAAGCAAAGCTCAATTATATGCTGCCTACAAGAAATGCACTTTAACTGTAAAGACAATTAAGTGTAAAAGGTTAAAAAAATATAACATGCTAACAGTAAACAAAAGAAAGCTGTAGTGGCTATTTTAATATCAAACAAATATCTCAGAGCAAAGAATATTACCTAAGATAAAGATCTTCGTTTAAAATGATAAATGAGTCAATCAAGGAGAAGTAACTAACAATGCTAAACATTATGCCCTTAATAACAGAACTTCAAGATACGAGAAGCAAAAACTGTTAGAACTGGAAGGAGAAATAGAGAAATCCACAATTATAGTGGAAACAGTCAATACTCCTTTCTCAATAATAGAGGGAAAAGTAGGCAGAAAATCATTAAGGACATAGTAGATTTTTAACAACCCTACCAACCAAATTGACCTGAATGACACTTGCAGAAGACTCCAACAAACAATAGCAGAATATCGATTCTTTTCAAGTGAACATAAAACATTTATAAAGACAGACCATACTCTGGGTCATAAGACAAGTCACAATTAAGTAGAAATGATTCAAGTCCTACAATGAATGATCTACCAAAGCTCACGTGAGAAGAAATAGACACCCTGAATTACCCTATATCTATGAAAGCAGTTGAATTCCTTTCCATAAAGAAAACTCCAGGCCGATGGCTTCACTGGTGAATTCTACTAAACATTTATGAAGAAAATAATAACAATTCTACAGAAACTCTTCCAGAAAATAGAAGAGGAGGGAATACATCTCAATTACTTTTGTGGGGCAAGCATTACCCTGATATCAAAATCAAAGGCATTATAAGAAAGAAAACCGGGGGCTTCCCTGGTGGCGCAGTGGTTGAGAGTCCACCTGCCGATGCAGGGGACGCAGGTTCGTGCCCCGGTCCAGGAAGATCCCACATGCCGCGGAGCGGCTGGGTCCGTGAGCCATGGCCGCTGAGCCTGCGCGTCCGGAGCCTGTGCTCTGCAACGGGAGAGGCCACAATGGTGAGAGGCCCAAGTACCGCAAAAAAAAAAAAAAAAAAAGAAAACCTACAGTCCAATATTCTACAACAACAAAAAGCAAAATGCCTTAATAAAACATTAGTGAAGTAAATCCAGCAACATATGAAAAAGGTAGTACAACATGACTAGTGTAGCTTATTCCAAAAATTCAAAGTCGTTTTAACTTTCAAAAATCAACGTATTTCACCAGCTTAATAGACTGAAAAAGAAAAACCATATGATCATCTTAACAGATATAGAAAAGGCATTTGAGGAAATTAAATACTCATTCATAATTTTAAAAAGAAAATTCTCAGCAAACTAGGAATAGAAGGAAACTTCCTCAATCTGATAGAGGGTATTTATGAAAAACCAACAGCTAACATCACATTTAATGGTGAAAGACTGAATCCTTCCTCTTAATACTGGAAACAAAGTAAGGATGTCCACTCTCACCACTTCTACTGAACATTGTAATGGAGGTCCTAGCCAGTGTGAGCAGGCAAGAATAAAAGAAGGTATACAGATTGGAGGAGTTAAAACTATCTTCTTCACAGATGACATGATCATGTCTAAGAAGGAAATCCTAAGGGATGAAAAAGAAAGCTACTAGAATTGATAACTGACATGGTCACAGGATATAAAAATGTATTGTGTTTCTGTACACTAGGAATAAATCATTTGAAATTCAAAATTTTAAATACTATTTACAATAGAAAGGAAAATATTAAATACTGAATATTCTGGAATAGATTTAATAAAATATTTACAATTCCTGTACAAAAGAACCTTTCTCAGATAAATTAAAGAAGAACCAAATAATGGAGGGACGTACCATTTTCAGGAATCAGAAGATTCAATATCATTAAGACATCAATTCTCCCCAAATTGTTCCATTGGTTGCATGAAATCCCAATCAAGATCCAATCTCGTTTATTTGAAGAAAAAGCACAATTTGATTCTAAAATCTATATATATATATGTAAAGAACCTCAAAAAGCCAAAAACTTTGAGAAAAACAACAACAACAACAAAGTTGAGGGACGACACTATCTGTTTTCAAGACTTATTATACAGCTATACTAAAATATCATGGAATTGGAGTAAAGACAGACAGTAGTTCAGTAGAACAGAATAGAGAGATCAGAAATAGAACACTCATATATGGATAACTCAGTTTTTACTAAGGCACAAAGGCAATTTAGTGGAGAAAGGATGTTCTTTTGAAGAAGTGGTACTGGAACAATTGGATATTCATATGCAAAAATAAAAAGAACTTTGATTCATATAATATCATATATAAATAACACATACAAAAGTTAACTCAAAATGAATCATGTAACAAAATGTAAAGCCTAAAATTATAGCACTTCTAGAAGAAAACTGGGAAGAAAATCTTTGTTACCTTCAGTTAAGCAAAGATTTGGTAGATGTGGTACCAAAAGCATGAGCCACAAGAGAACAAATTGATAAACTGGACTTCATCAAAATTAAAAATGTCTGTTCTTACTCTTAAGAGAATAAATAGACAAGGGACAGACACACCTGGAGAAATCTTTGCAAAGTATATAACTAATAAAGAATTTGTATCCAGAATGTATAAAGAGATCTTGAAATTCAATAATATGAAAACAAACAATCCAATATAAAATTTGCAGAAGATATTTGTGAAACAGATACCTTACTAAGGAAGATATCCAAATAGCAAATGAGCACATGAAATGATGTTCAACATTAATAGTCATTAGGGAAATACAAATTAAGTGCCACTTCGTACCTATCAGAATGTCCAACATTAAAAAGACTGATTATACAAAATGTTGATGAGGATTTGGAAGAACTAGAACTCCCATACGTTGTTGGTGGTTATATAAAATGTACAAGCATTTTGGAAAAGAATCTGGTAGTTTATCTGGTTGTTAAATGTACACTGGTAATTTAATCCGGCCATTCCTCTTTTAGGTATTTACCCAACACATTACATATGTCCATACAAAAACATGTACATACATATTTATAGCAGACTTGTAATAGTCCCAAAATAGAAACAATTCAAACATCCAAACATTCCTCAACAGGTGAATGGATCAACACATCTTGGTGTATCCAAACAATGGGATACTGCTTAACAATAAAAAGTAGTAAAAGCCAGTCACAAAAGAATACATACTGCATGATTCCATATTTATAAAACTGTAGAAACTGCAAACTAATCTATATTGACATAAAGTAGATTAGTGTTTACTAACCTGCTTAGGTAGTGATGTGGGGAGATGTGGAAAGAAGGGATTGCAAAGAAGCACAAGGAAACTTTTTGAGATGAGGGATATGTTGAATTTCTTATTTGTGGTGATGGTTTCACTGGTGTGTACATGTGTCAAAACTTATCAAATACTTTAAATATGTGTAGTACTGTGTGTGAATTGTATTTCAATAAAACTGTAAAATATTTTTTCTTCCAGTTTTATTGAGATATAATTGATGTACAGCACTATATAAGTTTAAGGTATACAGTATAATAATTTGACTTACATACATCATGAAATGACTACAATTAGTTTAGTGAACATTCATCACCTCATGTAGATACAACATTAAAGAAATAAAAAAAAAGTTTCTTTTTCCTTGTGTTGAGAACTCTTAGGGTTTACTCTCTTAACAACTTTCCTATATAATGTACAGCAGTGTTATTTTTATCATGTTGTACATTACATCTCTAGTACTTACTTATCATGTGACTGGAGGTTTGTACCTTTTGACTGCCTTCCTCCAATTCCCCTTCCCCCAACTTCCCCACCTCTAGTAACCACAAATCTGATCTCTTTTTCTATGAGTTTGGTTGGTTGGTTTCTGAAGTATAATTGACCTACAACACTATGTTAGTTTGTGATACACAACATAGTGATTCAATATTTCTATACATTTCAAATGATCACTATGATAAGTCTAGTTTCCACCTGTCACCATACAAAGATATAACAATTATTGACTATATTCCCCACACTGTACAATTCATCTCCATGACATTGATTTTGTAACTAAAAATTTGTACCTCAATCTCCCTCACCTATTTCTCTTCTCTCCCACCCCCTCCCCTTGGCAACCACCTATTTGTTCTCTGTATCTATGACTGTTTTTGTTTCGTTATGTTTGTTCCTCTGTTTTGTTTTTTAGATTCCACATATAAGTGAAATCGTACAGTGTTTGTCTTTCTCTGTCTGACTTATTTCACTTAGCATAATACCCTCTACGTCTATCTATATTGTCACAAATGGCAAGCTGTAAAATATTTTAAGTCAATTATATTTTAAAGAGATCAAAAAGTATTTTTAAAATGTCTTTTATATTTATTCATATTTCTGCATTTCCACCACTCTTGATTTCTCTATTTCTATCCAAATTTCAACCAGGTATTATTTCCTCCTTGCACAATTTCCTTTAATGTTTCTTGTAGTGGATGTTTGCTGATGATGAATTTTCTTAGCTGTCATTGGACCAAAAGGTTTAATTTTATTTTCATTTTCAAAAACAAATTTTTTTCTGGGTATTAAATTCTAGGTTGATAATGTCTCTTTTAGTATTTAAAGACATTATTTCATTATCTTCTGGACTGAATAATGTCTCACAAGAAGTCTATTACCATTTCTATGTTCCTCTGTATGTGTCTTTTTCTTATGGCTGCTTTTAAATTTTTTATTTTATCAGTGGTTTCAGCAATTTTATTGCATTGTGTCCTGCTGTGGTTTTCTTTATGTTTCTCCTGCTGTGGGTTCATTGAGCTTCTTGGATCTGTGGGTTTATAGTTTTCAGCAAATTTGGAAAGGTTTTGGTCATTATTTGTTCAAAAAAATATTTGTCTCCTTTTGTGTGTGTGTGTGTGTGACTCATTGGATTGGCTGAAAATGTCCCACAGTTTTATGTATTTTTTTTCTATTTTTTTTTCCTCTCTGTGTACTTCAATTTGGATTATTTTTATTCCTGTGTCTTCAAGTTTACTGTCTTTTCTTCTGCTCTAATCCGTGGTGAATCCCATCCAATGTATTTCCAGATATTGAAAATACAGTGTAATTTAGATACTGAATTTTTCATTTCTAAAAATTCCACTTGAGTGCTTGTTATCAATATATCTTCTATTTCTCTCTGCATCACAGTCATAATTTCTTCTATTTTCTTGAACATAGGAAGCATATCCATGATAGTTGTTTTAACATCCTTGTCCACTAATTCGAGCATCTCTCTCATTTCTGGTCTATTTCTAATGTTTGATTTTTTCACCCAGAATGGATATTTTCCTGCTTCTTTGCATACCTGGCAAAATTATGGCCCTAAGAACACCCTATGCTCTAATCTAGAAAGCTGTGGATATACTACCTTACATAGAAAAAAAAGTACTTCGCAGATGTAATTAACTTTACTAATCATTTGACCTTAAGATAGGAAGATTATACTGTATTATCTAGGGTGAGCCTGATATAATCATATGGGTCCTTAAAGCAGAGGCAGAATAGGAAATCAGGGAGATTCAGAGCATGAGTGTAACTTGACGTACCATTGCTGATGTGTAGGTAAAGTGGGTATCGTGACAAGGAATGTGGGAAAGCCTCAAGGAGCTCAGGGCAGCCCCTAGCTGACAACCAGCCTAGCAATGGGACCTCAGGCCTACAACCACAAGAGCTGAGGTTAAGCTGGGAAGATGATCCAGAGGAGAGCTAAGCAAACTGGCTCCTTGATCTCAGCCTTGTGAGACCATAACCAGAGTGCCCTGATGAGCTGTGCTGTGCCTGGACTTCTGACCCCAGAAACTGTAAGATAATAATTGGGTGTTGTTTGAAGCCACTAAGTTTATGGTTATTTGTTATGGCAGCAATAGAAAACTAATACATCTGGTAACTTTTGGTTGGATGCCAGACATTGTGAATTGTACCTTGTTGGGGGCTAGATATTTATATGTTCCCATAATTTTTAGGCTTTGTTCTGGAACACAAGTTATTTGAAAATAGTTGCGTCGCAGGACTTCCCTGGTGGTCCAGTGGTGAAGAATCCACCTTGCAATGCAGGGGATGCTGGTTCGATCCCTGGTTGGGGAACCGGGATCCCATATGCCATGGGACAACTAAGCCCATGTGCCACAACTACTGAGTTTATGTGCCTCAACTAGAGCCTGTGTGCTGCAAACTACAGAGCCCACACACTCTGGAACCCACGTGGCACAACTACAGAGCCCACACACCCTGGAGCCTGCGCACCACAACTAGAGAAGAGAAAAAACCTGCACGCCGCAACTAGAGAGAAGCCCACGCGCCACAACGAAAGATCCTGCATGCCTCAACGAAGATCCCATGTGCTGCAACTAAGACCCGATTCAGCCAAAAATAAAATTTTAAAAATAATAAATAAATCTTTAAAAAAAATAGTTGGATCCTTTCAAGGCTTGTTATTTTATCTTTTTTTAGGCTGATTCCAGAGCACCTTTTGTTCTAGAGATAATTTAGCCCTACTATTCAGGACATACTTTTGGGGACTCTAGCTGACGTCTCCTGTACTACAAGGTTTTCCCACTCTGACTGGGGTGAACAAGAACAATTCCCAGGCCTGTTGGAGCTCTGGAAATTGTTCAGTCTGTTGCTCTCTAGTAGTTCTTTTCCTGGTGGTTTTTTTCACATGTGCTCAGGTGAGTTCTTAGCCAAAGACCCAAAAGGACCTGTCTGCTGTGCTCCAGAACTCTTTCTCTCTTTGCAGTTCTCACCTCTCCAGTACCCTTTCCCACAAATTCTAGCTACCTTGGTCTCTCCTAACTTCCATCTCTGTTTCCTCCATCCAGAGTGGTAAGTTGGTGAAACTGTGGGACTCACCTTGTTTGTTTCCTTTCTCTAAGCAATTACAGTCCTGTCCTGCCAGTTGTTCAATGTCAGAAAACCATCGTATCCTGTGTGTTGTCCAGATTTCTGGTTGTTTAAAATAAAAAGGTAAATTCAGTTCCCATTACACCTTTATGGCTAGAAACAGAAGTCTCTGGGGGAACATGTTAAATACTGAAGCATGGATCCCATCCCAGGATGTCCTGGGGGGCAGACCTGGGCATTTTTAAAAGCGCTCCTAGTGGTTCTAATGTGTAGCCAGGGTTGAGAGCCACTGACCTGGAAGAGCTGGAAAGTGAAACCAGCCAGCCTGACTGCAAGGTTTTCCACCCCATGGCACGTCCATGTCTTTCTCATCTGATCATCAGAGTCTGGGCTGCCTGCCTTATGCTGGGTTCTGTGGAGGTTGGACCAACCCATGTGCCAGGATGTCCTGAACAGCAGTGGGGCTCAGCTCCTGACTTTCCAGTGGCCCCACTGAAGGGCTGTGGGCTGAGGTGGCCCTTCGCACCTTCTCCTCAGCTCAGAGCCCCTCCTGACATTCAACTCCCATCTCTGCTCCTGCTTGAAGCTGCTGATAAAAACACAATCAGCCTCCTGAATTCCCCACTCACTCCCTAAAGATGGGGAGGCATCAGTTGCTATGGAGATGGCACAGCTGGAGCTATTTGGTAGGGGCAGAGGGACAGGGAGGATGGCTTCCCTGGGTCCTCCATTCCCCTCACACTTTGGGCCAGGGTGTCTGGATGTGTCAGGAGAGGGGAGTGGTCTCAGGAGAAAGTCATAGAATTCGGGGGGGGGGGTGTATCATTAGAGACTCTTTGTCCAATGTTTTCATTGTGCTGATGGGGAAGCCAAGCCCAGAGAAGCAAAGGGACTATCCCAAGGTCATTCAGAGTCCATGAGGGGCAGGGAGGGGGCAGGTGGATAGCCAAGTACCTTAGCCACCTGCCTACCTCTCCTAAGATCAAGGGCCTGCAAAGGAACCAGGCCATGTTAAGTGACTTGCCCAGGGTCCCTCAGCAGGCTGAAGCAGGGCTGAGGGCTCCGCTCTACAGACTGCTGCTCTGGAAGGTTGAAGGGCTGCTGCATCTTGGCTCACCCTCCCTTTCAGGGGCCTTGATTGAGCCGTGTGGTTCCCTTGGAAACAGAGCTGCTTGTCCCCTGGGGTCAGCAGCACTTAATCTACGGTTACTACAATTTTGATGCCAGTGGGGGAAGGGACCCAAACTCTCTCCACATTCCTACATCACCCTCCACACTGCTGCTTCATGAGGGTGCACGTGCTTTCCGTCCTCATTCTCACATGCAACTTCCTCACATGTGGGATACATGCATGCACACATGCATGCACACACACTTTCTCGCAAGCTCAGAGAGCTTTTAATGACTCTTGTTTTCTAACCCCCAACTGAAAAGGAACAATCGTGTTCCTACAAATTACCCTCCCTTTGTGCCCTGAGGTTGCCCTAGAAGTAGAATTGGAACACCCTTTCCTTTCAAATGCTATCTCCACAGCAGTATAATCAGATCAAGGGTAGGATAGGGGAAGCAGGCCAGACGATCCATTTTCCTTGCCCCTCTACCTCCTACAAGACTCCAATGTCTGCCAGGAAAGTCCAGGCTATGTTGGGACTTTGGACACAATGAAGTTTTAAAAAATCTGCATTACAATTCATCACATATACTCTGCTCCCGGTGGAGTCCTTTGAGGGCTGGCTTCCTGTTTAATCTCCACCCTAGCTCCCGATCACATTGGTTCTCACTGGGTGTGTGCTGAATAAAGCTATCCTGGGTTTCAGGAAGGCGGAGATGAAAACTTTGAGCCAAGATGGATGTGGTCCCACATCCCATGCCCTGATTCTGATCCATGAAAACTGTTGACATCAAGGAAGAAAAGGAACGGCTTCTAAAGTGTCAATTAGGGTTTACCAGGGACCCAGGCAGAGGATGGAAGGAGAAACATAGCCCAAACAAGAAAACAATAGGTTTGAAATGAACCTGTAGTTCATAGGATAGTTTCTGAATGAAGATAAACTGGGGGAAAAGAACTTCATGCAAATAATAGAAAAAAAAAAATAAAGGCAACAGCAGGACTTATAACCACTGGAAAGTCCAGGCAGTACAGTTAAACCAGGAGAAAGGAGGACCCTTGAGTCTTTTCTGGTGTCCTTCTCCAACAAGAAGAATGATCAGGAGCCTGACACAGGCTGTTGGTGAACACCTGCATAGTTATGTGATCAAATCCCTAAAGGCAAAGATATATGCATTTAATATTTTGATAGATATTATTAAACTATCCTTCAAACATATTGCAGCAACTTATACTTTCACCAACCATATATGAGTGCCCATTTCTCCATGTCCTCGCTAGCACTGGGTTTTATCAAATTTTAATTTTTGCTAATCTAATAATATACAGATTTAACCTTGTTTTGCATTAATGGTGAGAGATTGAGCACATTTTCATGTTTATTAGCCTTTTGTATTTCTCGCTTCTATAAACTGCCTGTTTAAATCCTCTACTCATTTTTCTCTTTTTCTTATTGATTTTTAAGACCTTTTTGTATGACAGAAAAATTAGTCTTGTCATATTTGTGGCAAACATTTTTGTAATTGGCTTTTACTTTGGAGAGGTCTTTTTTTCCATAGATATGTTTTTAAACGTTTATATAGCCAAATGCGAGGACTTTTTCTCTATGGTTTCCAGGCAGCTAGCTGCTTTAAACAAGTTTGCCTTCTAGTATGTACCAGTTACCTTTGAAGTTTCTGGAAGAACCAGCAGATATGTTTACAGAAGCTGAAACAGCAATCCTTGAAAAATCATGGAAAACTAAGGAGGGGCAAAAGGAGGTCAATAAATGTCCCAGTTTTCCAAAGAAGAGAAAGATTCCAGAAATGTTAGACAAATTAATTTTATGCTAGCTCCAAGTAAAATTGTAGAACTGACCATTAAGCAGGTAATTTGGGGTCAATTATCAAAGGGTGTGTGGGCATCAGGAGCTGGCATGGGTTCCCCAGGACGTCATGCTAAACCTACTCAGTTCCCATGTTTGTCAGGGTCCTGGACAGATGAATCAGAAGATTACTGTAGACCTAAGACTTCTGGGTAGGGCATTTGATAAAGTCTCTCAGGATTTCCCTGTGGACAGGATGTGAGCGAGATCCATAGCTGGTTGAACTATATCCAAAGAGATGAATTAATTAATCAATATCAAATTGGAGGGCACTCTAGAGGCTACAGAGCTTTCTCTGAACTTGACCATGTCTTGTTTAATGCTTTTATCAGTGGCTTGGATAAAGGCACAGAAGGCCACTTATCAGATTTACAGAGAACTCAGGCTGGGAGAGAAAATACAGTGGGACGTTGGAATCAAGATACAAAAAGATATTGCCAGCTTGAAACAGCGTTAAGAGGGGTAAATGTAAAATGCTGTGCTTTTTTGGTTGGGGGGGTGGGGGGTGGGGCAATGTTGTGAATAAGTAGAGCCTGGGAGAGATATGGGTTAAAAGCAGTAATTTATGTGGAAAAAGACAGACAAATTCCAGATGTGCCTGGTTTGGAAGAAAAGTCTTGGGACCCTGCAGGGACTGGTTCCGCTGGGCTCCATGCTGCCCTCATGGGGGGGTGGGGGGGTGGGGGGGCGTGGTTCCAAGATCGGGACATTCACCTGAAGAAAACCCAAAAGGACAAGCTACCGACACTAACCATGGCAGGGCTGTCCTGAGAAAAGAGAGCAGATGGATGCCTTTTGGCTCCAGCTGGCTGAATGAGATCCAGCTGGTACATTGACAAGGAGGAAAACTGAGGCTCAAAGAGAAGAATTCTCTAAACAGCAGACAGCTCAGAAGTCAGAGATCCATGCCTGAGCTGGGAGCTCCCTGGCCACCTTCTGGCTCAGGTGCAAGGCTGGAATAGATCGCTTTGCTGTAGCTTTGGATTCTACCAAAGTTCAAGGTCACTTTCAAATGCAAAAGCAGCTTCTAGATAAGCCCCAGTACCCATCCCTGCTAGGTTGCCATCCCTAAACCCCTACGGGGTAGAAATCCTGGACCCCCACACACACTGTGCTTCTTAGACATACCCTCTCCTCCTTACCCCAGTCTTGGGAGTCCCCAAAACATTTCAGGGCCTGGTGCTAGCTCAGTCACAGAGAAGAGGTCCCCAGCAGCTGGCACGAGGTCCCATTTTTAGGAATTCTGAATTCCTCAGGAGAAGCAGGGCCCAGACCCTCCCTGAGCAGAGCCTGGACTGGGGAGGCCTTGGGGTGGGGTTGGCTGGGAGGGGAGCTGACTTCTGAAAAAACTTGATCTTCTGTCCCTTCAGGCACCCCTTTCTGTGGCTGTGGGCTACTCACATCATATGACACTGTCAGGGCTACAGAAAAGGTTAGTGTCCAGGGTACATCACGACCTTCAGAATTACCTGGTCACAGGAACCAAACACCACAGATTCCCCAAGTCACCCCTAGGCACAGCTACCTGGGCACATGCTCAGTCCACCATGCCGGCCTTGGGGCTCCTGACCCCCATCACCCTCACGGGTATGTTTGAGGACATGGCCAGCAAGGCAGGTCCCATTTGCCCAGCCAGCTTCTGGCCCTGCATTTCACATGCCCGACACACACCACCTCCAGTCACTTCCGGCCACACAGCCACTTCCTGCCACACTCAGCAGCCCAGAGTGCCCTTTCAGTGGAAGGGCAGCCCAGCTGCCTTATCTCCCACCATCATTTGCATCCTCCGCTGGCCTCTGCTTCCTGCTTCCTTCCCTCACTCCCACCCTCCCTCTCTGCTCCTGTCCCTTCAGACCCAGGTCTGCTCCCAGCTCTGAAGTGACTTCCCAGTGCCCCCGCCCCACCTGTGAGCTGGGGGGAAGGGCGCTGAGGATCTTTCCAGGTTCTTCCTTGACTCCTCTGCCTCAAGCTTTCAGAACCTCAGTTTTCTCTATACAAAATGATGATCTTGCAGATTTCTTCTGCATCCAGCATCTAATAACCTCGCATTTTATACACTTCCACAATTCCAAAATCCAAATAAAAAATGGTCTGCATGTATTACGAGCCTACCACATGCCTGGCTCTGTGTGTCGTTCAAGCCTCTGGAAACACTGGGACCTGGTAGTGTTAGCCCAAGGGGAGGAGACCGAGGCAGCGCTGCGAGGTTATGTAACTCACCCAAGGTGAGCGAGCTGATCCATGGCGAGCCAGGACTGAAGCCAGGTGGTGGTGTGGGATCTGAAGATCCTAGAGCTCTGGGCTTCCACCTTATTTGTGCTGATCAGGATTTGGGGCCTACAGGATAAAGAAAACTCTTCTGCCCTGATAGCTCCAAGCTCAGAGGAGTGACGACGCCCCATACTGTCAGCCAAGTCTCTGAGGAGCCCCCCAAAGCCACTGCCCACCCCAATTTATTCCAAGGACAGGCTAACAGGAGATGGTCTTCCTGTGCAGTGCGAGGGATTCGGGTGAGGCAAGAAGTTTTGTTTAAAAAAATGATTTTTCATTTTTGTTGAAGTGAAACAATCAGTACCGATCGGCTGTGCTGAGGACAGCCTTGTCCTTGAGCCTCAGCCCTCAGTCCAGCTGCCCAGAGGCTGCCATGTATAATGCTTCGAGTTGTCCCTTCAGGTAGTTCTTTCATCTTTCCAGATGAAATGCTTTCGCAGCTATTTCTTTCTGATTTTAGCCATTTTCTATTGACTTGGTCAGAAACCAAAGACAGGATGTACACAAGTGCCCCAGGATCACGGTGGGAGGCAGGGAAGAATGCCTTTTCCTAGAAGAGAAGGGTTGAGGGGCCGGGCCTAGGGATGGCCTGTATCTTGTATGATAAAGGGGCAGCCGCGCTAAGGGGCAGGCGACCGCCTTCCAAGCCTGAGGCACCCACGGTTCCACGACTCCAAGAGCACGTCTCTCTCCAAGGCCCCAGGAAGCAGCAACCGGACGGTTCGCTGGCATCCCCGCTCCTGAGCTTAGCCCCTGGCACATGTGAGGGCTCAGGACACTCGGCTGTGATGATTATCACAGGTTCCCCTAGAGGCCCTGCAGCAGGGAGTCAGCTAGACCCGAGGTGAGACCCCTGCTCTGCTGCCTGAGGTTCTGAAAAGAATCAAACGTCCAAATTGCCTCTTACAGTTTACACAGCACTTTTACAACCACCCTGCGCGTGATGCATCGACATCATTCCAACCTGAAGGATGAATTAAATGAGGCTCAGAAGTCCCACAGCTGGAAGGCGCAGAACGGGCCTCGAAGGCCAGGTCCTCGAACTCATTCCTCTGTCCCAGGGCCCCATCCAGCCCCAGCCCCCCACAAAGAAGGGGGTTTTGAACAGAGGCTGCTCGGAGCAGCTGCCGAGTCGTGCAGAAGAGGGTGCCACCTGTCCTTCAGACTGATGTGAGACAAGGGGCTGGCTGCTCCCTCCTCGTTCGCGTGGAGTTGTCAGGAGCCCCCGTGCACGGTCACACAATTCTCATGGCCAGGCCCTCATCCCTGAGATCCAGGTCGGGCCCAGCTCACCTGTGAGAAACACTCTCGCAAGTACCCACCTCTCAGGGAAACACCGTAAATATTTGACCGGCTGGTGGGCTGGGCCGTGTCTAGGGCCACGTCCTGAGGCGGGTGTGGGCTCACTAGTCTTTAGGCAGCCGGTATGCTGACAGCTGTGGCCAAGCGGCTGCTTTGGCCTGAGGCGTCTGAGCACTGGCGCCTGAGGCTGTTGGGCGGGGCCGGTCCAACGCTAACGAGCGAGGGAGCAGCCCGCCCGCGCAACGGCCCCGCCCACCAGCTTCGTGACCAGAACAAGCTCCCCAAAATGGCTGCCGCCAGTGTCGGCAGTGTACTCCCCTGCACGCCTTCCCCAGGAGGCTCTCCGAGACCAGCAGGTAGGTCCGGCCCAGGCTCTATCAAGTAACTGCTTTTGCCCTGGGTCCCGCTGCACGTGAGAGTTTGTGTGCGTCCTCCAAGAGTGGAGTCTCTCTTTCCCCCAGTCCTGTGGGTCTCCCGCAATTAGGCCCCACTGACCTTCAAAGCCAGATGCTCTGGGGGCTTGTCTTCCTGGTTCCAGACACGCCCCCCCCCCCCCCCCCCGCCCCAGGCTGGGGAGCCTGACGTAGGGCTCAGAACTCTAACTCCTGTAGGAGAACCTCTGCAACCTAATTATTCTCCAGTCTGTGGGTCGCTCACCCCCTGGGGTTATGGGACTTGATTATATCGCGAGTCCGCCCCTCCTACCCCTCTCGTTGTGGTTCCTTCTTCATGTCTTCAGTTGTAGAAGATCTCTTCTGGTCGGTTCCAGTCTTTTTCATTGATGGTTGTTCTGCAGAGAGTTGTGATTTTGGTGTGCTCGTGAGAGGACGCGAGCTCAGGGTCTCCCTTCTCCGTCATCTTGGCCGACAGACACCTGTCTGAAAAGTGAAATTTCAGCCAAATGTCCAGATGTTTCCAAATAGCTATTGAGCACTGGGCACCCCAAACATCTGATGGCTGGAACTACCCCATCCACATGGCTGGGGTACAGCCACCCTCAACCTGTCATCTATGATTTTCTGTGACAAGATCCTGGGTGGGGGGCTCCATTTGGGTCCTGAGGGCTGCAGGTCTAGGAAGGATTTTACACACGTGGCACACCCTTGCCTCCCTTCAACCCTTTAGAGGAAGAAGGCTCTGGTCATCCTGTGGCCCCTCCTCTGCCCTGCTCCCACTCCAGGTCCAGCAGGGCAAGGACCATTTACTGCTAGTTTTTGGTTGGTTCTCTCTGGAGGCCTAGCCAGCACAGGCAGACGCTTGGAGCAGGTACATCCAGAAGCATGAAGGAAAATCAATGTCCCATTTGTCCGAGGACTCAGACTTCCCACGTCTTAGAGATGCGCACTCCACAACCACCAGACTGCCTCGTTTAGAAGGGAAACTGGAGGCCCAGAGAGGGACAATCCATTTCCCATGACAGAGCCTGACATTCCTCCCCACCGCCACCACCCCCCAGCCCGCCATTGTGCTCAGCCTCAAGCTGCCTCCTGGCTCTGGGGAGGGCGCCCCCCACCCTGGCTGAGCCTGGAACCTGAAGGGTAATTTCCTCCACCGTCTCTCCCAGCACCCCCAGCAGCACCGGACAGCTGGAGTCCCAGGGAGCGGCTGAATCCATCACCCGGGTCAAAGACGGGGCCTGGGGTATGTGTTATAACAAGAAAACCAATCAGAGCTGAAAATGAAAGGCAGTGGAGGTGTGAAGCGAGAATGGAGACTGCCAGATGGGACGCTTGGGTGGCTTGTGGCCTGTTCAGTCGGGTAGCCGCTGCCCGCACGCCTGCCCCCAGCAGGTGTGGGCCCTCCTCGGTGACCCGCTGTTCTAAGAAGAGGTGGCCAGTGGGAACCGTGGACCTGCCTGTCTCAACCTAAAGAGGTCTCCAGCCCAGGACTGGAGTGACAAGGGAAGGTGGGAGAAAATGTCTGTATTTATTAGTCTGTCAACCCTCAGGCACCTCTCAAAGTCAGTACCCAGATATTCCCTGTTGTGATACTCAGGCTGAGACAATCCTCACTCATCAGGAGTGATCTGGGGTTCTCGGAGACAGAGTCTGGGGGGGCCTCTGGATTCCAGGCTCCAAAACTCCCTCCCCATCAAAGCTAGGGGTGGGTATTGTGTGCATACCGGGTCCAGGGAACAGGTGATAAACACCGACCAAGCATGTGTCCTGGGCCCGGTCCACTTTCACTGAGTCCAGTGTCACACCTGTGAGAGAGAATTTTTGTGCCCACAGACTGGAACTCCCAGTGCTAAAGTGATTGCCCAAGGTCACAGACCGCGGAGGGGCAGAACAATGAGTGGGAAGCTGGGGGTCGCTGGAATAGACTCCCTGCCAGGCAGCTGGTCTCATCTGGGCCACAACCACGGTCCAGGTCTTCCTGAGGGGCCAGGCCCTCCACGTTCAGTGCCTAGAGCAGGCCCAAGCACAGTTTCCCCTCAACAAATACTGACAGAGCTCCTACTGTGTGCTGGGCACACAGCCGTAGTGGAGGCAACAGAGTCCTGTCCCCATGGACATTACCACTTAGAAGAGTTTAAAGCACTGAGTCCTCCCCTTCGTGTCTCCTCATTACCAATCTCCCACGGTGGGACCCCGTCTCAAGACACAGTGTCCCAGGACACAGTGTCCCAGGACACAGTGTCTCAGGACACAGTGTCCCAGGACACAGCATCAGAGAAGCCCAGATGGTCGGCCCCAGCTACTAGCTGCCCACCTGGATTACCACTCGTCCAAGATCCCATTTTACAGAAGGAGAAGGTGGGGTCCGCTGCACACAAAGGTGGGCAACTGAGCGGGGCCGCGTCCTGAGGCCTCCTGGCACCACTCCCCACCGGGTCCCCTGCCCCATGAGGTAGCAGTGGGCCTGCTCTCTGCTCGTACATGGCCGAGGGTTAGGCTGGCACATGGAGGCAGCTAAGGAGGGGGTGGGTGGGCAGTAGCATGGGAGGCTGTACCCCAGGGGCAGGCTGTCGGCCTGGGTGGCCTGTGGAGCCCAGGAAATGAAAGAGTGGGCAGAGAGGTGTGAGGAAGGCACGTCCTTCTGGGAGGCCAGCAGGAACAGGCGGGAGTCGGGGGAACCTGGATGCGAGGCTGGGCCGGCGGCATGCCTGTCTTCAGGCTGGGGGCGGGGGAGAGTTGTAGTGGGCTCTGGGCCCTCAACCTCGCCCTGCTCAGATCTCCAGACGAGAGCAGAGCCAGGTGGCACGGTCAGGCTGACAAGGTGACCGCCTGCTCTCGGAGGAGGGGAGCAGCTGGCCCAGGCTGAGCCCCTGCTTCCCCTCTGCCTGGCCACCTTGGCTGACATGCCCAGTTGCTCCGCTGGCCTTGGGCTCCCAGCAAAGCGTGGGAGAGGACCAGCAGCCGCTCTATTAGCACACAAAGGGTGGCCTGCAGCTGCTGACACCGGGTTAATTAAATCTATCTCCCCATCAATTCTCATTCAACTACTATTGACGGCCATTAGATGGGTGATAGAGTGACAAGGAAACAGTAATAGGCTTGTCTTAATCCTCACGCTGTGTGGAGAGGGGGCATTACGCTAGGGTCTCCCAGGAGAGTCACCCTCCTGCCGTGGTCCGCAGCTCCCTCCCAGGTTGACCTTGGCTCACCAGAGAGGCTGGTCCTCCACCATCTGGCAGCCAGACAGACGCACCTCACTTTTTGTTCATTTTGCAAATTCCTCCTGGGCTTCTCCTCTGCACCGAGCTGACAGGTAGAGAAGACCATGGCCAGGCTTGGACTGCCCCTTCGCACTGCACACTCAACCCAGCCCTTCCTCTAGCAAGTCAAGTCCATCCAAGGCTGTTCCCCCTTAGAAGCCCCAGGCCAAGCTCAACTCCTACAGCCCTTATGGTCCGGGCCACCCAGTCCCCCACTGGCACGCAGAATAATGCTCCTCCAAAGATGTCCACATCCCAGTCCCCGGGACCTATGACTGTTATCTCACACAGCAAAAGGCACGTGGCAAATGAGATTAATTTAAGGATCTGAGATGGAGAGATTATCCTAGATTATCCCAGAGGGCCCAGTATAATCACAAGGGTCCTTACAAAGAGACTAGCGAGACAGAGAAGATGTGACAGTGGAGGCGGTGTCAGACATGTGCAACGTGAGAAAGGCTGCACCAGCCATTGCTGTCCTTGAAGATAGGACGCCACAAGCCAAGGAATGCAGGAAGACTAGACACTGGAAAAGACAAGGAAACGGATTCTCCTCTGGGGGAGTGGCCCCACCAACACCTTTGTTTTAGCCCAGACAGAACAATTATAGACTTATGACATCTAGGGCCGTAAGAAAATTAATTTTTGTTTTAAACCAAGTTTGTGGTCATTTGTCACTGCAGAAGTAGGAGAGTAACACCCGTTATGCCCATCCTATGCTCTGCCTACAGCTGTGTAAGCCACCCCAGTTCACATCTCCCTGCCTTCACACATGCCGTGCCTTCCACCTGAGGAGCCATCCCTGGCTAGTTGCCAGTCTTACTTCGAATTTCTACCCAGCACCTCCTCTGTGAAGCCTTCCCTGATTTTCCCTCTGTGTGGACAGCTTCATACATCCCGTGCCTCCATTGTACTTGCACATTCCTCTCACTGCGTGCTGCTCAGTTTTGCATTCAGTGTGAACTCCTTTAGCAGGGAGTTTTATCCACCTTCATAAGACCTGATCCTCTCACACATGGCAGTTCAGTAAACTGTCACAAAATGACAACTGTAGGATGGCCTGGTCGGTTTTGTGCCGTATACAGAAGCAGTAGAGCAAGCTGGTTGAAAATGAGTTCATGCCAATTTTATATCAAGTGAAAAAATCAAACCTTAAATATTCATGCTGAGGTATTTAGGGGAAGTATACAAATATATACAGCTTATTTTTAAACACATCAAAAATAAGATGGGGGACTTCCCTGGTGGTCCAGTGGCTAAGACTCCACGCTCCCAATGCCGGGGGCCTGGGTTCGAAGCCTGGTCAGAGAACTAGATCCCACATGCCGCAACTAAGAGTTCGCCTGCCGCAACTAAAGATCCCATGTGCCACAAATAAGACCCGACACAGCCAAAATAAAAAGTATATATAAGATGGGAATGCACAGATAAGTTATAAAAACAAGCTTAGTGAAATGTTAATAGTGTATCGACGTTCCCTGTAAAAGTCTGTCAGCTGGGCTATGTTTGAATTGTTTTCACTGGGGAAAAACGTATACACCTATGATGATTAATTCTGTATCAACTTGACCAGGCTAAGGGATGCCCAGAGAGCTGTTAAAACATTGTTTCTGGGTGTATTCGTGAGGGTGTCTCTGCAAGAGATTAACACTTGAATAGGTAAACTGAGTAAAGATCTCCCTCATCATCAATTATAGAGGGCATCATTCCACCCCCTGAGGGCCTAGATAGAACAAAAAGGGCAGAGGTAGGTCTACTCTGCTCTCCACCTGACCTGACATCCATCTTCTTGTGCTTAGGCCCTCGACTCAGACCAGGACTGACATCAGCAGCACCTGCTGCTGCTTCTCAGGGATTGAAGTTTGGGCTGCGACTCTACCAACAGCATTCCCGAGTCTCCAGGTGGCAGATCATGGGACTCTTCAACCTCCATAATCATGTGAGCCAATTCTTTATAATAAGGATCTATATATATCCTATTGGTTCTGTTTCTCCAGAGAACCCCAGTACCCTAGAACTAGACAGTCTAAGATCATATCTTGCTACTGCCACTTCCCAGCCATATAAACTTAAGCAAATTACTTAACTCTTCCAGGCCTGTTTCCTCATTTATAAAATGAGACAGTAGCACCTTCTATGGTGTTAGCGTGACGACTCAGTGAGTTAATGCCTGTGAAGCACTCAGAAGCACCCTAAGTGCCCAGTAAACCTTAGTTAGTGTGGTCATCCCTTGATAAGCCCTACATTTCCTTCCTTGCCACCCTAGAAAGGTCACCAAGTGGCATGGCAGACACTTTGCAGCACCTTGGAGGCCCAGGAAGAGTTTCTGTTGGGACTGGGGACAGAGGGGTGAGAAAAGTATCTGCCAGTCAGCGTATTTTCAATCTGAATGAGGAGACTGAGTCCTTCCCACCTTCATGCCCAGCACATGCTGGACACTGCTGCTGCCTCCTGGGCATCAGGGCTGCCTTGGAGCTCTGGGCAAAGGGAACAGCCCAGCAACGTATAAATGCATCGGAGCGGCTTCTGGAAGGAACAGCAGTCAGTGGAGTTAACCATGGCCCTATTGAACAGAGCATGTGAATTTCTACTAGGAGCCATGGGCTCTGTTGGGAAAAACTATGTTGGTGTGTGCTTGGAACAGTTTTACTTGAAATATTGAGAGTGAGTGGGGGCGTGGAATGGAAACCCAGAGACCAACTAGGATGCTTCTGCAGCAATCCAGGGTAGACAGAGGCAGTGGTAGATGGGGGACTTATGTATGACTCTCCGCTTCCTGGTCTACAAAAACGATTCTTATTCTTAGCCTTTACTCCACGTCTGGCACATCCGGTTCACACCTGCTATTAAATTCAGTCAGGGGCCTTTTACCCCCACCTCGTACTGAGGTCCTTAAGAAGAGGGGTGATGTCAAATCCATCCGCATCCCGCAAACCTAAATAGGTACTTAGAGAGTAAGCAAACCCTTGCTAGAGTGAGAGGGGGACAAGCCTGGTGGGGTCCTGGTGCTCATGAGAGGGATGGAGGGAAGGAAAGGTACTGATTCTTACAGCTCAAGCTGCTTACAGCCCCCAGGAGCCCTAGAAGGAAGATGTCAAGGCAAAGGACAGGATCAGACCATTCCTCTCCTCTGGGTTTGGAAAAGGGTTGAAGGGTTGAGCCTCTTGCACCCAAGCTCTGAGCCATGCAGGCAAAGCACAGGTGAGAATAAGGCCTCTGGGTCAGAGGAGTGAGAGACACAGAACAGTCAGGGGCAAGAGGGGCATTGGCTTGGTTTAACTCCTGGTGGAGTTTCTCTAGGATAGAAGTGAAGGGCAGTTAGGGCACTGGGCCTGGTGGTCAAGAGGGGTTCCAAGCATAACCAGGGTGTGAGATCAGCAGGACAGGGGTTGCTGAAGATATCTTTCTTAGACACTCCAAGACCAGTTAAGACCACTTTCCCATAAAGGAAGGCTCATGAGCAGATCTAACCATGCTCTGACAGATGCTGCCTGTGTGTAGGTATCAAGATTAGACAGCAAATGAAGAGGAGCTGGCTTTGAAAAGGTAGGAGCTGTGACAGGTCATACAGGCTTAAAGGGACAGGCTGGGCCTTCAGCCTGGGGTAGTGCCTTAACCAAGGCCAAAGAACACGCATTAGAGTATCTTCAGTGTTGTCACACAATGGCTATATTGATCAGAAACACTAATTTAAGCCGAAAAGGAATTTGAATATATAGCCCGTGTAATGACTCAGGCAGATAACAGGGATCAGCCAGAACACTCCTTCCTCCCCACCCCCACCAAAAAAAATCACAGCCTAGAACTGCTTCAAGATCCCACTGCTTTCACCTTCAGGTGTGAGCTATAAGATTAGCTGAGGCAAATTATAGTTTCATATAAGACAGACATATCCAAAGGGCAAACATCTAGACAGAGGGCCAAGTTCGCAGCAAGTCATCCTTAAATGTTCACTTCAGTCCACCCCTTTTTGGTACCTAACGTCAACATCCACTCTTCCTATACTTCAAGGAAGTGTGATACAATTATTAGATACCCATTCTCTGGTCCCCCTAGCAAGGGGAGTATCCAAGTCAGCTGTATTCTACTGTAATCCAATATAAGGTGATACTCAGTTTTATCCCAATCCTGTCATATTGTGACCTATGGACTAAAGTGTCAACTGTCCCCCTTACAGAACGGGGGAAACATAAGTCACTACGATCATCGTAAGGACATTTTACTAGAACAAGGCCATGGTTACTTGTGACCCATCTTCCAAGACAGACTTCCTTGTTCCCTTTGCCTTCAGGAAACTTCAGCTGATTGGGTTATTTAGATGGAGGAATGATCCCGACCTTCATTACTGAGATCATATTGTTGGTGGCCCTGCTAGTAGGAGCTGCTGTGGTCCTGCTAACCCACCCGAGCACAAGGCGCTTTGGCAGGGCCAGACCTTCATTACTGAGAACCATATTGTTGGTGGCCCTGCTAGTAGGAGCTGCTGTGGTCCTGCTAACCCACCCGAGCACAAGGCGCTTTGGCAGGGGATTTCCTGGATTGTGCCTGCACACCCCCTGCCTCTATTGCATCGAGTGATCTTGTTTTCTTAGACAAGATCACCCCAGCCAACATTGTTAACCTGCCCCCAACCCACCTTTGCTGTTCAAAGTAGCAGAGGAATGACTAGAGCTTGTCTCTACCTCTAGTTCAACGATACTTGTATTCTCTGTTAAGATCCTTTCTTTTTTAACTACTAACGCTTCTAACCTAGCAGAGGCCAGAAACCTAGGAAGGGGAAATTTAATGAATAGAACCTTTGTTACAGTGGGAGGCGCCACCTTCTTTTCCACCATTCAGTAACTGGATCCCAGCAGTCTGGCTGTGAAGGAACCACCACCCCATTAGTCTCTGGTTTAGAACACATACCACAGCTTCTGATAGTATTGCAACCTCCCAGGCAGTGAATCCGAGGTAGCACAATGATGGAAGTTTCCATGGACTATTCCACAGTCCTATAAGGCTAGCTGCTTCTGGGAGGTGGGATGCATGTGAACACAAGAGGATTCCATGGGCTTCAGCCTATTGATTCACGCCAAGAAACTAGTTCCTTCATGAGATGCAGTGGATGGAGGATATTCAAGTTCGTGGATGCTTTTAATACACTGGGTGGGCAGGGAAAGGTATAATTCCTTGGATTTATCTGTTCTGGTAATGGCACATAGCTCTATATGAGTCCAGTGAAGGGAACCCTCCATCAGGTAGCTGACTGCTTTCCCAGGTTTATGTACTTTATCAGGGGCTCAGGGTCATTGTTGCTGGCAAGTTGGTCTCAGTATCTGAACTTCTCATAGTTCAGTCCGTATGAGAAGTTGATCCATGCATGGCCTCGATCTTGCCCCCATACCACTTCATTCATGAGTCCAGCAAGCACTGGGGTGCCTGAGGAAGGAGGCTGACCAGTCAGAGGGCAGACCACCTAGCTCATCTAATTGAGAGCCTTCTCCAGAGTGGGGCCTTTGTGAGCGTTCGCAAGGGATAGCGCCACAGAATTTTACCTGTGTACTTCTTCCCTAAGCCTCCTTGTCGCTAATCATATAATCTTGCTCCCAAGTCCATGACTGGCAGTCATCGCCTTAACCTTTACAGGTCTGTGTAGATTTTTTAGACCATTTGCCCTTCCAGGCAAGAGATAAAATGGCCTGCCCAAAGTCCTGCCTGTCAGAAAGGCTTCCTTTTCTGCGGTCCTTCAAGGTCACCTTGAGTGGGGCTAGAACACTATAGCAGTCTATCCAGCTGAGACTAGTATACTGTCTAGACTTGTATTTAGGTTTCTGTCCATGAGATAAGGATGGATCGACGGATAGGTGGCATGCACAGTCATTATGTTAACCAACTACTCGTGTAATTTACATGTGTTCTTAAGACCTAGCTGGACCTGCTCTTATGTAGAACTTCCATTTGATGAACCACTGGGCATGCCCAGTGACGGCTGGGTACATCACAGCTGGTTTGTGTAGACAGTATCCACTTTCTACCAGGGACCAAATAGCAAGTCAAGTGCCACTTCAAGAACAGTAACTTGCAGAAGGCAGCCTCACTTTGCCTTAAAACCTCAGGAGAATCTCAGTGGACGCCCCTGTCAGGGCTTGCCAGGAGTTCCATAATGCATCCTGATTTGCTACAGACACTTGTACACCAACATTCTTCTGGATCCTGGGAGCCAAGGGGCAGAGCTACTGCTCTGGGCGCCACTCAAAGCCAGCCTTTTTAGGTCACCACTGAAACCGGAACAAATATGGCATATGCTGTCTTCAGAAACCAAAAGCAGCCCACCGAGTGTAATGCTTCTTACCGAAAGGATGTAAGGAAGGCCCAGCAGCAGTGTGTCCACTGAAGCACAGCTCTGGGTGACAGACCACTCCCTTTGAGCAGCATGAAAGATGTGACAAGACCAAGCTGAGTGGTCACTTGTCAGCTTAAAGCCCATTGTTCTCAGCCACTGTTCTGTTTCCACATGCCACAGGCTGTGAGAATCTCACAGCTTCATACCAGCTGCATTATCACCGCCTTCAGCCCCAGCTGGGCCAGAATGCAGTCCATTTCCTTTAAGGTCTAGTTCTTTGCCAGCCAGCCCAGCTAGCAGTTCTCTCAGGCAAGGTTCTTGGTTATAAGGCAACAAAAACAAAAACTTTGCCAGCCAGCCCAGCTTGCCGTTCTCTCAGGCAAGGTTCTTGGTTATAAGTCAAGAGCGGGTATCCGAGTTTGCTTCCATAATGGCAAGTGGGTGCTGCTTCCCACTGGGACCAAAACGGTGAAAATGCAGGTACAGGCAGAGGGACTCAGACAAGCAGAAAAAGGAACTCATGAAGACTGGGAGTCGCCTGCAGGATCCTCAGGAGAGCTGGAGTCTGGCACACGGCAGACCTGTCTGGTGAGGATACCCCAGCCCCACCACTGAGTACTAGATGCTCTAGCCAACACTGCTGATGTGACAGATGTGGCCATCTCCAGTGCTGCCTGGAACCTGATCTTGTTGCATTTGTCACAGTTAGCAGAGAGAAGGTTATCATCCAGAGTCCTTGAAGCTTCGCCTCATTGGCTTCTATTCCAAATCCAGGGAGGGCACATCAATGGAGCCTTGGTCCCGTGTCTACATTCTACCTGCAAGAGGGGGTATCCGAGTTTGCTTCCGTAATGACAAGTGGGTGCTGCTTCCCTCTAGGACCAAAATGGTAAAAATCCAGGTACAGGCAGAAGTACTCAGACAAGTGGTGGTCAGAGTCAGCCAGCATGGCTAGGTTCATCCACACAACCCTGACTTCCCCAGGTTTGGCTCTCACCTGTTCGCACAGGATGGAAGTCCCTTGCCGTCTCTGCCACTCCTCAGGGAGGGCCACAGTCCAGGCTTCAGACAGATGCTGTCCTACTGGTTTTTTTGCCCTTGAGAATGCCTTTGTCCATAGAGCCACCAAGGGAACATCCCTGAAACCAAACCACAGCCACCATCAGAAGGCAGCTTCCATGCCTAGGGCCTGGGCTGCAAGGCCACCATCACCAGGGTGCCAGGGCAGTGCCTGACTCTGGGCAGAAAACAGGGTAAGCGAGAAAAGAAAGTGCTATTAACAGCCTGGTTAGGATGATACCCAGTGATCCAGACTACAATGTCCAGCCCCGCTTCACCCCTGCCCTTCGTGACCATAGCGCTTCCCATTCCATCTGCAATCCTTTTGCCATGACCCCGTGCTGGTGCAGAAGCAGGGCTACGTGATATGTTATCTGCTACTCCCGGGTCCCATCTCTCCCCACCCCAGGCCATGGGTTCACATGGCCTCCTGCAACTGGAGGCTACGGTATGCTGGCTCATGCCCTCCAGGCATGCGTTCGTGGATGGGGAACAGGTGGCTCGTGTAGTCCGGGCCCTGATCTACTCATTCTTGGCCTCTAGCCAAACACAATTGCTAGATTTTTCTGTCCTTCACATTGGCTTTGGCCCAAGTCTTCCTTCCATGTTCCCAAGAATTCTGGAACCTATACAGGTAAAGCAGGTCAGAGCAATGGTCTTGGATATTGAGTCCAAGCCTCCCACCATGGTGATATTTGTGCTGAGATGGTCTTCTGTCTTTTTAGCACAAGACTCCAGCCCCTAGTGATGCTACTGGGTGACCTTGGGACCTTACATATGGTGAATGGAAGACAATGTATGATGGAGGTCAGGGCAGACCAGTTAGATATATACAGAGACCCAAATTCCAGTGTACAGATGGAATTCTTTACCTGAATAGACGTCCGTGAGCTGTAATAAGGACACAGGGAAAGCTTTGGGCCACAGGTGAGAAGCCACTTCTGTTGAGTGTCAGAGTCTTGCTTTAGCACCAGGTTCACAGTCTATGTGAACCTACTGCAGGTTCTCAGAGGGGTCAGGAGCCGTGTGTGTAGTCAGGTGCGAACCCACACTAGGGCTGCTAGTCCTGTGGGCAGACGTGGCTTGGCCTTCTCAGCACATCTGTCTAGGGCCTGATGGCCTCAGCCATTGTGTACACCAGCCTGGTCGGATGGGTACAGAGTTTGCTTGGACTCTACTTGTTCAGTCGCCTGCTTGTCCTAGATTCTACCGGAAGAACAAAGTCAGGAGCCACTCACAGGGAAGGTTGATGCTCCCAGGAAGAAATAAAGGAAGAGATCCCTGGTTCTCGTGTGGCAGTTTCACGCCTGCTGGGGAGATCTTTTGGCTGCTCCATAGTAGTGACTGTGGAATCTAACGATCGTTTGGCATCCTGATGCTACAACCAGCTGCAGGACCACCACTAGTCAAACTGATGTATTGAGCTTTGCCAGCACGTGGACCAGGGGCCCGCATCCAAGCCAGTGGTCTCCAGCTTCAATTCGAGCTCAGCTACTGATACAAGTTCTAGTTCAAACATAGACTGTTGACTTAAAACACCTTCTATAAAACTTCTAGGAAATTCTGCTTCTGGTGCCTTCTCATCGCTGCCAGTGTTTCAGGCCAGATTAGTCCACCCAGTGATCTTTACTGGGTTCCAAAGAAAGTCCACAAGTTGGGGGTATACAAGCTGAAGATGGCAGCACCTCCTTCCACCATCTTGGTCACCATCCTTGGGTCTGGCCGCCGTAGAGGGTTGGTTCTCCCAGCCCCAATCTCTTGCCTCCTGCTTACCCTCCCCACATACCCACTTCTCCCCACTGAAAGCCTCAGGTTGGAGAAAGGCACCCCTGTGTTTGAGGGTTATTGTACTTGTGGCCTCAGCCTGATTTCAGGTGGTACTGAAGCCAGGGGTGAGTGACGGCCTGGACAGGCTTACACTTAGAGCTGCCCTTTGCTAGAAAAAGTCCCTGCTCTAGACCCCCGCTGTTAGGATTTCACTGTATCAGAGCAGAGTTTCTAAGCAGCACTGATCTCCCTGTGCAGAGGTAGAGAGGTCAGGAGGCCATAGCACCCAGGAGAGATGCCTCAAGACTTCTCTCTACAAAGGTCTAATGCTGGTAGCCTATTTCCACCTCCGAGACTATTACATTTTAGTGCTTGGAAGTATGACAAGGACACCAAGTACTTCAGCAAATCTCTGCTGGGGAACATGAGATGCTTAGATAGACCTGACTGGCCCAGTCTTGTCCACGAGAGCCCCCTGGCTCAAGCCCTCCAAGGCGAGTTTCACTCTAGCAACCATGGATTATGCTGATTCTATTATCCTGTGTTCTGTTCCATGCTCAGCCAGACCTCGGACCTATATAGAAAACTTAGAACTTCTAGTATATTGGTACCCTCTCAGCCTCTTGCCCTCCCTTCTCCAGTTTCTGCCAGTTGTGAGCAAATTCTCCCATCCCCAGAAATGCTGCCTGGGTCCAGACAGATTCCAGAGATATCATCCCTTCCTTCTGCTTATCACCTACACTCCGCTGATGCCTTCCTGCTTGGGTCGTTGTTTCTGCCTCAGCCTCAGCACATCCTAGGGCTAGAATTGCAAGAAGTGTGTGGAGGTCTTGTCTCCCCAGGCCTCTCCAGGCCTGTGATGCTTGCTTCCTGGGGATGCTAGTCTAGAAGGCCAGAGGCAAACCAGCTTGTACCTGGAAGTAGATCCATGCTCAGTGTTCCCAGCGTCTGTTCTCTTATACTTCCAAGACCATTCCTTTGGAGATATGGAAAGGGTGGGGAGGGTATAAGACTCGAAGGGATACCAGTCTGTACCCGCTGCCCCGACTATGCGTGACGTGCTTAGGACACCCTTAGAGTCTGGGCCAAGACCAGCCGCCATACTAGCCCAGCACCCTCTGCATCTGGCCTTAGCCTCCCTTGCCAGCTCAGGCCAAGAGACCCAGCTGCTAGGGCCCCAGGCACTGCCTAATCCAGGGGCACAAGAAAGAGTCACACGCCACTCCTGGAGAGCCAGTGCCCCCAGCAAGGCTACAGCTTTCTCTTCCTGCAGATTTAGGGAAGTTCAGTCTCACTCTTGGATAGAAAGGAAAGCTGTCTAGATGTGAAACTAGTACATTGGACTCACCCATGAACAGAGACCCTCGTTCAAGCAGGAGTCCTGAGGTCTATACCATCATAGGACAGGTGCTGGCAGCAAAGCCAGAGGTGTAGACCGCCAACAAGGGGGCCAGAGCAGCCTGAGGGGCAGCAGCCACACCAAAAGGTCAGAGGAAACAGGTAGGACATAGTCAACACCCCAGGTACTGGGCCACAAAGAGAACGTTAGGCAAGTCTGAGGACCAAGAGAGGAGGGTGGAAGAGAAAGATGAGAGGCCCTGGAGAACATACCTCATGGGCAACAGGGAATCGGGATGGGCCCTGGTATAGAGAGAACAGAGGTGCAGGAAGGCAGCCCAAGGCTTGATCCAAGGGTCAGGGCTCCTACCCAAAGCAGGCGGGAGCCAGAAACCTACACTGGATGGACCTCTAGCAACCCAAGGGCAAGTTCAAAGGGGAAGTATGTATGGGAGAGAATGGAGGGGAACCAGCAAGGCTGTGTAGAAGATGAAAACCTAAGCCATGTTTCCCCTCTGAGAGAGATCCTGCCATATACAATGTGCATTTGTTGAGCAGACACAGCCCTGTGAGCCAGTGGGTACCTCAGTACACCTGCTTCTAATCAGCTCAGCGGGGGGGGGGGGGCACCCAGCCCCGAAAGAAGCTTTGCAAGGTGCCTGCAGCCCTAACTTCTGCACAGGACCTCTGCTAAGAGATGCTCTTCCCTGGGGAGAAATGCAATTCTGAGCTCTGAATCAGAGTCAGAGCTTCCTGGTAAGCTTCCCATGCCAAGTGTAGGCTTTACCTGGCACAGCCCAGGGATGTCACATACTACTGTGACCTGTCATTCATTACACTGAGCTCTGTAAAGTCAGAGACTGGGCTCTCTTACATCCCAGGCCATGACAAAGCTGATGTCCAGTAGTGTGTGTGGAGTTTTTAATAGAAGAGAGACCCCCCCCCACAGGAAGTTTCTCAGGTCGAAGAGACAGGCAGGACCCTAGGTGATGTGTTCTAGGGTGACAGACTTGGAAGGTCTGTGGGACAGATGTTTAAGGAGGCTTCATAAGTGACCTTGGCTGTTCTAAGGACAGATCCTAAGCAGAGTAAGGCAGGACAGAACAGCTCCTGGGATAACTATGGCAGGACAATGGTGACCAGGCCATGGGCCAATTCTGGTCTCTGTCCAAGGCGGGACGAAGTGCTTGTCTGCTGTGATCTAGAAGACCCCTGTTCAAGGGGTATCCTTGAAGTCCCATCTTCTCTAATGGGACCAAGAAGCAACAGTATTAAGGGGGCTTTGGCCTCCTCGTGATTTCTGCTAACACCAGGCATGCCGTGTGCACGGTCTTCTGCTTAGGTCGATAGTCCACATACACAGCTGCATGACAAATATGACAAGCTCTCCCCACGTAAGAATTCTAAAGTAACTCCTGGGGCCAAGAGTTCTTAGGAGAAATGACCTGGGGAAAGAGGCAGGAAGGAGAGAGACTTACTTACATAAGTGAATCTAGCGGAGGGGTGGGCCCGGACAAGTTCCAGCCACATTTATTACTATCAGCCAGAACCTGACCCACATGACTAGGGTGAAGGGAAAACTGGGATTATATTAGGCAGATTTAGACCTCAGACTGCCCCATCCACTGGATTGTGAGCAAACTGCAATAGGTGAAAATCAGGGCTCAGAGGCAGGAGAAGCAAAACAGCTTTGAAGAGAAACCAGCAGCCCAGCTGGGACCCTAATGGACCTCACCAGGCAAGTTCCAGTGCCTGGCATAGCTGGGAGACAACACACAAGCAGGCAGAGTGCCCGGATGCCAAGAGCTGTGGCCGCCATTACCCTCGTTTCCATGGTTGGCAGGAACAGAGGCCCCAGGTAGAAGGGAAGGTGAACAAGTTTGATAGAACCAGGAAGCAGGCTCTGAAGACAAGTTTCCACATACAGCATTGAGTGGGTCAGGAGCCAGGACACTCATAGCTGGGGTCCCCAGATGCCACTACCTGCTGCAGTTAATTCTGGAGAGATGGGAAATGAGCAAGAAAAGCCATTGGGTCAAGTCCTGAACCACAACTGAAATAAGGTCCTGTTTTCCATCTAGATTCTAGAACAAGCAAGTTCTCCCCATACCTTGGCTCTCAGGGAGCCACACACCTGGGAGGTGAACTGAAGGGGATATCCAAGGTTGTTCCTGGGCATCCTGGGGATACCTTCCTCAGCCTGTGGCATCCTTCCCTGGCCTCAGGTATCCACTGAGGCAGATCCTAGAAGGCTTCCATGGAGTAAGGTCAGCAGCCAGCTTCTAACTAGACCCTCTATACAATTAACACAGTGACAGGAACTGAACAAGAGAAACAGAAGGGAAAGGTGAATGCAAACACTTTTTTCTCGGGAGACTTATTTTATCAGACATCATTCACTATCTTCAGCTTATGTGCTGCTGGACACTTTCCATAGTTAGAGTCTAGGTTCCCTAGAATTTAGAATCCATCTCTACCCTCTGACCTTCTCTAATTAGATTAAAAAAAAAAAAAGAAAAACCCACAATTGAACAGCCCATTCTCCATCTCACTTTGTCTGCCCCAATCTGATAGTCCATCCCTATCTTGATATTCTTCCTAAGGCCTCCAGTAGCCTACAAGTAGCTTATCCCCTACGGACACTTCTGTCGTCATCTCTATTGCTCTGTCTCCAGCTATAAACCCTGGACAGCAGAGGTGACAGAGTTTACAGGATTTCTTCTTAGTCCTGCTTCTCGACTTGTAGTCTAATTTGTTTTTGCCTCTAAGGAACTAGAAGGATGTCTCAGTTGATGTCACACTGTGGACCTAAAGACAACCACTAGATGACCAAAAGCTTTTTTTCTGCTTCTCTCCTTTAACCTGGTTCAATCTCCTAAGAATTTCTTGAACCCATCTGTTTCACTCTGACTCCCCAGACCCGTTTCCCTCACCCCCACCCTCTCACCTGAGGAGCTACAACTTTCTAAGAGGTCACTAGCACTTCATGCCGAAGTCCCAGCCAGGCTCTTGTCTGTAGGCCTGAGTTATTTTTAAAGATGGTCTGATCTAGTTACCAGCCTCCTGCCCTTGCTTAAATCCCTTTTATGGGATCCTAACTTTCCAAGGGCACACAATGGAGTCTTCGACTCAGCCTAAGAATCCCAGCAAGGTCTGACGCTGGCTGAAGTCTCTATTGTCAACCCTGGCCATCTTTTCCAAGTTGGGGTCATACCAGCTTTTTATCTGGAATCCATATGCCTAGATACCTTTAACCTTAAGTCAAAAACAGTTAGCAACCCAATTCTGACAAGGCACTGACTGAGAAACACTTGGAAATTATGGTAATTGCTACAAGATACTCTGTCCTCATTTCTTCAAATAAACTTACAAGACTAGGCACTTGAGCATCCAGCCCTATCTTCCAGGGAGTCCTGGGGTCTAAGGAGACTAAGACAGCTCCTTCCCCAATACCACCTTTAGTTTCTCTGCATCCCATAGTGTTCTACCTGGACTTCGGGAAATTTTCTATTTCCTAAGTGAGCTGGGGCCTCAGAGCTATAGGAGTCCAATGGGCAGCTGGCTTAGAGGTACCATGGTGTGGCCACAGGTCAACAATTAGAACGTGTTTATGAATCCTACCTAGTTGGTTTGGGGCCATCCTCGAGGCCTAACAGGGACACTAGGGAATCCCTTGAACTCAGTTCATCTTCCCCAGTCACCACTATACCACCCCACCCCCAATAAGCCAACTGCAAATGTAGTCATTCAAGATAAATATAATTATTCTACTATAGACCATGCTTAGTCCCCAGAGAGATTAGCATGTCAGGCCTCCCAATCAGGCCAAGTCTTATTCTCAGACATGGCACCTGAGGTGTCAGGTATATATAAAAGTGGTGGAAAGCAGGTGGCGATGCCTCTGGACTTGTTTGTACATTCAATCCTTATCCCAGGCCAGCCTTGAGTCTCTTCTTCATAGCCCCCAATGCTGCCTTTTTCTTTCTTTTTTTGCTGTGGGGCTGTAGCTCCTTCTCCCCTCAGATCCCTGTGTGCCATTGACTTAATGCGGTTTTTAGCTAATATCAGCTCCAGCTTCTCTCCTGTTCATCTCCAACCCCGGGACAGGCTCCTTGTATTTTAGTCAGAAGCACCTGTAATGGAAGGCATTTTCCAGAATCCAGGGCTGCCAGCTGACTTCCAGATGGAAGTTTCTAGATGGACCTGTCCAATTCTTGCTGCCTTGACTCTACACCCAAAACTATAGAAGAGCTGACAACTTAGTAAACAGACTCCTTGTGAAGACTTCCAGAACTATGCCTGTGGCCAGGCACCTGCTGGGTAGCCTCAGACCTTACCTATGCCCTCGACACCCTCGACAGCCTCAAGATCCACTCAGGAGTTGGAGCCCCCCTGGATGATAACTGTCAAACCTGGCTTTAATGGAAGCAAGGGATGATAAACTGACAATATTTGAGCAGGCTTGAGCCCTGAGAACCCACCCAGGCTGCCCAGCTCCCTTAGCCTGGGAGTTACTAGAAGAGAGGAGCCCAGAAGAACATACAGTAGAGAAAAGTATTCAGACACCCTGCTCTGTACTACAGAGCAGGTCACCAGTCAGGTAACTCTGATTCAGGGGGTGTCAGGAAATGCTACCTGGAAAAGGCCAGAAGGACCAGGACAATTGGCTCCCATACATACAGAGCAGGGCAGAGAACCAGGTGTCCAGATGCTCCCCTACTGTGTCCTCTCCTGCCCCCCACCCCCCGGCCCCCCGCACCTGGGGTAAATAACAGAGTCAAAGGAGAAGAGTGAAAAGCTGTCCCCACAGGCCACAGAAGACATGCTGAGGGAGCAGGGCTCTGCACACAGGGTAGGAAGAATGAGGCAAGAGCCCAGCACGTATCCCTGACCCTGCAGTCTGCCATGTCTTCTAGGCCAGCGAGGTCCCCAAGTGATAACCCCAGGAGCCTCACTGCAATTCCTTGCCTCCTAGGCGCTGCTTTGTACTGGCCTAGGGTGGCCTCTGGGGCAGCAGAAGCCTACCCCTTGGTAGGCTTCTCAAACCTCAGCCACTCTGAGTCTCAGGAATCCTCCCCAGGAGAGCACCTCTGCCAGCTTACAGGTGGGCCAGGGGGATAGAAAGAGACCCAGTGGCAAGCTAGGAGAGATTTAGAGTCTTCACCCCTGATAAGGTCAAGCCACCAATACAAATGGGCAACAGATCGGTTTGAGCTTCTATGATTGGAAGAGTCCACAAGTCTATGTAAGTGCCAGAGAACCGGATCAACACCTGGCTAAAGCCCCATGTGCTGCAGAAGAGTAGAAGCAGCAACACCAAAACATGAAGTGGATGCTGAGTTTTGGTTTCCCACTGGTTTTGTTTTATGTATTCTTGTGGTAGAATGTTCAAATGCTTCCCTTTAAAGTTCTAGTCCAAGATCTAGTTTTGTACTTTCTAATAAGATGTCATCTTCATCTGCTAAGTGTAGGAAAAGAGTTCTCTTACTAGCTTGAGAATTCTATGGAAAAAAAATCAGTGGTGTTCTAGCTTCAGTTTGTACCAGAGTAGAGACAGTTTGAACTCTCTTCCAGGGGGTGGCCTAAAGAAGTAAGAAGTGAGACCTTGGGAGAACAAGATCACCTGGTATCTTACCAGAAGTAGAGGGAACAGCAAGGCGTTTAAGCTCTGAACACAGCCTGGGCCCTAGGGTGACAGCTCTGGAGATCTGGATTTGTCCCAGAAGCAGCAAATGGCTGTCACAGCTGAGGCAGAGATGGGCAGTGATGGAGTTGGTTGGGAGAGTATTTCCCAGTCCATGGGGTACATGCATCAGTCCAGGTAATGCTAAGTTATGGTCTCGTAACTCAGGTCTAGATGGCTTGACACAAAGGTTTACGTCTGGCTCAAGTCTCATGAGAGTAAGGTGGTATGTGCAAGCTCTCTTCTTAGTACAGGCCCAGGAATGGCAGGTTCAGGGTCACCTCCACACAAGAACATGGGGAAAGCACACCTACCCCTCTAATGCCCTGGAACAGAAGTGACATCATTTCCTCTTCCATCACGTCAGTGAGGTACTCGTGACTTTTGGTGCACGGCGACAGGGAAAGAGGGCAGGGAGTCACTGAACATAACTGACAGCAAGATGCCCAGTGCCTGTCACAGTCACTGCATGTTACACTAACAGAAACAGCATCACTACCACACTGGCTGAAAAATTCTTTGAATGAGAACAGCCCTTGCCCCATCCCCCTCCCTGGCCAGTGGAGGATAGATGCCAGTAGTGGCCTCACATGTTGAATTTTACTGTTACCTTTATTACTAAACATATTAGCACAGAAGGACCTTTGGGGGCCAGCAACATTCAGGAACAGCCATGAATATGGATGGCTCAAAAAGTCAATCCGTCCCTTTGGGCACAAAGTCACCATCAGGGCAAGGCCTACCAGAGGCTTTGGCATAGTCTAAGATGCTACCTCGTCTTCTAGGAGCATCTGCTCTCAGCAATCTCCATGACTGCGGTTCTCACCACAACATCAGAACATGAAGGTGGGGTCAAAAGGGCCAGCCTTGGATGCCCCATGGGTGCTGTCAGCGTCAGACCCGCATAAGCCACAGCAGGTCTGAGTAAGATTCTAAGGTCTGCCTCCAGCAGTTGGCCTGACCCTAGTCTCAGTGGCATGCTCGTCATAGCAGCCTGTGAAGTCCATACAGCCTCATTCACCTGGAGGGCAGAGGCCTTCCTCCCATTCATTACCATATCCGCTGCCCAAGGTGATGCTGCAGTGTGAAGGGCTCACGCACACTTAGAGGGTGTTCACTAGCACAACCAACTGTAAGCTCCCATCTATTTCAAAGTGCCTGCTTTCCCCAGGATAACACCCCTGGGAACCTTTCAGTGAGAACACAAAAGCTCTTTAAAGAGAAGCTACTGAAAGTTAACTAGGTCCTCACAAGGTCTCTGCTAGTAAAGAGCAAATCTGAGAAAACTCGCTGTTGGAACAGAGGTACCGTCATGTGAAACAGCTGCATCAATCCCAGGAGGTGGGAGAAAACGAGTGGTGGACACCCAGGAGGACCAGGTTGGAGCTCCGTCTGCCAGTGTATCAAACCCTCTGCAGAGGAGACTGAGGGCAGCATTGCCTCTAAGTACAGCATCCCAGATCCAGGCAAGGACTGTCAGTGTGTGTCAGGATAGCTAATATGTGGAGGCAGGACACTCAATGTGTCTAATGCTGAAGTGATGACACATTGAATTTCTTCCTAATCACAAGGAGAGAGACATGAGGCATCAGACTGCCACCTTAAACCAGTAGAAATTCACTAATCGCATCTTCTGACGATACAACATGGAGTATTACCCAAAATAAATTTTAGTTCAACATTACACTAAACCTCAAACATTTAGATGCAAGTTCTAAGTTCCAGGATATACAGAAGATAGAAGTACAAGCTAGACAACAGTAAAAGGCAGCTACCAAACCAATCTAGAATGTGGGATGTCCTAGAACTTACCTGGTCTCTTAAAGATCAGAAGGGACTATAATAGATTGAAACTAGATATATAACCAGAAAAGGCATGGTAGGATTGAGAACTGTTTGGACAGGTTCTAGGGAACATTGGGGTCAATGGAAAAATCTGAAATGTGAGTTCAATGAGCTCTTACTGATGTGAAGATAGATCAATGACTGAAAGAATTATAAGATTGTATTCAGGTTTGGTCTCATTTCATACATAGAGAAATATCTGCCTAAGTACTAGACCACTGCAGTAGTGATCTCTGAGAGACATTTTTGCTTGTCTTTCTGGAGTAATGTGCTCCTTCTCATAACAACTGAGTTATTGTAAATACAGGAGAGTCTGGAAAAATGTGGTACATCTTTTTTGACTAAAGCTGAAGACTTGACATTAAATTCTCAAATGATCCCACAAGTTCAAGCTTGCTACATCTGCATGAACATGAAGAACTGACTTAGCTCTCTGGAGATAATACTGCAGATGTTCACTGGCTAGACAACCCCCAAAGTGGCTTCAGGCAGGCCAGCGTGGAAACACCAGCTCTGCTGACCAGTAGCCCACCACGGTGGGCAAATGCCTCTGGGCCAGTGTGAGGAGTCAGACAGCCTTCTTTCCTAGCTTGAATATGTTCTGGGCATTCAAAGGTATAACTTATTTTGGAGCACTCTGTGGAAGAATGATTTTATTGCTATGGAGTATCAGATTTAGTTCCCAGCCAGAAAAGTCACAGGCCCATTCCACTTATAACTATGGATGCAAAAGACTGAAAAGTTAGTTAACTGAATCCAATGGTGTACGTAAGATTATTCGATCAAGTAGGTTTTATCCCAGGAAAAAAAGGAGAGTTCAGATTCAGAAGTCTAAAGGTGTTTTACCATGTTAATACAAGGAAGAAAAAAAAGTCAAGTGCTTTTTCTTCTAGCAAGAAAGGTAGTTTACACCTGTTTAGGATTTAATTTAGCAAGCCAGGAAGAGGGAATGTACTTAACTATAAGGTTTCTAGTAATTAACTTAAGGTTCTAATAAGGTTCTGAGTGAATGAATAGTCCATGTTCTATAAAAGAATTAAGGATTTTGGTTCTCTCTAAATTCGTTTTATAAATTCAAAGTAATCCCAAATCCTTAATTTGAAGAATATGTTTACTCTAAAACCTATATGGAGAAGAGTGTCTACAAATAGCTAAGTCAACTTTAAAGTATAAAGGGGACTTGCCCTAGCAATAGATTGCTGTAGTGAGAGGCAGCATGGTATTTGCACAAGGACAGAGGAGCAAGGCCCAAGTGTGCAAAGGAACTATGACAAAGTCGCTACCACAGGTTAATGGTAAAGGATAAACTTGTTTAAATGGTATGGGGGAAAACCAGTTTACTCTAGTGAGAAAGATAGCTGAATACAATACCACTGTATGTTTCAAGTCTTTTAGAAAGCTCTTTAGCCATATTTTTATAATGGTGCCTAGACTGATTAGAGACCTAATATAATAGAAGAAAACAGGTTATGTGACTTTGGGATAGGAAACAATTTTGTTAGATCCTAATAGCATAAACCATAAGGCAAGACTTGAGGTTGATCAAATTTCTCTTCAATAGAAGATACTGAGAACAAAGTTATCAAAACAAGTTAGAATGTAATATAAAACCAATGAGGGACTATTCTCTTTGAATAAGAATCCCTTAAATATGAGACCTATGGAAACCCAAAAAAAGGCAAAGTCAAGGATACCCAAGACCCTATCATAAGAATGTCCAAACTCAGAAATGCAAATGATACTATGAGATCCCTTCATGCCCATTAAACGAGCAAGTGCCGGAGAGCTGGATTACATGAAATATTGACAGGGATGTAGGAATACAGAAATACTCATGCGATGCCATGGCAGTGTTTACTGGGTTGGTCGTTCTGGAGAACCATCTGGTATTGTTTAGTCGAATTAAGCAATTTTGTTCCTGGGGTAAAACCCAAAATGTTTTCCCTACAGGTAGCTAAGGCCACATGTGTAAGGATGTTCTTGGTGTTTGTGGTGACAGGGGCAATTAGTGTTCATTCCTGGGAGAACAGCGAGGAAAGATATGGTGGCCACAGCTCAGTATCATATAACAAAAACACTAGGTGTATGTATAATGTGAATCAGGTAAGACCTTGTAGGTAAGAGACAGGATGACCCATTAATATATGCACATGAGACATTTTATAGTAATGGAAGTAAGCTATCAGCACCATTATGGATGTCTACAAAGTACCCTACATGGCTTCCATGCTCTTCTATGTCTGGATTCATTGACCATGTAATCACTATGACCATGTACCCACTCATACTGCCATGTAGAGTTGAGCTCCATGTATTTCCCTGACATTAAGCACTACTTCCAAGACCATGATGCCCCTTTGGTCTGTCATCTTAGCATTTATTTTAGGGGTATCCTGAAGCAGAGTTTTTATTGGGTATGATAAAGCATGCTTACTCCCATAGGCCATGCTCAGACCAGCAGACAGTAACCATGCTTAAGGTATCCAGAATTAAATCCCATTAGATTCAGAACTAAGACAGTCCTGGATGAGGAAGGGGTCATATATACATATAAACACTAGGTTCTCATCAGGGTGAGTTTCAGGAACACCTGCTCCTGGCTATGAACTAGGCTTTGCCAGAGCTAAGTTGCCACCCTAGGGCTCACTGAGCCTGCTAGTTTCTTCTGTTTGCACGAGTATACTCTGAGGGCCAATGCCAGCTTTTCTCCTAGCAGCCTTTATGCCCTGGTTCCTAGGAAGAGCCAATGCAAGATCTTTGGTTAGTCACTGTCTCACAGATACAGGTTGATCCAGACTATGCTCAGAATCCCAGTGGTGCCTCTACCTCTGTTTCCACGTAATGCAGTCTGTGGTAGAGAAACCTAAATCTGAACTCACCCATTGGTCAGTTCAGTGCCTCCATATCAAGTGACCAGGTGCCATGACCTGGTCAGCAGCTTTAAGCACAAATCCTTTACATGCCCATATAGCCTGAGGCCCTCACCATCTGGTACAGAAAATCCAAGTCAAGCCATGAGCCACCTGGACTTTGCTGCTAGGCAGACCTCAAACTCTGCCAGAGACAGATACTATTTGTATGATTTCCTTGCTCCATGAGCCCAGGAAACTAAAGCCAACTGTCCGCTTAGGAGGCCCAGTAGAAATCAGAGTCAACTGGAAGACATCAGGGCAGGTCATCTCTGACCTCCAAGGCCCTGGTCAGGTCTAGTGGTCCCTACTAGTCCTGTGAGGTCAATTCAGTGGAAGGGAGGGCCTGGGGACATACTTGTACTTAGGAATGAAAAGAGCAGACAAGATCCAGTTAAGCAAGGACAGGTAATGTTGACCATGGCAACAAGTAATAAAGGTTTATATATCTCCGTCAGCCAGAAATGTCATGTCTAGATGACATTTATGTCTTGCCATATCCAACAGCCTTTTTGACGAAGGGTCTGTTCTTTATAGATGGACAAGTGTTTAGGTAGAGTCTCAGACCCTAAGAAAAAGGGTATGTACAATGCCATGTTCAAAAAGTCTAGGAGACCAATCAGGACCAAGGAAAGACTCTCCTGGAGAAAGGCCATGTCCCATGCTCAGCTGAGCATAGCATATACCTGCCAGTTTTCATGTGAATGGCTGCTACTACCATTTCTGTTCTCAGTTGTTGAAAATCAAGGCCTCAGATAGAAAAGAACAGGAAAACACTACCCTACAGAAAGACAGACTAAAGAGCAAGGCTCCAGAACAGAAGTAGCAAGGATGCCTAGATTGTCTCCTGCATTGATACATTGCAGAGAATAGTTACCCCCAGGAAGAAAAGAGGTAAAACTCCCAGTGGAAGTGAAAGGAAGTTCTGTCAGGTCTTATGACAAGAGAACTAGATAAAAGCCCTTTAGGTACCTCAATACCTGATCCTAGGACTCTTCCAGGATGAGTGATGCCTATGACCAGCTTCCAGGCCATCTCTTTAGTCAATGACAATGATCAAAGTAGATGAAACCCATTAAAGACATTGCTGGAGTAGGACAACCTCAAGTGTAGCTGTTAAACCCATTGTTTAAGTATGTTTATCCCATCACTGGGAACAGTGCCAACAGACAATGTCAACTGTCAATTCAAGGACTTCATATTGCTAACATGTACATATTGTACTATACTACCACAAAATAAGGTCCTAATTTAAGATATTGAGTTTATGTGGAAATGTCATTATTCACAGCGGCTCAGCCACTGCTGATGTGAAGCACATATTATCCAAGACTGAGGCAAGCTCCAAGTTGTGTCCTGATTCTGAAAGGTGGAGAGAGTAACAGTAAATATTGTGATTACTGAAAAAAAGATATTGAATTTATGAATTAGATTTAGGACTAGATCTGGAGTTATATGTTCTACGTGGAAAGGGTCGCATCCTGTTTTCTTTCATTGTACTAGTACGTGATTATTGAACGACTATAGTAACCAGTACACTTCTTGAAATTGACCATTTATATGTGCTTGTCATGGTAAAGATGTTTCTAGCATGGGAAGAGCCATTTACTACGTTCCTGAGATAGTGGTCAAGATAGTGGAAAAAGCAATCACAGGAAGTGCTACACAACTCAAAGTACAAGATGTTTCTCTTGAGATGGAGCTCCTTACTACATATGCATATTCAGCAGGAGTAAGGTCCCGGGGAACAATGGTGGAAGCTAAGGACAACAGGGTCTTAAGAGACTAGGTAAGAACCCAACCTGAACCTGAGCCAGGTCAGAACAAGAGAAAAGACTAATTTTGACAGTGCTGGGGAGCACCTGCCACGGCACTACGTGGGGGTCAGGCAGGACCAAGGACAGTTGCACTAACCTACCTGACCAAGAGCCTGCATCTAGCTTATGGGAAGCAGTGATGAGGCTGCCTAGTTGAAACAACAGCCAAACATTAATAAGGGGAAATACCAATACAGAGCTATCCCAAACCAGCTGATGGCCCCAGAAATTCTAGAGTCAGTCAGAAGGGTGAGAACTAGGACAATAGTCCAAAAGGACCCATTTCACAGGGCAGCAGACTGCGGGTAGGAGGGCCCCAGAGTGAAGAACACCCTGAGTCACAGGCAGAGAACAGAGCTTTCTTCAAGGGCTCCCAGCAAGGAGAACTCACCTGCTAGGAGACTCAACAGCTCAGTGACAGCATCTGTGACAGGAAAGAAACAACCCAGGAGGAAGTAACATTGCAGACCAGCTAGAGATGACATACAACTGGCCCTCATAAGCCAGTCACTTAGCCCCACATAGCTGCATATCCAAGTGTATTGTGTGTTTTACTTAAGATAGGTAAGAGTCTTTCAAAGAGAAGAGATTGGATTGGACTTTAAGGATCCCAAATAACACATCTGTATCATCCCTAGATGCTGATTCTAGAAGAGTCCTTCAGGTATTAGAGGAAACTCCCATGATATTTCACCTCAACCAGGATGACCAATGGACCCAACAGCCAAGCTTGAAAGGATTTTTAGAAATAGAGTTTTCTTCTCCATAGACCCAGGAAGTGTCTTATATGTACCTATGTAAGTCCCTATCAGTCAGACAGCCCCAGGTCCCATTCCTGGCCATGGCTCTACACAGCTATCTCCCTTGATACAATGGAACTCTTACCTCATTTAGCATAAGTCCCCTCTAGTGACTCACCAGCCTTTGTTAATCCTCCTGCAATGGCACTCTGCAGGGCTACAGCAAGAGTCTGGATTTGTCCTAGTTACCAACTGACACAGACAGCACTCCCATCAGAATCCCAGTACTGCTACCTGTCTCCTAGGAGGTCCTGCTCTCCTGCCTTAGCTTTCAGGCAACATCCGTGAAGATGAAGGCTGCCTTTAATGGATGGTAAGTATAAACCTTCCAAGGTGTTCCCAAGGAAGCTAGCCACCCCAGCTGAGTCAGTCCTTTTGCATCCTCAAGTCTAGACCCCTGACCTGCTGGCATAGTCCAAGAAAACCTAATCTCTTCCCATGAGACCATTCGAGTCATGCTTAGGTCCTCCAGGGGTTGTACTGCTTGGCCCACCCAGGTTCTGCCAGAGAGGGAGATATATCAGGAAGAACACTTTACACTGCCTCCTAAGATCCCTTGCCACTTAGCCCTAGGACTATTAGGCCAAGTCCATTGTCCAGAGACCAGAGATGCCTAGAAAAGTACATGCCATCGCATCTAGATCTCTGGCCACTGGCCTTGTAGTATCAGCAGTTTCTAAACAATTTATGATCTAGTATGCCTCCTGTACCTGTCAGCTCAACTTCAGGGAGAAGTGGTGGCCCAAGGGCATACCTATGCTCTGAATTTAAACCTCATTCTCAGGTTAGAGCACAGATGAAAGCCTGAAGATCTCATGATTAAGACGATTCTCACATATATCCTGGAAGTCAGTGAACGTTGTTAGAGTTGTATTCACATCCACACCTGCCTGCCCGGCAACTGGCCACATATGTAGGTGTGAAGCAAAGAAACTAAGCACGTTTACCAACAGTCTATCCTGACAGACTGTGCCAAGGGCCTTTTCTATACATATTGTGAAATGCTCTATGGAAAGCAAAATTCTACATTCAGAATCACAGATAACCATCCACAGGACTAGAGATCACACTGAAGGATCAGACCTGTGCTCAGAAGACCAGAGGAGCAATACAAGTTACATCTCATCCTAAGGCCACAAGGGACAGGGGTGCCAGATTTCTACATGAAAAAACAGGTTTTAGTGTAAAAGAAACTGGACCACAGGAAAGCATAATCCTGGGCTCAGCAGACCAGAGGAGCAGTCCAAGCTACTCTCCATCGTCAAGCCTCAAGTCCCAGGAATAGGGGTCCCAAGTTTCTACAGGTTTCCACAAAAGAAGCCAGGTTTTATTAGATCCAGCAGAAGTGTTGGACCACAGGAAAGGATCAGACCTGTGCTCAGCAGACTAGAGGTAAGCAATCTAAGCTATACTCCATCCTGATGCCACAAGTCCCAGTGACAGGGATAGGGGTTCCCAGGTTTCTACAGTTTAAGAAACCAGGCTTTAGATCCAACAGAGAAGTTGGACCATAGGAAAGGATCATCCTGGGCTCAGCAGACCAGAGAAGCAATGCATGCTACACTCCATCTTGATGCCTCAAGTCCCAGGGACAGGGGTGCCAGGTTTCTACAAGAAAAAACAGGTTTGGGTCTAAAAGAAACTGACCACAGGAAAGAATCATCCTGTACTTAGCAGACTAGAGATACTGCAAGCTAAGCCTCATCCTCATGCCTCAAGTCCCAGGTTCCAATATCCAGTTGTATTTTACCTCTAGAACATATACTCTAGGGAGCATACATGGAAGACGAAGACATCAGGGCACATAAAACAGTCAGGCAGACATGGGCAAGTTCCTAGCCTGAGGCAAAGCCAGTGATGGCTGTCTTCTTTAGGAACACATAGGGATCTATGTGACATATCTCCAGGTCGGTCCAGTCTATCTGGGGCCCAGGATACCAACTCATCTCTCAACAAGAAGGCAAACCTGAAACTTTTTCTCCTAGAGGCAGAAGATGCCTGTAACTGGATACATATGACACCTTTCTTGTCAAGCCCCATATCTAGGAGTTTCCATGTTTCTGCCTTTCTGAAGATGCTAAAAGACTTACCTAAAAGTTAGGTGTCCCAGAGATATTGGCATCTCAGAAGCCTATGAGAGTCCCAAGGATACCCTTGGGACACTAGCACAGCCAAGTGACTTTCCCATTTTACGTGAGATGCCCTGGAGGACTGACAGGGCTGCTGGAGCCCTCTCCACTCAGTCAGTACCTTCAGGGCCTCAATAGCAGAAGTGTCCTTCACTCACCTAATAGCATGCTGTACTGCTGAGCAGTCATTGACCTGCTGAAGCTTCTGCTCTAACCCCCCAGCTCTACTTTAGAGCTGGTCTTGTTCCCATAGGCCTCCGAGTCCAGGGTAAGGAGAAAATACGGCAAGAAGATATGTTCTTGGGCTTACTTGTCTGTTGGAAGGACTAAAGTGATGGGAACCTGAGATCACACTGGGGAATGCCAGTAGTCCTCAATGGTCGTGAATCTGGTTGAGATACTGATACATCTCGTTCTGCAGAAGGCTGCAGTTATACCAAGAGAAAGTGAAGAGTGAGCAACTGTGCATAAAATGGTTCTAGAACACATCAAGGACCTCACAAAATCCTAGATCCCAATGCAGTAGATCCCATGGCCAGCACAAGGAAAGACAGCTTGGGAAACATGCCAACCTAACCAAGAAGAGCTACAGCTGGACTGACCTAGGCAGAGCTAAGGACAGAGGGTCAGATGCTTTGGAGGCAACAGATTACAGGACCTGGGATGGGGCAGCCTAGAGGCCAGTCCAAGTGAAGAAAATACCGAGAAGTTGCATCTCTGGGACCACTGAAACACAGAAAGTAGAGAACAGAAGCGTATGTTGCCAGCCAAGGAGAAGAGTCTGGTGGGATGGAACCCACAATCAGCAGGGGAACGGCAGGGAGAAGTGCTGGTAAGAAATCAGCTTAAGGTTAGCTCTCCCAGTGAATTTCCAGTATACAGTACAGTGTGTTCTCAAAGATGGCAACTATGTGAGGTGATGGATGTGGTAAGCTGTGATGATTACAGTAGAAGTCATGGTGTGTATTTTATCATTTGGTCAATTCTACCTCAAGACAAAGCTTCTAGGGAAGAGGTAGATGTCATTGTGTCATGAAAAAACAAATCCATAGGAAACCCTCATGACAGAGGGAGAGAAAATAGTGACCCTAGAGGAGGAGATTTTAGGCCATGTCATGCTTTCGAGTTCTTTGTACAACTGGCCTCCATGAGCCACATGCTTAGCCTGCCACTGCCATAATTCCAGGTCTGTTTTTAAGGACAGTACCTAAACAACAGAAGCTCTGAAAGCTTTAGACTTACCTCCTGAAACATTCCTTCCTTATGTAGGTGATGGGGGAACAGGGAAAGACCACCCCAAGGTATATGGTCACTCACAGCCAAGTAAAGCATAGTCAACTTCTAGTTTCTGGTTTTACATGTAAAAAGCTTGGAAGTTGCCACTGTCCTGACAGGTTAAGCTGAGAAGACTGTAAAATGTTCTTGGACCCATAAGAAGGGAGGACATAGGACAAAGCACTGTGTCCCAGGACTGGGGAGACAGATTAATACAAGGAGCCACAGTTTACCCCAGCAGAGACTCAGGAGCTGAGCCTGCCATGAGAACCAGTGCTGGAGTAGGACAACCTCAAGTGTAACTGTTAAGTTGCTGGAGGCTTAGTGCAGACAGCCCTGTGAGTTAAATGCTCCAGGGGGACACAGTCATGGGGGGCCCACGGTATTGTGGCATTTCCCTCCAAGAACTCTACCAGGCTCCCCCACTGAATAGAGGAAAGACATCTGGCTCTGGCAGAAAGGGAAAAGAAACCTTTGTGAAATATGCCAGTGCACTCTTCTTAACAAGGCCTACCCTCAGGGGAAACCAGTTAACTAGGCCCTCACCTGCTAGGGTATGAGAGCCTAGCTGACCTGGGGAAGGGGAAATACTCAACTCCAGCCCACTCTAGCCAGCCTTTCCCACCTAAGGGGGGAGGAAAAAAGGAAAGATAATTGTGAGCCTATGCCTCTGGACAACTTCACTAAGAGAAAAAGTTTCACAGGACTACAGAACCCTTCCCTCTGCACTTTACTACCAAGTTACTGAAGACCTATCTACAGCAGTTCCTTGTACCTAGTATACCTTGTTTGGCTATCGAGAAAACGTTACAAGGCATACTGGAAGGCAGAAAACATTCAGGAGAAAGCAGACATCAGAACCAGACATTGCAGGAGTGTTGGAATTAGACCGGAAATTTAACTCTGATTAATATGCCAAGGGCTCTAATGGATAAAGTAGACCGCCTGTAAGAACAGATGGTCATGGACTTCCGTGGTGGCGCAGTGGTTAAGAATCCACCTGCCAGGCAGGGGACACAGGTTCGAGCCCTGGTCTGGGAAGATCCCACATGCCTCGGAGCAACTAAGCCCATGCACCACAACTACTGAGCCTGCACTTTAGAGCCCGCAAGCCACAACTACTGAGCCCGCGTGCCACAACTACTGAAGCCCACGCCCCTAGAGCCTGTGCTCCGCAACAAAAGGAGCCACCACAGTGAGAAGCCCATGCACCGCAGCAAAGAGTAGCCTCCGCGCGCCGCAACTAGAGGAAGCCTGCGCACAGCAATGAAGACCCAGTGCAGCCAAAAATAAATAAATAAATAAATTTTTAAAAAGAACAGGTGGTCATGTAATCAGATGGAAATCCTAAGAAAACACTAAAGAAAAAACTACAAAACAGGAATGAATAAGGCCTTTGATGTGCTTAAACTGGACATGGCTGGGGAAGAAGCAAGTTACAGGATATGTCAATAGAATCCTCAAAAACCAAAAGGACAAGTAGAATAAAAACTTTTTTAGGATATGTAAGGACTGGGGGCAAGGTGTAACATACACATGATGGGACTACCAGAGGAAAGAGGTATTTGAGGCAATAGTGACTGAAAATATCCCCACATTGATGTTAGACACCAAACCACAGATCTAGGAAGTTCAGAGCACTGAGCAGGGGAAATGACAAGCTATACTTTGAGTTACAGAAGAGTAAAATTCCTGAAAGCAGCAAGAAAAGATACCTTATATAGAAACAAAGAACCACATCCTACTTCTCAAACTATACAAAGAAGGAGAGTATAGTATTTGAGATGTTGAGAACTGTAGAATGCTGTATTCCACAGAACTACCCCTCAGAAGTGAAGACTCAAATCGAACTTGTTGCCAATAGACCTGTCTTGCAAGAAATGTTGGACGTTCTTTCAAAAGATATAGGTCAGAGACTCAGATCTATCGTTATATTGACAGGGAAGAATGGTAAGGGAAGGTCGGTTTCTTATTGTAATATGAGTTTATTTGTAACAATTTGATTATGTATGCTTATGTATACATAATTTACTTGTGAATAATACATAAGTCTGACAGAGATACAAGGGATGCAAAGGAATTTGGGTTTATAAGGTACTCATTACCCATATAGTGTTATTTGCAAGTGGACTTAGACTAGCTTACCTAAGAGCTGCCTATGATCAGGCTGACAAGGGCAACCACTAAAAAGTTGAAGTATAACTGATATTTTATGGAGAGCAACTAGCATCATGAGACACTCAATTAAATCCACAGAAGGCACAAGAGTGGAAGACAAGAATAGGAAAAGAACAAGGGCAACTAATAGTAAACAGTAATAATGTGGTAGATATTAATGTAATCAGTTACATTGACTGACTGTCAGTGGTCTAAATATACCAAATAAGAGATCACAGTGGATCAAAACACATGACCCAGCCATAGGTTATCTACAAGAAACTTTAAGACATAGGAGCAGACAAGGATATAGCATGCTAAAACTAGTCAGAAGCGAGCAAGAGTAGCTATTCAGTCAGAACTTCAAAATAAGGAAAGTTATGAGGGATAAAGAAGGGCTTTACATGAAAGGGTCAATTCTTCCAGAAGGCATAACAATTCTTAACGTGCATAAGCCTAACATTGTCAAACTACATGAGGCAGAAAGCTGATGAATCCATTATTATAGCTGGAGACCAACACCTTTCTCAGAAAATAGATGCAGGAAGCAGAAAGTTAGTTAAGGCATAGTTGAACTCAATCCGTATCAACTGGCTATAAAAGGACATGTCTAGGCTACCTCATTAAATAACAGCAGATATGTTTCTCAGGCTCACATGGAACATTCACCAAGATAGACCACGTTTTGGCCATAACTGACCGTAAGACACCTTAACAAATTTAAAAATAGAAATCATAATCTCTGCTTTCAGACTACAATGGAATTAAGCTGGAAGTCGGTAACACATAGCTGCAAGACCCTGAAATGCTAGGAGATTGCGCATACTTTTAAGTAACAGAGGTCATGCACATACATCTAAGTAACAGAGGTCAAAGAACTATTTAACTAGGTGAAAAGACAATTTATTAAAATGTGTTGTAGTGAAAAGCAGTACTTAGAGGGAAAATTGCAGCATTGAATGCATAAAGATCTAAAAATCTCGCTTCCTAAGGTAAGAACTTAAATGAAAGAGCAAGTTAAGTCCAAAGTTAGTGAAGAATTAGCAAAAATCTGAAATTGGTAACAGGAAATCAACGAAGCGGGAAAAAATATCTAGTGAAACCAAAAGCTCGTTTTTTAAGATCAAGAAAGTAAACTCCTAGCCAGGCTAAGAGAAGACAAGTTAGTATCTGAAAGTGAAAGAGGAGGCATCACTACAGATACTAAACATTTAAGGAAGTGAGGTCAGTTCTCTATAACCTTTACGACAGAAGCAGAGGGAATACTAAGGCCGAGGCCAGTATGATCCTAACACCTAAACCAGACAGACATCTTTCCACACACCACCTCACCTAAGAGCTGTCTATGATCAAGCTGACTAATGGATCCAGTCCAAGTTTAGGGAAAGTATCTAGAATTAAGCTCCTTTTTCATTATCTGGTTGCTATAGGGCTCCCAAGTAGGGCAGAGGGTCTTGTCTTGGAACAGCACAAAAGTTCTGTTCTTGGCTATGAAGCAGGCTTGGCAAAAGACCTCAGTCTTACCCCCATCTCTCTATATAACTGGCTCCCCACCAAGGGCTAGTTTCAGCTCCTCTCTTGCCAGCCTTCTATATCTGGCCCCTGAGAAGGACATTAAAGCATGATCCTTGAATGCCCCTTTCCCAGTTTAAGGGACTCGATCCCCCAGAATCCCAGTTCTGCCTCCAACTCCTAGTGTGTCCTGCAGCCCTGCCTCAGTTTTGAGGCAAGACCTACAGCAAAGTAGTTAAGGAACGTTTCAAAGGGTAGCTAGAACCAAATTCCTCGAGGTGTCCTGGCAGAAACCTGTCACCATAGCTTAGCAGTCATGTTATCTTCCAAATTCAAGCTCAAATTGGTGGGAAATGACCCAAGAAGCAAGGCAGAGTGCCTGTCACGGTCAGCCAGGAAAAAGTCCGGGACAGCAAGTAGAAGCTCTGCTTATACCTATCCCTCAGCCAGGGCACTGGCCAGCCTCCTGGGTATGGAGTAGTGGTAGTGGAGAAGCCAGGCCTTGAACCTGACTTTTTTTCTGAGAGACCACAGATGCCAAGAGCCCATTCTATAAATATCACGGCATGTTTAAATGGGGTCTAGGTCCCAAGAAGAACTCCATATTTGGAAGATCAAGAAACCGTCTTATCAGAACCTGGGAGAGGTTTCCTTGGAGGAGTAGACAGGTCCTGTTCTCAGCCAAGTAAGGTGCAGATTGAGGTTCTAATTCTCCTGATGCCATTGGCTACAAGTGCCACTGTTCTGGTTCTCTAAAGATCAGAGATGGACTTCCCAGGGAGGAAGAATAGGACTTAGACCAGGTAAAGCGCCTCTCTCTAACCTCAGACAGTATAGGGCAGGGCAGGAGCTGGGGCAGAAGCAGAGACACCCAGGATGTCCCACTTACAGCTGCCAGGGACTCAGAGGTAGTGTCCCTAGTAAAAAAAAAAAAAAGAAAGAAAAAAGAAAAAGCAGTCATGGCAGATCTTAGATGTAACCAAGTTCCATATACACAGCCTTAGATCTAGGGATGGGCTAGAAGGTCCTAACATGGCTCATACCTTCACACCAAGGACTACTGGTGCCAGAGAACACAAAGCCACAGCAATGACCTCAGACCTTAGCTTCTCTGCCTGGCATCTGCAAGACGGCAGCCAGCTTCAGGGAGACTCTCCAGCTGCTGGGTTCTAGTAATTTTCCAATCTTCTAGGGTGAAGGAGGCCCTCAGAATCGTGTAAGGCTGCCCGTTTAGCCACAGACAGCCATCAGAAGAGAAACCATAAAGAGAAACAGTACATCTAGGAGAGATTGTCTTATTTACAGGGGCCCCACCAGGCTCTAATATGGGACCACAGGCTATCAAGAACCTTCACACTGATATTTCAGTGTCTGAAGTAGCCCAGACCTCTTTCTAAACCAAGATCCTTCCCATATGCCTAGATATGGAAAGAAAGGCAAGCATTAGGTCTCATGGCCAGTGCTGGCCAAACCCATGTGTTCTTGGCCATTTTTTATGTATGGTTAGATACAGCTGACCCTATCAGGTGTCGAAAGGTCAGATCAGAAACAAGCCCTCATTGGAAGACTAGACTCTGGGCACAGCAAGGACGCTACAAGCTGCTTTTTGACTATGGGTGGTTGCTACACCATAATGCTGTCCTCTAGTTGATAAGAAAAGCCATCCCAGGTAGGGAGGGATGGATAAGAGGTGTTAGAGTAGGAAAGGACTCTGAGGTTAGACTTAAAGCAGAATCAGGACAAGGAACCAGAATGTGGTAAGAATACCAGAATCCATCTTCTGCAGCCATTGGGTAGAATGGTACTTCTTGTTAAGTGAGAGATCCTAGAATACTTTGAGAACAAGTACTGCATGGCATAAAATCTAGCCACAAGCAACAGAAGAGCCCAGCTTGACATATGCCTACATCCTAAGGGCGATAGGTACCCAGGATGAAGGGCCCCTAACATAGACCACAGGTTCAAGCTACATGCTCAAAGACTTACAGCACTGGGACCCCTGAATAGCCATCCTCAGACAGACTCTAAGAGAGAATTTCCAGGATTGTTCAGCCCAAGGGAGGCTCACAGCCAGCGAGTTCCCAGGCCATCCATCCAGTCATAAGTAGTGAGATATACCATGGGTAATACTACCAATTCCACCAACATGGCTAAAATCATTATAACTGAGAGAAGTAGCAACTGCACGCTTGAGATCCCACTTAAGGGGAGTCATGTACTTGAGTAGGCTTAGGACTGAGCCTGAAAGTATGTACAGCAACAGTTGTGTTAGTTTCTTCTGTAACCTTGTCTAAAGTTTCTGAAATTAAACAGAACCAAGCGTCTCTTATGCTTTCATGTGAAGGGTGACATTTAATAGGTAGGAAAGATTTTGGTTCTTAGGATTATATACAAACTTGTGAAAAGTATTCAATCTTTAATAAAGTGCCACAAGAAAACTCTGTACTATGGAAAGACCTACTATGTACTATGAGAAGACCTACTATGTTCTCTTATGAAAGAGGAGTTTCCTTCTCTACACACTCTGGGACACAAAGCAGCATGGAATTATTGTGGGATTCCATGCTAGAGGATACAGGGCCTTCAACTCCACCCAGGCCCAGGAAAGGCTAGCCTCAAATGCAAGTACCTCTGACATCATATGGAAGCATCATTTTCTACCCAATCATACTTCCTATACAGCCTCCAAATCAGGAACTTCTTCCTTCCTGCTCCTCTGAAAAATGGTAGAGCTGAAGGTCACCTAAGAGGTATAAGTGGGCCCCAGAACAGGTATCCTGGACCTGCAGGAGTCCTTAGGTGTTCATGCTCCAAGACATCACCAGCACACATTGGGCCACATCCAAATGTGGTTTGTATCTTGCCTGGCTGAGGCAGGGCATTCTTTACCTGATGGGCCCCTGTACCCCCTTCAATTCCGAGTACACTGGATATTCTCGAAGGGACAGGATGGTGGAGTAGAAGGACCTTTAGCTCACCTCCTCTCACAAGCACACCAAAAAATCACAACTGCTAAACAAACATCGATAGAAGACTGGAACCTACCAAAAAAGGTCTTCTACATCCAAAGATGTAAAGAAACCACAGTGAGACATTAGGAGGGGCACACTCATGAGATAATCAAATCTTAATAGATCTTATTATAGATCTTATTAACCTCAGCATAGGATTTAAGTAAAGAACATTTACCTTTTCACTTAGACATTTTATGGCTTCTTTGGCATATCTGAATGCCAGCATCGCTACTCATGCTCTTTGGGGCCGTTATTAAAATAAGTGTTACTTGAACATAGGCACTGTGATAACCCAATAGTTCACCTGATAACAAAGAGGTTACCGAGTGACTGGTGGGAAATGCTGGACAAAGACGAGTCACGCTTGGGACGTGATCATGCTACACAAAACATGCAGCTTAACTTATACATTGCTTTGTTCCAGAATTTCCCATTTAAGTTTCAGACCATAGCTGAAAACAGTTAACTGAAACCACAGAAAGCAAAACTGGAGAAAAGGGAGGGAACTCCTGTACATCCTTCAACCCCAGCCAATTTTGTGTATCCGGAATTCCACGGGATTGTGCTAGCAGCTTAGAGTGAACTGAACATCCATGGCATAAAGTTAGAAGTCTAAGCCGCTCTACCAATGTGATTTCCCTAGTCAAAGTGTTCCTACCAAGATCAAGATGGTTACAGCAAAGTACATTTCTACAAAGTAGAAGCAGAAAGCTGAGGGTGTTACTCCCACTAAAGGGCTAGTGCAGTTGTAGTACCTACTGCAGCCTTAAGTGTCACCTGACCCACATGGGGAGGAGTTGTAGGGAGTGTAGGAGACTGAGGCAGCTGCCTTCTAACTTCCAAGGGCCACACAGAAGCCTAAGTGTCAGGTGGCTAGTGGTAACAGGGGGGATGTCCCCCTGCTAGAGTTACCAGACTTACGAGGGAAAGAAGTTTGAGTTTCAGACAGACAGCAGCTAGTGTTTTAGTCTGATCATGCCCCAGATCCTGCATTTGATCTGTCAACCATGTACCCTGAAGACACTCAGTAGTCACCTGCACTTTCTTGCTGGACAGACCCTAGAGTCATGGGAAGAAAAACATCCATGGCCTGCCTGCAAACACCCTTACATGGAAGGCAAGATGTTCGGGATATACAAACTTGAGAAGCTTCCAGCTGACACAAGCCACCACAAGAGGACAACCAGGGCACTTTCTTGGCTCAAGAAAAGTGAAGGACCCCAAGGAGCTCCAGGGCCTCCGGGCTCACACCCAGAACCGCTGCCTTCCACCCTGCTGGCCACAGGAGGGTGGCAGATGGCACTTTCTCTGAGCCCTACACTTGGAGTTCCCCTGTGGTGACAACCGCTTTGTGAGCTGGTATAGAGGAGACACTAAATGGACTGTTTTTTCAGACTGCAGTTAGCCATTCATTCCTGTTCAGGCTGGTTGCACAGCCCGTATCTTAACTGTGCCTCTGAAGTAGGGGCAAATTCAGCAGCTCAGACAGGAAGATCTCCAGCTGAGCATCATTGAATCAAAGAGCAGGCGCTTCCTTCTTTGCTTAGATTTCCTATTCAGAAGGCAGTCTCAGGGGCTGTTCCTTCTAAACTGGCACACGGTTTAAATCACTGAACTGCTGGGTTAAGAAAAACATTAGGAAGGGGACAAATATGTCTGCACATGATAGTCATTATTAATATCCAAATCAGCATTAGTCACTGTTAATATCCAAACAAGCATTTTTCTAGTTTCCCAAACTAGAGAGTTATACAAAATTGGCTCAAGGGTCAAGATAAAAGACCATTCCAAAACTAAGTAGAGCACAGCAGTTTTGTTTTCGGTACTTTCAGTCATACCAAGTAGAAACTATAGGTATTCCCGGAGATGGAAACAACCTAAGTGTCCATCATCGGATGAATGAATAAAGAAGATGTGGCACGTATATACAATGGAATATTACTCAGCCATAAAAAGAAACAAAATTGAGCTATTTGTAGTGAGGTGGATGGACCTAGAGTCTGTCATACAGAGTGAAGTAAGTCAGAAAGAGAAAGACAAATACCGTATGCTAACACATATATATGGAATTTAAGGGAAAAAATGTCATGAAGAACCTAGGGGTAAGACAGGAATAAAGACAGACCTACTAGAGAATGGACTTGAGGATACGGGGAGGGGGAAGGGTAAGCTGTGACAAAGCGAGAGAGTGGCATGGACATATATACACTACCAAATGTAAAATAGCTAGTGGGAAGAAGCCGCATAGCACAGGGAGATCAGCTCGGTGCTTTGTGACCACCTAGAGGGGTGGGATAGGGAGGGTGGGAGGGAGGGAGACGCAAGAGGGAAGAGATATGGGAACATATGTATATGTCTAACTGATTCACTTTGTTATAAAGCAGAAACTAACACACCATTGTAAAGCAATTATACTGCAATAAAGATGTAAAAAAAAAAGATACTGTTTTTTTTCTTAAAAAGTACTTACGGTTAGGGCATCATTTTGGTTACTCTCAGTTTAGAGAGACTATGCCAGCTAGCAGGATTCCTTAGTTTTATACTTAGTCCTGAGTAACCAGGAAGACACACCTGGTTGACTTGTCTTTTTCATTGCAGGTTCTCAGTCATTTCATGACTAAGAGCGTCCCTCTACAGAATTTAAGAATAGTGCAGTTCCGTGGAAATTGCAGGATTTGGCCCTTGATGGGGGAGAGAGGAGCAACTCTTGGTAAGTAACCTTTGTACTTCAGTTTCTCTAACTGTAAAAGTGGTAGATATACATGTGTTTATGATCCCTGGGATGTTAGTTTAGTCTTTAAAACATCTGACACACCACCTCAGTTTTCATGTGTGAATTAGTTATTACTTTCTACCTTAAAGGAGTAGAGAATAAGCTGTTAGACATTTGAATTGCTTACTATTCACTCTAGCATGTAAATTGCATTCAGATGCTAGTTAACACCTGGCACAGGAGCTCCAGCAGCATTAGTTCTATGAAGTGAATATTCCCCTAAAACACCTGGGCATGATACCATGAAAAGAAATGGGCAAGACTTTATCTTGGCTAGTTTACCTTGGTTATTTACCAGGGATATTTTTTACCTGTCCCTTAAGAGAGGATCTTAGGGAGCTTCTGGGGATGCTAGCAGTAATTTTCGCTCTCAATGCTAGTTATATGAGTGTTTACTTTGGAAGTTCATCCAGCTGTATACTTGATTTGTGCACATTTCTTCATGTGTGTTTTCCATATTCCAGCATTCCAAGGATGCTCACAGACGCCATATCCAAAGTAAAATGAAACTATAGTTCAAGGCATACTCTTACAAAAAGCAAAGAGTTTCCATAAGAGTCAGGCTGTGTGACCACTAAGAGGGAGTCAGAGTCTCGAAGTCCAGGGTACTGGTATTCTGTGTAGTCACACAGGGGCTAGCTTTGTGAGATTGTTTACTCAGTCTTCACAAGCAGTTTAAGTTATAATGTGTGACTTCTACTTATTAGAGAGCTAACTTTGGGAAGCCATGGGGCTCTCTTACCCACAGTTCCATGACCACTTTGCACGCAGGGGTACTACAACTTTGAAATGGCTGATGGGTACGAGTTGGACCATCACAGTTCAGCTTGCTTTCCTGCTTTAGATGGAGCAAGGCAGCTAACAATTGCTACATCACTTCCCTACCTAACCTTCTCCCACAGTGTACTTGACCCAGTTGGACACTTCTACATGGATTGTGTCTCAGCCTGAAACTACCTAGTGACTAGAATTCCCCCTTTAAGATATCCAATTGGCTTTTAACCACTAATGTTTAAGACTGAGATGGTCAGCTTAGAAAGTTAGGAAAACAAAGTAAGCAGCATTTCATGTTCAACGGCATGGCAGGTTGTATTAGTAACACCTGGCGTTTTCACAGAGCTCAGCTTCAGTGGCTGAGAGGTTTCTCACATCACATCACTACTCAATGTGGGTGCTCCTGGTTGACCTCTCTTGTTCCTGTTCAGGGACTGGGGCTTCTTGCATATTGTGGCTTGACCCTCGCTGGAGTCTTCTCCATTAAACCGGTGGATATGGGGAAGAAAAAGATCGGTGGATATGGGAAAATTATGGGCCAGACTTACAAGTGACGTGCATTTCTTGTCATGTTCTACTGGCTAGAACTTGCCCCACGACCATACCTAGATGTAAGGGAGGCTAAGAGCTGGTCAAGCTTGGTAGCCAGGAGGGAACATGCATGCTGGAAGCACTAGCAATCTCTACCACAAGTGTATATTCTGAAGGTGTGTGTTTAAGAAGTCTGACATCTTCCCAAAGCCAAGGATCTTTAATATACCACACTAAATCTTGTTTGAAGAGGTTTTAACAATCATGGAATCTACGCTATTAAGAGACTTGTGTTTTGCGGATATGCATCCGTAGGATCTTTTTAAGAGAGACTGCTTGTTTGATCTGATCAGTACAAGTGTGACGTTAAGTGCCTTTAGGAGTCAGTCCCAAAATGTCCCTGGTGCCTTAGAACTGGCTCTGTTTTCTTGGCATGGATCATAAGAACTCTAGAAAGCCAGTGTTAAGGTTCTGTTCTGTTTCCTGACAGTATTCTTTTGGTCAGGTTTCAACCTCCTGCCTATTTTATCAAACGCCAACAGTTATGCTCCCAGACAGCTTTGACCTATACATACTAACACTGCTTTACAGATCTGTATAGAACCTGTTTTTTGAACTCACTTTTAAGCACCTGTAATGCTATGCATTCTAGTTGCTACAGAACAATTGTCTCCAATAGACAATGCTATATTCTCAATCTGACCTCCATGAAGACGTTCCATTCTGTTTCTATCATTAGCTAACAATTTAATAAAATCATTCATGGTTAAGTTATGGGAAGAGATAGAGAGAAAGAATGTGTTTCTGATGCCTTTTCTAAAAGGATTGTCCTTTAGAGGTAAATGATAGGGATTGCAACTTGGCAGCATGCTAGTAAGTGGAACGAGGTGATAGTCACGTGGCTGTTAATCTCAACAAGAAAACGGTAGAGGGTATATACCTCTTGATGCTACTACACAGCTACGTAAGAGGTACTCTTGCCAGGAAGTAAACTTGAAACATCTTTTAGAGCCAACCACAGATTTGACAGGAAACAGGAAAGAGGGGCACTTAAGGTAAGCCAGAGATGCAGTTAGATTCCCAGATGTGGGTGATTCTGTAAGATAAGAGACTCAAGAATTAGGGAAACAAGGAGAAACACACCAAGACACATAGTAATCAAACTGGCAAAAATTAAAGACAGAAAAATTATTGAAAGCAGCAAGGGAAAAATGACAAATAACATACAAGGGAACTCCCATAAGGTTAACAGCTGATTTCTCAGCAGAAACTCTACAAGCCAGAAGGGAGTGGCATGATATACTTAAAGTGATGAAAAGGAAGAACCTACAACCAAGATTACTCTACCTGGCAAGGATCTCATTCAGATTCGATGGAGAAATCAAAAGCTTTACAGACAAGCAAAAGTTAAGAGAATTCAGCACCACCAAACCAGCTCTACAACAAATGCTAAAGGAACTTCTCTAAGTGGGAAACACAAGAGAAGAAAAGGACCTACAAAAACAAACCCAAAACAATTAAGAAAATGGTCATAGGAACATATATCTTGATAATTACCTCAAACATGAATGGATTAAATGCTCCAACCAAAAGACACATGCTTGCTGAATGGATACAAAAACAAGACCCATATAGATGCTGTCTACAAGAGACCCAGTTCAGACCTAGGGACACATACAGACTGAAAGTGAGGGGATGGAAAAAGATATTCCATGCAAATGGAAATCAAAAGAAAGCTGGAGTAGCAATACTCATATCAGATAAAATAGACTTTAAAATAAAGAATGGGGGCTTCCCTGGTGGTGCAGTAGTTGAGAGTCTGCCTGCCGATGCAGGGGACACGGGTTCATGCCCCGGTCCGGGAGGATCCCACGGGCTGCGGAGCAGCTGGGCCAGTGAGCCATGGCCACTGAGCCTGCGCGTCTGGAGCCTGCGCTCTGCAACAGGAGAGGCCACAAGAGTGAGAGGCCCGTGTACCGCAAAAAAAAAAAAAAGAATGTTACAAGAGACAAGGAAGGACACTACATAATGATCAAGGGATCAATCCAAGAAGATGATATAGCAATTATAAATATATATGCACCCAACATAGGAGCACCTCAATGCATAAGGCAACTGTTAACAGCTCTAAAAGAGGAAATCAACAGTAACATAATAGTAGTGGGGGACTTTAACACCTCACTTACACCAATGGACAGATCATCCAAAATGAAAATAAGTAAGGAAACAGAAGCTTTAAATGACACAATAGACCAGATAGATTTAATTGATATTTATAGGACATTCCATCCAAAAACAGCAGATTACACTTTCTTCTCAAGCATGCACAGAACATTCTCCAGGATAGATCACATCTTGGGTCACAAATCAAGCCTCAGTAAATTTAAGAAAATTGAAATCATATCAAACATCTTTTCTGACCACAATGCTATGAGATTAGAAATGAAGTACAGGGAAAAAAACATAAAAAACACAAACACATGGAGGCTAAACAATATGTTACTAAATAACCAAGAGATCACTGAAGAAGAAATCAAAGAGGAAATCAAAGAATACCTAGAGACAAATGACAATGAAAACACGATGATCCAAAACCTATGGGATGCAGCAAAAGCAGTTCTAAGAGGGAAGTTTATAGCTATACAAGCCTACCTCAAGAAACAAGAAAAATCTCAAATAAACAATCTAACCTTGCACCTAAAGAGACTAGATAAAGAAGAACAAACAAAACCCAAAGTTAGCAGAAGGAAAGAAATCATAAAGATCAGAGCAGAAATAAATGAAATAGAAACAAAGAAAACAATAGCAAAGATCAATAAAACTAAAAGCTGGTTCTTTGAGAAGATAAACAAATTTATAAACCATTAGCCAGACTCATCAAGAAAAAGAGGGAGAGTACTCAAATCAATAAAGTTAGCAATGAAAAAGGAGAAGTTACAACAGACACCACAGAAATACAAAGCATCCTAAGAGACTACTACAAGCAACGCTATGCCAATAAAATGGACAATCTGGAAGAAATGGACAAATTCTTACAGAGGTATAACCTTCTGAGACTGAACCAGGAAGAAATAGAAAATAGGAACAGGCCAATCACAAGTAATGAAATTGAAACTGATTAAAAATCTTTCAACAAACAAAAGTCCAGGACCAGATGGCTTCACAGGTGAATTCTGTCAAACATTTAGAGAAGAGCTAACACCCGTCCTTCTCAAACTCTTCCAAAAATTGCAGAGGAAGGAACACTCTCAAACTCATGCTGTGAGGCCACCATCACCCTGATACCAAAACCAGACAAAGATACTACAGAAAAAGAAAATTACAGACCAATATCACTGATGAATATAGATGAAAAAATCCTCAACAAAATACTAGCAAACAGAATCCAACAACACATTAAAAGGATCATACACCATGATCAAGTGGGATTTATCCCAGGGATGCAAGGATTCTTCAATATACACAAATCAAACAGTGTGATACACCATATGAACAAACTGAAGGAGAAAAACCATATGATCGTCTCAATTGATGCAGAAAAAGCTTTTGGCAAAAATTCAACACCGATTTATGATAAAAAACTCCAGAAAGTAGGCATAGAGGGAACCTACCTCAACATAATAAAGGCCATATACGACAAACCCACAGCAAACATCATTCTCAATGGTGAAAAACTGAAAACATTTCCTCTAAGATCAGGAACAAGACAAGGATGTCCACTCTCACCACTATTTTTCAACATAGTTTTGGAAGTCCTACCCACGGCAATCAGAGAAGAAAAAGAAAAGGAATACAAATTGGAAAAGAAGAAGTAAAACTGTCACTGTTTGCAGATGACATGATACTATACATAGAGAATCCTAAAGATGCCACCAGAAAACTACTAGAGCTAATCAATGAATTTGGTAAAGTTGCAGGATACAAAATTAACGCACAGAAATCTTGTGCATTCCTATACACTACTGATGAAAAATCTGAAAGAGAAATTAAGGAAACACTTCCATTTACCATTTCAACAAAAGGAATAAAATACCTAGGAATAAACTCACCTAGGGAGACAAAAGACCTGTATGTGGAAAACTATAAGACACTGATGAAAGAAATTAAAGATGATACCAACAGATTGAGAGATATACCATGTTCTTGGATTGGAAGAATCAATATTGTGAAAATGACTATACTACCCAAAGCAATCTACAGATTCAATGCAATCCCTATCAAATTACCAATGGCATATTTTACAGAACTAGAACAAAAAATCTTAAAATTTATATGGAGACACAAAAGACCCCAAATAGCCAAAGCAGTCTCGCGGGAAAAAAAACGGAGCTGGAGGAATCAGACTCCTTGATTTCAGACTATACTACAAAGCTACAGTAATCAAGACAATATGGTACTGGCACAAAAACAGAAACATAGATCAGTGGAACAAGATAGAAAGCCCAGAGATAAACCCACGCACCTATGGTCAAGTAATCTATGACAAAGGAGGCAAGGATATACAATGGAGAAAAGACAGTCTCTTCAATAAGTGGTGCTGGGAAAACTGGACAGCTACATGTAAAAGAATGAAATTAGAACACTACCTAACACCATACACAAAATTAAACTCAAAATGGATTAGAGACCTAAATGTAAGACCGGACACTATAAAACTCTTAGAGGAAAACATAGGAAGAACACTCTTTGACATAAATCACAGCAAGATCCTTTTTGATCCACCTCGTAATGGAAATAAAAACAAAAATAAACAAATGGGACCTAATGAAACTTCAAAGCTTTTGCACAGCAAAGGAAACCATAAACAAGACGAAAAGACAACCCTCAGAATGGGAGAAAATATTTGCAAACGAATCAACCAACAAAGGATTAATCTCCAATATATATAAACAGCTCATGCAGCTCACTATTAAAAAAACAAACAACCCAATCGAAAAATGGGCAGAAGACCTAAATAGACATTTCTCCAAAGAAGACATACAAATGGCCAAGAAGCACATGAAGAGCTGCTCAACATCACTAATTATTAGAGAAATGCAAATCAAAACTACAATGAGGTACCACCTCACACCAGTTAGAATGGGCATCATCAGAAAATCTACAAACAACAAATGCTGGAGAGGATGTGGAGGAAAGGGAACCCTCTTGCACTGTTGGTAGGAATGTAAATTGATACAGCCACTATGGAGAACAGCATGGAGGTTCCTTAAAAAACCAAAAATAAATTTATCATATGATCCAGCAATCCCACTACTGGGCATATATCTAGAGAAAACCATAGTTCACAGACACATGCACCCCAATGTTCATTGCCGCACTATTTACAACAGCCAGGTCATGGAAGCAACCTAAATGCCCATTGACAGATGAATGGATAAAGAAGATGTGGTACATATATACAATGGAATATTACTCAGCCATAAAAAGGAACAAATTTGGGTCATTTGTTGAGACGTGAATGGATGTAGAGACTGTCATACAGAGTGAAGTAAGTCAGAAGAGAAAAACAAATATTGTATATTAACGCATATATGTAGAACCTAGAAAAATGGTACAGATGAACCAGTTTGCAGGGCAGAAATTGAGACACAGATGTAGAGAACAAATGTATGGACACCAAGGGGGGCAAGCAGCCGGGGGATGGGGGTGGTGGTGTGATGAACTGGGCGATTGGGATTGACATGTAAACACTGATGTGTATAAAATTGCTGACTAATAAGAACCTGCTGTATAAAAAAATAAAATTAAAACAAAAAAGAATTAGGGAAAGAAATATGTTGAGACATAAGATTCCAACCATTAGATTCTAGGTCCCATTAAAACTAGAATGAACTAGACTGGTAAAATGTGAACTCAGTATAATTGATACCCTAGTTTTGTTTAGGTGTGAGTAGTATTGTTAGGGTTCCCGCTCCAACTCCCTGTCTGAGAAATACTAAGGTATTTATATAAAGTTTAAGGGACAGATATTTTTGGAAGTAGGACTATTCAGCCATCTGTTTCTAGGCCACTAGGACACGATAGCCAATTATACATCTTCCCAAGTCCTTTTGTTGTCCCTTATTGGTGGGGGAGGAAGCTTTCCTGCAACAGATCTAGAATGTCACAGCCCATCCCTGATCTCCAGCAGAAGATTAACACAGCCTTGGCTGAGTTAAGGTCAAAGGGGCTGAGCTCAAGTCAGGCTCTTTCATCTAAGTACCTATTGCCCTGTCTACCTCCAGCAGTAAGATCCTATCCCCCTTCCCCCAACGTAAGAGTAAAGTACCTCCTAACAAAACATGTAAGGGTGTAAGGCATATGCCCAAGCCTCTAGGAAAGACGGAGCAAAGAGCCTCCTGGATGGAGCAGTATAGTGCATCTTGATCATTTTCTCCCATCCCTACCACCCACCTTCTCATTTGTGGCCAATAGATGGGAAGGCAAGTGTGAGAACATTGCACCTCATGGTCAGACATATGGATGCTTTCTAGTCATGTAGCAACTGTTTTAACATTGACAAACTGCCAAGCTAACAGCAGTTGTACTATTTTATATTCTCACCAACAGTGTATGCAAGTTCCAGTTTCTCTACCTCAACGCTTGTTGTCTTCATTATAGTCAACCTAATAAGTGATATTTGCACACTGCCTATGTCAGTTCATTTGGGTCCTTCAATGGTATGTGTGGCCCTTTCTCTCTATCCCTGTCTTTACTGCCTATCAACCGTGCCCTGAACGCTACTCCTAGGAGTTTGCCTGATGCTTTTATTGGTAGCAGTTAAAGCTAATCAGGTGCTGTCTTATAATACAGGTCTACTGAGGAAATTTAGTATTTGGCAGCACCTTTCTAAAGATTTTCCAAAATTAGATGCCTTGTTTCATTGTAGATCAGCACTGAAAAGTCACCTTTTGTGATCTGATGGTGAACACTAACTTTGAACCACAGATTTCTCAGAGAACAAGCTATTTCCTTTATTAGTAAACTCGTATGACCTATTCAATTTTTACTTCTATGACTAAGTCTTACGAAGTTTTGTCATTAGTACCTCTATAATATCCTCCATTTGGCCTCTTAGCCCACAAAACCTAAAGTATTTACTACCTGGACCTTTGTAGAAAGGGTTGCTGACCTCTTTTCTAAGAGGAAAAAACCATGGAACAATTCTAAGCCTGCTCCGATGTTAGCAATGTATTGCATTAGATATAGTATCTAATTTTCACCTCTAGAAGATAGTATAAGATCTCAGCCAAACCCAGGCAGGCAGAATATTGCATTTGAAAATGTGACCATAAGCCAAATCCAAAGTAAGGCCATTTAAACTTAAGGAACAAAAACCTGGCAAGAGGCAATTCAGGCTGGAAGGAGTTGTAAGCCCAAAGCTCAACATGCTTAGCTAATCCGGCTGCCTTCATTTGCCATTAAGTGGTCTCTTGTGGTTTCCCCTAAGCCTCTCCTCACTAACCATTTCCAAAGTGAAGATTCAGTCATTAAGCAGGTTGTGGAGACACCACATGTGAATGAGCAGACAGGCAGGGGAGCTACTGTCACATCACAGCCCCTGCAGCCTTATTCACTAGCACAACTGTATTTTCAGCTTAAGTGTTAATTCCAAAAGTTAGCTACGCTAGTTACTTACAAGACTAGCTTACTTGAATTGACAGGTCAGGTGGTAGGAATTAAGACTTGCTTATAAAAGACTTAGTGACTGACAGTGAACGTAACAAGTACATCTCAAAGAAACCAACGGATCAGACTTTCTCCACGAGACTGGGTGTTTGGTCTTGATACTATGGCATTGATTTAAAAAGGCGGATTCAATTCCATGTCACCTTTTACTCCACTCTGCAAGTTACAGATGTTATAGCCTCCTATGTTCTTGGAACATCAGTGAGAAGGCATAGATATGACAGAAGGAGCCATCATTTTTAGATGTTTGGACACAGCAAAGTATCCCCAGAAGTTGGCTTTGAGAAGTCAGATTTATATATCCCTCGCTACAGATGGATTACATGTCTAGTTAAGATTGTTGTAGCCCCTAGAATACCCAGGAAGTTCTTAAAGTTCAGAAACAAAAGCAAATATGTAGCCCAAAGATGATATTTCAGAGAGGTCAGGGAAGCATAGATTTAATATTCTCGAGACTGTAGAGAATTAAGGAAAGTCTGCAAGGTCACTGATGTCCAATCTGAGGCCAGGAGATTGGAAGCCCAGCATTTGACCACAGCAGTGATTATGGTCAGGATAGAAGGAGTAATACCACCAGCAGTGGTTCTGCAAGTACAACTGCAGAAGTGAGAATTTCCCACTTTTATGTCTGTTCAAAATGTCTAAACTGGGCTTCCCTGGTGGTGCAGTGGTTGGGAGTCTGCCTGCCGATGCAGGGGACACGTGTTCGTGCCCCGGTCTGGGAAGATCCCACATGCCGCCGAGCAGCTGGGCCCGTGAGCCGTGGCCGCTGAGCCTGCGCGTCCGGAGCCTGTGCTCCGCAACGGGAGAGGCCACAGCAGTGAGAGGCCCGCGTACCGCAAAAAAAAAAAAAAAAGTCTAAACTAAGTGTTAGAGTAGAAAAAGGGATAATGTTCAACCTTGAGGGTAAGAAATCATTAATACCCAAATCACAAGTCATAATGGGATGAGACTAGAGAAGGACTAAGCAGAAATATTTAGGCTTGTTTTTTCATATCAGAACTAGACAAGTGACTAGAAAGGAGATCAGCACTAGAAAGTGACAAGGGACATCTGTAAGACACAGGGAACTCCTACCAATGGGAGGAGAATGCCAATAGGAGATTAAATGCATCAATTGGTAGTTCAGGAAAGGGAGAGAATGATTTATACAGTTTTACTAATCAGAAATACAATGTTATAGTGATCATCGTTCACTATCAAGTTAAGTCTGCATTCTGATGGAGATGAGGTAGGAACACTGCCAGCTGTGAGGAGCGGTTGTACTTAGTAACGTGCAATGCACCTGTGTCCAGGGAGACCACTTAGACCCCAGACACGAGGCATTGAGAGGCCATTGGTTCTTCATAGCATAGGCAAAGATGTGATCAGCAATGGATGCCTGCTCTGCCACTACGACTGCCTCGACTCGCAGCAGAAGTGTGGCTAAGTCTCAGAAGTCTGACGGGGACAGGAGCGTAATGTCATTCATGTAGGTCAGCACACTAACCACCGTTTCCCAGGATAAGCTCCCTCTCCCTAGCATAGGAGTTTCCCCCAGTTGTGAGCTTCTAGTTCTGTCCCCACCCTGCACCAGAATGGGGTGGGAATGCCTGCAAATCTCAAGCGCTGCTTCTGGGGTAGCCCATGAGCTAAACGCAAGCCAGACAGCCCTGCCTGGGGCCCACACCAGCCCCCCTCATCAGCTCTGGGTAAGCGTTCTTCTAGATTCACAGCACACACTGCAAACTCTGACCCAGCTTTCCAAAGCCATGTGTTGTCTCAGATCAGTTTGGCATTTGATGTCCTTATGATGGCCACACATTCCTGAAGCTTCTATAGGAGTCTAGGAAGTGCTAGACATCAAGTTTTGACATAGCAGGAATAATCCAGATCAGGCCACTTAGTTTGTAGTAACAAGACCCCAAACCAAATTCATGTGTACCATGGGCAAGAACTGGCCTTCTATATGTTCATGAACTCACCTGCCTTTAAATTCAACTCGAGTCAGAGTCCCTGGAGTTACTAATTTGGTACCTTGCTTCACGTCTCACCCAGAACTCAGGTAAACAGGGTCAGCAGGCAACACCACGTCCTCTGAATAAACCGACCTGAGGCCAGCTCTATCCAAGAGAGACGATCTTCCCTACACTGACCTGAGAGGTTTAAATCCCAAACAAAAGGTCATGGGCAAAAGCATATCCAAAAGTTCTCTTAAAAGTAAGGGGAACAAAGGAGCCAGGCACTCTACAGAGTCAGGGTGGGGGAGGCTTTGGGGGGTGGACAGCTCGGCTGCCCCAGTGGGGAGCCTCCACCTTAGGAACAAGCCAAGCGCTATTGGGGCTCCAATAGTCTTACTCTGGTGTGCCCAAGTCAGAGCCTGCAGTCTACACTGGGGCTGGGGAAGGAGCGAGCCCCACCTTTCCCGACTATCACACGTACAATTACAGCTCTGTCTCAGGCTTGAAAGGAAGGCTCCACCCCCAAGAGGCCCAAAGACAGCCTGGAGCACTTAGGGTTCTTTATGCTACTTAGAGGTCCATGCAACCCAGGGTGAGAACCGCAGCATGCAGGGATGTTCCATGACCAGCTGAAGAGAGTTATTCAGGTGAAAACCAGCTCTATCATGTGAGGAGCTTAAGTCATTGCTCAACAGTCTGGAGGGAGAGAAAGCACTAGAATCAGATTCAGAGTTTGGAATTATCAGATAGGAAACTTAAAATAACTAATTAATATGTCAAGGGCTCAGATAGAAAAAGGCAATATGCAGGAACAGAGGGGTAACATAAGATGGAAATTCTAGAAAAGTCTAAGAGGAAATGATAGAGATCAAACACACTGATAGAAGTTAAGAATGCCTTTGATGGGCTCATCAGTAGATCAGATACTGCTGAGGTTAGGAATGAGAACTTGAAGATATGTCAACATAAGCTTCTCAAATGCAATGAGGAAAAAGAAAAATTTACTGAGATCCCTGACCAGCAGGTCTTCAGTTAGTCTTTTCCGCCATAGATCCAGAAGCAAGTATTCTGAGTAAGAAGCTTCCTGGACCAACTGTGCATCAGATTCTCTGTCCCCGAGGCATCCAAGTCCTGCCTGCGGACAGTGGGCAGAACAGCAGAGCCTTCCCCTGTCCTCCAGAGATCACTACCTCGCTGGCTGCACCTGGGAACCAGGCTGGGTTTACACTGCCAAGCCTGGGTTCTGGCTTAGGTCAGTGCTAGCCTCTCTGCCAGCCTTCTTTCTTGGCACAGGAGGTACGCAGGCCCTGGATCCATGTCCTTGTCACTTTCCCCATAGTTGCAGCATGTTCTTGATTTCCTAGTATCCTATGCTGCTGCCCAGTTTCCAGCATGTTCTGACGCCCTAAGAGCTCTTGAAGGCAATGAGCTGTTAGAAACATAGATCTGCTCCTCTCCGTCGTGAGAACGCTTACACGGGAGCATATTCTAGGTGGCCAGCCGCCCTAGCCTTGTCAGTCCCTTTTTGAAGCTTCATCCCCTGCAAGCTTAAGTATGGAAGGCCCTGCTGCATTTTAGAAAGCCATTGCAGTTATCCCCACATAAGCCAGGTAACTCTTCTGCTCCAAGCCCTGCCTGTCCAAGATGGCCCCGGATAGACCTTATGCTACTACTTCCCATAGCCTCTTGTGGAAGCAAGAGCAGGCTAGACAGTCACGAGTCACCAGGAGTGTTGCCAGAAGTCTTAGTTGGCAGAGTTTAACCTGGATTCCCTACCCAAGTCAACACCCATGCTCCGCAACAGGAGTTTGCCCTTGTCAGTAGGGCAGCATCTTAGACTCATCTGTGATCTGACTGTTTTGGGGTTTTTTTTGGTTATGCCAGGTCTTAGTTGTGGCAGGTGGGCTCCTTAGTTGCAGCATGCATGTGGGATCTAGTTCCCTGATCAAGTTCGAACCCGGGCCCCCTGCATTGGGAGCTCAGAGTCTTAACCACTGCACCACCAGGGAAGTCCCTGATCTGACTTTAAAAGCTAGTCATCCTGAAGAGTCAGGAGAAACCAGGTGAGAATTCAGAATGAAAGTTTCAGTACCACTGGAAGTTAGAGCTGTCTTTTTACAAAAAACAAATGATTTTTCTCCCCCAGGGATTGAGAAGAGACAGAACTGAGAGAAGCTAAGGGACCCGGGTCTTTTGAGTAGGCATCAAGATGCTGTGATGTGGGGTTCAGGAACAGGACCAGGAGGTCCAGGCAGTGCCTAGTATACATGTAAGCGTGGGGGCGAGTGCCTAATGTAACCCGAGCCTAGAAGGGACTGGGGAATAGGAACATCTTCTGTGACAGACACAGGTACCCACCAATAGGGACCAGGGATGTTCATACTGCTTGCAAACTTTTTCTATTAGTCTACCCTGACTTGATCTAGGGTGTCTTTCTGATCTTATTCACTGATCCTCTCTGCCCCCTTCCCCAGCAGCATCAGGAAAAAGCCCACAAGGTCTAGTTAAACTAGCCTTGACCTTCCTTCTCCATGGCAAGACTGAGTCCTACCTGTTCCCTTGGAGTTGTTAGGTGGAGAAACAGGCAGATAGGGGATCAATCCTTCCATAGTCTCCAGAGACACTGGCACCTGGCCTAGACCCTCTTCCTCCATGCTGTCCTACACTGGGAGACTCCTGCTGGGTAACAGTCTCCTCCAATTCCCAAAGCAGCTCCCCCAGCTTACAGCCATGCTTCCTGTCTGTCCTCCCCAGTATTTGTAGCCTCCAGCCCTGGAGGACATTGACCATCCTCCTTTCTCAGGGTAACAGGTTTATTAGCAAGATTCAGGGGTCATTAACCGCCTTCATGACTCAAGTCACTTCCATTCATCCATACGGCAGGGACTTGTGGGATCATGTCAAGCATAGTCAAACTCATGAGGAAGAGAGAAAGGGACAGAAGTTAAGGTGGCCAGGAATTTCCCAAATAAGACAAGCCCAGATGTCTAAGAAGTACAAACTTCAAGCTAAGTAGATTAAGAATGTAGGCATGTCAGTTTTGGCAAGTGGTATAAATCCCCCCAAAAATCAGCCAAGAACCGTATTAAGGATCATAGCTGACTTCCCAGAGTGAGAGAAGCCAAGAGATAGTTGGAACATTTGACAGTGTACAGGGCAGGAGTAAACCCAGAGCTCTAGTGGCAAAGACGTCCTTCTAAACTTAAAGATGAAATAAAGATATTAAGACAAAAGCTGGAAATGTCACCAGCAGACTCACAGTAAATACTGAATTTGGCCAGAAGGCAAGTGATTCCAGATGGAATCCCAAATACGTAGAAGGAGTGAAGTACCCAGGAAAGGTATAGTCAGAAAAGCCAAGATTCAGAGGAAGCAGTAGGAACATGTAAGCAAAGCTAGAAGAACCTAGTTGGAGCACAGCAAACCGTGGGTGAGGTTGAGCTGCATATTCAAGTAGTCAGTTACTAGAGCTACTTTCCACCCGGGATTAAACACTATAACAAACCTCACGTCTTTTAACACAGAGGACTGAAAGCCTGCCACAGCAGTAAAGGCAGTTGAGTCCTTTGGATCCTGCAAAAAGGACTTTGGATCTTCCAGAGAAGAGTTGTACAGGCCAGTCCTTATACTGTGCCCTGGGTTTTGCCATTGGCCCACCACGTATCTTTGACCAGGAAATGACACCAGGAGTGGGGCTGGTTGTCCTCACAGCTTCTCAAACACTCCAGTGACCTAAGACATCAGAAAAAGTACAGAAGAGAGCCAGGAAAAGACTGGCATTATGATCAAGGGCAGAGAGCCTTCCCAGTGAGGCAGGGAAAGCAAGCAGTACTTTTCCAAAAACATCATTAAAAGGACAGTACAGGAAAACAAAGACCTAGGAACTCCACAATGGACTTAGTACATTATTATTTGTTTAGCTGCTATTTGCTAGGACTGCCAGAACCAGCGCAGTTAAATTTGTAATCAACTGATACCCTTTATTGAGCTCTTTGGGAGATACAGGGATTGGGTCAAGTTCCTGCTCTTACAGTGGTGTTCCCAGTGGCTAGCTCCCTCCATCAGGATCAGGCCCAGGAAGAATAAGCTAAGCGAAGACCCGGGCAGCCACAGGGTGGGGGCTGATGTGACCTGGAGAGGGTGTGGCTCTTCCAGAATAGGAGGCAGCCTGGTGTCTGTGGAGGAGTTCGGAATCAAGGTAGTTGGAATCCTTTTTCTGCTTCTCCACTATTACTCTGGGAGGGAGCTTGCGTCATACCTGCAGCAACTCAATTTTCTAGGCCAGGTGTCTCCAGGAATAAAATCAGGACCTGGCAGAATCCATGGGCCAAGGAAGAATCGGTGGGGAACTGCTTGGCAAGGGACCATCCCTCCTCTGCTACTCTCTCCCCCATGCCTGGGGGTTTACAGTTTGACTGTTCTATTGCCCCTTATGGCTGGCGGGCAAGGGCAGGCTCTGCCCTAAGAAAGCCTTTTGTGGAGTCAAGAGTGATTAGCTGCTTTCTCAGCATCCAAGTGCTTCACCCTAGAGCTCATCTTCCCTCCCACTCTGAGCTCAGTGAGCCCTTTGAGGACTGGTGTCTGGCCTCCCTGCATAGGTATTGCTGGAAATAGCCAATACCTCCAGGGATAATGAGCTCAAGCCAAGTGAGACGTTAGGAATGAGACTATTTCAAGACAGTTAACTGCATCAGATTGCAGAGGTAGAAACAATACCGTTCAAGTCTTTGGTCTGTTCTATTAAGTGTTCACCTAGGCATGAAGATAGTTAAAATGAAGAATATGTCTAAGAGACTGGACTTAGCTAAGGAACAAGCAAACTTATTTGGAGTCTGGAATGAAAAACCTCCCAGAAGGAAAGGTCAAAAGTAGGTAAAAAAAAAAAAAAACCCAAGATGTGGAAGTTGGACAAACCAATGGCTATGACGAAGGAGTCTTAGAGGCAGTAATGTCTGAAGCGAACTCTCAAGGTCTAGAGATACTGAGGACAGAATGAAGAGGCCCATAGAGAAGGGAGAGGTAAGGAAACCAAGCTCTGCAAGAGTCGGCTCTGATAGTCTTACACTTCAGAGTCTTCTTAGACTAGAGTCAAAAGCTAGAGGAAGCCATGTCACATCAGACCAGAGTCACACTCTCTCTACAGTGAGCGTGGGTAGAGGAGTGAGGCCAGGCTCTGAGGAGGTGGCCTTCCAGAGAAGGGAGTTAGGAGGGTGGCTCTCCAAGTACAGAGGGAAAGCTGGGGACCCTGCCTCTGCAGCGGGGGCAGCATCCAGACCCCTGAGCGAGGGCCCATCACGACCACACAATGGTCCGAGGAGCTTGTCCTGGGCTACGATAGGAGCACCTCAACTCCTTGTCACAGCTGCAGAGATGACAGGAAGTGGTGGTGCCAGAATTGCTTCCCTCCCAGCCCTCGGGGCCCTAGCTGCTGGCCGGAGACCTGGAAGGGACAGGGCAGCCCAACTGAGGCTGCTCCACAGCCAGCTGGGGAGGGGTGCCTGCACAACAGCCCATACCGTTTGACCAGACCAGCTGCTTCCATTTAGTTTGGTGGAAGCCGCACTCCAGCCTGTCATGGTATCTCGTCCTTTACACGTACGGTCCACCCACTCTCGTAGCCCTTAGTTCTTGCTCAAGGGAGAGCGACTCCAGCCTCCTCAGCTTGACCTCAGCCCTCAGTCTCATATCTAACATGGCCTGGCCTCTCCTCAAAGAGGGAGACAGTAACATCCTGCATTGCTATGATGGAGAGAAGACCCTTTTCCCACCTGCAGCCTGTATTCCTACTACTACCCACCCCCTCCCCACTCAGTGAGGCAGGGCCTCGTTGGCCCTCCCTGCCCCCAGGGATCAGCCAGTGTCTGGTCCTCTCCTCACAGGAGCCTCTCCTGCTAGACTAAAGGCCTCAAGGCAGAGTAGGACCCATCCCATTCATCCTTGGCACTGGTACCCGTCGTAGAGCCAGGATCCCACTACATGGATGAGGGAACCTCGGAGGCCCAGTGGGGTAGTGAGGAGGATGTGTTCCCACCACACGGCTCACTGGTTGAAGGGGGAGGGGGCCAGGTCACCTAAGTTCTGCTTAAGACCATCAGCCCAGCCTGTGAGTTTTCCCAAGTCCTTTCCCACCCAGCCACAGCTGGTTCACATGTTATGTCCAGGGAATCTAGAACCATTTACAACTTCCCCAAAGTCAGAGGGCCTGCTCTGTGCTGGGGACAATTGGGGTAGGGGACAGAGAACCCCACCTGATGTTTGAGGGCTTTCCTGCCGAGGAGGCATATACAAACAGCATGGCCCAGGGCAGTGACAGAGCATTGCTAAGGCAACAGTAAGGTATCCGCATGAGGGATCCTGTGGCCTGGCCTCCCCTCTACCAGGCCCTCTGGTTCTAGTTCCTTCACCGGGAGCCACAGCTTAAGAACCTGTCTGAGCAGGTCTTGAGTGTATCCAGCTGAGGTGATGTTTCCTGACTTCAGCCCAGACATAAGGAAAGCCTCAGGCCACTAGTACAGGCTTCCAAGCTTCGGGGCCCCACTGGCCACAAGCTCGTTTTCCCCAGGTGGCACCTGAAGACAGAATAAGAAGGTTCTGCCTACCTGGATTTTGGAATAGCAGATTGTGCAAGACTGGGTGTCCCGCACAGGAGGCTGCACGCAGGACCTGGGCCTCCGCAGGGCCCTTTGTGTCAAGCACACAGGCACCGAGCTTTCACCCGTTGGCTCCTTCCTGAGCCACAGACCAAGCCAGACTGATGCTAGGTTGAGATTCTCCCGACAGACCCCAGGGGTTCAGGTGAAACAGAGGCTGCTAGGGGATTTCATGGCCACCTGGCCATTGGCTCCCTAGCAAGGCAGGCAGTTACTTAGAGCCCCTTGTCTCCTTCCCAAAACCCAGCCCTGCTCAAAGAAGGCCCTCAGGTCTAACAGCCGGGCCCAAAGCATGTGATCCAAGTGCAACAGTGTCCTCCTCTGGGATCCTGCCTGTTACATTACCTGGACATCTGAAGCAGCAGCTCAAGGCAGCCCTCCCAAGAGCAGAGATGCAGGATCTGGGAGCATCAGTCTCATTTCGCCCACTAAGGCAAAGACTCTGCCTCTTTCCCCAGCCAACCACCCAGGGTCTGCCCAGCCCAGGAACTCAAGCCCAGGCCTCCATAGGAGATTAGTCTTCCCCAAGCACCTGGAGGCCAGGGCTGACCAGGTACTGCACTCAGCAGCCACTCCCTCTATCATGGGGCGTCTGTTCCAGCCACACTCCAAGGCCAACATCAGGTTGCCGTCCAGCCCAGGCCACAGGTGCTGGCCCAAGCTTCAGCTTCCCTTCTCCCCCCGATTCTACTCTTCGTCAGGTGGAAACCGTGCACAGCTGTGCCCTGAGGGCTTCTCACCCCACCAGTTCTTTCCACCTAAGTGTCAGGAGGCCCCTAACTAGGCTGCTGGGCTGAGCACCAGATCTACGCTCTCTCCTCTAGCCAGGACTGCCCGAGAACTTCTTCCCCTGGGGAAGGTTGCCAGGCCCTGTCCAACTGAAGCAGGAAGGGGGTGGGGGTAGAGTGCTGGCAGAGGCAGGATCCAGGATGTATACCCAGGCCAGCGGCCTCCCACCCTGAGCACTGGCCACTAGATAACACCACGCTGAGGTCAGGCTGGCTCTGAGAGTTCCCACACAGCCCTTAACTCAAACCCAAGTCAGAGAGACAGAGCCAGTCACGGGCCAGTTATCTTCTCCCAGCCCAAAGCAAGCACATCACCTGGAGAGGCAACCTTCAGCCCTGCAATCAGGATACCAAGTCTGGCGGTCCAAGCCTTCAATCAAACCTTCATCTTCGTCAGTCACCAGTGTGCATGTGTTCCCTAGATCATGGCTCTCCTAGAGTCAGGAGTCCCCTCCAGACCCAGCCAGGTATGGCCACCTCCCAGTCCAGGCAGTACTCCTTACCCATGGCCATGGGCCAAGGGGGTTACTGGCTTCACATAGATCTCTTTAACCCCTCTCTGGAGGCCTGCTTTGGTCTGGAGTTGCGTGAGTGGAGATGTGTCCCGCAAGCGTTCTGCTAGGCCTTGAGGAGGCGTGGCGGCAGTCAGCAGGCGCGTCTGGCAATCCAGCTAAGGCTCGGCCTGAAGGTTTTTATACGGCCCTGATCTTGCTGCTGCTTCTGGAACTGTGGTTCTCAAGCCTTTAACATACATTAGAATCACCTGGAAGGCTTGTTAAACCATGATTGCTGGGCCCCATCCCCAGAGTTTCTGATTCAGTAGGTCAGGGGTAAGGCTGGAGAGTTTGCATTTTAAAGATGTTTCCAAGTGGTACCAATATTGCTAGTGTGAGGCCCGCACATTGAGAACCACTGTTCTAGAGTTGTCAGAAATGAAAAGGACCTGTGCCTCCCCCTTGAATGAAGGTGCAGGTGGAGCTGGGTTTATCTGAATAGTTTTGGTGCTTTGGGGTTGATCCTCAGGATTGGATGAGGAGAGTGGTCTGCCTTGGTCTTGAAGGCCTTTGGGGCCCCTAGCGTCAGCAAACGGCAGGGTACTGATGTCTCTTGGGAATGAACCTGTATCCTTCCTAATTCTGGGCTTCGTGGAGTGGATTCACAGCAGATGGGAGAAGATAGGGAGAAGAAGAGGGTATGGGGAGTGTGGGGAGCACATCTGGGAATCAGAGCAGCTGGGTCTCAGGCCCAGGTCTGCCACCAGCTCCCTCAAGGACACCGGTAAGTCACTTGCTGGGCTTGGACCACATCTGTCATTGGTTCAGCTTTACTGAGCACGTGTTGTGTGGTGGGCACTTGCTGCGTGCTGGGAGGTGCAGTAAAAGATGCGACCTTTTGCCGGGAGGAGTTTGCAGCCTGGTGGGGGAGTGACAGGAAAACAGGAAAACACTGGGAGCAGTGGGGAGACCCCTCCTGTTGCCCACAGACCTGAAGAGAAGGAAAGGCAGCCAGAGGGGAAGGCCGGCCCAGTCATTCTGAGGCAAGCTGTCTCCCCAGCTCTGGAAAACAAGCTCACTAGCTTTCAGGGTAAGAGGTGATACTTAAATTAGATGCAAAATCAAGCTTTTAAAACTTCTCCTCCCTGCCCTGGTGAGGTTCATTCTGAGGCAGATTGCGGGCGAAGTGTTTTATCGTTTATACAAACTTAGTTTGCCAAGTGTCTTGGAGCTTAAGACACTGAGGCCCAGGCTCCATCCCAGACCAATTGAAGCAGGCTCTCTGGGGGCAGGACCCAGGCATCAGGAGGTTTTCTGCTCAGAACCCTTGGTTGGTTGGAGAATCACCGGCCTAGATTAGGAAGAAAAGAGAGACCAGCAGGGACGGGGCAGTTCCGGTCAAGGGGAGGCAGTGCAGACAGGGGACCTGGAAAGGTGAACCTCCCAGTATGACTACTGGAGTGGGGAGGAGGGAGAGAGGGTGGAAAGGTGGTTTTGCAAAGGGCCTTCCCTGAGAAACTGAAGGGTTCAGCGTTTACTTCATGGCCAGCGGGGAGCCACCGAAAATCTCTGAGGAGGGGCACGATGTAATGAAAGCTGAGTAATCGGCCTCAGCTTCCTCCGGCCTCCTCTCTCCCTCCTAGACGTTACTGTTTCTATCATGTGATAAAAAGGAAAGGGCTCGGGCCTCAGGAGCCCGTCCTGTTAGCGGATGCAGCTAACAGGGTGCAGGGACACTCCAAACTAAGAGGTCAGAGGATGGCAACCATCAGAGCTGACTCCTGCCCCTTCACCATCATTAAAGTTTTCTGTGTGGCCTTGGGCAAGTGGGTTAGTGTCTCTGAGCTTAGTGGTCAAAGATGGCTCTCCTGCCTGCCCGGAATATAAACAGCGTGCAGAAGTGTGCTTTGAAAAGTTGAAAGCCGGGTCCGGAAGCAAGGTATCAGTACATTTACTATCCTTTGCTGAGCCCAGCTGGGGCAGGGGGTGCTGGTGGGGGAGGGAGGGCAGGGAATCCAGATGATTGGGAGAACATTTGAACAGATCACTTCCTGTTAAGGCCCAAACCTGGGAAAAAGCAGGTGGAGTGAACACATCTATTTTTCATGATCCCAAGCTCGAATATGAGAAGACAGTAGCAGGGGTGATATGGGATAGAAAGCAGATGAAACATTGATAAGAACCAGATGAATATTGCAGGAGGGGCCAGGCCGCAGGTGTGGAGACAGGACCCTAAGGTGCCCCTCTCAGACTCAGCTTACCTGGAAAAATACAATTGCACTTGTGGCTTTAAGAGGAACTAAGGGACTGGGGCTGGAGCAGGGGGTTATGATGAAGAGTTTCCTCTTCAGAATTCAAGCCTGTTTTTCTGTGTGACCTGGACACATGGTGTCACCTCTCTGGGCCTCATTAGAGCTACTTTACCTGTTCCCCTAATTTGGCTAGAACTGAGACCTTTGCTTGGGTTATTAACACATTGCTTTGATCAAGTTGGCATCAATGTAGGTCTATGTGGTGTAAAGTGGGAAGATGAGTCTAAAATGAGTGATGAGAAATAAAAAAACAGTTTTTTCATTGCTTTTTTAAAATTGAGGTATAGTTGATGTACACTATTATATGTTTCAGGTGTACAACATAGTGATTCACAATTTTTAAAGGTTATACTCCATTTATAGTTATTATAAAATGTTGGCTGTATTCCCTGTGTTGTACAATACAGCCTTGTAGCTTATTTATTTTATCCATAGTAGTTTGTATCTCATAATCCGCTGCCCCTGTCTTGTCCCTCCCCCTTTCCTCTCCCCACTGGTAACTACTAGTTTGTTCTCTGTATCTGTGAGCCTGTTTCTTTTTTGTTACATTTACTAGTTTGTTTTATTTTTTAGATTCTGCATATAAGTGATATCATACAGTATTTGTCTTTCTCTGTCTGACTTATTTCACTTAGCATAATACACTCCAAGGTCATCCATGTTGTTGCAAATGGCAAAATTTCCTTCTTTTTTATGGCTGAGTAGTATTCCATTGGGTGTGTGGTGTGTGTATGTGTGTATATATATATATATATATGTATAAAATTTCACATCTTTATTCATTCATCTGTTGATGGACACTTGTGTTGCTTCCATATCTTGGCCATTATAAATAATACTGCTATAAACATTGGGGCACATATATTGTTTTGAATTTGTGCTTTTGTTGTTTTTTTCCCCTTTGGATATATAACCAGGAGTGGGATTGCTGGACCATATGGTAGTTCTATTTTCAGTTTTTTGAGGAACCTCCATACTGTTTTCCACAGTGGCTGCACCAATTTACATTCCCACCAGCAGTGCACAAGGGTAACTTTTTCTCCACACCCTCTCCAGCATTCGTTATTTGTGTCCTTTTCGATGATAGCCATTTTGACAGGCATGAGGTGATATGTCATTGTAGTGTTTAAAAAGGGCAATTTAAATAACCAGAGTCCTTCAGAGTGATTCATTTGACTCCCAGGCCCACTCAGCCTCGGGCCCTGAGACTCAGCCAGCAGGGCCCCTCCCCAGGCAGGCAGCCAGCCCCAGGGCAGCCCAGCTGCCTGTCCTGCCTGACTCTAGCTCCTGGTCTGGGTGAGTCATTTGAGCCCTAGCTCCAGGGACTGGCTGTCTCCAGATAAAAGCCTGGTCCCCAGGATGGGCTCACGGTGACTGTACAGCCAGGGAGCAAGCCAGCAGCCCCACCAGAAGTGCCCTCTCCTGTAAGGCCTCAGTCTCCTCCAACCCTCCCCAACCCTACTGTTTCCCCACTGTCAATCCTACTGCTGAAGGTCTGGGAACCACAGTCTCACCTCAGATTTCTTTTTTCTTCTCTTTTCCTTTTCTTTTTTAAAAATTGTGCTTTTAAACCAGTATGTCCCATCGAACAACCTAGTAGCATGCAGTGCAGGTCACCTTATTTTAAAGACCACCATGTTCCTCTCCCCAACCAAGATACCAGAGAAATGGAAGAGTAATTAAGAAGTTTGCCTCCTCTTCCTATTTTCTTTTATACACAAATGCTTACTGAGTCCCTAATGTGAGCCAGGTGCCAAGTACTTCCACATATGCCACTGGCCTGAATTCTCACAACAGTCCTCCCAAGGGTTGGGGAGGAGCCGGGCAGGGGGAGGAAACCCCGGCTCTGAGAGTCGCAGAGCCAGCAGATCCAGGATGCCAGTCCAGATTGAGTACCCCCAGAGCTGTGCTCTTCCCCTGCAGTCTGACAGCTCTGCCACTATTAGGGCTAAGCTGCACACTGGCCTCAACAGCCCCCTCTGGACAATGGGTATGGTGTGCTCTGCTCTGCCCCACTCCAGGCAACATGGGGAGCCACATGACAGAAACCTCAAACCTACGTGGGGGCAGAAAAATGTGGTGAGAGATTGAGATTTGCAACTGGACACACTTAGGTTTGAGTTAGGGTTCTCACATTCACTATCTTTCACTGTGTGACCTTGGGTAAATTGCTTACCTTCTCTGGGCCACACGGTTTTTTGCTTTTTTTTTTTTTTTAATCTCTCCTAAATGGGGATCATGCTACTTCACAGGGTTGTTGTGAGGCTTTGGCACGATAGTGAAATAAGTTCAGCAGGGAGAGGGCCCACCCCTGTTGTTAGTGTTATCAGCAGCAATTTGCCAGAGACAGAATTCAGCTGTAGAGAGGTTGGCTTACACCCTACTTGGAGGGCCTAATTACCAAAGACCAGAGGCCCCATACCCAAGTGGTCTCACCTGTAAGGGACTTACAAAGAGTGATCCAAGGGCTGTGGCCTGCAGACCCTGGTGAAGCCTGGGGGTGTGTGGTGTCACCCCCTCCTCTAGTCCTGGGGGCACCCCCAAGCCCTTTCCTCCCCCACCCCCCACTGCCTGTCCTGTGACGTCTGCTTAAAGGCAAGCCTCTAGACTCTGGCCACCCCACCTGGAAGTTTGGAACATTTCCACACTAGCCTTAGAGCTGGAAGAGCCTCATCAACCATCCAGCCTGGCATTCTTTTATACAGAGGGGAGACAAGGCTCAGAGAAGAAAAGTCACGCAATCCACGCAAGAGGTGGGGCCAGACCCAGGCTCCCTGACTCCCAGTCCGAAGCTCCTTCAGTTGCTCTGAACTGGCTGGAATTATTCTTTTGGTAGAAAAACACAGAGAATGCAACCAGTTTGTAGACCAAACTAGTAGCTGGGACTAGATTTGGTCCACTCATGAATTTGCTTTGCCGGTACCCCTCCTTTCAAATTTTCAACCCACATTTAAAACTCAGGAGATTTTTCATGAAAATCCATATTCCCACTCCCCCTTGATAGGTAAGTGAACATGGTAACCCATGAGCCCACGCAGCATTGTCTGCTGTTGCCAAGTAGTAGACACCTATTTTAGACAGGACGTGCATCTCCAATTCTCCAGAGTCCCCGCCACTCCCTACAGCCTCACACCCAGCCAGCTGCATGCACTGTACATGACCTGCCTGTCCCCTCCAGGAAACACTCTGAGGGCAGGGTCTGTGTATTTCTGTCTCACCCCGTTCCTATCCAGTCCCTGAAGTGTCTGGACCAGGTGCTGCCTCCGTGGCAATAATGACCACTTGAGGCATTCATCCCCTCAGTCTTGGCTTGGAAAGAGCTTTCCCAGATTTCCAAGGCGATATCATACCTGCTTCCCAAACCACTGTGAAGTGTAATGGGGAGAAGTGGGGAGAGAGGGTATTAGCAGCCTTATTTTACAGGTGAGAAAAGTGATTAGCAAGTGAGATTGTGGGATTAGAACTAAATAAACTGGTAGCTGCCCATAGGGGTGGGCTGTGGGGTACTTCCTGCCTATTTGAGTATTAGAACAGAGAGGTAGGTCCTGCCTGGGATGAATGGAGGGGTGGGAGGCTGAGGCCTGGACTGACCACAGGACTTAGAACAGGCAGCTCTGGGAGGTGGGCAGAGCTGGCCTCCCAACCTGACACCCCCTTTCCTCTCCTCCTTGGCCAGCCCGGCTCTTCTCATGAGCCCCTGGGGGTCCTGTTGGGGGAGGAACAGTGAGCAGGCTGAGGGCCAGGACCCAGCCCTGCATACGTTAGGAGAAACAATTGTGCAGAGAGCTGTAGAACATTATTGCCTGTGCATTATTGATAGTTATCGTAGCCTGCAAGCCATAAATTATTGACAGGACCGAGAGCATGGAGAGGGGCAGGGGCTGTGGCCTGGGCCAAGGGGAGAGGGCTGGGTGTGCAGGATGCAGGGACCAGGGAGAGGTGCAGCGGATTTGGGCAGGAGGACGCAAGTGGGGAGAAGGGTACACCTATGCTCACCCGCAGGCAGGAGAGTGATACCAGTGTTCCTTTCTCTCGCTCCTCAATCTTTCCTTGAGATCCCCTTCCAAGGGCCATCATTTCTTCCCTCCTGCCCCTTCCTCCTCCTGCCCTCTGACCCAGAAGAGGACCTCTGGTGGACTGGTTGACATTCAAAAGAGCCGTCAAGGACAACTCAAGTGCTGAACACCCAAGTGCTGGGGACACTATGTCCCGAGACAGGGCAAGCTAGGGGACGGACATTTGAGTGGGGTGGACCCAGCAGTCCTGGGTAAGTTTGAGAAAACTGTCAGCCATCCAAGTGGAGGTGGGGAGGATGTTTGTTATCCAGACAATGGCTAACACTTGGTGGACACTCTCTGTGTGCCAAGAGCTTCAGGCATGTTCACATTGTCCTCACAGCAGTGCAAGGGGAGAACTAGAGGGCAGTTAAGGCACTTGTCCAAGGTCACACAGCTAGTTTCATGGCAGAACCAGGATTCAAGCCCAGGTAGTTAGGCCCCAAACCTGGGCTCTTACCCATCACGCCGGGTATGAGAGTGCCTGTCCCTGAATGGGGAGATTAGGAGGGGTTTTATTTGCTTTTTGCATTTATCTCTCTTTTCCAAATTTTCTACAATGAATATGCATTGCTTTTGTAATCAGAAAAAAACACACACAATAAATTACTTTTGTAATAGCATTTCTCCTCCTCCCAGGTCCCTAGATGCCTCTAACCTATCCCCCCCTTATCAGCCCCAGAGCCATCCTCCAAGCTGGAGGGAGCAGGAATGAGCAGACGGCTGACCCCACACATACATCCTCCTGCAGGTGCTGCCCCCGCCATCTATCTCGTCTGCGTCCAGAGCTGTGACCACAGGCACTGGTGTGGGGCTCCCTCCAGCCTCTATGCTCAGCCTGGAGGCTTCTCCTTTGGCCCCTCAGGGGCTGGGGGTCAACGGCAAACCACCCCCACCGCAGCTCTATCTGCCCATAGCAGCTGGGCGGGCAGCTGGGCCGAGGGCCAGGCCAGCAGTGTGAAAGGGACCCTTCGTAAGCCATTCCCAGCCCTGCCTGTGCCCCCTGGAACACTGTCTCCACCTCTTGATAGCAGGTTCCCCTGGACTAATTAGCCTCCTAGACTGGGCTTGCAGGGACACTGCTTTACTTTTATCCTCACGGCTTCAGGTAAGAGCTTCTCCAATGCCTCACCACTGCTGGCTCTCCACTGCAAAGCCTGGGTGGGTCCAGGAGGGAGTCAGAGCCCATGATATGGGCAGAGTCTCAGGAGGAAGGCTGGGACGGCCGCCATTCTGCACATCCTGCCTGCCCACCTCCCCAGCAGTGGGCAGAAGGCGCTGCACCATCCACACTCCCACTCAGATCCCCAGCGCCCCTGGGACTTACAATATCCATTCACAGGGCTGGTGGCAGGGAAACCAAGTACAGCCAAGAGATGCCCATTCCTGTTTTGCGAGGTCAGTTGGCCTAGGTGGTCTTAAAGCATTGATTTTTTAAAAAAAATTTATGTTATTGGAGTATAGTTGATTTACAATGGTGGGGGTTTTTTGTTTTTTGTTTTTGTTTTTGTTTGTTTTTGCGGTACGCAGGCCTCTCACTGCTGCGGCCTCTTCCGTTGCGGAGCACAGGCTCCGGACGCGCAAGCTCAGTGGCCATGGCTCACGGGCCCAGCCGCTCCGCGGCATGCGGGATCCTCCCGGATCAGGGCACGAACCCGCCTCCCCTGCATCAGCAGGCGGACTCTCAACCACTGCGCCACCAGGGGAGCCCCTACAATGGTGTTTTTAAAATAAATTTATTTATTTAATTTATTTATTTGGCTGCTTTGGGTCTTCGTTGCGGTGTGTGGGCTTCTCACTGTGGTGACTTCTCTTGTTGCAGAGCACGGGCTCTAGGCACACAGGCTCAGGAGTTGTGGCACATGGGCTTAGTTGCTCCGCGGCATGTGGGATCTTCCCAAACCAGGGCTCGAACCCATGTCCCCTGCAATGGCAGGCAGATTTTTAACCACTGTGCCACCAGGGAAGCCCCTACAATGTTGTGTTAATTTCTACTGTATAGCAAAATGGTTCCGTTATACATATATATACATTTTTTTTTTTTTTTTTTTTTGTGGGTCTCTCACTGTTGTGGCCTCTCCCGTTGTGGAGCACAGGCTCCAGACGCACAGGCCCAACAGCCATGGCTCATGGACCCAGCTGCTCCACGGCATGTGGGATCTTCCCGGACTGGGGCACGAACCCGTGTCCCCTGTATCAGCAGGCGGACTCTCAACCACTGCGCCACCAGGGAAGCCCTACATTCTTTTTCATATTCTTTTCCATTATGGTTTATCACAGAATATTGAATATGGTTCCCTGTGCTATACAGTGGGACCTTGTTTTTTTATCCATTCTATGTATAATAGTTTGCATCTGCTAATCCCAAACTCCCAGTCCTTCCCTCCCCCACCTCCCCTTCCCCTTGGCAACCACAAGTCTGTTCTCTCTGTCTGTAAGTCTGTTTCTGTTTCATAAATAAGTTCATTTGTGTCATATTTTAGATTCCACATATAAGTAATATCATATGGTATTTGTCTTTCTCTTTCTGACTTAGTATGATAATCTAAGTACTTTAGTATGATAATCTCTAAGTCCATCCATGTTGCTACAAATGGCATTATTTCATTCTTTTCTATGGCTGAGTAGTATTCCATGGTATATATGTACCACATCTTCTTTATCCATTCCTTTGTTGATGGACGTTTAGGTTGCTTCCATGTCTCGGCTATAGTGAATAGCACTGCTGTGAACATTGGGATGCATGTCTTTTCAAATTATGGTTTTGTCTGAATATATGCCCTGGAGTGGGATTGCAGGATGGTATGGCAACTCTATTTTTAGTTTTTTGAGAAACCTCCATACTGTTTTCCATACTGGCTGCACCAATTTACATTCCCACCAATGGTGTAGGAGGGTTCCCTTTTCTCCACACCTTCTCCAGCATTTGTTATTTGTAGACTTTTAAAAAATTTTTATTTTATATTATAGTTGATTTACAATGTTGTGTTAGTTTCAGGCGTACAGCAAAGTGATTTATCCATACCTATACATAAATCCATTCTTTTTCAGATTATTTTTCCCATATAGGTTATTACAGAATATTGAGTAGAGTTCCCTGTGCTGTACAGTAGGTTGCTGTTGACCATTTATTTCGTATACAGTGGTGTGTATCTGTCAATCCCAAACTCCCAGTTTATCCCCCCCACACACACACATTTTTCCTTGGGTAACCATAAGTTTGTTTTCAAAGTCTGTGAGTCTGTTTCTATTTTGTAAATAAGTTCATTTGTATCATTTTTTTTTAGATTCCACATATAAGTGATATCATATGATATTTGTCTTTCTCTGCCTGACTTACTTCACCTAGTATGGTAATCTCTAGATCCATCCATGTTGTTGTAAATGGCATTATTTCATTCTTTTTTATGGCTGAGTAATTTTCCCTTGTATATATGTACCACCTCTTCTTTATCCATTCATCTGTCGATGGACATCTAGGTTGCTTCCATGTTTTGGCTATTGTAAATAGTGCTGCTATGTAGATTGGGGTGCATGTGTCTTTTCAAATTATGGTTTTTTCCAAATATATACCCAGGAGTGGGATTGCTGGATCATATGGTACTTTTATTTTTAGTTCTTTAGGGAGCCTCCATGCTGTTCTCCATAATGGTTGTACGAATTTACATTCCCACCAGCACTGTAGTAGGGTTCCCTTTTCTCTACACCCTCTCCAGCATTTACTGTTTGTAGACTTTTTGATGTTGGCCATTCTGACCTGTGTGAAGTGATACCTCATTGTAGTTTTGATTTGCATTTCTCTGATAATTAGTGATGTTGAGCATCTTTTCATGTGCTTTTTGGCCATCTATATGTCTTCTTTGGAGAAGCGTTTCTTATGTACACACACACACACACACACACACACACACACACACCTGAAAACAACTCTGTTGATGGACGGACAACTGGCCGACCAAATTATGATGCATCCATTCTACAAAACACCACGTAAACATTGAAAAGAGTGAGGGAGATCTTTGTACGTTGACTTCCAATAACATCACTGTGACCATGTTAAGGGGAAAGGAAGTTGCACCCCAGTATAAAGCATATACCCATTTTTGTTTTTAAAATAGTTACTTTAATCATGCTGATATAAACTGACACATCGTATAATCTTAGGACTTAACTGAGACACGCACCCGGAGACTGTTAACAGAGGTTAGGAGGCTGGTTGTCTGCAGTGACTGGATAAGGGCAGCCAGGAGGTAACGAACACATCTTGTTTTACATAGTCCAAAAATAGAAGTGATAATATATGGGTTATTTTTTCCTACCATGATAGATACAACTTTAAAAAGAACTAAGCATGTTGGGCCCATTCAAGCCTCCAGATTCTAGCAAAAACTAGCAATCCCGTGGCTGTAGAATAAGTACCCCAGTGTTGGTGCATCAGAGCAGGGTCCCTCTCCAGGGTCAGGCATACCCTTGGTAACTGATGGCCAGCAGTCACCATGGCCAAGTGACTCTGGGCTTCTTTGCAGAACTGGCCTTGGCTCTGGGAAGATCCAATCGTTTATTCAACCATTACGTCAGGCACTTCCTATGTGCCCAGCTCCCTCCCTGGATCCTTCTATCATATTTCCACCCTGTGCCCTAAAGGATCCAGCTGACAAGAGGGACCTCTGACCTAATCATAGGGAACTAAGTCTGTGTGTTCTTTCAACTCATCAAGGCCCTGAGATGTGCCAGGCATTACGCTAGGTGCCTCCACTTCCCTATCTTGACATGGTTGTGTAACTATTGTCTGGGAAGAAGGATGGGGCAGAGAAGAGAACAGCCAGGGATGGGGTAGACCTTCCAGTTTGGAAATGCATATGTAACAAAACGACTGATTTTGTAAACCAACTGTAGAAAGTTAGATTCGAAGAAATCTTGGCTGGCAGGTGCCATTCGAGACAGAGGGCGAGTATAAGTGCTTCCTTGAAAGGGTTGGAGACCCCAACCCATAGAATGTTTGGAGCTTGCAGGACACCATCCAAGCTTATCAGCCAGAATGGGGCAAAAGGTCTCCCAAGGGGGAGAAACTAAGGGGCAGAGAGAGTTGGTCCTTTTTTTGGATGGGTGTTGACAGGGGAAGAGCTGGTGGTGATATGGGGGCCCATATGATGTAAGGGGGCCTCAGATGCCCTCTGGATTGAACGTGGCATCTACAGGAATAGGGCCAGGGGATGGCTGAGCAAAGCCTTGGGTGTTAATGGGGGCAGCCGCAGGTTCGTGCTGGATTTGGTGAGCCCACCCTGCTGTCCCCTCAGAGGTCACTGTCTGCAAAGAAGGAGGAGATCCCATTGGGCAGAGGAGAAAACTGACCATCAGAGAGCCCGGGGGCCCACTTAGAATCAAGACAGGGGCTGCCCTGGGGTAACTACCTCTCCCTCTCTGGGTGAGCCTCAGTGTTCCCTGTGACCCCCTTCCCCAACATGAACTGTCCCTCTCCCTGTTCCCGAGTTCAGCCTTCTGAAGAAAGGGAGCAAGGCGGTGTGGGCCCTCTCCCTCCCACAGGCAAGGCCTGGAAAGTCTCAGAAAAGGGAGTCAGTGAGGGCACAGAGCATCCGGGCTGTAGCCACCTCCCTGCAGGCCTGGGCCAGCTCCAGGAGGATGAGGGAGAACAGGCATGGGAAGAGAGCTGGGAAAGGGGAAGGGCAAGTCTCCGTCCCAGCTCTGCTGCCAGCTTTCCACAGGGTGACAGACGGCCCTCACAGGCTACGGGAATAGGAAAGGACAGGCCACAGTGAGAGTCAGGGTGAGGGTGCTCATCCCTGACACCCCCTGCAGGTGGGTGTGGACAAGGTGGGGTCTGGGGAAGGGGTGGGGCTTAGAGGTGTGCACAGGAGGAGAGGACCCCTGTGTGAAGGACAGAAAGGCGGGTAACCAGGTGTGTTCAGGAGAGGCTGGAGGGAAGGGGAGCATGAGCGTGAGGCTGGGGGAAAATTCAAGAGGTAGCCTGTATCTCTGCTGTCCAGTGTGGTAGCCACTGGCCACCAGTGCCTGCTGAGCACTTGAAGTGTGGCTGGAGTGACTAAGAAAGTGAAATTTCAGTTTTGATTTTTAAATTTTAATTCATTTAAAAAGTTTTAATTTTAATTCATTTAAATTTAAAATTTTAATTTTAAAACTGGTACTTGAGGGACTTTCCTGGCTGTCCAGTGGTTAAGACTCTGAGCTTCCACTGCAGGGTGCACGGGTTTGATCCCTGGTCAGGGAACTAAGATCCCACATGCCGCATGGTGCGGCCAAAAAAAAAAACCCCAAAAAACTGATACTTGGTTCACCTACTGGAAAACTTTAGTATGGTTAGAACAAAATGGATACTTTTCTGCTGTAAATTTTATGAAATGTAAATGCTGATAAGTGTTTCTTTATATATTTATTTATTTATTTTGGCTGCGTTGGGTCTTCGTTGCTGTGCACGGGCTTTCTCTAGTTGTGGCGAGCGGGGGCTACTCTTCACTGTGGTGCGCGGGCTTCTCATTGCAGTGGCTTCTCTAGTTGCGGAGCACGGGCTCTAGGCGTGCGGGCTTCAGTAGTTGTGGCTCACAGGCTCTAGAGCACAGGCTCAGTAGTTGTGGCGCTCTGGCTTATTTGCTCCGTGGCATGTGGGATCTTCCCAGACCAGGGATCGAAACCATGTCCCCTGCATTGGCAGGTGGATCCTTAACCCCTCTGCTACCAGGGAGGTCCTGATCGAGTGTTTCTGATGAAAATCTAGCACCCAAATTAGAGGAGCTTTAAGCATCAAATACACACCAGATTTTGAAGACTTAGTATTTTTAAAAAAAGAATGTAATAACTATTAATAAATTTTATATTGATTACAGGGTTACATATTGAAATATTTGGGGCATATTCAGTTAAATATAGTATATCAAAATTAATTCCACTTTTTTTTTTTTTACTTTTTTAATGTAGCCACTAGAAAATTTTTAATTACATATGTGACTTGAGTTATATTTCAACTAGACAGAGCTGAAGGTCTTGAATCCTGGCCTAAATTTAGCTTTAGAATATGCATTATCCATTAGGTGGCTCAGGTGGCCCTGGGAAGCCTTCCTTGCTGCCCAAGAGTGAGCAGGGCCCCTCTGTGTGCTTCCAGTGCACCCGTGTTCATCTTAACATAAAAAAATCACCATGATTCTAAGGCTTTATAAGTGTATTTTATTCAAGATGCACCAACCCTGAGCTGTCAGCAGGCACGGGCCCAGAGTGTCCTGAATTCAGCCAGGCGTGAAAAGCAGGCATCACCAACCCCTCCTGCCTCCCTGCCCACGGCCTAATGGCAGAACAGACAGGCCCAGGGCAGGCATTGTCAGCCCAGGCCTCTGCAGGCTTCCTGTGTCTGGGTGCTGGCAGAGGGCTCCCAGAGGGAGCACATCGTGACACACGTCAGACCTGTCAGCTCTATGACCCCCGTTGCTGCCTTGCATTATCTGGGCTTGGGCCACCAGCAAGCAGGGCCCTCCTCGGCTCCCAGGTCTGTCAGAAACTCCCTAGCGGGAAGGGAGAGGAGGCTAGGGCCATCTCCTCCCCAGGCCAAGGGAGGAACCAGATCAGCTGGCCTGGCCTGTTACTTTTCTCTCTCTCCTTAGTTTCTCTGGAACTTTTTCATAGGGCAGGTTTCACCCAGTCCTTGAAATCACCTTTGACCTGGTATTCGTCATAGGGAGAGAATTTGAGGCCAAGATTCTGGCCAAGGCAGTTTCTAGGGGCTGCTGTGCTAGACTGGAATTGCTGTGCTGCCTGGGGAGGGTCACTTTGCTTCTCTGTGCTTGTTTGCCCAAGTGGGAAGACTCTCCTGAAATTCCCTCTGATGTCCCACTCCTGACATCCACCAAACCTTTCTGGAGGGAAAGAAAGCTAGGATGAGTCCGGTGTGTGCAGGCATGCAGAGATAGGAGATCCAGTCACAGACCCAATACCTGAAAAGAAGTGGCTGCCCCTATGGAGAGCTGGGTTTGCAAGTCAGGTTGTTAAGTGAAGGCTGCAAACATCGTGCTTCCCATTTCTCTTTAAAGACTCCTCTCTCTCTGAACATTTAGAACACCTGCCTCTCTATACAGGAATAGGCCCATTTTGTTCATTTATTCAGTCAACAAACATCAGTCTAATATCTCTTATGAAAAATGCCTGGCACAATGCCAAGAGCCCACTAAAATGTAGTAGTATTATTATAATCATCTTCCTCTTCTTCTTCTATGCCAGGTGCTGAGCATGCTTTTCCCCGTAGTCGGTGTTCTTCCCGGGGGACTATCACCTACTGAATATTCCCTCCCTGGACCAAACCATCCCAGGGATGATGCAGATGATGGCTGTACAATCTCACGAAGGGGTCATCCACTGCCTCCTCCATCTTTCCAAAATCTCTACCCACTCATTACCCTGGTTTCCAAACTGTTTTCTTTTAGTACTTAAACCCTTTCTTTAAACAGACCCCAATGTGTAAACCAGCTACACTGAAGGAGGTGGGGTGGGGTTGTAGACTACTCCTACTCAGCCTCCCCTCCCTCCCAATCCCACTCTGTGGCAGCCTCTTAGATACCTATGCAGAACTCTGGGACTCCCTGGAACACAGATTAAAAATCACCAAGGTGGAGGAAAGACTGGGAGTCAGAAGAATTGGGCAATATAGCACAGGTGATTGTCTTGCCATGTGACTTCAGGCAAGTTACTACCCTCTCTGGGCTTCAGGTCCATTTTAGCTGAAAGAGAAGGGTGGGATGGGTGAGTCTGAAAAGATGGCCACAACCCTACGTGGGGAGAAGGGGGAGGGTTACCATGAGCATAGGTGAGGCAGTGCCTCACCCATCCTGAAACAGGCAACCTGGAAGCAGCCACATCTCTTCAGGTGGCAGTCCCCCTCTGCAGTGAGTCATTGCACACCAGGAAGGTTTTGAGATCCTGCAAAGACATGGCCCCAAAATATGTCACCTCTAGCCTTTCACAATGTCTAAAATTCCACCATTAGCACTGCATCCCTTTGTATCGCCAGTACTTTATGTTCCACTCAGGTGGTGTGAAAATACAGGGAGCTATGTGTGAGAGACAGAAACAGCTCATCAGATAAGACCTTGGGGAAAATGAGCTGGCTTCTGGCAGAGTTGGGCTTGGGATGACAGTCAAGGAGGTCAGCCCAAGAACCAAAGATCAAATTCACAAACGCCATCATTTTCACTAGCAGATACTCGGGCAGACAATCTTGAGATTTTAACCATCCTCAGGACCAACCCAGCTCAGCCAAGCTTCCCTGCAGACTCATCTCCCACCCAGCCCCATTCTTGCCTCCCAACCCAGCCACCATGCTGTGCTGATTTAACTCCATCAGCAGCCACTGTCTGAGCACCCAGTGTGTGCCAGGCAATGTTCTCTGTGCCAGGGATTCAGCCGTGAGAGGACAGACCAGGCCCTGCCCTCAGAGGAAGACACACAGTAAACAAAACAGTCCCCAGCAGATTGTGCAAGTGGTATGATCTGGTTTATGCTTTAAAGGATCACTGGCTGCTGGATGGAGAAGGGATTTTTAAGGAGACAGGAATGGAGCCATTTGCCCAGGAAGCTGGAAAAGGACCTCATAACCATCTTGTCCAACTGGGGAAACTGGGACCCAGAGCGGGAAGTGGCAGCAGTGTGGTGTAGTGAAGCCAATCTAGGCTGACTGGTCTCATCGTAAACCCCAACCTTGACATTATTGTGGAGTTCCTCAGCCTCTCTGAGCCTCACCTCCCACATCTGGTAGTGCGGCCCCCATCCTGCCTCGTAAGGACCTATGAGTGAGGATAAGATGACTTGTGCAAAGAGCCCAGAGCATAGTAGGTGCTCAGTAAACAGTCATTATTATTGCCATCATCATCAGAGTGACCTGCCCCAGGTCACACAGGAAGCAAGCAGACAAGCCAAGACTGGACCCCAGGCAGTGCAAAGAGGAAGGCCTTGGAGTGACCGCTGAGCCTGATTCCCGACATTCCCCTCTTGAGCCGGCTTTTTCCCAGTGACTGTGAGCTTCAGTGTCTTCATAAAGCACAGGGCTGGAAGCAACTTTCTTGTGGGGGCAGGGCTGCAAGAATCCCAAGGGACCTCATGTTGCAGAGTCCAGGAGCACAGGAGGGACTCAAGACTTGTTTGCCTCCCTGTGGGTGCAGATCCCCCCTTTGGAGAGTGGGGGCAGAGGTGGTTTCTGGAAGGCGAGAGCAGGATGGAACTGGGGGAGCAGGGGCAAAAGGAGGAGGGTCGGGGGAACCAGTAGCTCCTTCTCTGGGTGGGGCAGGGGCAGTGGCAGCTCCAGAGCCCCAACTAGGAGGGATTCAGGGAAGAAACTCGGATACTGAGGGAGCACAGAGAGGGGCATAGGGGACACAATTCGCTGTATATTAGGGTCAATAAAGTAACACTTTCTAGGGCTTCCCTGGTGGCGTAGTGGTTGAGAGTCCGCCTGCCGATGCAGGGGACACGGGTTTGTGCCCCCGTCCGGGAAGATCCCACATACCACGGAGCGGCTGGGCCCGTGAGCCATGACTGCTGAGCCTGCGCGTCCAGAGCCTGTGCTCTGCAGCAGGAGAGGCCACAACAGTGAGAGGCCCGCGTACCGCAAAAAAAAAAAAAAAAAAAAAAAAAAGGTAACACTTTCTAAAGGGGCTTGTCTAGTTTCCTAGGGCTGCAGCAACAAAGTGCCACAAACCGGATGGCTTAAAACAATAGACATTTATTATCTCACAGTTCTGGACGCTCAAGGTCTGAAATGAGGTGTCAGCAGGGCCGTGCTCCCTCTGAGATTGGGTGGAATCCCTCCTCGCCGCTTCTTAGCTTCCTGGTCGGCAGTCCTTGGAGCTTCTTGGCTTGCAGCTGCACCACTCCAATCCTCCGTCTTCACGTGGCCTTCTCCCTGAGTGTCTTCGTATCACCTTCCTTCTGTGCGCGTCTCTGTCCAAATGTCCCTTTCTTGTAAGGACACCAGTCATACTGGATTAGGGCCCACCCATATCAAGCAATATTATTTTGGGTGATGGCTTGAGGAAGGACAGATAGCATCATGAGGGGACTAAAACCCCTACCAGGCCCTTTTTGTTGTTGCCGCTGGTAAGAGACAGAGCGAAAGTAGCCCCTCCAGGAGAGGTGAGTGCTCTGACCTCAGACTGGAATAACTAACGCTGAAAAGGAGGGACTGGGTGTCAGGCACTGTACTAACACCACATAGCTCATCTCATTTCCTCCTCCCAGTCACCCCATGAGGGCTCTTTCCTAGGAAGGAATCATGCCCATTTCCCAGGTAGGAAACTGAGGTTGAGGCAAGCGAGGGGTCGTTTTCAAACGCACACAACTGTCAAGGGCAGGAGCTCCAATCCCAGTCCAAGCAGTCTGTCTCCACTGCCTTTGGGTTTCACCAGGAAGCTACGTTGCCTCTAAGAGAGAGAATCACATGGTGCTATGCCTTCCTCTAGCCGTTGAATTCCAAGGTCCTGTCAGAATGAAATCCAAAGGTAAACCAAAAGACCATCTGAAACTGCAGCCAAACCCTTTCCCAGCTCAGTAGCAAGACTGAAAAGCTCTCACTGCACTTGAGGTTGCGGATAGAGCTATTCATAGGTGACCTGATCTAATGAAAGCTGAAGCCCAACACCAGTCAACTCAACCCAGGAAGAATCTTATTGATCTACTCCTCACCACAGACGGAGGAAAGTGTTTATACTCCCTGTGAAAGACATAAGCAAAGAAAGCAAAATTACATCTCAGTCCTCATATTTTTTCTAGATAGTATTCATTAAAAAATTTTTATACATATGAGGAAGTAAGAAAATATGCAGCGGTGTGCTGGAGCTAGCTCTGCTCATGAGAACCAAATGTGCACATCTTTTTATAAGTCTGTGTTCGGTTATGTTATTGGTATGTTGGTAACTTGAACTCAGCTTGAGTGGGAATATTCACACAATGGAAATTGGCAAACACTACAAATCAGGGCCGCTGCTGCTGCTGCTGCTTTTTCTTTCCCTTTCCCCTCTCCTCTTCTTCCTCCTCTTCCGCCTTCTTCAGAGAGCTGGTCATTAAACATTTATAACATATCACTGCAAATATGACCCATAACCAAGGAAAAAACGGTCACTAGAAGCAGATCCATAGATGACCTAGTTATTAGCATAAGCAGAATGGGATGTTAAAAAGAACTGTTATAGATGAACCAGTCTGCAAGGCAGAAATAGAGACACAGATGTAGAGAACAAACGTATGGACACCAAGGGGGGAAAGCGGGGCGTGGGGGGTGTTGTTGTGATGAATTGAGAGATTGGGATTGACATATATACACTAATATATATAAAATAGATAACTAATAAGAACCTGCTGTATAGCACAGGGAACTCTACTTCACTTTGCTGTACAGTAGAAACTAACACAACATTGTAAAACAACTATACCCCATTAAAAAAATATTAGAGGCTATGTACAGGAAAAGATGTACATAACAGGTGAATAGATGGAGTATTTCAGGAAAGAAATAGTAACTCTAAAACTAAACAAATAATAGAAAAGAAAAAATATTATATGAAATAATTCACTTATGGACTTAGACATTGCAAAAGGAGGGGTAAGTGAAACTTGAAGCTAGGTCAAGACAATTTTCCAAACAAGAGCAGAGAAATAAAATTGATATAAAAATAATTAATGGAGCATCAGTGACCTGTGGGATAATATTAAGCTGTCTGACATGTATTTGGAATCCCAGAAGGAAAGGATAGATAATGGGCCAAAAAAATTTTTTTAAAAACTAATGATTAAATGATGAGAAATATTAACTCACAGGTCCAAGATGCTCAATGAATCCTAAGCAGAATAAGCAAACAAACAAAACAAAAAAACAAGCAAAAAAACTCACACAACCTAGATATATCATAGTCAAATTGATGAAAGTTAAAAATGAAAAGTACAGTAGTTTTATAACATGTCTACAAATTCTTTGATACCCTTCCCTTCAAGAGGTTATACCTAATTTCTCGCCCCTTGAGTGTAAGCTGGACTTAGTGCCTCCCTTCTAACAAAGAATATGGCAGAAAGGATAGTGTGTCTGTCAAGACTAGGTCATAAGAGGTGGTGCTCACGCTTGGATCACTCACCCTGGGGGAAGTCAGATGCCATGCTCTGAGGACCAGAGCATGACCCTTGGAGAGGTCCACATGTTTAGGAACTGGGGCCTCCTGCCAACAAGCAGCAAAGAACTGGCTCCTGATGGTGCCACGTGAGTGAAGTATCCTGGAAGTATAGCCTATGATCTCAGTCAAACCTTTAAATGACTGTAGCTATAGCCTTGACTGCAATCTCATGAAAGATCTGAAGCAAAAAAACATGAAGTTGCTCCCAAATTCCTGGCCCACAGAAATTATGAAATAATTAATGTTCAGTGTTGTAAAACACTAAGTTTTAGGGTAATTTGTTACATAGCAATAAATAACTAATGCAAAAAGAAAATCTTAAAGCAGATAGAGAAAAATGACACAGTATATTCAGAGGAACAGTAAGAACATTGACTTCTAAAAAGAAACAATGAAAGCTAGAGGATAATGGAACAAGATTTTTACCATGGTTGCAAAGAAAAGCTTGTCAACCTATAAGCCTATATTCAGTAAAAATAATCCTCAAAAATTACAACAAAATAAAGCATTTTTCAGATAAATAAAATCTTAAAGAATTTATAGTCATTATATGCACATTAAAGAAATAATAAGGATACTCTTCAGGTTAATGGAAATAATGGTAGAAGGAAAGGCATTTGTATAAGAAATGCATCTATAAAAAGAAAGTTGTGAATAAATATAAAATGCTGGTTTTCTTTTTTTAATTAAAGAAATTAAGTCTGTAAATTCTATAAATTTATAAATTCATAAATTCTTTCTTAAGAGAAAATTGTAAATTCTGCTCTTAGGATGAAGTAACAGGGGTTGCATATACCCTCCCATGTGAAATAACAATAAAAAAGACAAAATACATGAAACATGGCTTTCAAGACACTGGACATGAAAATAATGAAAGACAGTGATTCTTGAAATATGGGAAACAAATGAGGTATACCCAATGATTTCCCCCAGCTTACTGCATTGAAAAAATTTCTAGGCTACAGTGCAAGGAAGGGGATTTCAGGCAGAGCCTGGAAGATACCCTAAGTCGAGGACACAGAGCTGAGAGTCCAGGGAGATTGACTCATCTAGAATTCACAAGACAGAGCACTAAAAAGGAGAAGATGGTACAGAGAAAGAATTCCAGAGATCTGCAGAGATTGCCCCTTGAGTATCCAGTAGAGTACTGATCAGCATTGAGGAAACTACCTGAGGCCAGGGTTGGAACCAACCAACATGATTTGAAGGAACAGTGCCTAAATTTCACACAGGGCTGAGATCAGCAAAAAGACAAGTGTGCTCACTGTCACCACTCTAATTCAACATAGTATTGGAAGTCCTAACCAGAGCAATAAGGAAGAAAGGGAGAGAGAGAGAGAGAGAGACAGAGAGAAAGAAAGGGCATCCAAATCAGAAAGGAAGAAATAAAATTGTCTTTGTTTGCAGATAAATATGATCTTATATACAGAAAATCCTAAAGACTCCACCAAAAAAACTGTTAAAAGTAAACAATGAATTCAGTAAAACTGCAGGTTATAAAATCAACATACAGAAAACAGTTGCATTTCTATACACTAACAATGAAATATCTGAGAAAGAACTAAAGAAAATAATCCCATTCCAAATAGCACCAAAATCAATAAAATACTTAGGAATAAACTTAACCATGGAGTTAAAATCTGTACACTGGAAACTACAAGACTTTGATGAAAGAAATTTAACAAGACACAAACAAATGGAAAGCTTTCCCATGTTCATGGTTTGGAAGAATTAATATTGTTAAAATGCACATCTATATATTTAATGCAATCCCTATCAAAATTTCCAATAACATTTTTTCATAGAAATAAGGAAGAGCAATCTAAAATTTGTATGAAATCACAAAAGACCCCAAATAGCCAAAGCAATCCTGAGAAAGAACAAAGCTGGAGGCAATCACATTTCCTGATTTCAAAGAACACTACAAACCTCTAGCAATCAAAACAGTATAGGACAGACATAAAAATAGACACATAGACCAATGGAACAGAATCCCAGAGACCAGAAATAAATCCTCACATATATGGTAAACTAATATCTGAAAAGGGAGCCAGGGATACTCAATGGGGAAAGGACAGTCTCTTCAATAAATGGTGTTGGGAAAACTAGATAACTGCATACCGAAGAATAGAATTAGACCCCTACTTATACCACTCACAAAAATTAACTCAAAATGAATTAAGACCTATACATAAGAACCCAAACTGTAAAACTCCTAGAAGGAAACACAGGGGAAGAGCTCCTCAACATTGGTCTTGGCAATGATTTTTATGATATGAGACCAAAAGCACAAGCAACAAAAGCAAAAATTAATAAGTGAGACTACATTAAATACATCAAACTAAAAAGCTTCTGCACAGCAAAAGAAACAATCAAGAAAATGAAAAGGCAACCTATGAAATGGGAGAAAATATTTGCAAATCATATATCTGACAAGGCGTTAATATCCAAAATTTTAAAAGAACTCATACCACTCAATAGCAAAAAAAAAAAAAGCCAATTTTAAAATGGGCAGAGGAACCGAATAGACAGTTTTCTAAAGAAGACGCACAAATGGCCAATAGGTACATAAAAAGGTTTTCATCATCACTAATTATCAAGGAAATGCAAATCAAAATCGCAATGAGCTATCACCCCACACCTGTTAGAATGGCTGTTACCAAAAAGTCAAGTTAACAAGTGCTGGCAATGATGTGGAGAAAAGGGAACGCTTGTGCATATGTATAATGTAATATTATTCAGTCTTGAGAAAAAAAAGGAAATCCTGCCATTTGTGCCAATGTGGATGAGTCTTAAGGGTATTATGCTAAGTGAAATAAGTCAGACAAAGACAAATATTGTATGACCTCACTTATATGTGGAAATTTAAAAAGCCAAACTCACAGAAACAAAGTAGAGTGGTGGTTGCTAGGGGCTGCAGGGGTGGAGGGAATGGAGAAATGTTGGTCAAAGGGTACAATCTTCCAATTATAAGATGAATAAGTTCTGGGGATCCAATGTACAGCATGGTGATTACAGTTAATGATACAGTATTATATAATTGAAAATTGCTAAGTAGCTCTTAAATGTCCTCACTACAAAAAAGAAATGGTAATTATGTGACACAATGGAGGTGGTAATCATTTTGTAATATATAAGCGTATCAAATCAACATGTTGTACACCTTAAACTTATACAATGTCATATGTCAATTATATCTCAATAAAGCTTGGGGGAAAAAAACATTATACAGGTTCTAGCCAGTACAATTAGGCAAGAAGAAATAAAAGGCAACCAAATCGGCAAGCAATAAACAAAACTGTTTATTTGCGGACAACATGATGGTCTATGTAAAAAAATCTGATGGAATCTGCAAAAAAGCTAGAAGATTTAATGAGTTTAGCAAGGTTGCAGGATGTAAGGTCAATAATATATTTAAAAATCAGTTGTACTTCTATATATTGGCAATGAACAATTGTAAATTGAAATTTTAAAAAATATCACTTATAATAGTATTAAAAAATAGTATAAAAATATAAAATACTCAGAGATAAATCTGATAAAATATGTGAACACCTGAACATTGAAAACTGCAAAATAATGCCAAGAGAAATTAAAGAAAGGCTAATATTGTTAAGATATAAATCCTCCCAAAATTGGTGTGTAGATTCAATGCAATTCTAATCAAAATCCCAGCAGGGTTTTTAGTTGAAATTCGCAAGCTGATTCTAAAATTTATATGGAAATGCAAAGGAGTTAGAATAGTCAAAACTACTTTGAAAAAGACGAACAAAGTTGAAGAGCTAACACTACCTGATTTCAAGACTTACTATAAAGCTAGGGCAATCAAAACAGTGTGGTATTGATATAAAGCCAGACAAATAGATTAATGGAACAGAATAAAGAATTCAGAAATAAACCCACACGTAGATGGATAACTGATATTTTACTAAAGTACAAAGGCAAATCAAGGGACATGAGTTAGTCTATTCAACAAATGCTGCTAGAAAAACTGGATGTCCATATGCAAAAAAAATGGAGTTGGATCCCTACCTTGTACCATGTACAAAAAAGTAACTCAAAATGAATCATAGACCTAAATATAAAACCTAAAACTATAAAATTTCTAGAAGAAAACAGAGAAAATTCTTCATAAAAAAAAAGAGATATTTCTCAGATACACGACCGAAAACAATCCATAAATGAACAAATTGATAAACTGGATTTCATCAAGATGAAAAACTTCCAATCTTTAAAAGGCACTATTAAGAGACTGAAAAGTCAAGCCACAGACTGGGGGAAAATATTTTTTAAAGTTTTTATCTGATAAAGGACTTAATACCCAGAATATCAAATCTCAATAATAAAAGAAATAACCAACTGAAAAATGGACAAAAGACTTAAACAGATGCTTCATCAAAGAAGATGATACAAAAAGTACATGTAAAGATGCTCAACGTCGTTAGTCATTAGGGAAATACAAATTAAAACCACAATGACATATTACTACATACCTATTAGAATGGCTGAAATTCAAAAGACTGACCATGCCAATCGTTGGCAAGAATGTGGAGGACCACTATGCACTACTGGTGGGAATGTAAAATGGTGCAACCACTTCGGAAAACTAACAGTTTGTCGGTATCTTAAAGGTTTAAATATACACCAATGGTATAATCCAGGTATTCCACTCCTAGATATTTACCCAAGGGAAATGAAAGCATATATCCATATGAAGACTTGGACACAAATGTTCTTGGCATTTTTATTTGTAATAGCCCCAAACTGGAAACAACCCAAGTGCCCATCAACAGATGATTGGATAAATAAATTGTGGCAAATCCATACAACATATTCCTACTCAGCGATAAAAAGGAATAAGCTATTGATATACTCAACAACATGGATGAATCTCAAAATAAGTGCACGGAATGAAAGAAAACAGACAAGAGTACATATTGTATGATTCCATGTTTATAAGACTGTAGAAACTTCACACTAACGTGTAGTGGCAGAAAGTAGATCAGTGTTTGCTTGGCAGGGATGGAGAGGACAGGGTGGGGTGGGTGGAAGAGATTACAGAGTCACAAGAGAAAGCTTTTAGGAGTGATGGATATGGTCACAACCTTGATTGTAGTGAAGGTTTTACATATATATCTCCAAAATGAGTGTTTTTACATGTTAAATATGTGCAGTTTTAAAAATGAAGTGTATTACATGTCAATTTTATTTCAATAAAGCAAGTGTATGGTATGGTCCATATGTACAATGAATCTAAGTTCATATTGATTTATTTGATAGATTTGTTTGCCTTTTATCTTACTGCTCAAATGTAACCATCTTTTTAATTATCAATTTTGTACTGTAATATGTAAAACAAGTTTTTCTTAACATATAAGAAAAAATTGTTGTTGCTATATTAATATCAGACAGCAGCCTTCAAAACAAAAACTATTACCAGCAATAAAGAGAGAGATTGCATCATGATAAATGGTCAATTCATCAAGAAGACATGATGCTACTAAATGTTTATGTTCTTAATAATGGAGCTTCAAGACACACGAAGCAAATATTCACAAAATTGAAGAAGTAGAGAATATTCCAACAGTAGTCTTTCAGCATTTGATAGAATAAGTAGATTAAAAATTTTCTAAGGATAGATTGGAACAAAACTATCAATTTGTAAGTCGTTTTCAACTAACAAACTACCTAATTGACAATTTGTAGAATATTACAGTTAACAATTACAGAATGCACATTATTTATGTGTATTTATTATTTACAAATGCACACAGCATATTCATCAAGATAGACCATATATGTTCATCCAGAAAACAAATTCTAATAAACTGTAAAGGATTGAAATCATGAAAAGTTTGCTCTGTGCCCACACTTGAGTAAATTAATTATCAATGACGAAAAGGTATCTGGAAAACACAACATATTTGGAAATTAAACAGCACATTTATAAATAATTCATGGGTCAAAGAATAATCCCATAGGAAATTAGACAGTTTTTTTAACTAAATGAAATTGATTTGAGATCCTTTTCTCTTTTCCAGTGCAAGAATTCAGTGTTATAAATTTCCCTCTCACCACTGTTTAAGCTGCATTTCAGAAAATTTGATATGTTGTATTTTCATTATCACCCAGTTCTAAGCATTTTAAAAATTTCTTTTGAAACTTCCTGATTGACCCACATATTATGTAATTATTTAATTTCCAAGTGTTAGGAGATTTTCCTAATTTTTTTGTTATTGATTTCCAGTTTGATTCCATTGTGGTCAGAGTACAGACATTTTATGATTTCAATTCTCTTAATTGAGATTAATTTTATAGTCTAGGGTATGGTATATTTTTGTGACTTTTCCATGAACACTTGAAAGAATGTGTATTTTACTGTTTGGGATAGGTCATTTTATGAATATCAGATCCTATTGGTTGAATGGCATTGCTCTGTTTCTCCATAACCTTGTCGATTTTCTGTCTAATAGTTCCACCAGTTGTTGCAAAAGGGATGTTCAAATGTCCAACTATAATTGCAGATTTGTCTATTTCTATTTCTCCTTTCAGTTTTATCAGTTTTTGCTTCATATATTTTGAAGTTCTGTTGTTTGGTTCATACACATTTAGGATTTCTATGTTTTCTTGACATTTCGTCTCTTTTATCAATATTTAATGTCCCTCTTTGTCCATGGTAATTTTCTCTGCTCTGACGTCTACTTTATCTGGTATTAATGTAGCCACTCCTGCTTTCTTAAAATTAGTGTTTGCATGGCATATTCCACCCCACTTTTTTCTACCTGTATTGCTGTATGTGAAATTAGTTTCTTGTGTAGTCATTTTTTATCCACTATGCTAATGTCTGTCTTTTAATTGATGTATTTAGATTATTTTTATTTAAAGTAATTATTGATATGGTTTAAGTCTGCCATTTTATTATTTGTTTATTCTGTTTCTCATTCCTTTGTTTCCTTTTTTTTTTTTTTTGCCTTCTTGGAGGTTACTTGAACAAACTAAATGAAATTAAAAACAAAACATATCAAAATTTATGAAATGCAACTAAAGTGCTACTAAAAAGAAAATACAATTTTATTTTATTATTATTTTTTAACATCTTTATTGGAGTATAATTGCTTTACAATGGTGTGTTAGTTTCTGCTTTACAACAAAATGAATCAGTTATATATATACATATGTTCCCATATCTCTTCCCTCTTGTGTCTCCCTCCCTCCCACCCTCCCTATCCCACCCCTCCCAGCGATCACAAAGCACTGAGCTGATCTCCCTGTGCTATGCGGCTGCTTCCCACTAGCTATCTACCTTACGTTTGGTAGTGATTATATGTCCATGCCCCTCTCTCGCTTTGTCACAGCTTACCCTTCCCCCTCCCCATATCCTCAAGTCCATTCTGTAGTAGGTCTGTGTCTTTATTCCTGTCTTACTGCTAGGTTCTTCATGACATTTTTTTCCCTTAAATTCCATATATATGTGTTAGCATATGGTAATTGTCTTTCTCTTTCTGACTTACTTCACTCTGTATGACAGACTCTAGGTCTATCCACCTCACTACAAATAGCTCAATTTCATTTCTTTTTTATGGCTGAGTAATATTCCATTGTATATATGTGCCACATCTTCTTTATCCATTCATCCGATGATGGACACTTAGGTTGTTTCCATCTCCGGGCTATTGTAAATAGAGCTGCAATGAACATTTTGGTACGTGACTCTTTTTGAATTATGGTTTTCTCAGGGTATATGCCCAGTAGTGGGATTGCTGGGTCATATGGTAGTTCTATTTGTAGTTTTTTTAAGGAACTTCCATACTGTTCTCCACAGTGGCTGTATCAATTTACATTCCCACCAACAGTGCAAGACGGTTCCCTTTTCTCCACACCCTCTCCAGCATTTATTGTTTCTAGATTTTTTTTTTTTTTTTTTTTTCGGTACTTGGGCCTCTCACTGTTGTGGCCTCTCCCATTGTGGAGCACGGGCTCCGGACGCGCAGGCTCAGCGGCCATGGTTCACGGGCCCAGCTGCTCCACGGCATGTGGGATCTTCCCGGACCGGGGCACGAACCTGTGTCCCCTGCATCGGCAGGCGGACTCTCAACCACTGTGCCACCAGGGAAGCCCTAGATTTTTTGATGATGGCCATTCTGACTGGTGTGAGATGATATCTCATTGTAGTTTTGATTTGCATTTCTCTAATGATTAGTGATGTTGAGCATTCTTTCGTGTGTTTGTTGGCAGTCTGTATATCTTCTTTGGAGAAATGTCTATTTAGGTCTTCTGCCCATTTTTGGATTGGGTTGTTTGTTTTTTTCTTATTAAGCTGCATGAGCTGCTTATAAATTTTGGAGATTAATCCTTTGTCAGTTGCTTCATTTGCAAATAAGAAAATACAATTTTAAATGCTTATGTTAGATAGGAATAAAGACTTAACATCAATGATCCAAGCATCTACATTAAGAAGTAAGAAAAAGAAGAGCAAGTTAACTCCATACTAAGTAGAAGGAAAGAATTAATAAAGAGTGGAAAACAATGTAGAAAATGGAGAGATAATAGAAAAATTCATCAAAGACAAATTTGGTTGTTTGAAAGATTGATAAAATTGATAAACCCTTAGCTGGATTAAATAAAAGGAGAGAGAGAGCAAGAGGGAACTCAAATTACCAATATCAGAAGCAAAAGAAGGGCTATTACTATAAGTTCCACAAACATATTAAAACCATATACAAATAAATATGACAACTTAGACAAAATGGATAAATCCCATCAAAGTACAACTTCCCAAAACTGGCCCAAGAAAAAATAGAAAATATTAAAAGCCCTAAGTGTGTTAAAGAATTTATAATTAAAACCTTCCAACAAAGAAAACATTAGTCCCAAGCGACTTCACTTGTAAATTCCATCAAATATGTAAGAAAGAAATAATACCAATTTTACACAAACTCTTTTCAAAACTGGAAAACGAGATAGCATTCCTTACTCATTTTGTGATATCAGCAGAACCTTACATCTAAACCTCACAAAAATATTACATAAAGTTGTAAACTAATATCCCTCATGAACATCGTTGCAAGCATCCTTAACGAAACATTAGCAAATCAAATCCAGAAATATATAAAAAAGATATCATGACTAAGTATTGTTTCAAGAATAAAGACTATGGCTTCCCTGGTGGCACAGTGGTTGAGAGTCCACCTGCCGATGCAGGGTACACGGGTTCGTGCCCCGGTCCCGGAAGATCCCACATGCCGCGGAGCGGCTGGGCCCGTGAGCCATGGCCGCTGAGCCTGCGCGTCCGGAGCCTGTGCTCCGCAACGGGAGAGGCCACAACAGTGAGGGGCCCGCGTACCGCAAAAAAAAAAAGAATAAAGGCTAGTTTCACACTTGAAAATAAATCAACATAATTCATCACATTAAGAGAAAAAGAAGAAAAAAAGTATGATCATCTCCATAGATGCAGAAAAAGCATTTGATGAAATCCAATACCCACTCATGATATTAAAAAAAAAAAAAACCCACCTCAGCAAAGTAGGAATAGAAGGGAGTTTCCTCAATATGATAACATAACTATGAAAATCTGACTGTTAACATTATACTTAAGGGTGAAATATGAATGCTTTCCCCCTAAGATCCAGAAAATGGGAAGGTCCATCTCACCACTTCCGTTCAACTTTGTACTGTAGATTTTAGCCAGTATAATAAGGCAAGAGAAATAAATACACTTCATCACAATTGGAAAGGAATGAGTAAAATGTTTTTTATTCATAGATAATATGTTTGTGTATGTATAGAATCCAAAGGAATTGAGAATAAACCAACTAGTACTGAGTGAATTTAGTAAGTCACAAGGTCAGTATACAAAGTCAATGATATTTTTATCCAAACAATTAGAAAATGAGCTAAAAATATTTTAATTGCACAAAAACCTATAAGATGTATAGAAAGACATTTAATAAAAATGTACAAAGCCTCTACACTGAAAACTACAAAACAGTGCTGAAAGAAATTAAGGAAATGGAGAGGTATGCCTCTTTGTGGGTTGGAAAAAATATCAAGACATCAGTTCTCCCTAAATTGATCTATATACTTTGTATGGAAATTTAACAAGATGATTCTAAAGGAAATGGAAACGCTAATGATCTAGAAGAGCCAAAATCATATTGAAAAAAATGAACAGGGGTAGAGGGCTTAAAAATTAACTATAAACCTATAGTAATAAAGATGGCGTGGTATTGGGGTAAAGATAGACAAATAGATTCATGAAACAGAATAGAGGATCCAGAAATAGATCTACACTTAACACAGTCCATTGATTTTGATAAAGGGGGCAAAACAATTCAGTGAGAAATGGAAAGTCTTTTCAAAAAGATGGTGCTAGAAAACTGGATAATCATATGGGAAAGAAATGAACCTCTACCTCACATTATACATTTTTAAAAATTGGAGACTAAATAAAAAGGCTAATTACTATAAAACTTCTGGAAGGAAACAGACTGTCTTTATGACAGAAAATGCAGTAACCATAAAAGAAAAAAAGTATAAAAATGTCTTGATCAATGTAAAACATTGGCTCTTTGAAACACGCTTAACAAAATGAAAAAGCAAACTATAGACTGGGAAAAAGTATTCACAACATATGTCTGACAAAGGATGTGTATTGAGAATGTTTACGGAACTCCTACAAATCAATAATAAAAAGACAAACATCTCCATAAAAATTGGGCAATAGGTTTGAACAGATCCTTCATGAAGGAAGATATACAAATAGTTAATAAGCATATGAAAAAGTGATTAGCACCACTGGTCATCAGGGAAGTGCCAATTACAACTAAACTGAAATACCACTTCACACCCACTGGCTAACACCAAAAAGACAGACAGTATCAAATGTTGGTGAGGAACAACTGGAATGCTCATCCTGTGAAGGTAGGAATATAAAATGTTATAATAACTTTGGAAAACAACTTTGGCAGTTTTGTATAAAATTAAACATATACTTACCTGATGATCCAACAGTTTCACTCCTATACATTTCCTGCTGAAAAATGAAAACGTTATGTCCACAAAAAAAAATTGCTTAAAAATATTTTCAGCAGCTTTATTCATACTAGACTAAAATGGGAAACAATCCAAATGTCCAACATAAGTGAAGGGATAAACAAATTACCCAGTGTTCAAATAATTAATCCTCCCAACAGTCTCGGGGAATGAACTTCCACTTTACCACAACAACACAGCACCCTGGAATGAACCTCAGCCATTAAGCTGTGAGAAAGAAGCCAGACACAGAAGACTACGTGTTATTTGATTCCATGTATGAGGCATTCAAGAATAAGCAAAACTAGTCTCTAGTGTTAGAAATCAGACCAGTGGTTGCCCCTGCAGGGTGAGGACTGACTGGGAAGGAACAGGAGGGAATTTTCTAAGATGATGGAACTATTCGAATCTTGATTGGGATCATGGTTACTAGGTGTTTTCCCTTACCAAATGTCATGGAATTTTATGCTTAAGACCTATGCATTTTGCTGTATGTAAATTACACCTCAATCAAATTTTTTTCAAAGAGAGAGAGAAGAGGACGCACTGGGCAGGAACATGGGTGTGCTAGTTCTTTAACTTCCTTTCCTCAAACTTGACCTTCTTCACCATTGGGCTTTCCTGGTTCCAGCAGATGACGCCAACCAGGTGACAGCAGTCTTAAGTCCTGATTTCTGCACATCTTTGGGTGATGATGCTCTGGGTAGCAGCCACTGGAATTTTTAATAGCTCTCTTAATTTGGAACTGAAGTTTTCACTTGTTTAAAAATCTCTCACCTGGGCTTCCCTGGTGGCACAGTGGTTAAGAATCCGCCTGCCAATGCAGGGGACACGGGTTCGAGCCCTGGTCCGGGAAGATCCCACATGCCACAGAGCAGCTAAGCCCGTGCACCACAACTACTGAGCCTGCGCTCTAGAGCCCACGAGCCACAACTACTGAGCCTGCATGCCACAGCTACTGAAGCTCGCATGCCTAGAGCCTGTGCTCCACAACAAGGAAGCCACTGCAATGAGAAGCTCGTGCGCCGCAATGAAGAGTAGCCCCCACTCGTTGCACCTAGAAAAAGCCTATGCACAGCAACAAAGACCCAATGCAGACAAAAATAAATAAAATAAATATATTTATTTAAAAAAATCTCTCACCATACAACTTAACCAAACTACTTGAAAGAAAAGGTAAAACTCTCAAGAAACTTAGCCATATTAAGACAGAATATGTATATCTATGTAGGCATTCACACTGACAGCCTCAAGTCCTGCTTAAAAGATGCCAGCATGATAGAATCATCACATATATACACTAATATGTACAAAGTATATAACTAATGAGAACCTGCTGTATAGCACAGAGAACTCTACTCAGTGCTCTATGGTGACTAAAATAGGAAGGAAATCCAAAAAAGAGGGGATATATGTATACACATAGCTGATTTACTTCACTGTACAGCAGAAACTAACACAACATTGTAGAGCAACTATACCCCAATTAAAAAAAATGATAAAGAGACATCAGGAGCAGCAGCTCTAGAAGCAAACAATGAAAGCTAAATAGGTCCATCTTCGTAGTTCAGAGTGGAGTCGATTTTACAGCAAAGATGCAGAACAAAGAGAACCAGATGAGTTGATGGCTGATACTGCAAGAAAGACAGAGGATCAGAGGACCTGACAAGGAATGCTCCCGATAAGGAAAGGTTTTCACTACCCTTCCCCTTATACACACCCTCTCCTATGGGGTTTCTTTCCTTTGCTTCTTCCTCCAATTAAGATCTTTCTTGCTGATGCATCCCAGGGGACAGAGTTCACAACTCAAGGACCTCTTCTTCCTCCTGGTCCTGTGGAAAGCTTGTATGCTCAACCTCAAGAATCCTTTTCACTGTAGGGTTTCTTTGGTGTGTATCCTGAAAACAATAGTGAGTTATCTTCAGTGTTGACTTAGGCTTCAAAAGAACCTGCTCCTAAAAGTCCACAACCACAAAAGAAATGCAGGAATTTTGCCTCTCTTCCAAATTAATTTTGAATTCTCTCTCTGTCTTAGTTTAAGGAACTGCTGTAACTAAGGTGGTCATACTTTTGCCCAAAAGAAAGCTTTACAGAATTATAATTATCAAGATAGTGTTTTGTAAATAAAGTTGATTTAAGTATTAATCTCAGTGAGTGAATTATTTACATTATCTTGTAGTCTCTGGATAGTTTAAATATTGTGTTTAATTTGATAAACCATCCTTATTATATGGACAATACTGGAAATGTCACATGAGCAATTCTGAAATTAGACATATTTGGGGTTTTTTTATTTTTTAAATTTTTATTGAAGTATAGTCGATTTACAATGTTGTGTTAATTTCTTCTCTACAGCAAAGTGATTCAGTTATACATATATACCTTCTTTTTCATATTCTTTTCCATTATGGTTTATCATAGGATATTGAATATAGTTCCCTATGCTATATATAGTAGGATCTTGTTTATCCATCCTATATATAATAGTTTGCATCTGCTTATCCAAACTCCCAATCCTCCCCTCCCCTAACCCCCTCCCCCTTGGCAACCACAAGTCTGTTCTCTATGTCTATGAGTCTGTTTCTGTTTTGTAGATATGTTCATTAGTGTCGTATTTTAGATTCCACATATAAGTGATATCATGTGGCATTTATCTTTCTCTTGACTTACATCACTTAATATAATAATCTCTAAGTCCATCCATGTTCCTGCAAATGGCATTATTTCATTCTTTTTTATGGCTGCATACTATCCGTTGTATATATATATATTCCACATCTTCTTTATCCATTCATCTGTCGATGGACATTTAGGTTGTTTCCATGTCTTGGCTATTGTGAATAGTGCTGCTATGAACATAAGGGTGCACTTATCTTTTTGAATTGTAGTTTTGTCTGGATATATGCCCAGGAGAGGGATTGCTGGATCATATGGCAACTCTATTTTTAGTTTTTTAAAGGAACGTCCATACTGTTTTCCATAGTGGCTGCACCAATTTACATGGCTACCAACAGTGTAGGAGGGTTCCCTTTTCTCCACACCCTCTCCAGCATTTGTTATTTGTAGACTTTTTGATGGTGGCCGTTCTGACTAGTGTGAGGTGATACCTCATTGTAGTTTTGATTTGCATTTCTCTGATAATTAGCGATGTTAAGCACCTTTTCATGTGCCTATTGGCCATCTGTATGTGAAATTAGACATATTTGAAATGGCAAAAGGCATTTCTATATGCCAAGGGCTGTATTCTATAGTTTTAAAACAAATGTGAAGTGCCTTGATGTTTTTATTAGGCAAAGTAACTTGATGTTTACCTGAATACATTTAAATTGGAATGTTTATAACAACAGAGTATGAGAACGTTTAAAAGGTCCATCTTGCTATTTTATAGTCTCCCTATTAGATTGTCCCCTCTCCTCTTCCTCTTCCCTCTACATCAATAATTTCCCACTGAATTCCAGAGAGGATCTGGAAGAGGCTGGTAGTGTGGACTGGTCATAAGAATGTGGGTTTAAAGCTCAGAGTCAGTACTTACCAGCTGACCTTAGGCATGTCCCTTTCCCTCTCGGAGCCCCAGTTTCCATTTTAATGGGCCCATGATTAACGCCTACCTCCAAGAAAAATGGAAATGAACAAAGGGAAATCACATTGTTATGATTAAAAAAAAGAAAAAACTACACCCAGGGGATTTGTTGGATGTGCAGGCTCTGGAACAAGGCTGCCTGGGTTGGAACCTGGCCTCTGTCTCACTAAGAGGGAATAATCATAGCCTCAATCTCACTGGTTACCACAGACTGAAGGAGCTAATTCATGCAGAGCCCTTGGCACAGTATCTGGCTTGCTGCAATTGCTTTAGTATACGTTAGCTGGCTTTGTTATTTTTCAAGACGGCGACCACTGCTGTAATCACTGGTCAGTGCTGCGGTCACAGCTGTGTGCTGGGAAGTCCATAGGCACCTCTGACTCACCACGTGAGGACCTGGAGCCGCTACCCCCAATCACACCATCCACATTCCTGACCCTAGGCCTTCCTCACAAATGTTCCCTCTGCCTGGAATGCAGTCTTCTTTCATGTTTACAGTTTCCTTCTCACCCCTCCATCTAGCCTCCAGCGCTTCCCCTTCAGAGCACTAAGTAAGCCCCCTCCACCAATGCAGGCAAGACCAAGCCATGGTGGCCACAGTCTGCAGCCTGTTCCAGCTCTGGCTTCACCTGCCTTTTCTGTGCCCCGTAACCCACAAGCAGAACCTACTGCATAATTTATGGGACCCGGTGTGAAATTATTTTGAACAGGGCTCCTTGTTCAAAAATTATTAAGAACTTTAAGATAGACAAATCCCAACTGAGGGGTATTCTACAAAATACCTGATGAATAATACTCAAAACTGTCGCGATCAAAAAACAAAGGAAGTCTAAGAAACTGTCACAGCCAAGAGAAGCCCTTAGTGTCCTGACTACTATGTGTAATGTGGGATCCTGGAACAGAAAAAGGACATTAGGTAAAAACTAAGGAAATCTAAATGAATTTTAGTTCATAATAATATTTCAATATTGGTCCATTAATTGTAGCAAATCCACCATACTAATGTAAGTTATTAATAATAAGGGAAACAGGGGTGAGGGACATATGGGAACTTTCTGTACTATGTAATTTTTTCATAAATCTAAGACAGCTCTAAAATTAAATTTTTTTAAAAAATTAACCACAGCAAAGAATTTTGAGAACACAACAGCAGAGTAAATTGTCCAAGACAGAGCCAGGATTTGAACCCGGATCTGCCTGACCCCAGAGCTTTTGTGAATGGCTGCTTACACTGCTTGAATTCCCAGGAGAAGGCCCTCCCCTGGAGGTAAGAGAAAAGATGTGTATGGAATGGGGGAGGAGGTGGAGGGTTGTCACATTATTTAGTAGAGAGGTTAAGAGCCCAATCTTGATGACTCAGGCCACATAGTGTGTGATTCCATTTATATGAAATTCCCAGAATAGGCAAATCCGTAGAGACAGAAAGTAGATTTCCTGGTTGCCAGGGGCAGGGGGAGGGGAGGGGAGAATGGGGAATGACTGCTTAATGGTATGTGGGTTTTTTTCGGGGTGATGAAATGTTATTGAATTAGATAGTAGTGATGGTTGCACAACCATGTGAAGATACTAAAAAACACTACATTGTACACTTTAAAATAGTTAAAGTTGTAAATTTTGTTATCTCGATTTAAAAAAAAGAGTACAAGCTTGAGATCCATTCTGCCTGGATTTGAATCTCCAGGGTACCCTTTACTAGCAGTATGCGACCTTGGGCAAGCTACCTCTTCTCTGCCTCAGTTCCCTCATCTGGTAAATGGGGTAGTAACAGTAGCCATCTCATAAGGTTGTTGTCAGCAAGGTCCAGGCGTTTGGGGTCCATCCTGGCCTTGATGGGTCAGGGGAGGGATTATGTACTCATCCCCAAACCTTCCCACCCAAGATCTTGCAAACCGAGTGGTCTGAGAGCCCCCTCCCCCGTCAACCTGAAGTGGAGACCCACTCCTGGGAGGCCCCAAGGTGGAAGCCAGAGCGAATCTCCCTTCCAGACCCGCTGCTTTGGGATGCAGGCTGAAGCGGCCGCGGAAGAGGTGTGCGCTGCAGCGCGCCGCCTAGTGGCCCCTTCGAGCATACCAGTACTGGCCGCAGGGTGAAGCGCCAGCCAAAGGCTCCAGCCACGCCTGCAGGGCACCCTGACAGCTGCTCCTTATTATAAAATAAGTGGCTTGTACTCAGCCAGATTAGGGCATTCTGTATATTCTTTTTAATCCCGCGAGCTAGTTATTGTTCCCATTTTATAACTGATGGAACTGATGCTTGGAAAGGCTCAGCAGCCAGCCCAAGTTCTCCCAGCAGGTAAGAGCAGCCCGACGTCTGGTTTTCCACCAGCTCAGCTCCAGATTCCAGAACTCTGTCTCCGACGCTCACTTGTGATTTGGGATAAATGAGGGTAGCCCATGGAAGCACTACAGCCCCCGCTAAGTGTCAGATCTAGCTCTGAGACTGATTTCAAAGCTGCTATATTGCACAAAGGCTGCCCCACTTCCAGCCTCAGGCCCCATAAACCCCCTAGGAAATGGAGAGGAGGTGGGAGGCTCCTTCCAGGGCTCATTTGGCAGGGCTGTAGGCCCTTTAACCAGTAACCCCTCTTTCCCCAGCCTCACTGATGCGTCCACTCAACCAATATTTATGTATGCTTACTATGCGCGGGACAGTCTGAGGTGCTGCATATATCATGGTGAGCAAGAAAGGGGAGGCCTGGCTTCCAAGCAGCTCACTGCCTCATCCTCATTCATTCATTCATTTACTTATTTATTTTTAATTAATTTATGTTTTGGCTGCGCAACGCGGCATGTGAGATCTTAGTTCCCTGACCAGGGATGCAACCAACACCCCCTGCATCGGACCACCAGGGAAGTCCCTCATTCTCTTTCTTAACTCACAGCAGAACCTCTTTGCTGTGAGTCTGATGGCACTGGGTTTGGGAACACCCTGGTAAGTCTTAATCCAGCTACTCCAGTGTGTCATCCCAGGGCCAGGGCCTTGCCCATTCTTCACCCATACTGGGGAAAGGTGTGGGCTCAGGGTAGTCTGACTCCCTCTGAAGTCCTTTCCCTGGCCCCAGCTGAGGGCCAGCACTTGGAGATGCCCAGGCTGGGAAGCAGCCACACCTGCAGTGGTTGCTTAGCTGCAGGTGACTGGGGAAGGGGTGTTCTGGACACTGGAACACTGGAACAGCAGGGGATCGGGTGCAGGGGGGTTATGGAAGGACCCTAATGTGGTAAGTCCCCTACCCTGGTAGGGGAGCCCTGGAGGGAAAGCAGGGTCTAGGGCCTCCCATGGGCATATTTCTACACTGGGGCTTGGGGGAAATGGGACGAGGGCCAGCAGAAGACAGGGAAATGGCCACTCTCCTTTTGCCTGCACACCGCCCCCGTCCCCCTTCTCTCCAGTTAGGAATTAAAGTCATGAAACCTGACATTAGGACTAGAAGGGCCTGCCTGGTGCAGTTACTGTCTGAACAGCAAAGTTCTGAGCACTGGAACTTTTTTGAAAAATCTCCAATAACCCACCGTCCTTCTGGTTAAGAGAGAGAATGAGACAGAGAGAGTGAGCGCGCCTGCCCTGTGGTCCCTGCCTGCCGAGGTTCTACTGAGGTCCCTGCTGAGTTGTCCAGCATAAAGCCCTTGACCTTGTGCCTGTGCCTCGTGTTGACAGTCAGATGCTGGGCCTCGGATGTGTCCCTATATGTGTTGCCTGGTGAAAGTTAAGCATCTAAGTATCTGTTTGTCTTTAGCGTCATCTGCCCAAGAGTGTATTTGTGCTTTTGGATGTGCGTGCCTGTGTGTGTGTTCATGTCTGTGATGAGGTGTATATGTGTGCTTTTTAAAATCCTGTGTCTTAACTATGTGGGTGTCTCTGCAGTTGGGTGCCCCTGTAATGTTTCTGGGAGGGTCATTTTGCACCTGTATATGTTTGTTGTATGTTTGCTTGTGTGTACCTTTGTAGGTGTGCCTGTAACTGTCTAGGGCTGCGTGTGCATATGTGTGCTTGTACTTCCGTGGCTGGGTGGGGCTGGCTGGGTGTGATGCGCTGTTGACTCCCTCACCCACTGCCCTTGCCTGGGCCAAGCTAAAAATAACCCACTTATCTTTGTCCACGGGGACCTTTCTCAATTGACCTAAGTTCTTCCCAGGGAGTCCCACTCACCCATATCCACCCTCCTGGTCCTGGGTGCCTGGCCAGGGAGGTCTAAGGAGGTGGACTGACCACATGCACACTCCCCCACATGTTCCAGACCCCAGCCTGTGAGGGGAGTGTGTGTGGAGGGGTTCCTGGGCAGTCCTGCCATTCTCTCTTCTCTGGGGAAACAGCTGGGGCAGGCCCTTGTTGCTTCTCTACCCCCTCCAGCAACCCTTCCAGCCTGCAGTTCTGGCCCCCAAGTCCTTTCTCCTCCAGTCTAGGAAGCGCCCCTGGGGACACTGACCCTATTCCAGCCTACCCACCTACTGACTCCTGGGCCTGGACCAGAGAGAGGCTGGACCTCTCTCTGCCTTCCTTTACCCCTTCCTGAAGCAGCCACTGCCTCTGTATTTGAGGAATGATTCCAGATCCCAGTTCTGGAAAAATCCCAAGTAGTGAACAGATCAGTGGGGAGGAGGCATTCCTGCTGGCTGCCAGTCATTTCTCACCTGCCAGCCCCAGAAGAGGTGTAAGTGTCGAGGATCCCCAGCTCAGAGGGTTTCTTTCCAATCCTCTCTCTCCTGCCCTTTTCACTCACCCACTCATTCACTAAAAGCTGTGTGATCTTGGGCAAATGACTTTACATCTCTGTGCCTCAGTTTCTTCATCCATAAAAGGGGGATACAAATGGTACTTACCTCAGAGAGTTGTGAGGATTAACTGAAGTGATGCATATAAAGTGTTTAAAAGTGCTTAACCCCATGCCTGGCACACACAAGGACCCTGCCAGTGTTAGTTGATCCACCCCTTCTAATGTCACTGGGTTTCAATCTCAAGATATCGCCCACCGCCCAACCTCCACCTGACTCCACATGCCCTTTGGCTCACCCTTGGGTGGTCAGGATTTTCCACCAGGAATCAGATTGGCTGAGAGGGGAGATCTTGGAAAGAGAGATTACTGACATTTATGCTACAGTTTCTATATATATATTTAAAAATCAGTTCTACAGTCCCTTATAAAATTGTTATTATCATTTTTCTCCATTTTGGAGATGATGATGAAGGAAGCATCAGAATGGTTAAGTAACTTGTTCAGGGTCACACAGCAGGTAAGGAGCAGAGCCCAAATTTACACCCACCCGAGCCAAAAATGGCTTCCCTATGCCCCATTGTCACTTGCGGAGGGTGGGGGTGGGGTGGGGGAGTAACATCCTAGGCCCTGGGTGCTACAGGAGGTTCAGAGGGGTCTAGTCAAACAGTTCTGCCCAAGGTCATACCCACAAGTAGGGCCAAACAGGATGATCCAAGTCCACATAGCTGTAAGCCCCTGCTTACCACGGACTTGAGTGTTTGAGATTTCCTCACTGAAGGAGCTTTTTTGGTAAAGACCCCCCCCCCCCCGCCCCCTGTAGAAGGCGTAGATTCTACGTAGTACAAACCAGGGAGCCAAAAACGACAGAGTCCTGAGTTTAATCAGAGGAGAAAGCTGACACAGCCAAGTCAGAGGAAAGCGCCAAGATACATTTCTTTAGTTTCTGGAAACAAAAATTGGGCAGACTCCGCTTCCAGCTACGATCTAGCGGCCGGGATTTCCAACGCTCCGGGCCCAGAGTTTCGCGCGGACCCCCCCTGAAGGGCCCCCAGCTCCGCCAAAGCCGCGCCCAAGGGGCCGTCGTTACCCCCTAGAAAGGCCCTCCGCCGGCTCCGCCTTTGCCCGCCCAGGCCCCGCCCCGGCCGCGCGCTGTCCTGCTCTGCTCGCGGACTCACTTGGGCGAGCGAGCGGCAGCGCTCGGCCTTGTGGCAGGCGGCGGAGGCCGGCGAGGGCGCCGGAGCCGCGGGCAGCGGCGGGGCGCAGGGAGGCGCGCACGGGGGCTCGGACGGCGCGGCGTTGGCCGCTGCGGGCGCCGCTGAGCGCTCTCACCCTCAGTCGCGCAACTTCGAAACCAGGACGCGGGAGCCTGAGGAGCGCTCGAGCCCCGGAGCCTGAGGAGCGCAGAGAGGGGCACGCCGGAGCCTGGCCGGAGAGCGGGCGCCGGGTACCCATAGCGTTCCGAGCGCCGGGCAGCCCTCTGCGAAGCGTGGCTGCCTCTGCCCCCACGGAGGGCACGGGCTGGCGCGGCCGGGCGCCGGGGAGGACGGCGAGGAGGAGGCGGCGGCGGCGGAGACGGCGGCGGCGAGGCTGGGGCCAGGGAGAGAGCCCTGGGGGAGAGGCGCCCGAGCCGGGCCGCGGGAGCATGTGGGCCCGGAGTGGAGCGCGGGGCGCGCTACTGCTGACACTCCTGCTCTGCTGGGACCTGAGGCTGAGCCAAGCAGGTAGGGAGCGTTCGGGCATGGGGGAGGGGAGCGAGGCGAGCGAGGGGACCCTGGCGCCTCACTCTGCTCTGAAGTTGAGGTGGTCTATCGCTCCGTCAGTGCGCACAGGGAAAGCGGTAAGGGCGCCCAAGTTAAAAGGTAGATTTCTCTGCCCCAATAAAGTGGGCGATGGCGCAGATATCTCGCGGGGCGGGGCGGGGCGGGGGTGTTGCTCAGGCTCTCCAGCTCCCGCCTGGAAGGGAGAGATCGCTTCTTTTCCCTGGAACGGTGTCCAAGTCGGGGTGTGCGCCTCCCGGAGTACCGGCCTCCGGGGGACCCCTGGCGTCGCGCGCGCCTGGCAGCGGCGCCAAAAAACCACAGTCGCTGCACAGGCCAGGTGTGCGCTCGCTTGCTGTTCGCCGGCAACTTCCTAGTCCAGGTCCCGGCTCGCCCAGACTCCTAGCGTGGCACACACCCGAATCCGCAGATGAGAAGGAGGGAGCGAGAAACCTGGGGAACACGGGAAGCGCGGGTCCGCTCCGCCAGCCAGATGAGGCCAGCTTGTAGGGTTTTGTTATCGAAGGGAATAGGGCTGTCTTGCACGTACAGCTTTCCTCGAGATCTTGGGATCCGCAGGCCTGGAAGAATTTTTTTCTGGGTGTTGGTGTTGTGTGTTGTGGGGAGGAGTACGTAGTGATCCTGACGAGTTTCCTTTTAAATGAATCACTGACAAGTCTCCCCGTCTGGGAAGCCGACAAGGTGCGCTCTCCACGCTCCTACTCCAGACCCAGCAAGATGCCTTAAGGGAGTCGCTGGGCTCCTAAAATAAAGTCCCTATTCCCCCTCTCCCGCCGTGGCTGTGTACACGTCTCGCTGGTCTGTAGCTGGGCCGGGCGTAGCTGACTGGGCTGCGTCTTCCTGGGGAGCGGGTGGACACACGGGAGCCAACCCATCTCTCTCTCTCTCTCTCTCTCTCTCTCTCTCTCTCTCTCCCCCCTCCCCTCCCTCTCTCCTCTCTTCTCTCTCTCTCTCTCCTCTCTCTCTCTCTCTCTCTCTCTCTCCCCCCCCTCCCTCCCCCCCTCCGTCTCTCTCACTCTCTCCCCCCAGAAACCAAGCACCGGGCTTCCGAGGTTGGGTGGGCGTGGGCCGCATCCTGCATTGACTCCGAAAACTGGTGCACAAAGTGGACAGATGACGCAGCCCTCCCCCCTCTACCTTCCGCTTGGATGTTGACGTCCGCCGCCCTCCTCCCCGCCCCCCCACCCGAACGTCCCACGCCCGCCTCCCCCACTTACAGTCAGCTATTCCTCACTCTGGAATTAATGATTCCCATGGCCCAGGAGTGAGGGCTTGATTTTAGCACATACCCTACTTTTTTTTTTTTTGGCCAGCCTTGTGTTGTAAAGTTACGACACAATCATTTGATCCACGTTAATTATGATTTGGGTAGACTCTGGTATTTAAAGCAGTGTTTTGAAGTTGGAAGGTAATGATGGGGGAGGAAGCAGGCTGCTGAGTGACCAACTTTGTTTTAAAGAGTGCAGTTGGGTGTGGGAGGTGCTGGGTTGGGGTGTTGGTTTCTGGTTTGGGGGTGTTTGAGGGGAGGTGATTGGAGGGTTGGGTGAAGTCTCTGTAAATGGCATATGGGCAGGATTGGGTCTTGGGAAGCTGTGTTTGGACCGGCAGGGCAAGGGTATCAGGAATAAATACTGGGGTTACTGAGGGTGGGGAGATGGGGAGGCAGGAGAAAGACAAGACCGGTTGGCCTAGAGTTCTCCAGAGCTGCAGAGTAGGCTCTGCTGGGGAGGCTGGGGGTGGCCTGCCTTGCCTGCTTAACAAAGCCTCTGGCCCCCACCTTCCCCAGAAGAAACGCCAGGCCCAAGGCTTTGATGGATTTGAGCACGATTGGTGCCCAGCCAGAAATGGGTGGCTAATACCGGGCTTTGATTTCTCACTAGCGAGCAGAACTGGCCTTGGAATTGTGCTCATTACTTAGCGCAGCAGGGGTTGCCTGTCCACCAGCCTGGAGAGGGGCCAACTGGTGGGGTCAGCCTGCTGCCTTCCCTTTGCCCTCAGAAACCTGCCTTCAGGAGAGAGAACATGCCCCTTCCTCCTACACAGCCCTTGTACTCTAATGCCACAGGCACAGAACATTTTTCAGAATGTTCTTTAGGTCTTCCCAGTGATTCCTCATGAGCTCCATTGCACAGATGGGGAAAATGAAGTCCAGGATGTTGCCTTTCCTCAAATCTTGCCTTCACGTGACCGCAGATTGCAGATTTGTATCCAGGGCTCCTGTCCGATAGCGGGCTGATTCGGGCCACTTTGGACTCCTCCTTTTGGTCCCAGCCATGGGAGGGGGAAGCTCCTTCTTGGGCGTGTCCAAGCTCTCCTCAAGGGGCAGGCACCTCTCTCTCCTTTCCGCTACCCCCATTCCCAGTGAATATGGGAATGAGTTCCCTTTCCAGCACTGAGAATTTTTTTTTAAGCCATAAAGTTTGATGGTGGAGAAATCAAACCTGGAACCATAAACCCGAGACTCTTAGAAGATTTCAGCAAGTGACTGGCCAGGAGAGGCCACTTCAAAAGCCCAGGCTGGCTCTGGGAATCTCCTCCCACCCACCCCTCAGCCTCTCCTGGAGCTTTTTTTTTTCCCCCCGGTACGAGGGCCTCTCACTGTTATAGCCTCTCCCGTTGCGGGGCACAGGCTCCGGATGCGCAGGCCCAGCGACCATGGCTCACGGGCCCAGCCACTCCGTGGCATGTGGGATCTTCCCGGACCCGGGCACGAACGCGTGTTCCCTGCATCGGCAGGCGGACTCTCAACCACTGCGCCACCAGGGAAGCCCTTTCCTGGAGCTTTTAATGAGCCTTTCCTTGGCCTCTGGCTGGGATGGTTGAGAAGGAAACAAGGTGTCATGATAGCACTTCTTTTTAAGGTGCAATTAAAATCGGAGTTTTCCTAATGTCTCTGCTGTGTGTGTGTGTGTGTGTGTGTGTGTGTGTGTGTGTGTGTGTATGTATGTGTGGTGGTGGCCTGTCCTTGTCTTCCTCTACTCTGTACCAAATGCCCATTTCACTTAAACAAATGGAAAATCAAGAGCCTCTTACTGGGTTTTCTCATTAAAGTGAAAGTACCACTGCAGGGGAGGAATTTTGTATGTAATTTCTCTCCCCACCCCACAGACTGGGAATTCCATAGGATCCCAGACAATTCCTGTCTCTTCCAATCCGCTTGTTTAACTGCTGAAGCTTTGGGACAGGCCCTGACTTGCCCAGGACTGCACTGGGACTCAAGGATAGAGCTGACATTTGAACTCAGGCCTCATAAACCTCATTCTAGTTGTGGCTCCTTTATTCCACCTGGGCTGCAGACTGGCCGCATGGGTCTGGGATTGAGATTCAGAAATCAAGGCCCAGCTAAGGCAGGCAGCTAATGATGAAGTAGGTTTGGTAGCTGAGTTAGACTGGGACTTGCTGGGGGATGGTGGAAAGAAATTGGGAGCAGGGACCTGGGAGAGGTGGAACAGGGCTGGACCAAAGATCAAGGGGAGACCCTGAGACCAGGCAAGTGCCCAGGGGTAGCCTTCCAACACTGATCCTCTCAGAAAAAGCCCCCACCTGCCCCAGGTGAGATAAATCACAAGCCAGCCTCAGAGCTCTGTACCTATTTGTATAGTTGGGGGCAAAATAGGTTTTTACTTTTTTATTTTGAAGCTTCGGGGGCTCATCTCCTGCACTCACTTTGTTGTTGAGTTTCTCCTGGACTGAGGTACTATGACCTGTTCCTGGCTGCCAGACCACGTCGTCAGGTCTGCCTACCACTTCCCCTTCCCTTTTACCAGCAATGGCTTCTAGGGAGGGTCTGGGCTGCCTGGGGCTTCGAGGATGAGGCTGGAGGGGAGGTGGATCTCTTACATTCCAAGCGCTTGGTTGGTGGTTCTCATTGGCCCATCCTGGAGCCTCCTCCCGGGCCTGCTGGCCAAACATATGGTCATTTGAACCTTATTGCTGGGGTTGGAGTAACAAGGAGGCACCTTGGAGCACCCTGAGGCCTGGAGGAAAGGGAGGAGAGACAGGGGTCCTAGGTTGGGGTTTAGGGGTTGGCTTCGTGGGGCTGGGGAGTAGAGAGAGACTGCTGCCTAGGCAGGCTGGCACCCAGGGGCAGAGAGGAGGAAGCTGGCCGCTGAGGCCAGAGCTGGTGACTCTGGCCTCTTCCTCCTCCTCTTCGTCCTCCCCGGTTTTCTAAACAGCTTCCACAAACGGAATCATTAAAGCTATGAAGGCAAAATGAAACCAAACAAGTATGTTCTGTGCTTTTCTGTTTCTTTCCTTTTATTAAAGGAAAATTTAGAATACCGTAATTAGAATAATATGAGGAAGGGCAGTTTCAGAAGGGTGGAGGGAATGTGTGCCCTCCATCCTTTTGATTTGCTTCTGAAGTGGGGCCTGGGCCGCCACCTCCTGCCCCCCTTGGGCCCGCACCCGGCCTGGAGCCCGGGGAGTTTCTCCCCCACCGGACCGAGTGCATTTTGGCGAGCCGGGGCCAGGTGAGACCCCATCCTCTGTGCCAGCCGCTGCCCCCCACGACCCCGCAGGGCAGGCAAGCCCTGGCGAGGCCCGACCACCGGTACCCCGTGGCGCCCCTTTCTCTCCTAAGCTGCGAGGCTAATGGCAGCGAAAACATTTGCTGAAGTGCTGGCATAAATCAGCCGCCTCCCTGCTCCCCCCACCCTACCCCTTTTGTTTCCTCTTCCTTCTCTCCCAAAGCCCTGGGTTGCTGGAAGCTTCCGAATTTACCCTTGCGGACACAGCGGCCCGGTTAGCATCTCCGCCTGGTGGGCTGATTCAGCGCGGGTACCTGGGGGTTGCACACACCTTGGCACCGCCCGCTCCCCCTTCCCTTCCTATCCTGAGCCACCCTGATCCCCCTCGGCCCCCTGGCCAGTCCCCTCCACCCCGTCCCCTGCTGAGCTAAATCAGTCTTCGGGAGTCCACACCTCTCAAGGCATGGTTGGTTAGGGAGTGAGCTCGCAGCAAAGCCTCCCTCCTTCTCACCTCCCAGAGCAGGCTGCCCCCAGTGCCTCACAACTTCCCCGCCACTGGGCGGCTCTTTTCTCGAGGAAGACAGGATGTGGGTGTGAGAGCGTGCATGGAGGAGTGAGTGGGGTGAGAATGTGTGTGGAGGAGGTGGGCGGGGGCGGGAGTGTGCAGTGGGAGGTGAGGGTAGGTGTGGTGCTGCATTGGGTGCTGGGCATGGAGGTGAAGTGTGCAGGAGGAATGAGTGTGTGTGCTGAGTTGTGCCTTTTGCATATGGGATGTGTGGTGTAGGTGGCTGTGTGTGTGTTTGGGTGGGGGAGGTATGCAGTGTACATATGGGTGCAGCTGTGGTGTGTTTGTGTGTAAACAGGAATGTGTTGTGTGGGGACGGTGAGTCACCGCCAGGCTTGGGAAGCTCCTCTCTTGTATTCTTAGGGCTGCCTGTTTGAGGTGGGACCCAGGTGAGCAGGATTTGGTCCATTTGGTCTGAATGCCGGGTTGTGGAGTTGGAAGGGAGGAAGCTGGCTTCCCCCACTGAGGGCAGGTGGGACAGACTGGCCACAGACAAGCCCTAAAGCCAGTCCAGGAGCTTCAGTGCCTACCCCCAGGAGGACAGGGGTCTGAGTCCTGGGGTCTCCTGCAGTCAGCTCCCAGCTTCCCTAGAACAGTGACAGGGCCTGTGGTTTGAAGATCTGCTCTGATCTGGGTCCGGTTCACGCTTCACCCTCCAGGGGGAGTGGGGTGTCCACTGGAATTTGCCAGAGAAGAGGCAAGCAGAGCTTGGGTGAGTGGCATCCCTCATGGAGAGCAACGTGGGCAGGCACGGCTGGGCCTGGGACTCTCGTGGATGCAATTAAGAGGACACATGCACACACAGACACACACATGAGCCCTGGGCTCCTCTGTTCCTCATTTGCATGGTCACAAAGGGCTCCCCTGCTTTCCCAGTTCCCCTGCCTTCCTTAACTCTAGGATAAGGTGTGCTGTTGTGGACCAGAGAGACCTATAGGAAAATCACAGCTCCACCGGTATACATGTTGCTTTACAGATTATAAAACCCTCATACGTAAGACCTCAGTTTGTCCTTGTAAGAACCCCACTGGGGAGGTGGGTGCCACTTAGGAAGCCCACCTCAGACCTGGGTCAGAGCCAGAGCATCCCTGGCCCCAGCCCTCAAGGTGGTCACTGTGTGGGAGGGATGCTGATTTCCACTCCAAAAAATGGTAAATGACATTCCGAGAGCCCCTGTATGTAGCAAATGAGAGCAACGACACTACAGCTGACCTTTGAATAGCTCGGAGTTAGGGGCGCTGACACCCCAGCAGTTAAAAATCCTCTGTCTGCTATCTCAGCCTCAAAAATAAAGGAATTGATAAGCGACTCACCCAAAGGCAGGAAGCTGAAATGGTTTGGATAGAATCAGGACTCAAACACTAGTTCTTTTGATTCCACATATTGTAATCTCTAATTGAACATAAACTCATCCCCACAATTAACTTAAAGATCTGTAAAATGAAAATATAGCTACTACGTTTATTGAAAAAAATCTGCCTATAAGTGGACCCACAAGTTCAAGCCCGTATTGTTCAAGGGTCAACTGTCTATTCAGGGAAGAGAGTCTTGGGGCTTCCTGGAGGAGGTGATGTGAGCCAGACCTTGACTCTCATTTTTGGGTCTTTCTAAGAGCATTTCTGAAGAGGAGAAAAGATGGGGGTGGGGTGAAGAAGGCCCGAGACTTCTCCCACTCTTGAGAAGTTGGCCCTGTCAGCATCTGCAAGGCCTCTATCCTGCGTGGACACCAATCCTTGGTGAGCCAACCTTCGGCCATATTTCCATCCTGGCCTTCCCAGGCCCAACTGAAGGGGTGTGCCTTGGGGGACCCGCCCCTCTCAGCTACCTCTTGCACTGGAGATGAAAAGATTTCTTATTCTTTGATTTGCTCTCTGTGGTTCTTGCAGATGGAGTGCGCCCAGAAAACGCTTTTTAAGAAATGGTAGGGATTATGTTGGGGATGGAAGCATGGGGAGGTATACTTCTTTGCCTCCTGCCAGGCCCCCATCAGAGAACACAGAGTGGGCAAGAAGGGAAGCACAGAGTCCTCAGCCCAGCTACTTCCATGAGCCCGTTGGAGGGGGCAAGCTCACTTCTCATCACCTCCAGGAAGCCCCAGCCCCTCTGCCTACCCCTTCTCACAGAGGCCCCTCCGCAGGGCCTCAGCTGTGGGTGCATGGTGTGGCCAACTGGGATTCTGAGGAGTTTAGCATAGCCCCCCAGCATTGCCACTTACTAACTCTGTGGCCTTGGGCAGTTCACGTAACTGTGCTCTGCCTCAGTTTCCTCATCTGTAAAATGGGGATGATAATAATAATATTGTCCTCACAGGGTTATTTGAGGATCACATGACCTGATATATTATAAAGTACAGGGCCTGGCACACAGAGCTCAGGGAGCACTCAGGCAAAGCCTCCTCAGGAGAGAGCCGAGCAATGCCAGAGACGTCCTCCTCCAGGGGAGTGGGAGGAGGAGAAAGCAGGGAGGCTCAGGGCCTGGAGGCCCAGCAGCTCCTGGCCTGCGAGTTAGGGGACTCTGGTTTTTGCTCTTTCTCTGCTGTGTGACCTTAGGCAAGTGGCTTTCCCTCTCTGGGTCCCATCTGTAGATTTGGGATGGGGGAAAGGTGGAAGGATGATCCTTAGGGGCTCTGGGGTTTTTGTCTGGTTCCATGTGAATAGGCCCCAGCAACCAACAAGAGACAGAGGTAACCATGGCCCAGAACCACTGTGTTTACAGGGCCCCTCCAGAAAGTCAATATATCGACTAGAATGCCCTTGTGAGCATTATGCGGCCCCGGGTCTCTCTCTCCAAAGCTACAAATCACCCTCTGGGACCTCCGTCCCTTTTTCTTGTTTCATGAGCATCTCCTGCCTCACAGACTCAGAGCCCCAGATGCCAAGCAGGGCCCGGGCCCGGGAGGCAGAGAAGGACCCCATCGCCAAAGGCATCCTGGGCATGTGAGCAGAGAGGCACTTGCTGCCTGACCCTGCCGCTGCCACAAGGCTCAAGGGGGCCCTCTGGAGGGTGTGGCAGGAACACACTGTCCAGACCTGGCCATCCCATCCACTGTTTCATTTCTCAGGAGTGGAGGGTGGCTGAGCGCGGGGGTGGGGAATGAGGACTCCTGTCACCACATTGGGTGTTGGAACACACCGAGCCCTAAAACTTGGTGCACATGGACATTCGTTCGGTCTGAGCATTTGCTGGGCTCTGGGGTCAGAGGTGGGCAAAGTACCGGCCTGAACCTTGAATTGATTTGTGTCTCTTCTTGAGGCATAAGCCACATGCCAGACCTGTGATGCTGGGGTGCAACAGGAGTGTATGATGGGGCAACAGAGAGGAGCCCTTCTGAGGACGAGCCAAGATGTGTGTACTGGGAGGGGTCTGGCATGGTGCTTAGAGGGCGGGCTGTGCAGTCAGACTACTTGGGTCCAAATCCTGGCTATTCCAGCATCTGGCTATGTGTCCTAGAGCAAGTTGTCTACCCTCTCTGAGCTTCAGTTTCTTCATTTGTAAAGGGGGAGTGGTAATAGCACCAATCTCATCAGATCCTTGTGGGGATGAATGAGATAATGTATGCAAATGCTTTGCACATTCTAAGTCGCTCAGTAAAACTCGCTGTCCTCCTTCTCCTCCTCCTCGTTGTTATTGGTGCCATGTATTGGGTGATAACAACAGGAAATCCTTCAGCTGTTGAGAGAAGCTCCTGTGGTTCAGGGAAGGCTTCCTGGAGGAGGGGAGGATGGTGCTTGACTGGCTTTGGAAGGATGAGCAGAGCTTGGGTGAACAGAAAGGGCCTTCTTGGTAGGGGGTGTGTATGTGAAGGTGTGGGGTGGGAATGTCTGACACATCCCCCAGGAGACGGATTCTGAATTCAGCCACCTGACCATCTGGTAAAACAAGACTTCTGGAGCCAGGGGTCCCTTCTTAGTCGGAAGAGCCAAGGCTTTGGAATTAAAAGGATTTGACTCTTACTGAGTGCCTGGGCCAGGTGGCTCAACCTCTGTGTACCCCAGCGTCCCCATCTGTGGGGTGGGGATGACCCCGCTGACTTCACTGGATGGTGATGTGATGTGAGATAAACATGCAGTCCTGGCACAGAGTAGGTTCCATTGATTCCCCTTGGCCTCCCTCCTACCTGCCTTTCCCTGCCCCCAGTCTGGCTGCCCCCTTGGCTGGGCCTGGGCCCTGCTTCTCTCCCTGTACATCTCTGGGCAGGAAAGCAGGGGGACAGAGAGTTCCTGGTGGCAGTTTCCTTGTCAACCAGAGAGCCAGGGAGAGGGGCAAGAAGAAGGAGGCTGCCGTTTCTGGTCCCTGATGCCCACCTGGGCCTGGTGGATATCAGGAGGCATCCCTAGGGTCTGGGAGGAACGTCTTCTGCTGAGATCACCCAGGAGGCTGTAACCCCCAGAGGCCCTGACTGGTATCTGGAGGCATTACTGGCGTCAGGAGACAGAGCCGAAGGCAAGCAGCTCTGTAATGCAATCAGCCTGGGCCTGGGCACCCATGGAGGATGCAGAGCTTATAAGAAGTTGACCGGGATTCCAGGAATGTTGTTCCTGGCTCCCCTCCTCCATCCCACCTTTGGTCATTCTGTGAAAAAGCAGGACAGAGACTCAGAGACAGAGGGGTGACCTGGGGTGGGGTGGGGTATGTCTTATGGGGCAGGTTCCCACCCTTCTGTTTCCTGTCACCCAAGCCAGGGCCCTGGGGACAAGGAGGCAGGGTCAGCGGGTGGAGACAGGATGGGGTTGAAACAACTGGGTGACAGGAGAGCAACTGTGACACTAGGTGCCTAGGGAGCCTGGGTCTGCTCGGTCTGATTTTGCTCACTCGCATGTCCCTGGCACCCAGCACAGTTCTGGAACACAAAGAGTGCGTGATGAACACTTGTAGAACAGATGAATGAGGATCCCCGCAAGCCTTCCTCGCCCAAGAGCTTGCTGTGACTCACTCCCTGCCACGCTTTGGACTTGCTACCGTAGATGCGCAACCAAAGAATTAGAAGATTCTCGTTGCTTTGCTTCCAGCCCCCCCCCTCCCCCGCTCTGCCTGCCTCTCTCCCTTCATTCTCTCCTGCTTTCCATCTTTGATCACTTACTATGCACAGGGTACCATGGATGTCAGAGCCAAGTCTTCAGTGGTCAGAGCCCCTAGGTAGCAAAGAATTGACTCACTAAATCCAGTGGAACCACGAAGAATTAATCGAGGACTGCCGTCAAGCGCCCTCTGCCCCTTTGTGTGGAGAAAGCAGACTGGCAGACATTTGCTGGGCTGGTAAACTTTGTACTCACCTGCATGGTGGCCTTCACAAGCCATAGCTGGCTGGTCCAGGCCCTTTAAAGATGTTTGTTTCCTGGGAATTCCCTGGGGGTCCAGTGGTTAGGACTCTGTGCTCTCACTGCTGAGGGCTCTGGTTCAATCCCTGGTTACGGAACTAAAATCCCACAGGCGACACGGCCAAAGAAACAAACACAAACAGACAAACAAAAAAAGATGTTTGTTTCCTATTTGCAGTCTCAAGCCCATGGATCATTCCCCTCCACCTTGTCTTCTAGTGGCTCAAGAGAAAGTCCGTTGCAGGGACACTGGCCCTGGGGCCTGGGAGCAGGTGTGGGCTGAGACAGTATATCTGAAGGTTCATGGGCAGGGTCTGACTGGAGGCCTCAGCCCTCCAGAGCAACTGCCAGCAGCGTCTTGGCAGGAGCTGGTTTTGATACAGGGGAGCAGTTTTGGCTGCAGAGTCTGGCTAAGCCAGGCTCCCCTTGGCACTGCGTCCAGTGTTAACATTCAGGGAGCATCCCTGGGAGATTAAACACCCCCAGGCTCTTAGCCGAGGCAGCAGTAGTCCTGGGCCCATTGCCACACTCACAGCTGGGCACCCGCCGGCCCTTGCCAGGAGCCCCTAACACAGGTTCATCTGGAACTCCTGCCTGGCAGCCCGAGATAGCCGGAGCTGATGGACGCAGCAACCCCTGCTGCAAATGTGAGGCCCCACATTTTCCTGCTGGTTCGTCCCACTCTGTACAGACACACACATACAGAAAGAGTCCTAAGCTGAGGAGTGGGAAACGCGGATTCTAATCCTGGCCAGCAGCTAATCTGCTGTGTGGCATTGAGCTAGTCCCTTTCCCTCTCTGGGCTTCAGTGTCCTCATCTGTCCAGTGGAAGAGGGTCTGCCCTAGAATCAGTAAATTGGGTTCAAGTCCTGGCTCCGACACTAGCTGTAATTCCCCTAGCCTGCATCGCCTGTGAAATGTGGGTCCTGATTGGTTGTTGGGGAGATGAAAACGAGATGAGGCATGGTCAGTAAAGGTCAGCCCCCTTTTCTTTCTACCTGGGAGGAAATCAATCTGCAAATCGCTGGTTACACCCCTCCTTTCTTTCCAATATTCCCCTCTTGACATAGGGAGTATTAGACATAAAGTTCAGGATGGCCCACAGGGTGACTTGGTGAGCCGCCTGAGGGGAAGCCTGCATTGTCATAGCATTTGGAAAGAGCACTGGACGAGGAGTCTGGAATCTGCAGCCCTAAGGTCAACTGTGTCCGTACAGAGTGGGATGCACCAGCAGGAAAATGTAGGGCCAGATCTGTCTTTGTGTGACAGGCAAATCACTCACCCTCTCTGAGCCTCAGTTTACCCATCAGCAAAAGGAATAAAAGAAGCTGAATGCTAGGTAGGGCCCAGGGAGAAAATGCCTGGACAGGTGCTTTGGAAACTTCTCCAAACCCCAGGGGCCACTGATCTGAGGTGGAAGGAGGCCGGCACAGCAGGCTCTGTTCCCCCAGGGGCTATGCAGAGAGCTGTTCGCTGTGGGGCAGGCAGGAGAGGGCCTGCGTTTCCACTTCCCTGGCTGGAACCTCCCGCTGGCGGGTGGGCCCTGGCTTCTCCCCGTGGCCTAGATGGCCACGGCTATTGAGGTAGATGACAAGAGTTTGGGTCGCTTCCCATCCCTCTCTGCTCCACACCCCAGAGTAGGGGAGGCCGGGGTGCCACGTCAGGGAAGGTTAGTGTCAGTGCTGGGTTTGAGGTGTCCAGCCAGCACGCCATCTGCCATGCCCACCAGAAGTTACATAATCCCTCGGCCGGCTGCCTGTTCTTAGAAAACAGGACAGTCAGGACCAGCAGGGAGTGGAGGTTAGGGTTTTCTTCCCTCTGCTTTGTTCCCTCACAGCCCAGCACCTCCCTGGACCCGTCTTCGTTCTCCTGGTTGTTCCCACACTGTCTGGAGCCTGAGACATAAATGCTGGGACCGATCAAGGCTGAGATTGGAAGGGGACGTGGCAGGCCTTGAGGGCTGCTTGCTGCCTGGCCTTGGGGCAGCCACATGGTCGGCAGCCCTCACAGCCCATCACAGCCTTCCTCTGCTACCTCGGGCAGGCTGGGCTGAGGAGGGAAGCTCAGGGTTCTGGGAAGTAGGGGCAGGCCCTCACCCCAGTTCCTACAGAGGTGTTCCCCTTCCAACACCTTATCAAATAATAAGCATTTTTAATATATCGAAATAACAGCTAAATAATGCTGCCTGTGTAGTACTAAGGCCTTTGGAATCACTGAGACCCAAGATCCAGCCCTGTCTCTTTTTTTTTTGCGGTACGCGGGCCTCTCACTGCTGTGGCCTCTCCCGTTGCAGAGCACAGGCTCCGGACGCGCAGGCTCAGCAGCCATGGCTCACGGGCCCAGCCGCTCCGTGGCATGTGGGATCTTCCCGGACCGGGGCACGAACCCGCGTCGCCTGCATTGGCAGGCGGACTCCCAACCACTGCGCCACTAGGGAAGCTCAGCCCTGTCTCTTTTATTTGCTAGCTGTGTGATGTTGGCCAGGCTACTTCACCGTTGTTAATCTCAGTTTCCTCATCTGTGAAATGGGGATGATAAAGCCTGCTTCACATAGGTATCTTGAGGATTGAATCAGACAATGATGCATACAGAGGACAGAGAAATTGTTCAGTAAATCGTAGCTGTCGTCATTGGTATCCAATTCCATCCCCCCCTTTTTTTGAAGAAAATAATATATAATGACTAAATCTTATTTATTCTATTTTTTAAATTAATTAATTTATTTTTGGCTGCATTGGGATCTTTGTTGCTGCACGCGGGCTTTCTCTAGTCGCGGCAAGGGGGGGCTACTCTTCGTTGCGGTGTGGGCTTCTCATTGCGGTGGCTTCTCATGCTGCGGAGCACAGGCTCTAGGCACGCGGGCTTCAGTAGTTGTGGCACGTGGGCTCAGTAATTGTAGTTCACGGGCTCTAGAGCACAGGCTCAGTAGTTATGGCGCACAGGCTTAGCTGTTCCGCGGCACGTGGGATCTTCCCGGACCAGGGCTGAAGCCCTTGTCCCCTGCATTAGCAGGCAGATTCTTAACCATTACACCACCAGGGAAGTCCCCTTATTTATTCTAGGAAAGAAAGGTTGGTTCAAAATTAATCTATTAATATTAATAACGTGTGCCAAATTAATATCATATACCATATTAATGAATCTAAAGAAACAAAATCATATTATATCTATAAATGCTGAAAAAACCTTGGACAAAATTCAACACCTATTCATGATATAAACATTCAAGGAAATAGGGATTAAGGGATACTTTTAAGTATAATAAAATACACACACACACATATATTTTTATATATATATATATATATATATATATATATATATATATACACACATCCTAGTCCTAAAGCCAGTATCTTATTTAATGAGGAAACGCTAAAGGCACTTCCATTAAGATGAGTAATAAAGCACGGACGCTCACCATCTCTTTTACCATCCAACACTGTGCTGGAAGTATTATCCAATGTAATTTAACAAGATAGATCAATTAGAGGCACAAAAAGGGTAAAGAAGAAGTAAAACTATCCCTACCAGATATTAAAACATACTATAACGCCTCTATAATTAAAATAATGTGGAGCTGGTGCCTGAATTGGCAGATAGGCCCCTCAAAGAAAAGAGAAAGCCCAGAATTAGACCCAAATGCATGTGGAAATGTGGTATATGCAAGGGTGGTATCCCAGATCACTGGGATAAAGATAGACTTTTAAATAAATGGTGCTGGACATTGCGTCCCTCTCACCTGCTTCTTAGAATACAGCTACCCTTAGTGATAACTTGTTGATTAGCCAATCACAAAAGCGTTGGGGACAAGGTATTGCCCACTCTGTATTCTGCATGATATTAAAATAAATAACACTAGAAAACTCAAAAAAAAAAAAAAAAGGTGCTGGGACAACTGAGTAGCCATTTAGAAAATGATAAACTTTGATCCATATTTCACACCAAACAGAAAAATAAACTTTAAATGGATTAGGGATCTAAATGTAAACAGTCATACCATACAGGTAGTACTAGATGGAAACTCAGGTGAATTTCTCTTTAATTTTGGGACAGCGAAAGGCATTCTAACTGTGGCTCAAAATCCAGGATGATAAAATTAAAAATTGATGAATTTTATTACATAAAATTTTTTAAAAATTTACAGTAAAGCACCCTAAGGAAAGTCAAAGGACAAAATATTTGACAAACTAAGAGAAAATGTTCGTAACATATGCTACAGATGAAAGACTAATAGCCCTAATACATAATGCAGTCTAAAATATTGAGGGACAGAGGACCCAAAAATCTGATTAAAAAGTGGGAAAAAGACATGAACAGACAATTCACAAAATAAGATGTAACAGTGACCCTCAAACACATGAAAAAAATGTTACAACTCACTCATAATTAGAAAGACGCAAATTAAAACAACTCTGAGATACCACTTCTTACGTACAAGACTGGAAAAAATTAAAAATTGTGACCACACATTCCATTGGGGAGGCTATGTGAAACAGGCACTTCCAGACACTGCTGGAGGAGGTGCAAATTGGTAGAATCCTTTGGAGAACTGATATGGCAATACTTAACAAAACTGCATGTACACTTTATTTTCTGGCCCAACAGTCCTACTTCTAGAAATCTACCCTTAAGATATACCTTTATCAGTACAAAAATGCTTATGTGCGTGGTGACTCATTACAGCGTCATTTATAATGGCAAAATATTTGAAACAACCAACACCCCAGTAGAGGAGCTGAATAAACTATGGTACAACCACACACTCGAGTACTATGCAGCTCTAAAAAAATGATGCTAGAACTCTTCAAGAACTGATACGGAGAGATTCCTAGGACATACTGACAAGTAAAAGAAGCAAACCACAAAGTAGTATCTATAGGATGCAACCTTTCATGTAAGAAAGAAATGGATATAAGACCAGGCCAGACCCAGACCTCTCTTCTTATTCTTTTTTCATGGCCTCTTGAATACATTCTGCTTCCTCATCAGATGCCCCTTCCCACTCTGCTTATAGATCCAAGCAGTGAGCCCTGTGTGGGGAGACAGATTCTCTGTGCTGCCCCCGAGGAAGATGGAGAGGAGAGGACAGGACCCCAAGTGCCATCCCTGCCCTGGCGTAAATTGTGACTCCTGGCTTCGTGTGGTCCTACAGCCCTCTGGGCCTTGCTTTCCTCTTCTGTCAAATGGGGGATAATGAATCCTACACCACTGGTCACACAGACAAAAGGTGGGACCAACATCATAATTAGTTCATGTGTGCAAAGGGCGTTGCATGATGTGGAATATGTTATTTATTATTTACTTACAGGCTCTGCACGTTGCTCCTTGGGACTCAGATGGGTCTTGGATCCTCTTTTCCAGTCCCTTGGAACACACACATGCGTGCACACACATATAAACACACACACACACACTCCATTCTATACAGAACTGTGGAAGATGCTGAGGTGGTTGCTTTATTTGCTGTTTCCTTTACCTGTGAGGTTCCCATCCACATACGCTCCGTCTGCCTGCCAGGTGTGTTTCAGGCCCTCTGAGCCCCTGGCCTGCCTCCCGCTCTGGGCCTTCTCTCGTGCCCACATTGGCCAGTTCGAACACATTGTGTCATTTAGGCTTTGTAATGACTCTGGGAGGAAGGTCCTAGCAGAGGAGCAAAATGGGGCTCAGGGAAAGTGAAGTGACCCCCGCCCCCCGCCAGCCTCCCAGCTTTTGGGTCAGAGTCTAGTCTAGGTCTGACCCTAGCCTCTGGACTCCATATTCAGTGCTCTTTCCAGGAGCCCACTCTGCATCCACTCTCCAGGGCCGGAATCAGGGCTTATCCCCTGTGTGCCTCCCTGGGTGTCCCCGTGAGCGCTAGCTGCTTGGTGATAACTGGTGGAGTGATTGGGTGGTGAGTGAACAGAACTCGGGGCTGCTTTGTAAAGTACAGAATCCCCCACTGATGTGATTCTGGCCTCAATAAAGCACTGTGGATCGTTGGGCAGAACTGGGCTCTTCCCACAGGCTGGTCCCAGCCAGCATGACCAGCCGACCCCTCTCTCCACGGCCTGTGCCATTTTAAGGATTGGTCCAAGAGGGTGTGTGTTCATGTGGGCACCTGGGGAGGAGCATTAGCAGCTGCAGGGGGGCCCCTGCAGGTCCAGTGGTCTGGGGGGAAGGGGCCGAGCCAGACCTGAGTCTCCACAGAGCAGGAGGGGCCTTGGGCAGGCGGTGGAGGGCATAATTGCCGGAAGGTCAAGCTCCAAGCCCTGAGAACTCTGCTTGCCAGTCAGTAAGTCGTTTATTACACCCTTGACGGCATCCTCCTCTGCCCCACCCTGGGTCCTTGCAGCTTGCAGAAGGAAGGGCAGGGCCAGCTGAGGGTCTGGACTCTTGAGGGAGAGAGGCCACCGGGAGCCTGAAGTAGACCAACCTCTCCACCTCCCCATCACAGCCCACTGGACCAGACCGATCGCCCAAGCCCCCAGGGGCCCTGACCACTGATGACAAGAGCTGGTTGCACAGAAGTTCCCAGGTGCTTGGGCACCTCCATCACACTGCCCTGGACTTCCTCTCCAAGGCTCCTTCCAGGGAATTGTAGTGCTTGCCAGGGAGGGTGCAGTCCTTAGAAGGCAGGTAGCGACAAAGCAAGTCCAGAGATGATGTGGGCAACCCCCTCCCTCTGCCTCAGAAGCCTGGCAGACCTTATAAAGGGGCACATGAGGGCCCAGCGTCCTCTTTGCTTGAGCAAGAGCTGGTCGTGAGAATCAGCCGCGTGCTGTCTTTGGCTCCCCCACCCAGCACGCGTCCAGCTGGTGCCCATCGCTCGCAGGTGTGGAGTACTTCACGCAAAAAGCACCTTCACACGTGAAGCTGAGCTTCTTAGCAACCACAGGACATCGTCCGGGTGAGTGCTTGCACCACCACCACCCCGGCCCCTGCTTACAGCTGGGGGGACAGGGGCAGAGGGAGGGGGTTGACTTACCCACATCATCTCTGGACTTGCTTTGTCGCTGCCGGATTTTCCCCACTTACCGGCCCCTCTCCACTCTTAACGTGGCTGAGAAAGATTAAGAAGATCGTCCTTCCAGGGCAACCTGTCTGACCTACAGGTTTTACCCAGGAAACTCAGAGGGAGATTGAGAGGAGCTACCGGGGCTTTAGCTGTGGTTGGTCCGAGAGGGCAGCGGGTACAGCTGTACAGGGAACAGGAGCTCTCCTCGCTCTGTGGCCCTGCTAGGGAAGGTGCTGACGCAGCCCCTGGCCTCGTCCTCCTGTCCACACCACATTCACGGTGGAAATAAGGGCTGAGCAGGAACAAGCAGTGGCCTCGTTCAGTGGTCTGTCCGCAGAGTGGCCTGGTGACCCAGCTTGCCTCTCCTGGGCAGGGATGTTCCAGAGACAGGCAGCCACCTTCTCTGCCCACCCTGCCCTCCCCTCGACGTCCGTCCTCTGACCCTGAGTGCCTGGGCCACCCGCCCCCTCCCCGGAATATGCCATACCCTTCCCTTGTATGCTCACCAGGGGTGGGCAGCGGGGACCAGCCTTCCACATGGGGAAATTCCAGCTCCCACTAAGTTCCAAATTCCATGGCCTTATCGCGCACCATTTTCTCTGACCTTTGATGGGCTTCCCAGTGTAGGAGGAAGGACCTCCCCACCCTCAGAGAGACAATGGGGGGAGGCCTCACTTTCCCACCACCCAAGCCCCCTGGGTGTATCGTGGCCTTGTACCTGGAACACACAGGTTGTTGATACAGAGAGAAAG